>NC_140128.1:10203851-10803851 GCF_964035555.1 Netta rufina | reverse complement strand
TTAGGAATCCAGCTGCAATGTTAATTTGCTGCAGGTGGGAATGGATTGTGTTATATTTTAGCATTTCTAACCTCCATGCTGGAATATTGTTGGTTCCTCTTTAAATATGGTGGGTAAAATAGTTCATACAACTTCTAACACTCTACGGAATTCAACGTGGGCATCTCTTGCATTTATTTCAGTGGAATACAATGTATTTTTGTTAAATTATGGGCCTACACTAGGGTGTGCTTTTATGCAGATGGGATGGTTGTTGGGGCTGGAGAGAGGATCTGAAGACATCCAGCACAAAAACTTTCCAGCAACTTCTTCCTTCGCTGAGGTCAGAAAGGCTGAAGTAGAGTTCGATTTAAAACTGAGAAAATCAAGCTCTTGAGTTCATTGATGGAATAGTTTACCTGGATTGTTTATAACATGGATTGATATAACCACAGATACTTCCGTGAACAGTTTTCCTTGTAAAGTTTGATAGTTTTTTGTTTGTTTTGGATACACTTGTTATTGATTTTGCTGGAAACAATACGTTTTAAACAGAAATCTGTCATCTTTTGGTTATTTTTATGGGCAGAGGAGAAGCAAGGCAAATAAGCTATGTGAATAACAAATAATATTCCTGAATGTTAAGAACTTAGATATTGGTTAGTACACGGAAAATATTTGGTATGGTAGAGGCTGCTTCTCCCTCATTAGTGTATTTCTGTTCATATGCTAAAGAATAGGAGAAGCTTCAGGATTTTCTAGTAACATTTTAAAAGTTTAACAAATCTAGTTGTGTGCATTTGGCAACACTGGAGAAAATATATCAGCTAATTTTAAAGAATTAATTGTTTTATTGATTTCAATAGAAAATTGTCAATTAACAGGATGTTTCTAGTTGCTCTAGTATAGCAGATTATATTTAATTGATCTAGTGTGTTTAAAGATGCTTCTCGGAATAGTATGTAAATGATATTGAAATAGATAAAACTTATTCAGCAAGATAATTGAAATGATATGAAAAGCTAATAAATGGAAAATATTCTCTCATATTTTATAATTTTCCTGGATTAATTTATAAAGGATGATAGTACTTACTATTGTCAAAAATGGGTATTCCAAGAAACCGCTATTTAAAAAATGTGTATAGACCGCTTGTATGGGAATGTTCCTTTTTAATTCATTTGTTTAAAAAAAAAAAACAACATACATGAATGAAGGAGAAGCATACGACAAAGCAAACACCCTTTTAACAAATCTGAATGTTTTATATGCTGTAAATATAATGACTAAACATAATGACCTGAAGAGAGGTTTTGCTGAATACAAGCAGTTCAGTAAGACAATGGTTTTGCCTCTAAAATGTGAAAAGCAGTTTTGAAATCACTAGATCATGATGAGTTTGGGGTAGATGAATATTATCTTAGAATAACAACTTAAATAAAGCACTGTTATTCAGAGCTTTCCCTCGTGAGGACTGCAGAGGAAAAAAAAAAATAAAAATAAAAGAAACCCACAGCAACTTGCTGAGTATTTCTCTGCTTTTTCTTCCCCTAAATATTTTGCTCTTTTACTGGCAGGTATGAAAAAAGACATTAGAAGTGGGTGGAATTTTGGGGGCTGGAAATGTGTGAATATCCAGTATATGTAATTATGTAAAAAATAACTTAGAGCACCGTGCATTCATTTTTTATTTTTTTTTCTCAAATTTTCTACTATTAAAATGTAGCAACCTATGATGTAGAATAATGGCATTGTATTTATAGCAGAATTAAGTGTGCATTAATTTGTTCATGTGCCAGATTTTGGTAGCCTCTCTGCAGTAGCTTTAGTGTGATGGTTCATATACATAAGACAAATATCAATGTTAAAAATAACAACCTTGCGAAACTCCCATAAAGCTGCACTAGGGCAGTGTTTAGAGCAATGGCAGTTCTGGAGCCTGAAGAATGCACATATTTACTTCTAAAGATTAAGACTTTTTTTTCTTTTTGTACATGAGAAAATCACTTGGAATTCTGTTAGGGTTGAGATGATGGCAGGTATACAGGCATACCAGGTATGCATAGTGGGAAGGGTGTTCTTACCTGGAGGAATTCCAGTTCAGGATCATCCCTAGGTAGGTCTGTGATGGTGGGGTGGTTCAAAAAGCCTTTTCTACTTCTACATGAATGAACATTTTCCCTGCTTATTATTGTGTAGTATCTCATCAGAAAATATAGCAATTGCTATCATGCAGATGGAAAAGGTGCATCAGTTTTAACTTCTTTATATGCATTTTAGCAGCTGGAGTTGAGGAGGTAATGGGAACAGCGAAGGACATGAAGAGAAAGTCATCAGACTAGCGCTTACTCCAGGAACATGACTTTTCTCCATGATTCAGTCTTGGGAATACTCATACTAGACTATATTAAAATGCTGTAAATATTACTTATGATTGTAAGGTTAAGACCTTTGTGAAAGCTAGAAAGTATTAGTCTGGCCGTTGCTTGACAAAGAAGAGGTGGAAATAATTAGGAAAAGTCAGTCGGCCAGTCTTTATGCTTTATGACTCATAATCAGGGTGATGGACCATTAAGAATTTTGATTTAGAAACAACTGTAGTTTGTGTGCTTTTAGCGGTAGTGCCTAGACCTTCCTGAGGAGATCTTAGTGGGGTTCATTAAAATACAAGAGACGCTTGCATAAATCATACGCTGTTGTTAGTTTGCACAGGTAGCTCTGTCAAAGTCAGAGGAGTAGTGTTATTTTATACCCGTTGACATCCTAGTTCAGCATTTCAAAGGTAGTTAAACTTGGTTCAGATAAAAATAAGTGTAATGTTTTCTTATATTTGCTTTTAAAAAAAACTTGTTTAAATTGCAGAAATCTCATCAAGTTACTTTCATTTATAGCTAAATTATGCAGAAACAAGACTGAGTCAATTGGAAGACTGTCACTGTGAGAAGACTTGTCAAGTAAATGGATTGATCTATAGAGACAAAGACTCTTGGGTTGAAGATGATCACTGCAGGAATTGCACATGCAAAGTAAGAAATTTTAAACAGTTTAAGGAGAAGGACCTAATTAAAATGTGAAAATGGTCCTTGAATACATAATGTGAACTCTAAAGAACTGGTATGTTTTTCATATGTATCTAGTGACAGTGTTACCAATAGAAAGGGAAATGGTAAAAATAAATAAATGAAAAATTGACATTTCCTGTGTGGAAGCTTCATAAATAAAATCTGCTTTCCCTTGACAGCGCTGTCTTATTTGTTCTATTTATATCTGTGAGGACTTCACGGTTTTAGAACAAGATTGGGCGTTGTCTGTATTTGGTTTGGAATTGTTTTCACTGCAGTTTTTTTCCCCAAAATGGAGGCATTATCTTAATAATATTCATAGGTGCTTGGTTGCATCTTGAATGGTAACAACTTGCAGATTCTTTTTTCAGTGTTTATCACTATGAAAATGGAGGAATAGAAGAGTATTAGTATGTAAATCTTGTCTCGTTGAAATTATTTGATAAATATCTGAAGAGAGTCTGTATTTGCTCAAGAAAATAGAAAACAGATTGTTAAAAATCTCAAAGATGATTGGCACAGCTTACAGAGCGTAGTGTTTACGTTGTTGTAAAGATGGGCTTATGTTCTCTGTTTAATGTGCTTTGTTCAGGGAAAGTGGGATAAAACCAGTAAAAAGTATCAACACATAGGGGTGGTTCACCTTCAAATGCATTTTGGTTCAAGTTTGTAGTTATGATTTAAGTTGTTATGCAAGTATGGGTCTCAAATCCACAATGCTAGTTTCATTTACTTAGTTTTCTGCATGCTCTGTTTTGTACAAAATACTCACCAATTACAACAATCGTAGCTGAATCTTGTCTTAAAACATTTCTAGAGCGGAGTTGTAGAATGCCGAAGGATGTCCTGTCCCCCTCTCGATTGTCCTCCTGATGCTCTCCCAGTGCATGTGGAAAGCCAGTGCTGTAAAATATGCAAGGGTGAGTACATCACAGAGACCCCCAGCCCCTCTCTCTCCTACCCCCCCAGTTAAGCAGATCTGAGTTTGTCCTGAAAACAGGCATATTTTATAAAGACTTTCATAGGTCCTGGTAATTCTGATAACAGGAAACACAGTGGCAAACTTGCAATTTAAGAAGAAAATAAATACTTGCTGAAAAATGAATAAGCATTGTAAATGCTTAAGATTCTCTTGCTGTGCATTGTCAGTATAAAAGTATGCTTTTACTTGTTTTTGGAAATGAAAAACCACAAAAACAAACAAACCAGACTTGGCTTCAGCTTATACATCCCGTTGATGTTGAGGAGCAGCAGTCTTTTGGTCTAAGCCTCTTCATAGTGATTAGTAATAAACTGAGGTGTTATCTGTCTTTTTGTCTTTTTCGGGTTGGAAGATTGTTGTTTAAAATAAACATGATAGAATTTCAGACCTTGAGTTAACATCATGGCATACAGTGATTGTTTTAACTCATTTTGAAATAAGATAATGAGAAGATAGAAATCTTGTGATTAGTTTTATTATCAGCCTTCTGGAAATGTTAGCCATAAAGTAACATTGCTGGAAGGAATAGTTAATACTTGATGCCTTAATGATAGTATAAGGGACAGAGACAATTCATATATGGAAATTTTGGCTGAATACTGATGCCAGTCTTGCCTTAAGTAGCGGCATTTTTTTCCCCACTTTCTTCTTGGAGACTAGTAAACTTCACGTATGAGTTTTGCTATAGTTATAGGAGAGGGATGTTGAATTATTTGAAGATTTATTTGGACAAGAATAACACTTGCCTAGACTTCTTTTGGCTTTCTTCAGTCAGGGAATTAATTAGTCCCAAACACAAATGTCTCCGAGCTGTGATTTTGCACTTGGTCTTGTTTACTCGTGCTATCTCATTTCTGTTATATTTTGTCATGAGTATTCTGCTTATGAAAAGACATTTATGGACAGGGAACTTAGGTGGAAAAGCAGCCCTGCCTGAATGATATATATATACATATATATATATATATATTTTGTCTCAAAATATTTTTATTTGTAACACAGACTCTAGAAATTTCCTTTACGGATTTAAGGTACTGGATGCTTCTCTTGACGCTCGTTTGCTGACAATGAGCGTAGGAACAACAGTCAAAATTGGACGTAAAAGAATTGCAAGGCAGTAAATTGTAGATTCAATGTATATCCCCATGAATAAGCTGTTCCTGGTATTTGTAATGGAAAGATGAACAATCAGACTTGCCTTTTGTCAGTGATTGGCACAAACTTGACTTGTTATTCTGACAAGAACTCAGTATGTCAGTCACTGGGAAGAGATGTATGGAAGTTGATTGAAATTGATTGTAAATGCCAGCTCCTTGACAGAATGATACGCTAGGGCCACAGTCAGTCACTTTTGGGTATATAGTAGTAATTGCAGAGAGTTTCCAAAGAGCTGCACCACAGGTGTTAATTTCTCCATGCTTTTCTTATTTAGCTCTGATAGAATCATCAGTTGTAATTTGCTGTCTCTAGGGATTATTGAATGTCTGGATTATTGGAGTTTCCTGTCTCAGCTGTGGGTTAACGAACAAAGTAGTTCTACTGTGTGATATGTTAAGGGTTTTAAAAATGAGGTGGTTCTGTTTTGATCCCTGCCATCTTGTGTTAGCCTTTAGATGACTATCTGACAAAAGGCTATAATTCTGTTTAAAATCTCATCATTTTTCTGAGTTGCGGATTAACTCGATTTGCTTTTCTGGTGTGTCTGTGATTTTCTTAAAAGTGGTTGTGTCAGGAGAATAGACAGAAAGAAAAAATAAATTTCTCTAATTCATTTTCTTCCAAAAATAGTTTATTGGATTCCTAATTGAAACAAAGCTTCCTGATCAGAAGTTTTTCTCATAAATGAGATGACAACTCAGGCATATAAACTAGGGCAGCTTGGAAAAATCAAGAAAACTGGGATACCAAAAGAAAGAAGTCTGATTTTAAAATGTGTTATGGACAATTAAATGAGTTTTTTTTGTAAATTTTTTTTTTTTTTTAACAGCTTTAAGTGTGTAAATTTAAACAAAAGGTCCTTAGAAACACACTTATGTCTTAAAGGTTATGAAGATTGATCGAGTACTCATTTTAAAGTTTTTTTTTGGAATCAAACTGGCTATGATAATGCTATCTATATTTGATTGTGAGTACTCGTGTTCTTCTGTGTTATGCTTTGCTTTTGTTTACTACTTAAAAACCATGTTTATTCCTTTATTTTTAACCCCTCACCTTCTCTTAAATCACAGCAAAGTGTATCTATGGAGGCAAAGTGCTAGCGGAAGGTCAACGAGTATTAACCAAGAGCTGCAGAGAATGTCGAGTAAGTTTCATTTTGTATACTTTTTTTTTCTGATTTTAAATGCATGTGTGGTGTTCAAAAGTGACAATGGTAAGTTAGTGTATTTTTTTAGTCTTTCTTCGCATAAAGGTGATGTCCATTGTCTTGAAGAGGTGACCCTGAAGTGACTGAAAGTCACAGACATGTAGACAAGGCAAGAATATGCCTCTTGCAGGGTAATAGCAACATGCACAATGACTTGGATATTTTCTCTTTCATCTCTGGCTTTCACGGGGTCTAGAAAGAGGCAGAAGCGTCTTGAGGCTGCTGCTAACTTAAGCTGTGTTCTGTAAAATTTGTAGCAACCTGGCTTTCATTGTTTGAATTATGATAGGCTTTCCCTAGTATTACTTGAACTGGCCTTACTACAAGGTGAGGTAAATTAATAAAATTACTAAGAAATGGACTGGGGTCTCTGTCAAATTTGTAATGCTTCTGCAACTACAGTCAGTATTTAGACAAAAGCATTCATAATAGGGAGTGTTAGTGAATATGTAAGTGCTGCACGTGGTGTGTAAGTGTGGCAGAAACCGGTTTTTGTCAAGACTTGCCTTAGGAGAAGAGAGTAGTAGTAGATGATGATAAAAGGCCCATTGCGTTGCTGAGACATGTGTTTCTTGTAATTTGAGTATGTCTATGCCTGAAATATCATTTATAGCTTCAGAAAGGCACAGCTATTTTAAATACATTTGTGCTCTCATGTAATTTTCAAGTATTTTTGTTTTTTACATCTTGTTGAATTTGTGGAGGGGGAAGGTGATAAAGGGAAGGCTTGCAAATGTTATTGACAGATCAGTATGCTAGAACAATTATGAAAAACATTTGGAAAAGATTACAATGATCTGGTTATTGTTGTGCTTGTGGCTGAGTGTACAGAGTAGCAATTTTATGTTCGCTAATGGAAATGGACAATAACTGGTTGCAGATGTTGTGAAAGCAGCTTGTTGTGAGAAATTACTTAGCTGCTGTTAGTGTTTGGCTGTGTAGGGGTGCTCAACATTGTATATACAAATACGTGGGCAAGGTCGTTGCCTTGAAGACAGACTAAGGTGCCTGTTATATTTATAATATGGCATAGAATGTTTATTTGAGAGGGAAACTGCCTGTATGAAATAAGATGAAGAGAACGGGAGAATTTTCACATTAAAGTGAAAACAGAGTGATCTAAATTATGGTTCTGGAACTCTACGCTATCAGTAAGAGCATTACATTCATCGTTATGAGTATGATAAAACATTTGTGAAGATTAAAAGCGAACACTGACCATAAAATATTTCTCATGTTAGAGATGATAGAAATAATAATGAAAAGAGCTTTTGCATTTTACTTATTGTTGAAGGAAGTTCATATGGCAATGCTAATTGCAGTAATGTTACAGTTTGTATTATTTATATCTTAATGAAGAGTATCGATAAGTATTTGAAAAAACATATGCTAATGGGATATCATGAAAAAATGGACTTATGCCTCAAAAAAAAGATACTTCTACAGCTGTGTTTCAAGAAGACATCAAACCTCACTGGCAAATCTTGTCATTCTGACTTTGGAAAGTATTTACGTGGGTGCTTATCTTTGCCTCAACAACAGGACCTATATGTAGACAGGAGGATCACTCAGTGTGCCTTAAGCATGACCTCTTAAAGCCTTAAGCGAAACACCTGCTTATTTACTACCTCAATTAGGAATGCTTGCTAGATGAAGTTTGAATGGTATTGAGTTGAACTGTTGCTGTAGCAATTGTTTTCTATTCCATGCAGACCTGCTGGTGGAGAAGGTGAGGAGATTTTTGCTGCTTTTGCCACTGCTGTTGAATAACTAAAGAAAGGGCTTTGTGCTAGGGGAACAACTCATTTAAAAAAGAAGAAAAAAAAAAGCGTGCTTTAATTTTTCAGACTTGAAAAACAGACATCAAGTTTGAAAAGCTGTTGATCCATGGAAGACATACAGTAGGGGGGATAGAGGTCAACTGTCAATTTATTAGTGTAGAAAGACAAATGCTGAGGGAAAAAAAGTCTCAGGGAGTAGTTCCTGTGTCTATAAAGCAGGATGTATTTGTAGGTGCATTAATGTGAAGTAGATGACGTTGAAATTTCATGTTTTAATTTGTATTTGAAGATAGAGTTATTTTATTTTTTTTTTGCATAGGTACCGATCCAAGCTTAAGAGGCTTTTAACTTAGATTTATCCGATCTAACTACAATAATAATGATGATGGATCCAGATGGATCAAAGTTTTTCTTTATCAGGCTGCGAGCAGTTCTTTTTATTTCTGAAAACTAATCCAGACTAAAAGATATATTTATGGTGCACATCCTCTTAACTGTAAGCACAGATGCTACCGATAGACAGCCGTTTGCTTGTTCCCAGCTGGAATCCTGCCCTCTCTCTAGATTAATCTATAAAGAGAAAATGACAAAAATAAGTGCACATGTGTTCCTAGGAATCATGGAATGGTTGAGGGTGGAAGTGACCTCTGGAGGTCACCTGGTCCAACTTTCCTGCTCAAACAGGGACACCCAGAGCAGGTTGCTCAGGACCATGTCCAGGTGGCTTTTGAATACTCCAAGCAGGGAGACTCCACGGCTTTTCTGGGCAACCCGTGTCAGGGCTCAGTCATCCCCACAGTAAAGAAGTGCTTCGTGATGGTTGGAGGGAACCTCCCGTGTTTCAGTTTGTGCCCATTGCGTCTTATTCTATCACCAAACACCACTGAAAAGAACATAGCTCTGCCATCATTGAATCCTTTGTTCAGATAGTCATACACACATTAATAAGAACCCCCTGATCCTTGTCTTCTGTAGGCTAAATGGCCCTAGCTCTCAGCTTTTCCTCACAGGAGAGGCATTCCAGTCTCTTATCCTAGTGACACTTTGCTGGTCTCTCTCTGTTGTTTCATTTCTCGTATGTACTGGGGAACTGAATGCAGTACTCCATGTGTGGACGCAACAGTGCTGAGCAGAGAATACCTCCCTCCACCAACTGACAGTACTTGGCCTAATGCAGCACACAATACCCTTAACCTTCTTTGCAACACAAGCATGCTGCCAGCTCATATTTAACTTGGTGTCCGCCAGGCCTCCTAGGTCCTTTTCTGCTGAGCTGCTCTCCAGCCGTGCGTCCCCTAGCATATGCTGGTGCATGGGGTCATTCCTTCCCAGGTTCAGGACTTGGCACTTCTTGTTTTTGAGGCTCCTGTCTGCCCATTTCTCCAGCCTGTTGAGGTCACTCTAGAAAATGCAAGTGTATCAGTGATTGAGAAAACTGCACCTTGCTGCATTCAGTAAGTGGTTATTTCACTTTGTGGATTTCAACAATGTGATAGCATGGCTCATTTAAAGACAATGGAAGGAATTCTATAACTTCTGCTGGATTGGGAACTTCCAGTTGATCAGCTGACTTCTGGGTTAATGCCTGTGAATGACACGATGCCTATTCAAAACTGGCCAATGTTTGACAACAAAAGGTGCAAGAATGAATTCTTATTCATTGATGGCTGGAGTGGGGAGTTGGAATGCCATACAAATGCTAGAAAGATGGACAGGGCTCTACTTACTTTGAGAAAGCTGAATTTAAAAGGTTTTTGCAAAAATAAAGAGCAATGTGGTGCCTTGAGTGATAGCTGAGGACACTATCTGGAACTTTATACTGAAAGGCTTATCAATAACAGCTAAAACAAGCACGCCCCCCCCCCCCCCCCCCCCCCCCAAACAAAACAAAACAAAACCAAACCAAACAACCAAACAAAACAGAACAAAACAAAAAACAAACAACAAACCAAACAACAACAACAACAAACAACTGATATCTGGCTATTATTTTCCAAAGTAGTAATCTGAGCCTGTGGTTCCAGTTTCCAGTGCATGTCACTGATTAGGCTTGGACCCATTTTTTATTTTTATTTTTGTAAAAAAAAAAAAAAAAATATTTTGTACTTATCCTTGTAATTACAAGAAGCGTAATTGTCTTGTAAATGTTTGATTCCAGATCTCATTCTTTTTATACTGCATGCCACAGTTGGAGCTTGACCTATTTATTCCAGAAGAAGATTAGGGCTTTTTAACATCTCTGTCTGTCCAGATTCTATGAATACATATGTGGACAGAGTATAAAAAGTCAACCATTTTTCTAAAGCAGCCTGAAGCAATAATTCTGAAGTGTGAACTACTCTTATTTATCTCCATGGATAAAATCTGAAATCTAATGATGATAATTCTTATAATTGGATCTGTATGTGTTTGTACCAAATTGATTATAATCCAAAGAATATTCATCATGGAAACATTTTTATTATTCTAAAACATTTGTTGGATTTGTTTTATCAAGTTGCAAGTTTTGCAGAAAACAGGAGACTTCAGGGAAATAAAATCTTAGCTGTCAGTTCATCTAATTCTATTTTTTTTTTTTTTAAACCTCCTTATGATTCACTAAACAGGGCATGAACATGGCTTACATTTCTCTCTCTCTCTCTCTCTTTTTTTTCCTTTTTAGCTTTTTGGTTTATCCAGATCACTGATTTGACTTTCATACTATTTCTTGATTTCTTGCTGTTTATTTGATTGGATTTATCATCAGCGAACACTTTGTACATATGATGACATACTGTACCCCTTCTGTGATTGTCTTGTCTAAGCTTGAATAAGTGATAACTTATAGCTAGAGCTTTTGCAGCTGGTAGTTTGATAACATGATAGTAAATGACGGCTTACTGTGTCCGGTTCTTTTATCACCTTTGCTGCTGTTGTTGCACAGGCAACCATGCGGGATTCTTGCCTTTCACTTCTGGAAGTGAGATCAGGAGACCTAATACCTCCATTAACTTCATTGCTCTAGTGTGGGCACTTGCTTGGATGATGCATGCTGAATGATACTGTAGGGAGACTTCAAAAAAAAAAAAACCACAAACAGAAAAACACAAAACAAAAGGAAAAACTAATGCCTGTGGGTTCATTTTATTTTATTTTTCATGACAGCAACTGATGCAACTTGCCAGTTAAGACAAATAGGCAGCAAGAAAAATGACTTGACCTTGTTTAGACTTAAGAATGCAGTCTCATGGGCAGTCACTAGCCGTGTCTGCAGAACGGTCACTTTTCACTCCCTGCTGCTGCAATTCTCAGTTTTAAGTCTTGCTAGCTACTGGGCACCTTGTACATCATTTGCACCTTGTAGACTCGGTAAGTATTTCTGTGTTCATAACTGTGTAGGACAATTTGATGCTGTGAAAGCTAATTCTGGAGTCTGAAGTGACACAGCTGAATCAGCGTGGCCTTGTTGGTGAGGTTAATTACCAGCAAAGAGTTTTAACTGTACGGTTTCTGACACCTGAGCTAGTCCTTCAGCATGGTGTGGCACAGTGTCTTGTAGACTTAACAGCAAGCTTCGGGCTAGCAAGGGTGTCTCTCCATAGAGATGTTTCTTCATATCAGATAGACGCATAGATATTATCAACATGTTCTCTGCAAGGTCATGTATCTGACCCCTCGGATTATGAGGTTTGTGGCTGTTGTAACATATTTTGTCTTTTTTTGTATAAGTTGTCCAATGCTTTCTTAGCCCTAGATGCATTTGGGTTATATTTTTTAAGCTTCTTCTGCAATCACGATAGCTAGAAAGTGTCATTAATTTATTTTAAGAAAGCTGAAACTCTCATCTTTTTGCTCTGCCACATGAGGCACCATGATAAGCATTTGGGAGAAGAGTGGCTAGGTTCATATTCAGACTGTTTACTGGCAATAGAACTGGCTACCACTGTTCTTCGTAGAGGTTCATAGTGCTTGGGAAAATAGAATTACTCAAGTGTGGACAGTCCTGTGGGATAGACAACAGATGTTTCCAACTCAGCAAAGAATTGGTTGTTGGTCTCTGATCCACGAGGTAAATAGGGAAGGCTGGAGGGTGAGAAAAGAGAAGGCTATTTCGGGACAAGATGTTAAGAGTCAACTAACTGAAGAGCAGAAGCTCTGTTTGGTCTGCAGCTATAATGAAAGTGATTTCATGGTTGGGAAGAAGATGGAGTAAAATCATGGTGCAAAATCTCCTCAGCTCTGTTCTTTGCCAAGTACTTCAGAAAATCCCTACCGGCAAATAGACCTCCTTTACAGTCTAAATCTAAATCTACCAGAAATCAAAGTCATGGGAACATCTTTATCTTGTTTTACATTTTATATGGCTATCTCTGTATGGATACCTCAAGATGGGATTTCTGCGTGCCATGGCTTTGAAGGACCTGATTTGTGGAAATTAGGTGATCAGTACTTCTAAAGAACAGACCCTTTTAATTGGACACGGAAGGACAATACATGATATCTGAAAATGTCTATCTGCTGTGAGCACTTGAGCTGAATAACTTAGCAGTGCAGTGAGGTATGTAGAATATGAACTAAGAGGAGTTAAACTGGGACTTGCACAAAGCTGAAAGGCTGTCTTTAACAAAAACCTAGAGAGAAGTTCTTTAATTCCTTCAAATACTTACGTGTCATATTTTTTTTTCTGACTGTGGACATGAACATCCAATGGAATTACTTTACGTTCTGGTTTATTGTATAAAAATAAATTTAGCTTGCTGCCTACTAGTTTACTCTTGCTGTTATTAGAGGTTGCCAGAGTTGTAGATGGAAAATTGTGATCCTTGCCATTGCATGTGTTTTCATTCAAGTCATTTAAAAAAAATGTTATTTGTTTTCAGAATGGAGTTTTAGTAAAAGTAACCGAGACTTGTCCGCCATTGAACTGCTCGGGAAAAGATCACGTTCTTCCAGAGAACCAGTGTTGCAGTGTTTGCAGAGGTAAGCCAGAGACTATGCATGCTTAGAAGGGAATGTATGTTGCTGATTCAACGGGGGGATACACCGGAAGGAAGAATTCTTTTTAATGAGATATTAGGTACTCCTATGTACCTGAGTCTGTAATAAGCCTTCACATAAAGCCGATCTGTAATATTCCTTTGGGTAGAAGACTTATTGGCTACATAGTTTTAATTGCTCTGAATTAGAGAGGGCAGGGAGAAAAGAAAGCACCGAGGGAGAAAAGGTCCAGTATCTCTTATGAATTCCTGTTGTGAATAAATTGTTTAAAATAAGAGGTATCTTACATTGCTTCAACTTGCAATTGCACTAAATATACAGGGTTCCAAGCTTACGGGGAGTGAACTTCTTTAGAGCTCTCTCAATCTTAAAATAACAATAATGTTAAGATGCCAGTCTGAAACTGATTTAGTTTTGAGTTCTCTCAGGACTCATTTTTTAATTGTGCTGAACAATTACAGAATAAAAATGAAAAAATAACCCTAATGCCCAGAATTCCATTTGTTCTCCTTCCAGTGGGGTGTTGAGATGCAGGTTCCTCTTGTATATTCCCATGCATCCTTAGTGAATCCTGGTTGCATGCTGGATCAGACTGAACAAGTCACGGCTAATATCTTAGCTGAGGAAATCAAGTGAGGATGATTTCACAAGGCTAGGGAACTTGAATAAGCTTTCTTCTTAACGTGTGTTGTAATGAGTGAGCTGCTAAGTGAAAGGTGTTATGATTGTTCCTTGGATATGCCTGTATGGTACCTCTGTTCCGTACCTTTCTTTTGGCACTGATTCTCAGCTGAGCTTAAGGGGACTCTAGTCTCTCAGAGCAGGTCTTGTGTGCCAGCTGTTAGTGCTGAACCTCAGAAATGTTCAAGCAAGAGGCATGCCAAACAAGCATTAGATAGTTCCAGACTTAGATGGTTATCTGGCCCTGCTGGACTGCTTTCTTGCCTGTATGTAAATTCCTCCAGAGTGTCATTGTAGATGCCGAGGAATGCTCAATCTGTCCCTCTGGCCAGTAAAAATTAATTAATAAATATGTGTAGTTAAATATTTACTAAGGCCTTGAACTTGGAAGTGAATGCCGGGGCCAGCACATTGGAGACTGCTTGTTGGATGATGGACTAAGAATATAAACATGAATTTTTTCAAGCACTTTCTAGAACCATCTGTAACTATTTAAGCAAGCAGTAAATGTTACTTCTCTGTCCCTTAGAGGGCTCAATGTCTTAATGATACTTCTTAACAGATGGCCTAGTTTGATGTAGCGTAGTACTGAAAAATTAGCTTCATTACTTAAAAGTGTTAGAAAGCTGAAAGCTTCAAAGTTGATGAAAGATAAATTCTATAATTATTCAATCCTATATTATTGTTAATGATAGGTACTCCTTTTTAGATATTCATCCCCAGACTGTTTTTATTATTTATAAAATAGCATGAATATGTATGCATATGTGATGGGCTCCAGAAGCAGAGGAAGGAATTGTACTTTCACTTCCTATGAATTCTGATAAACTTTCAAGCTGATACACCAATCTTCCATGCTAGTCCTGCTTTCGCTTTCTACTAAAACAGTGTGTTCTTCATTTTTATTTCTTCTTTGATTTTAAAAATTATTTTCGAAATTATGCTTAAATTTGTGGTTGGTTTTGTCAGTGCTGTAAGGCGATAAATTGAAGTTAGCACTCCTAAATTGCCTTTTAGATCTTGCAATGGAATATATGCTTTACATTTTGGCTTCGGTTCAACGCAACCTAAATTGGTAGTGTATAATTTCATCATATGCAGAGCACTGGTGTTTTTTTTTTTTTTTTAAAAAAAAAAAAAAAAAAAAAAGGAATATTTGTTAAGAATTTCTTGTTTCTCATAGTTACAGTTTCTGGTCTTGTCATGTTCCAACATGTCTTTTATTGGGAAGGGATAGAGTACTTCTCTGTTTTTTAGTAAAGATTTTCTTAAGAGACTATGTTTATCTTCTGTTGTCCAAGAAGAAAACCAGTGAGGAAAAAACACAGTAGTAAATATAATACCAAGTAATCAAAAATTATTGGAAACCCACATGGATCATTTGCACATCATGTGCAAATTTCACATTATATGTATGATGACAGATGGCATTGGCATTTAACTGTAACAGTCAACAAGATGAAGTAAAACTTTAATAGTAATGTTAAATGAGACCAATGATACTGTGCAAAGTTTATCTGTACATACTATTGACTGGTAGGTTTTGTTTTCATATCAATTTGTGCTTTGTTTAGTATCTAGTTGTTGAAATATGGAAAACCTCAATTGAATTTCATGTTCTGTAGAGTTATAAAACACCTTTGCTGAACGATTGCTAAAATCCCTTTGCTTTGACCACAATATTGACCACATCAACAGCTAAATGCTTAAAATAAAACAGGTTATGCAAGGGAAAAAAAAATAAACACCACACAAAAAAATGTAGTGTTGATGGTGGTGGAAACTGTGAGTCAGCAAAGGACTGAATTGAATACTGTAATGTACACAGCTGGTGAGCTTCCTAGATAGTCATTATTGGTCATAAATGGTTAGAAAAGTAAAAACGGCAAATGGCACCGTTTCTTCCTCAGGTTTGCTACATGATTTTAAACTATGGCAGAAGTACTATAATGAAAATAGTATAATAAAAGTCAATGTATAGATTTCAGTAAAATGTTTGTATAAGTAGTACAGCAAAGTGGACATAGTATGGAAGTACTTTGCTGTACAATGTCAGTTTATTTTTGTGATTTGATGGGCCTGAACGCAAAAATGGGCCTCAACAGATCTGTACGTAGATCTATATGTAGTGCCAAACAGATCCTGATTGTAATGTGGACTACATGTTGTTTTGCCCTTAATCTGCGTGCCTTAATATAAATATTTGTTTACACGATGTGGCTACTTTATGCTTTTTAGCAGGACGTATGGTATTAAGCTGTCTTTTAGGCTTACAAAAAGTTTAGTTAATTGTAAAATTTTACAAAGAATCATTGTGTGCTAAAATATATTTTTTTACTTCCTTTTCGCGAATCACTCTTTTTTTCTTAAAGCATGCCTACTACATTTTTTATGTCCCAGGGACAAATCTAATACAAAAAATAGTGTCATAAAAGTGTTTTATTATTCCCTTCAGCTGTTTTTCTCCTTGCCAAAGACAGTGTATAATTTTTGAACGAGTGGATTTTTCCTCTTTTGAATGAGTGATACAAATAAATTTCATGAGAGAATTTTTATGTTGTTATGCTCATAATTTTGGTATGTTAGAACAGCCTCAACAGCCCCTAGCTCCTTCAGTCATGCTCTCTAAATGAGAGGGTGTGAGGAAATAATGAAGTAGTGAGAGCTGTTTGCTTTCTGGAGAAAGTAATTTTTATTTGCTATCGTGTAATATGGTTTGGCTGATGGATTTAGATTGACTGATGATGCTGGTTAGGAGAAAGGGGAGAATGCTACTGATGAGCCGAAGCATGCATTTCTGCAGAAACAGCACTACAGTCTAAAAATGAGGCTTCTGCTATCCTCACTTGTACTGCTTGTTGTAAGGGGATTTCAGTTCTTTCAGTTGGAACAAGAGAAGGCTCTTCAATTAGCATATTTCTCATCTCTCTCTGTCTAGCTCTGAACCTGAGGTGTATTTTTTTTTTTTTTTCAGAAATAAAATGTTTCTCTTTGCTGTAAAGTATGAATTATTTCAAGGTTTTAGTTTTATTAAGATATCATGGAGGTTGGTAAATATGCATTAGTTACTTGCCATGCTTAGTTATAACAATATTTAGGGTTTAGAAGACCTTTGTCTGCAAAAAAAGAAAAAAAAATCTTCAGAAGTTTGGTAGGCTGTGCAGTGCCATTATTCTAATGCACATAAATAAACAGTGTGTAATAAGGTCTGCAATCATACAGCAGCTTAAAAGAATTTATGAAGTTGCTGCTTTATGTCAGACCACTGTGTTATGGGACCACAGTCTCAGAAGACGTAAAAACTGCTTTTCAAAGTGTTTCATTGCTCATGACTCATTTAAAAACTGACGCAGATCATGAAACGGCATAATTGCTAGTGCAAATTTTATGTCTCTTCCAATGATTTGTTCCCCGATTTTACTTTATATGTTTACATGGTAAACGTGGGGCTAAACCAGAATTATTGTGAAGATTTTGAGGGTAAATGACCTTGGACCTTTTGGGCATTACTCATGCTATTAATGTAAGTATCCCCAGCATTCTTTTTAGAAGCCTCTAACGTGTGAAATAATGAAACGTGGATTGCTGAAGGATAAATCCTTGAAGAGCAAGAGAAGGGGAGTTTAGAGTTACTGAAGTGAGCAGCGAGGGAAACTTAAAGAAGTACAAAAAGCATAACAGTAGTTTTAAGGGAACTCAGAAAAATGGGAGGCACAGCAGTGTTGTCTCTAAAAATGTGAGGAGTTATGGATAGGATATATTGATTCCAACAATACTTTTGAATGTGTTCTTGCGTTCTTCAATTGATAATTAAACCAAATTACTAAACGTGTTAGGTACTTAAAAAATGCTCAGTGAAAGCACAAAACAGTTGAGCATGCTGCTCTGGGAAAGCAGATTCTGGGAACTAGAATGTGAAGAGGTTAAGAAGGCTGGAAAAAATTAGAGCAATTTTTAGGTGACTCCAAATGGAGTAAGTGATTAAATTTAGATGATTTTACTTGGAACAACCATGTTGTGCAGAAGTGATAATGTTATGTCTGGTATCATGAAATCTACCCTCTTTCATACTTGTTTTAGTACATTTATGAATGGTCTTTTTACAGTCAAATATTGGGAGTTGAAAGATGAATAATGGTCTATGATCCTATTATGTTCTGTAGAAAAATCGGAGCAAGCATTACAGCAGCCTTGATAAAGAAGAGTAACATTGTCAGATATATTTGGGGAAGGAACAGAAGTCATCATGCCTATCAAAAATCTGAAGAACTCTTCGATATTTAATTCCCCTCTTGGTAGTATCTAATTGTATCATGAATGACTTGAATGACTTTGCAGGGCTGTTGTGAACATTGGCAACTGTGTGCATATGTGTGGGGAAAATGGTTTCTGACATCTGTTCTGAATGTGTTTGTCTGTAATTTTAATCCATGCTCATTTGCCTTCTCATCTGAGTTATCCTGAAATGAGTTTAGATTATCAGAACTATTGAAGATATTCCGAGCTTCGGTCAAATCCTCTCCAATTGCCTGCTTGCTCATGTTTGATGATTCTATTTTAAACTTTTTCTGTATTTAGAGAAGAGCTGACCATCTCAGATAAGACTTGGCTGAATATTCTGAAGTCTTGCTAATTCAGCTGTTTTCACCTGGGCAATAGGAATAACAGAATCACAGAACTGTAGGGGTTGGAAGGGACCTTGAAAGATTGGGTTCAACCCCCCTGCCAAAGCAGGTTCCTCAGAGCAGGCTGCCCAGGTAGGCATTCAAACAGGCCTTGAATATCTCCAGAGAAGGAGACTCCACAACCTCCCTAGGCAGCCTGTTCCAATGCTCCGTCACTCTCACCCTGAAGAAGTTCTTTCGCATGTCAGTGCGGAGCTTCCTGTGTTCTAACTTGCAGCCATTGCCCCTTGTCCTATTCCCACAAACCACTGAGAAGAGGTTGGCTACATCCTTCTGTCCCCCACCACTCAGATATTTACATACACTGAGGAGATCCCCTCTCAGTCTTCTCTTCTCCAGGCTGAACAGACCCAGGTCTCTCAGCCTTTCCTCACAGAGAAGATGCTCCAGGCCCCGTATCGTCTTTGTGGCCTTCTGCTGGCCTCTTTCCAGGAGATCCCTGTCTTTCTTGTACCAGGGAGACCAAAACTGGACACAGTACTCCAGGTGAGGCCTGACCAGGGCAGAGTAGAGGGGGAGGATCACCTCCCTTGACCTGCTGGCCACACTCCTTTTAATGCCCTCAGGAATGAATGCCCTCAGCAAGCTGCCATCCATGACTGGCATTCAGACACCCTATTGCAGTATCATCGGGTGGTTTTGACAACTGTGTCGGTATTTTGAAGGAAACCTATTGTTGCCATTTCACGGCGAAGAACTAATAATTATCAGATGTTTGCATTCTTTTCCATTGTGCTTATTTGGCAATAAGTAATTGCTTCCATCAATAGAGTGACATTTTAGTCAGTGCTTAGGTCCCGCCCTGCTTAGTCAGGAGTATGTATAAGCACAGTCTTAATTGGTCAGTGGCCCTGGATGCATTCCTGGTGGGTTTTGCTGAATATGAATGAATTTAAACGTGTATTTAAATTAGATGTTGAACTGGGGTTGTTAAAGGTAAGAAAAACAGAGTTAGCTTACTTTTTCACATTACAGACAAATACTAGTTGGCCTTTATTGCCCAAAGAGCAGGAGAAGAACTCAGATTCAATATCAGCTAAGAAAGAGTAGGTAGTATTTTATTCTTTGTTTGCTTCCAAAATCCCAGCTGGAGATAATGCAGACTGGGGTCTAGAAAATGTAGGAACCACACTTCTTGGGTATGTGACTCGGCTCTTTTAAAGTGCTAAATGTGTGTCTTTGCTTAAAAAAAAAAAAAAGAAAAAAAAACAGAAAAAAAAAACACTTGCTAGAGCCTCTGATCCAGTGGCGTGTCTACTCTGACCCAGGTACAGTGAGCCCTTAGCGTCCTGTACAATCATCTATGTTCTGCTCGTCAACCTTTAACTAAGTTTGTTTTGTTAAAGCTTGAAAACGTAGGGAGTTGAAGCACCATGCATGCTCTTAACAGGATAGGCATGCTACTTTCCACTTACAGAGGTGTGGAACAAATTTTCTGAAATGCTGTGGGAAATAGAGATTGAGTCACTTTTAGTCAACATTTTTAAAGGCAAGAAACACAGTGTTCCACACATCTCTTAAAATAACAAATGGTAAAGCAATTTAGAGAAATAGTAGGTGTTCTCTGATTGTGTATCCTAATGAGAGGAGAACAAAGAGAAGTTCTTTGGAGCCCCCAGTTACATATACCTAAGTTACAGAACTGGAGCATTACTTTTTTCTTCTATGCTCTTTTAACAGCATTCAAGCTTGGAAACACAAATCTGCTTCTGAATGGAGAAGCAGACTCCAGTCCGAGGAGGTTCATGTTGCATACTGTTGGTAATAAGGGAATGAAAGCGATACAATTTTTTTCTAGAAAGTTTAAAAAACAACAACAACAACAAAAAAAGGCAGCCTTACTGGTGCTAAATGGATAGTTAGTGTAGTCATAGTATGTGCTGATGAATTTAAGAGGTGATAAGTAAACAGTGAAGAATTCTTAGAACTATTGTAAGCTTGTCAGGCTGTTGTGCTTTGGAGCAAGTCCTGTTAGAAATGAGTGGTTGACCTGGGACTTGGGACTTGTGATGAAAATTAAGTCTGAGAGGTTTTCCTGTTGGCTAATTGTGAGTATTAAAGTTGCCAAAAAATGATCACAGCTTAAAAGATGGACTGTTTGGGTTAGACAACCTAAATCATTTCTATATTATTGTTTATATATATATATATATATAAATATATTAGATAAACCTCAAATCCTAGTACAATAGTAACAATACACAATAAATTAAAGTATTTTATAGTGCTTAGGCTAGCGCACTGATATTATCTTGGCTCTTAGTTGTACTATCTACCAATAATAATTAAATATAAAACTAATACTGTGTATGAGTTCAAGGGAGAATTATTATTCTAAAGGAGCAGGAAACAGTCTAGGATGTCACAGTCTTAGGGGAAACAGCCACAAAGAAAATATTATGAAAAACAGTTGTCTCTTGGATATTATCCAAAACACTAACAGAATAGTGATCTTGCTTGGAGAGTATAAATTAGATGCTGAATGGAGAAGTTTGGGAAGATGAGTTCCAGTGTTTGATTTCAATTAAAATTATAAAGGCGAAAACAAGAAGGCAAATACTGAGATTGTGATTACGCTGCCTTTAGCCATTTATGCACCCTTTTTTTTTTTTTTTTTAAATAAAAAAAAGAAAAAAAAAGAAAAAAGAAAAAAAAAGAAAAAAGAAAAAAAAAAAAAAAGGAAAACCACAGTGTAAAATGTACCCAGGCTTGACAAGGTTGTATCTGGAATACTTGAGTGTTTTTTACCAGACTGTGAAATGAATGAAGATTAGAAGAAATATCTGCAGTTGTCATTAACAGAGACAAAAGGAGATGCAAAGACATTTCTTTTTAAATGCAAGTTAGATTACAGTGAAAGAACAACTTAGCACAAGGAAGATACCCTTGTTGCTAGTAAAATTAATATGAAGTTTAAGTGCAGAGTTGGACACTGATCCCGAGAAAGTGTTCTCCTTACTGACAAGTATTACGTTTTCTTAAGGTGACCTTACAGCCCAATGTTAGGTCATCAGTCCTGGCCAGACTCATAGAATCTGAGTTCACTGAAGTGACAAAATCTGAGTTTCAAGTTAATAGATGACTGAAGTGTGTGTTTAAAAACACATATAAACCCATGAATGAAAAAGCTTCAGGGAAGCTCTAGGAATTTTTGTTTGTGGTAGAAAAAACTGTATTTAGTACAAGCTAAAGTCTTATGAAGTTCGCTAAAGAACATCAGAGGAAAAGATATGAATGAAGATCTGCACCTGGCATTTAGGTTTTACAAGTCTAGATCAACAGTTTTTTTTTCTCTTAGCTGTCTTTAAGGGATTTTAGAAGCTTTAGGGTGAATGAATTAGAACTTTTGGTTTGCTCCTTTATGATCAATCAGAACTGGCAGAAACTGTTCTTGTGTATTGATATAAGAACAAATCAGAGTGCATGTAGTCTGAGTTTCTGGTGTGCATAGCACACACACACCTGTAAACATTTCTGTTTTCTTTCCGCAAAAATAAGTGTTTTTTTTTTTTTTTTTTTTTAAGGCTGAAAAACAAAACAAAAAAAGCAAGAAGAAATTTTCCCTCCTCCAAGGAGGGGAAAAAAAATTTTAAAAATAGGGAAAATAAAGGAAAAATAAGTACCATACTGCTTATATGTATCAAGGAAATAAAATAGATTCCTGGATGTTAACAGAGAAAAGTCCATCAAAAAATACTCTGGTGAGGTGGAATTCCCGTTAAGTTCTGTAAGGTATTTAGTTATCACTTACAGTATCTCCAATGGAGTGCCTTTAAAGGGTTAAAGTTGCAATTATTTTCTTTTTAAACTTCAGCAGAGAGAGATTTTGACACATCTTAGAGAACAATTGAAAGAAGAACTTCAGCCAGTTGTGAGATTTTTACGAGAGACTAGGAAAGTTCATGATGCTATTAGAAATGTCAATATGTGGGATAGAAGAAGGCATTCGCAAAAAAGAACTATTGAGAATTTGTGTCAAGGAAATGAGACATAAATAAAAAATCTGCACTACAAAACATGATGTGTGGATTAATTATAGACTGTAAAAACAATCCAGCTAGTTTTTCATGACAGGATTAAAAGACAGTGCTTGCGGTTGTCTTGATTATCAGTACAGTTTTGTGTTTTAATGCAAGGTCTTGTTTTGCTCACCTGAACAACTGCTTGATTATGCACAGTAAGAGAATTGTCAACTTCTTATTATTACACTTCATTATATTTTTTGGTGTAAGTTACTGTTATATTTTGTGTCAGAGATTGATTCTGATAGATTGATAGATTCTGCATAGATTCTGTTGGAAACTAATGTACTGACATGGTTTCCTGCTTTGAAGTTCTTTTCTTCTTACTAAAGTGAGTCATACAAATATGTTTTTGAACAAAATGACTTTACTTGAGTACAAATTCTTCAGAGGAATCCAAAAAGCCTGTTTGCACCAGATTGGTTTATAGAGGGAATTTCTACTATGTAGCATTTTCAGAGAATAATACAGTCGATATAAATATAAAATCTTAATACCTGAACTAAGCCTATTTTAATAACTTCTTGTCTGTTCCTTGATTTCAGGCCATAACTTCTGTGCAGAGGGACACAAATGTGGTGAAAATTCAGAGTGCAAAAACTGGAACACAAAAGCTACTTGTGAATGCAAGAATGGTTACCTCTCTGTCCAAGGGGACTCTGCATATTGTGAAGGTAAACAAAATGTGAAAAAACCTGTCCTCTTAACAATGTACTCAGAAACAGTACTAAACAAATGGTTCAAAAATGAATTATATTTCAAAGTTCGGTTTCATGATGGTAAATATCATAGGCACCTTTTTTTCCAGCATATAAATATGAATTAGGCATTACCAAAAAAGGTGAAAGTGATGCTGGACTATTCAAATTACCTACCTATTGCTGTACTTCATTGTTGCAGTCTTATCTTGGCATGCCGTAGTCATGCTGTCATTATAAGTTTCAAAACACTACTTTTTAGACAATAGCACCTACCTTGTAAAGTATTTTATAGAGAGTGACATTTTTATGAGATGTATTAACTTTGGAAGAGGATATTTTGCAGGCAATTGTGAGAAAGGTAAGTGTGAAGGAGTATTGAGGCTTGAATACAGAAATGGTATTACACATCTGATGTGCTTCCTGAAGTACTTCCGTGGGTCAGGTACTTTACTTGAAATGGTCTTCCTATGATACAAAAGAGACCTGTTTCTGGGAAGAGTGAAACCGAGGTACTTCTGTTGATGTATTATATCATCACAGGAATGGCTGCAATGGAGCATTATTCTTTCTGTTTCTTGGTGTTTTCTGTATATATGTTCTTGTATATATTAAGCTACAATATATAATCTTTTGGCCATCATAGGAAGTTTTAAAAATACTTTGTCAAAAATATTTCGCTAGGTTTTGCTTCCAACAGAAGTGGTGATGGACATTTTTGACAAGCTGTTAAAATCCACTAAGAATTGGAAGACAGGATGGAAGAATAAAAAAGGCATGCATGGACTGGGCTTAAATAATCCCACTTCCATAAAAAGACTTTTTAGTATACTTAAGTGAACAAGACTGCTTTAATATTTCATAAAGCTATTCAGTAACTTGCAGTTATAAATCTCATGGCATTTAGTCAGTTCTCTGCAAACTATAATTTGAATGGTCCTATATATGAACTTTCACTGACTGGAAAACAGTTGGCGAGTGTTTTTTTAAAGGCAGGCAGCAGAGTACCTTATGAATCTTTTTTTTTTTTTTTTTTTTTTTTTCTACAAAAAGAAGAGCTGCTATATAGGTACTGCAAAGTCTATTCAGAAATCAAAAGACAGTAATGAGGCACTTTATCAGCCTTGATGCAGAAGTCAGTGCTTGTTCTTTTTTGCCTTTTTAAGAAAAATCAATGTTGAGTGTTTTTATTAGTCTAGTAGCGGATTGTCTCCATTTTCTTTTTTTTCTTCTATGGCAGAAGTTTAAAAACCTTGACTCAAGTAATTTTGGAGATGTTGGCAGTATATTACTAGTGGCAGTGGCGGTCCTTCTTTTTGAAGAAATTAGCTTGAATTATATCCGGTCTGTGTTGCATTGAATGTTGGAAGGGCAGCCCGAATCCCTGGCTGCTGTGTGTGTGGTTGAAGCATGAGGTAACTGAATAAAACCAGCTTTTCTGCTGCCTGAGGTGGTGGGATAGGCAAAAGTGTATTTATAGCTGTTATGAAATGATAAATTTGCTAGATGGAGAGTAGTTTTTAGGAGGTAATATCAAGAAGAGAAGAGGCTTTAACAAGGGCAACTACAGATTGACAAAGCAATTAGCCAAGAGGTGACTCCTTTCAGCTCTGTGAAGGGTTTTTGCTCCTTAGAACAGCTTTCTGCAAAATTGCTCTATATGCCTTTCTAATCTAATTTCTCTCATCTGTGTTTAATCTGCTAAACAGAATAATTTCATAGCTGGCTGTGTAATGTTCTCAGCTTCACAGTGAAGATGTTACTCAAATCAATGAAGCCATAGGCATGCATCTGATGGTAGAATTTAGCAGGATGTTGGTATAGTATGTGTTGCTTGTGTGTGTGTGTAGTTCTGGGTTTCTGTGTGTATTGTGTAAGAACTGAATACAAAAAACACCCGAACAGGAAGTAATAAACATATAAAACATCTGTGGAAGCAAGGAAGATATTCTCAGCTGTAATTCTCATTTTGTCTTTGTGATTCCTAAGCCCTTAAACTTAAAAGGCGTACAAGATTACTGTTTCCTTTGAGAAGGTGAGGTTAAACTAGTTTGTATTTGTGACATGTACTGGTAGGTGGCACCTTAGTTCAGAATACTCCAGATCTTTAAC
This sequence comes from Netta rufina, assembly GCF_964035555.1. Lineage (NCBI taxonomy): Eukaryota > Metazoa > Chordata > Aves > Anseriformes > Anatidae > Netta > Netta rufina. The sequence continues at coordinate 10,778,507 of NC_140128.1, read as the reverse complement.
TTGAAAGAGCTTTCCACATTTCTTGTGACTTCCACTGTAGTTGAAAAAACTTGTGTGTGAGAATTCTAATGTATGGTATTATTTCACCTTCCCTGTGTTTTTACTGTTATTTGAGCTCACTCTTACTTAGTTTTATCCTGGTTGGACCTCATGGCATCATTTCAGTCTCGTAAGATCTCTGAAGAATTGCATTTAAGTCCTCTTCATGTTTTCACATGTATTTGTGTCCTTCCACCCTATTCCCCCCTAACATTCCATATTCATGTTTGTAGTAGAGCGGGGAAAAAAAAATAGAAAACTCCTGATGTTTGTCAGGGACTTGGTATTAGCAAAATTGGGAAATACAAAATTAATCCCGGAATGCTCTTACTGTTCATTCCTACTAAATACTCTTAAAACAGTTAGCACTTCATGTCAAAATATACAGGTGGGATAAATTTTAGTATTCCTTTTTTTGAAATAACATAAGTGTCTTTAGGGGAGATGGTTTCTGAAAACAAGTGCATAATGCTTGTAATGAATGAAGGTGGTACTTGGAGGTTCTATGTGTTCTGTAAATGCAATATATTCAATTAAAAAGTTGAAAAGCAATTTTCTGTCTATTTGCCTGTTGCATTTTTGTTACATAGTTATAGCATTTCCCATTTGCAGGGAGACGTATAGAAATATTTCTGTTAGCCACAGTGATGGAGGTTCAACCACAGATGGGATACTTAGGCAAAAGCGTTAAACCAGTGTCTGTTTATTTGTCACATATGCGTGGATAAACTCTGGGAATGTCCCAAATAGCCAGAGCCCAGTGTCTGCAGGATACAAGCACTGTGAACACTTGCAGCTATGACTTAGCATGTAATACAAGCACCCGTGTGAGGTCTGCAAGCTGCATGCAGGAGTGTTAGTTATAAATGGTGCAGTATTTCAGTGGCAAAAGCAAGACCAAAATGGGCAATTCATTTGATTTTGTGTCATGCTGTTTCTTCCAGGCATGTTATGTGATGTGTACAGTAGACAAGCAAGTTGTCAATACACCGTTAAAGCTAGAAAGCTCCAGACTCTGTTACTAGTTCACAAATACCAATAGGATCATCCTGAAAAATCTAGTAAGAGAGAGGAAAGTGTTGGCAAGTAGGAGAGTCTTGAAGCTTAGAGATGAAATGAGAAAAAGCAAGGCAAATCAGCTAAAAGTAATGCTTGTCTCTAGCATGATTATCCTTATGTTCTAGATGCTAAGAAGCAGAGAGACATCTTTCTGAAAACAATTCTGTGAGATTCTGCTGTGTATTCCCTAGTAAACAGAAGCAAAAGCAAGAATCATTTTTTCCCCCTCCACATATCAGTTCTGCATTCTTTGCTACCTTCTGCTTGAATACTAACAGCCCGTTTCTGCCTGCAAAGTTAGGTTGGTGCAAAAGTGATTATTACCTAATTCAAGTTGAGCTCTGATTGATTGTAAGAGCTGTTTAAATCTGAAGTGGGATGAATCTCCCAGTTAGGATAACACATGTCTATTCTTGCTGACAAGAGATCATAAACAAGAAAATTAGTATTTTTTTCCTTCATGCACAACTACTCATCCGCCCAGGAAGCAACTAGTAAAAGTGATAGGGTAGCATACCATGAGATGTCTTGTCATGCTATACAGCAGTATTTTTCCCTTTTCTGGTTCCCCACTGTCACCCCAGAACGCTATTGTGGTAATGGATATAATATAAAAATGGATCCACTGACTGAAGTGGGCCTGTAAAGATTAATATTCTCGCTGTATTACTTCATTGTAGAGCTTCTTCCCCCTTTATACTGTAGTGGGATGACACATGCTCTCTAGGATATCTTCTAGTTCTTGGTGTAAAGAGTATAAACGAGCTGTGTGAATCCGAGTTGTTTTTTTTTTTTTTTTTTTTTTTTTTTTTTTTTTAGGAGCAGTTTGCAAAATAAAGCTGTTTTATAAGAATATAAAGAAAACTTGGTGCAGAAGCAGCCTGTTGCACTGTTTAGGACAGGATGTCTTGGGTGAGACTGCTTTACCTTTAAAGAAGCTGAAAGTTTGGAGGCCAGATGTACTGTTGAGAATGCCTGGTGTTGCTTTTTTTGTTTGTTTTCTCCTCCTTTACTGATTAAGTTACTAGTGACAGAAGATGATGTGTGAAATGTGTTCACATGAGATTAATTCAGGCAGCATAGGTAGTTTCCTTATATGCCCTTTCAAGGTCACCTTGCTGATGTTACCTCAGCTTGAAGAGTTAAAAAATAAAAAGCCTTAAAGTTTGTGAGAATTATTCCTGTATTTTGACCTGATGGTGTGCTCTAGGGTCCCTCAAGACTTTCATTCAGAAGCCATGTAACTAAATCACTCTTTCCCTTCCTGTGCACCAAACATTTTATATTAATTTGTTATAAAATTAGTGCTCATTATTGCTCATTTCAAAAACGTCACAGAAGCCGTGAATTGCTACCCAAAGACTAAATACTTGTCAGAAAACCTGCTCATTTTGTAGTAATGCAATGTTATTTCTCTTATATACTTTTTTTCCCTTTACAGTAAGCTAACTAGTACTGGAATACCTTTGCTTCAGCACAACAGTAAAACACAGAAGTAGGCTGCATACAACCTTTTTGTAGTTGAAAGTATACTCAGATTAGTCCATGATAGGTTGTCTTCTACAGAATATTTGCCAAGTTAGGAAATAGGAAAGCAATTCAGATAGATTTTTTTTTTTTACTGCAAAGAAATACTAAATTGCATTTTTGATTTTGAAGCATTTATTACCTTTTAGATCGCTTATCTATCTGTGCAGTGAAACATGAACTAAATATTGAATCCTGAAAATGGGTGATTGCCTGTACTGAAGTACGTTCCTATATTCTGACTGTATAACACCTCTGTCTTGCTTAGTGTGTCCTTCTATATGCAATTTCATAATCACAAGGTTAGAGGCAAGCATAAAGATTTAACATAGAGACTTAAATATGTTTTTCATCTTTTGTTTTTCTTAGTTGATTAGTTCACTGTAACTTGCCACATACAGAAGTGTTTCAGAAGTATTGATCTTTCCCCTCCGACTCTTTTCCTGTTAGTTAATAGATGGATGTAAATAGAGGATTAATGTGAAATTTCTAGGTCCTTCTGTGATCTTGCTGACTGAATTTGGTCTCTATTTAACTCAATGTCTTTTTTTATATTCAATACTGCATAGCTGTTGTACTGCTTAACTGTTGAACTCTTCCTATCCATTTGACTTCTAAAACTTTTAAAATTGTGGCCAGAATTATGTGCCTAAAAGTGGAATTTTTATAAATAATAACAGAATTTCTTGAAGTAGTCTGAATGTCCTGAAGCTGGTTGTTAACATTTCTGCATATGTTCACAGTTTAACAATCACTCATTTGAATATACCTTCTATAATCTGAAATGATAATTCTTTGTTTATGTTTATTCTTACCTATGTTAATGTTAGCAGTTACTATGCTAGTTGTAGTGCTCATTAAATCTTGTTGTGGCAATGAGATGGCACAGATAGGGTGAAGCGTGATCATTACATTAGTGTTTTTTTGTTCCCATTTCAGGCCCTGAAAACAAAAATCCCAGTCTTTTCTGAATTTCATTCAGCTGAAGATGTGAAAGAATTTTAAATAATTTATTGTTTTACAATATAATTTATCATTATGTATTTTACAGCGGTCCAAGTTTGTGGCTCATAAAATCAGAAAGAGGGAAACTAAATGAAAGCAAATTGGAGAGTCATGCTTGAGAGGCCAGAAACAGAATGGCATAAAACTCATTTCAAGCTTTAAGCAGTTGATGTACGTCAGCTGTTTGGGGTTTCTTAGTAGACCCAGAAAGAAGCTGCTCCATGGTATGAGCAAGCAGGTGTTATCCCCCAGCAGAGGTAGAGTTACTGTAAAGTCTGTGCCTAATGTCTACTGTAGCATTGAGGAAGGCTGTATTTCAATGTGGTGGCTACGCGTAAGACTTCGGAATCGGCATACCCTCAAAAACATGAGTGAATAATATATTTGAATTTATTTTCTTATTCTAGATTTATTTGTGTGAATGAGAGCCAAAGTTTTCCTGGGGCTTCTGAATCTTTCAGAATTTATGATATGAAACAGGACAATCCTGATTACAAAATATACCCAGTAATGGCTAGATTTGGTCACTCGTAGTTATGTTAGGTGACTTTGCACATAACTCTTTTCAAGAGAATGTGACTGTTTTTAGGACAGTGAAAGTCAACGTGGCAATATGTGACTGTAGTTGACTAATGATGAAGTATAGCTGTTCATAGAGTTTGTAACAATCTAAATTGCAGGAGACCTTTCTCAGTTCTTTCTTAGGACATTGCAGTCCCACCAAAAAGAGTATAACATTTGGCAGAATTATGTCCTGCATAATGAAGAACAGGTTGCTGTAATCCCATTATCCTCATCAATGCTGCCTTTAATCTCACACCTGAGTGCAATTCTGTTGAGTCAAGCTAATATAAGAGAGAAACACGAGAGCCTTGGGGTGAAAAATGAGCTCTTATTCGCCCCTGAGCATGAACCCAAACATCTAACATGGACAGACCAGGTAAACCGTCTGTCTGATGCACTATACTGCCTTCTATAGCTTCTTCTCCCTTGTTAGGTGTCTGGTCTCTTTTATGCCACAACCTGATACTGCACATGACATCATGAGAGCTGTAGGCAGGTGGCATGCTCAGGATTAGAGACATCTCCACTTCATGGTGGGGCTGGAAGCTCTGCTCTTTGCCCCAGGCCTCTGAGGGCAGGCTAAATAAAGCTTGGTGTCTCACTTATTTAAGAACACAACTCTATGGCTAATACTTTTCTTCTCTCTCTCTCTCGTTTTTCTTTGTTCTCATTTTGTGTATTTTGATTTAGAGCTCTGCAGGTGAATTATATAAGTATTTAAGCTTGTAAAGCAGGTGATCCCATTCTTTTTTTATTTTAGGTTTGCAAAACAGTATTGTTTCCTGTGATGTAATGAGATATCACAAGAAAATTATTCAACTTACATACGTAAGGCGAATTAGTTCTCAGTCTGAGACAATAAGCTTTGAACTTGAGGATTATGCTGCTAATTTCCAACTAAAGCAGCATTTAGTTTCCTTCTAACTTGTGTGTCCAAGACACTTATGGAATCCCTTTGTTTTGTTTCTTTTCATTTCAGCTTAACGTGGTTGGACATAATCAGGAAAATGTTTACAGAAAGGTAGATATGTAAATATGTTATAAAATTCCACTCTGAAGATGCTTACGTTGATGGAGGTTTGGGCAGAAAACTTGCTTGTTTTCTGAAACTCATATAGAAAGGAAAGCAAAATGTAGAGGGAAAAGATTCTTTTTTTTTTTGGTTGACCCCATCCTCATCAAAATCAGGAAGAAATAATGGCTTGTTCAGAATGCAAAGACCAAATGCAAAAAACAGCACAGTTTTAATGAAAACCCCCCAAAGAAAGTTTTTCTGTTGTTGCAAAATACACAGGAACAAAGAAATCTTCTATTGTAGAATCTAAGTTCTGCTGTGGTTCTTAAGATGAGAGAGTTTCATAAATCTTACCTCTTATGTGTAATTCTTTATAAATCTTACCTCTTATGTGTAATTCTTTGACCATTCACGTCCTGTAGCCAATAACTCTTTAGTGTGCAAAACTTTTCATGAGCAGTTTAAAGTCAGTAAGAAGTAAACTGCAGTGCATAATGCCTTCACAGCACAAGTCAGATGGGAAACCTCAGCTGATGCTTTTCTTGCTGTAAAATTAATTAATCTATTGTGGAATTCCACATGCGCGCACAGTGTTTTCATTGCATCTGTTTTAATTTCACTTCATTGTGGCTTGGGAGGTGACATGAACATTATGTGGTATCACAGAAACCTGCTTGGCAGTGATACGTGTCTGTGGTTTTGGATCATTTCCATCGACTTGACTCCTGGATCAGCTTGTAATGATAGTTTTTCTCTTTGTTGTCTTCTCAAAAAACCTTTCTCACAAGGCGCCTGTATTTTCTGCAATTGTTATTCACTGCATGCCATCATAAGCTAATGTTCTGTGCTGTATAGATGTACATACATGCATAAGTGTATGCACAGGATACTTCATGAAATTATATAAGGGTAAGAAAATGGGACTTCTGTTGGTGGAAAATCATTGTGTTCATTGCAAATGTATTTTTGAATACAATATGAAACTGAAACAAAGAGGAGGGTGGGAGAAGAGAATGTGAAAGTGTTACAGTTGAGATAACCATCTGCTGCAACAACTACTTCAATGGCAGTGTTTCAATCAGAATTAAGTCCTCACGTGGGAACTTAATAAATAATCTAACAACTAAAAAAAACCAAACAACTACTCAACTGTTTCATAAAAGTGGGACTTAATAGCATTTTTTTGTATATATAGTTCACAGCTTCTTTAAATAATGCTTATTAACCTACTTTTCAAGACTTCAGTTACCTGGCAGCACCCATTTTAAATTTTCAGTCATGGATGTAATTCTATGTATTGTTGGAAGTCCCTTCTCTTGGTGATATAACCCAAATTGTACTTTGTTTATGTGCTTTAGTAAATGAGATTGCAGTTTTCTTGCACTGTGAGCTGTTACTGAAGGAGACAAAATTTCAAATGAAACAAACATCCTTCCCCAAAGTAATTACATACATTGATAGGCGGAGATGATATGCTTGCTGGTGGACAGAAAGTTTTCAAAGAAAAAATGTCAACATTTTTATACTAAGTAGATTTAGAAGCTTCTTGGAAAATGTTTATGCGCTATATGATTCTAGATGGATTATTAGCATTATCAAAACTGCTTTTATACTTAAAAGTAAATTAGTTGAAATTCATATTCCAACTAGCAAGCTGTGGAACAGTATAAGTGAAATTACTTGCCATCCTCTGGAGTAACTTAAATTCTTTTGGTGTAATGTCATGCTGAGATTTATATGAAAATGAATTTTAATTTCTAATAAGGTAACCATATGCTTTAGAGTTGTTGTAATGAAGTGTCATAAATAATTATGGCTCCTAAGAAATTCGACTTTGGAACTGTCAGTTCTTATGTTAGTAAGTTGCATTTGAATACATTACAATCATTGCTATTAAAGGAGATCTCACCCCCTCAGAATGGCAATGAAAAACCTATTGTGAGGTAGCTGAGAGTTTTGTTCATATGCAGGGGCATGGGGATGCTGTCTCCCCTTCAATAAACACTCTTATATGTCAGAGTAGTGTTCTCCTCAGTTGTATTGAACATAATTGGCTATCTCTTATATAAATTTTGGCTTTTTACCTTATTTTTTCTTTTTTTCTTTTGCCAAGAATAAACTAATGACTTGTAGTATACAATGGAACAATGGTGTTTTAGTTCATTGTCTGTCTTCGCTGTCTTTCCAATCTATAGTTGAATTCCCCCTTCAATGTGATAACTCAAGATGTTTTTGTGTTCCAAGACTCCAGATTAGGGGACAGAGGTACATTTGTGTAATTTTGGATTTGTGGAGGGGGGTAGGTAGGAATAGATGTGGAGCAGATTACATTATAAACTGCGCTTTCACAGCCTTCATTTTTATTTACTTTTGAAAAAATAACTTCATCTCACTTGTAAATGTGCTAAACAAAAACCTGGTGATGTTGTTGGCTACTAATTGTAAAAGCTGACCAGTAGGAGAAGAGAAATATTATTGTATCTTCCTGCTGGGTCAGCATCATTATCCTTTCTCTGTAATGACCCTTGTAACAAATTGTTCTCATTACATGTACCAGCACTGAAAGAGCAAGGAATTGATGCCAGAAATGGTGGCATTATAAGTCTTTCTTAGTCATCGTGAGCAGAAAGAGCTCTTGCTGCTCTTTACCCATTAAGACCTTGTATGCATCCTGATATTGCCAACATTCTTTCTTCAAATTATTAGAGTAGCTCCTTACCTCATGCAAACTCTGACATTTCTGTTGACATCAGTGGAGAAGGAAAAAGCTGAAAGTTTTTAGTGGAACTGTGGCAGTTTAGACTAAGTAAGCATTTGTCTCAAACAGTTGGAGTGAAGCAAAGACAAAAGTCTGAGTCCTTTTTCCAGTGACCATCAGAAGTTTGCTTATGGCTGAGCTGAACTATAAAATGTTGAAGTATTTGTATACGAAGAAAACATTGTTTGAACTTGAATGGAAGGCACCAGTACTTTTAGACAAGTTGCTAAAAATTGTGCATTTAGCTTCTAAAATATAATTCTGTTGTGCTGAGGTTTTGCCCGTTTTAAAATTTGGAGCATAACTGGAATTGATCAAAAATGACACAAGTTTTATATCTGTGACATATTTGTGTGTGCATATATTCAACACTGTTTTCCTACTGTAGCACAAAAGACTTGAGTTACACTGAATAGCAACTTCTATGACCGAATAACAACTTTCTCACAGACCTACGAAGTGAACGTGAAGACTGCCAGAATGTGGGTTGTGTTTTAGGAAATTCTGGGGACCAGTGAAGTGCTTTTGAGTCGTAGGGTCCTGTTATTCATTGACTTCTTGTGTTACAAAGACAAATTGTACTTACACATTTTAGCCACAGACTACATATGAGGCCCTAGCTTTTGGGAAAAAGCTATGATAGGGCAACAGTGTCTTAGGTGCTGTGATTTGACCTAGCTCCAAAGCCATCTGTTTTCATCTGGAGGTCTCCCCACTTCAGAGAAGAATTGATATCAGATTTTTTCCTTCCTCCCTTGAAGTTTTCTTTTTTTTTTTTTTTTTTTTTTTAAATATTAGAAAGTATAAATCTAATTATCTTGAGGCCGTTTTCTCTTGAAAATAGCGAAGAGCATTAACAATTAAAGTTGATCTAAAATCTTTCGGGTTGCATATTAAACAAACTGTCTCTGAATTCCCTTTTGAATGCAGGATAGTCAGAAACCGTAGCTTCTCCTGTGAGAAACATACAGAGTGGGCTCAAAAGGGCTGAATATACCTTGTACAGATGCTTTTACTGATATGTACAGTCTGAGCATTTGAGAGAAGTGATGGGATAAAGTACTACAGCCAAGTCCAACTAGCTTCAATAGCACAAAACAGCAAGAGCAATACATTTTGAGAACATGGTTTTAAGTTCTAGGAAATGGAAATGTCAATCAACACAAGATAAGGTTGCTTTGGCTGTCCTTTTCTTTTGTTATGATACCTGTTTTGTGAAGGAAATCATTACTCTAGAGTGCATCACTAATTGTTTTTCTCTACCTGGAAGGTCATTTCTTTTAAAAGCTAGTGGATATTTAACTTGACAAGAAACAAGTTAAATAACAAAAGTATTAACTGAAAAACACGCACCAGTAACGGGCCAGTACATTTATTTTGGATGACTGAACAAGTCTTGTCTAGCATGATTTGGAGGATGTTTCTGGAACGTATTCTGGCTGTGTCTGGGCAGTTGCTGTACTTTTAAAGAACTGTGCACCTATGGTTAGGTGGACCCTATGTAACCAGATGTCCAAAGTTAGCCCAGCTTTCTAAAGGAGGTTGGAATAGACAACCTCTGAGGTCCCTTCCAACATTATTTATTTATTTATTTATTTATTTTTTTGGTGATTAGTTATCTCTTATCCTGTACAGTATTGTATTTTGCATCACGAGCACTGGAGGGATGTCAGATGCTGTTAATTTTCTATGGCTACTTCTTGCAGTGTTTGGGAGTGCAGAGAGGGTAACTCTTCTGCACAGGTGAAAGTTTAGAAATGAGAAGAAAATCTGTTTTAAGCACTAGTACTTGTAAACTTTGTCAGCTACTTGAAAGTAACCTGATGTACAGTTTTGATGCTCAAGCCACCGCTCTTTAACAGTGGTTTTGGTGGCATGGAAGCCTTTGTACAAATAACAGCCTGTTCATAAACACGTTGTTGGATGGGGCTTCAACTGCGGTCATGTGAAAATGAGCTTGTAAATGATGTCTTCTAGCTACTTCAAGGTCTGTGCTGGCAATATGTCAGTAGAAGAACAGCTCTGATGTTTAGGTAGTTTAACTATAAGGTTGTCACGGGCAGGCCAGAGGAGGGAGGGCTGTGCTCTTTCCCTATAGCTATTATAAGCTGAAAAGGAAAAACAAAACAACAAAAACAAAACAAACAAACAAAACACCCACCACCACCAAATGCTAATCAGTTTTGGGAACGCAGGAAAAAACTTAATTCATTAGAGGACCCTTATGAAGGACTGAGGATTCTGATTTGAACCTAGAGTATTGGTTGAGTCCAGAGGAAACGGAGGCAGTCAAGTATGTGTAGAAAGTCATTTTGTTCAGCTTTGTTCAAAGATGTTAGGAATCACGGGAAAAAATAGCATCACACTCCTCAGGGAGGATTTTAGGAACAGTTCTGAATACTGTGGTGTGTCAGAGAAACGTTTATTTTTTAAACGGTTGTAAGAAGTTTCAACCTTTTTTTGCACAGATGAGTCTGAGGTTCTGGTGCTTCCTGAACAGACACTGAACCACAAGGGAGTAGAGATACCAGTGAGGACAGTGGCAGGACAGGCAGCCAAACCACTCCCCCTCAGTTTGGGAGAAGGTTACTGAGATGAGTCTCTATAGAAAAGGTGGAAGTGAAAGGCTAGGGGGAGGATGATTTTGGGGAGTCAGGAAACTTAGAGTGCCCAGGGTCTGTAATGTTGGTCACAGGCTTTGCTGCATACAGAGAAGGACATCTACCAGGTATTTTGTGTTCACCAGTTGCAGGATTAAAATCCAAGGCCTTGGTATACCATGAAGATTCAAAAGCAAGCAAGCAAATAAGAAATGCCAACAAACTAAACTTCTCCCTACAACTTAATTTATTTTATTATTATTTTTTTTTTTTTAAGTTTTAATATTTGGTCAAAAATACTAAATGGAGAAATCATTCAGTTTCTTGTCAAAATACTTATTTTGTATTATTTTTAATAGAAAATGTGTTTTGCCATTGTTAATAGCATAACTGAAGGTTATTTCAGCAAATATTATCTGTTGCCTTTTTCTTTGTGTGTATACGTGTTGTTCCCAGTAGATGGAAAAAGAAAATTTGTTCTAAAAAAGAAATAAAAAACACCACCAAGCCACAAGTCTAATGACATGTCAGTTTGTACTGACACGTTTTCTCCACAAGATCTAGTGAGTGTCTTACTGATATGGTTCTGTATATTCAAAACTGATGTGCATTATAAAAACAAAGCAAAAAAGGTAAGCAATTATTGGAAATTATTGCTAACCTAAGGCTTTGCTGTATGGTTAACTCTATTTCCTTTTCCAAATTTCAGCATGAACACTTTACATCCTATCAGGGCATTTCTCCATACGGCTTTTTTTTTTTCCAGATAAATTTTGAATTAAATGGTGCGCTGACTATACAGAGTATTTAAGTGCAAACCACTCTGCTTTTATTAAGAAGAATTCATCTTTTGATATAATCCAGATGTAGTCGAGTTACACTGGTTTATAGCAATTTTAAGTAATTTTAATACGTTTCTCCTCATTACTGAAATTGAGGCATAATTGTTTTATATATTTGTATTAAGTTTTATTTCTGAATAATCAGTTCCATGCTTTTTCAGTGTAATTCATTTATGGAAACACATTTATAATTGTAATACAGAAAAAAACAATATGTTACTGTATTACTGTATCGCATGAGAAGCCGTATTGGAACTGAAACTTAAAATGCAACTGGTTTGTCCAACTGCACTGTCCTAATACGAAAAGGAAGCTTTACCGTGGGTCTTTGTGGATGTAGGATCTGCCCATTTCCTCGTGTATCTCTGTGCAGGTGTTTCGGTTTTGGTTTCCTGTTTGGAAACTCTGATAAAGGTGATAACAAAATCCTTTGTTGTTTTCCTGGGGTATTGTGTGGCTTACTGGATGACGGTGATAGATAACAAACAGCATGATAATGCAAGGAAGTAGGCTGAAGTAGGTGTAGAAAAGTAAGCTAACTGCTTAAACAATAAGAAATAAGTTTTTTTTATATTACTTTTATTTTTATTTACTATATGTTATTGACAACTGAAATGTATGCAATAAAATATTGAAGTGTATATTTAATTTGTGGAACAATTCCTCTTATTCTGTAAGATTTTTGACAGACAAATTTGGTTTAGGTATTTAGGTGTCTTTGAAAATCTCTCAAAAAGTACATTTTTCTAAGGCATCTACATTTATTTAATAACCTTCTTTAAACCTGGAAAAAAAGTTGAAAAGAAACAGAGATTCAAGTAATCGAACTGAGTACAAGATTGCTTACAGTATCTGAAGATAACTCTTACACTGATGTTAGTTTCCTATTGATCTGTGACTCTTTCATTTTTTTAATATTCAAATTTTTTTCCACTAAGGTACCCTGCCATTCTTCGAGTTAGTATGGCAGTTACCCTAGCTAAAGGGTAAGTGTCTAAATCCCCTTTGGTTATTCTAGGAGCTTCTTCACCGTCTTGTCTTAATTTTGTCCTTCGATGTCTTGATTAGGCATCACTGTTTTTGTTTTCATTATTTCTGATTACTTCCATTTCTTTAATCTAAAATTTGTTTTGTTTGTTCTGTTGAAGATTTTTGCGGGTTTTTATGCCTTGTCCTGAACTCTCTCACGAAAGCTGCATATACCTTATACCAGTTGTCATAGGGATCATTGTATTTCGAAAGTAGAAAATGATTTTCTTTATACTTATGGGCTTAAGAAAGTTAATAAAAAATGATTAGGATGAATTTGGCTATGTTAAATGTGACCTAGGTTTACATGTTTTCAGTTTTAATTCTTTTTTTTTTTTTTTCCCCCTTTGTTCAGATTCCTTTAAATATATTATTGTTTTGCTTAATGTGCTCTAAAACAAACAAAATCCTTTCCCCTGAAATTCAAACTCTTTATCTCTCTCTCATCTTTCTTAGGATTGTTTACCTCTCATTTTCATTATTTTGTTTCCCTGATTCTTATGAGTCATGTATTCCCTTCAAGCTTTCACCAGAGAATATATCTGTACATATTGGAAGCTATTAGTGCTGAGATAATTATACGAACCCAGAATAACACCTTCAGATCTGAATGTGAGTTAGTGTTAGCTCAGAGATGTGCTGTGTTCCACAAAAAGAGAGATCTAATTTTTGAAGAGGTTGCACTGAAAAAGTACTGGCTGCCTCAGGGCTGGCTCTAGGCAGAGGTAAAGCAGGAAATTTCCCAGGGCAGCAGACCTCCACAATGGCTGTTTGGCCATGCACTTACTCTCCCCTTTCCATGTGTAAGACACAGACTTAGTTTGGTGGTGCTCTTGCTTCTGCTGCCCAGGACAGAGATGATGAAGTTGGGCTTATCATCACAGTTGATGGTCAAGAAGTAGCGGATGCTGTTCCCACTTTGGTTGTTTTCTCAGGAGCTGATTGTTCAGACCTTGGTTCCCTTCCTTTCCAGTCTCCATCCATAAGGAAATAAACCTCCATTCTGTGTACAGATAATTCTGTGCTTCACAATGTCATGACTATGCTGCTAGTTGTCTTATATTTCTTTTTCTCCAAACTGCCTCAAAGACTACAGTACAGCATTGGGGCAATGAGGATCCCATGGTGGACTGAAATTGTTGTTAATGCATTCCTGTTTCCTGAAGTAGGAGTGATCCTGATGATTTTCTCTCCACAAAGCTCTTCCTTGCCATCTAAAATATGGGCATTGTTTTCCATTGTGAATTTCTTAAGCAAAACAGAAAGGATTTTGTGGTGCTCGTATGGACTTGTATGGTAACTTAACTGACAGAAAGGAAGACTGCACAGATATATTGGGGAGATGAAGATCATTGCTAGATACTAGTATCTGGGTAACTCACATTTAGGCTGATACAGACTCTGGCTTTAGAGAGGCCAGGTTCATGCGCACAAATTATTTTTTTCAGTTAAAAATGCGGTTTCTCTGGAATTGTAATTTCTGTGTAAGAACAATTGCATTGGTAATGAAAAGTTTCCTGCGTTTACTTTGGCACAAGTAACGTTAACCTTTGAAGGTCAGGCCTTCTGCTCTGTTCTGCAGCTTGCTTTAACCTGTTAGCCCTGAGGTGACTTTATTTGCTTTTTGGCTTCCAGTCTAGCTAGTTGAATCAATGCTGTTGTGAAAAGGTCAGCAGCAATCTGAAGTCAGTTTATGAAAGAATGTAAGGCACAATTTCCAGTCTTGCTTTGCTATGAGAATCAATTCAGAACCTGGCACTGCAACTGTGTGGTTTTCGTATAATGATTTTTCTGTACAAACAGTAATATCAAATTTGGGTAAAACATGACACATCTTTGTGGCTGATAGGGCAGCTGATGCTTGTCAACACAATGTCTGCAGTGCACCAACATACCTTTTAGTAATTAGCACCTCGCTGTCTTTGTTTTTACTGTCATTGCTATTCTATCTAAAAGGCAACAAAACCTCAGGTTGTATAAAGACATCCAGCTTTTGCCAGCATAGGAAACTGCATATTCTGTGCCAGTTGGCTGGAGTACTTTTGTGTCATGGGCATGCAGGGGAAGGGGCAACTCACCTCTGTCTGTGCGCTAACAGATTCTGGCAGTTGTTTCTCAGTTAGCATTGACATTATTGGATATTCATTAATGTGCAACAGATGATGAATGTGGAGGTGGACTGAACCATCCTCTCCCATTAAGCACTGCGAAACAAATGAATTTTCATTTCAGGTGAGTAGAATTATTTTTTGCTTAGTTAATGCTAAATAAATAACGGCAGCTCGGTTACATCTCTTTTGCAATTCACATAAATCCTGAAATGAACTAATGAGGAAGATGGAAAAGGGAACTGTATCTTGGACAAGACAGGAATCTAATCAATATGAATTCCCAGGAGCTGTATCTGTTTTGTGCTAGGTTCCCATTGATTTTGTAAACATTTTAGTGTTAGCCATAATCCCGTTTGAATATAAATCATTCCCTGGTAGTTTCTCCTGTATTTTAATTAATGCTAAAGTGACTGACTTAAGAACTCTTCCTTTGGTGTTATTACTGAAAGAGCAAAATTCTCACCCATTGTTTTTACAGCCATAATCTCTGACTGCAGTGAAATCAGTAAGCATAGTATGTTTTCAGGAGTTGGCGATTCTGAGAAAACTGCAGACAGCTAGGAAGTGTCCATATTGGTTGCTGCAAGAAAAGCAGAAATCTTGAGGGAAAACCAGTCCATTTGCAATAACGAGTTGTATTTTATTAATTTGTATAGGTTTGTATAGTTAGTAACTCCCTGTCCTTCTAAAGAAAGTCCTGAAGCAGATTGAGATGGCATCCAGTCTGGGACTGAAGATCTGAGGCACTGGCATGATATGCTCCTTCTGGACTAGGGGTTTGGGGGTAGAATGAGCTGTCTCTTGCCTTTTGAAAATGAATTAGTTGAAAAAATGTTTTTGAATCTATAATCTGGTTGATTAGTTCAATGTCTTCGACTTCAAAGCCTTGGATGATAATCAAGTTCAAGTCACGATACTGAAATTGTTTTGTTGTGACAGAGAAACAAGCATCCAACAACTAATGTAAGTTAGTTAGTGTTGTTTTCCTTGAAATATATGTACATATGATGGCAGGTGGTGTTTTGTCCTGTAAACAGAATGACTTTATCACCTGTTAAGCAGTTTGGAGCTACAGCGGATAAACCGAGTTAGGGATGTTTTAACTGTGGCAGCATTAGATGCTATTCTTGATGTTCTTGATTAGGGCTGCATTTATACCCTAGGAGATATTTTTAACGCATGTCTGTTGTATGTCTTATCATAGCTTGGCTTTATGTAGTGGGGTATATTAGATTATTGCTTGACGCTATCAAGAAAAAATGCTTCACTTCTTGGAAAAATTGCAAATATATTTCTGTTGTACTTGCTGAAACAAAAGCAAGGCTAAACTGCTGTGTCATATCT
This sequence comes from Netta rufina, assembly GCF_964035555.1. Taxonomy (NCBI): domain Eukaryota; kingdom Metazoa; phylum Chordata; class Aves; order Anseriformes; family Anatidae; genus Netta; species Netta rufina. The sequence goes on along the minus strand of NC_140128.1, from coordinate 10,762,614 downwards.
GTGTCATGCAACTCTTAGCAGAATTGAAGGAATAATATGAATGTTTTGTTAAATGTATAAATAGGAAAACACCCGTACATTTGTAGAAGTTTACATATTATTAACTTAACCTGGATTGATGTGCTCGTGGTATGCCACTAAAGTTCCAGTGTTTCGGTTTCGCTTGTTTTATAGTCAGCCTCCCTCAAGAAAAGCCACTGTAGATAGAGGTTAGCTCTAGGCCCCTTTTAGTCTTGGGGTCTTCTCTTACTCATGGTTAGATATATCAGTAAGCGTGTATGTATCGTACGGCATGGGAAGATCTAAAGATAGAAGAGCTATATAATCATATAGCTGCTTTTATTTTTACAGTGTCTAGGACTTCTGTTTTTGCATTCAGGCTATCACTGTGGTAGGTGTTACTCAGATGCATAATGAAAATGAGATCTTTCCCAGTAGGCTTTATAATCCAACTGTAAGACGAGAGACAGTATTCTAGGTGGGAGGGAAAAGGAAATGTGGGAATATGATTTGAACAGCTCCTTTTTTTTTTTTTTTTTTTTTTTCCATTATGTAGAATCCTGTTTTTTAAGTGAGTAGGTTTTGCTTTAAAATATATTTTTGTAATCCTAGAATAATTGCATTTAATTGCATTGATGTGTTGGTTATGGTAATGAAAGGAAGGCAGAGGTGTATTTCTCTCTGAAAAGCAGGAAGTTGTGCTAAATTGTTGAGTGAAAGCTGCCAGCCTGCCCCCAAGTGAAGGCAGCCCCTGATGCCCAGTTTAAGATCAGATCTCAGCAAGGGTTTCCTGTCCATCCTGCTCCGAAGGGCTGGCAGTTGTTTGAAGGGAGTAGCAGCTCCCTTCCACCCCAGGGAGAGCTGCAGAGTTTTTAGGTACTATGGAGAAGGATTATTCCAAGGAGGTTTTGAACGGATAGTAGTGATGCTGTTAACTCCAAGCTAATCTCAAGTACAATGTGAGAGATTGAGTGACTGTGCTTGTGGGATTTTCGGTTGTTTTTAGCAACGAATTGTCCAAGGTGATTGTCATGAGCTGATTCTAGTTGCAAGTCAACCTCTTGGTGTCAAATGAATGATTATAGATAAAATTGGAAAAGTCCATGGTAGCCCTTAACAGTGAAGACAAACATGATAGAAAATGGTTCACCAGTCAAGGAAAGTATAGAGAAGGTACGATTAAATCTTTTATTGAATCTAAATGGTATGAACTTGGACTCATGTATTGACTTGTGCAGAGCCACATGATTCAACAGAGAAAAATGGTAAGAGTAGGGCTGATTAGTGCTATGCAGTATGTCCTCTCCATGTGTTGCTTCCGTGCTGGCCACTGAGGAAGAAGCTAGAGCTGAAAGCTGTTTGCTGTTTCACTTCTGCTGATTTTCTGACATGAGAAGTAGCATTGGTTAGACTTGGGAGGACTTCTCTGCAGCACACAGCTTCTTGATTTCCGTAGCCTTTCTGGGCTCTGGTGCTGAGCTCAGCAGTTTGTATGCTGGTGTCTTTATTGCTTGTGAGATGGCTTGTGGTAATAGTGTGTGGACATGATAGTCTATGTGCAGATGACGTACAACTTAAAAGTTTTCTGGCACTGTACTGCAAGACAGAATCACAGAGCAGAGTCCTTGGTGTATAGTGAGGTGGTGATTATACTTGGATTGCAGCTGTGAAGTAATGAACTGAACATTTCTGAAAGAGTTCAGATACATTTTGGCTTAAATGCAGTGTTTTGTTCTCATGTTCTTCTGTACTTAGAGGCTAACTCTTTTACTATTTAACCATTATGGCTAGATCGAACGACGTGTGAACAGAGTGGTAAGTGTGAGAATAGTTGTTAGTCTATGATCGAATCATTACGTACTTAACAGTTGGTGTGCTGCTTGCTAGCATTTAAGGACTGCAACTATCTCACACCGAGCTTCATGAGTTGTTACCTCAGTCACTTTGTAGTGAGGAGGAACAATTCTGAAGGCTGTTTGCAATCTAAACGTAAAGGCACCAGAAAAGGTGCTTAAAATAGTTCTAAGCTTTGATTGTAGGAGTTGCTTATTTATGAAAAGAAGCATCATCCATCACTGCACGCATACTCATGCATATTTATACACTAGAATATTTTAAATGTTAGATACATCTGTACCCTTAGGCTGTTGTTTTGTCTGTTATACTCATGTTGCAATAATTAAAACAGAGAAACAAACAAAAACTCATTTTAGTGTAGTAGAGCTTAGGAAGCCTGACAGATAGAAATAATTATATATATTTTTTTTTCATGGAAAGCATACAATAAAACTGCTATCAAAACTGTGCTGTAACCAAACCGTGTGTCAAAGAGGTACTGAGTACACTTGGACTGTATTTGTTGCATTGTTTACTAACTTCTCAATTACTGCAAATGGTATCATTCCTTTCAAAGGGTGACAGTCATTTTTTTCCCCTAAGTGTCTCATCCAACTTTATGCAGTCCCCAGAGTCTCAATTTGTGATTGACTTTTATTCATTTGGACAGGTTACCTGTGTAGACTTTGCATCAATTTGTATTTTTTTTGATTTTTAGCCAAGGTTTATGAGAACTTTGTATGCTACAATAAACATATATTTACACCTTAGACCAGTGGTTTTACCCATTAGTCACTGGCACTAGGACTAGAAGTAAATTGTTAAGCATTCTGCTTTTAGCCGTGCTTGCTCACCTGCGTATTGATGGGAGTGGCATGAGAGTTAAGCTATTTCTGAGTGGTTTAAGCAGAATACACACATTTTCCCAAGCCGTTTATCATTCTTCCATTGTCTGTGCATTGACATGATTTTTCTTGTGTCTTATTTTTTAGAAGTTACTGAAAAGGCTTCCTTGTTTCCCCGTGGGTTCCTTAAACTTTGCTTTCAGTGAAACTGGAGCTCAGTGTGGTCCAACAAAAAGGCAGCTGATTGCCGGGGCATGGCATTGTTGTGTTGCCACAGTTCCCCACATGCCGCATCCCATGAACGTGTCTCCCAGGGTACCTGGAGTCAGTTTCACAAAGGAATAATGATATAGCTACTTGCTGATTGCTATAGGGACAGGGAAGCGATCACAACCAACAATTTTTTTTTTTTTAAAGTCTTCACTTTTTGCAAGGCAGATAAAAAAAAAAAAAAAAGCAGACGTTTTTGCTTCCAATGAAAAAATAAGCAAAAACTGCATGAACTATTTGGCATGAATAAAGAGCTGTTTGAGTGAGTGAGGTGGACTTGAATCAAGTTATCTGAGATTTACTTTGATACTTCAAAGGACAGTTACCTGCACATCTTTGTTAGCTGACAGCCTAGTTCATTGAACGTTACCGTGTTGATTAAATTAAAAACAACAAACTAACATCAGTCACATTAGATACTGTTCTTAAGGTCAGCAAATGATTTTTTTTTTTTTTCAAGTATTCAATATATAATAAGAAACTATTATTAAAATAATAACAGAACATATCTGTTCACAGTTCCCTGAAATGAAGTCATTCTCTGTTTCTCTGTTTTCTCTTATCTTCAGTATGTTGTTACAGTGCTTTGAACATGTGGGTCCAGATCTTTTAGAAGAACTTCTACAAAAGTTTTTCCAGGCTACCCAGCTAAGCAATCGCTCTGTTTTTGTTTCTCAAGAGGATCAAATTTTAGTAGCTAGAATATGTTTTATCAAGAGGAGTAAACAGTTGAGTTTCTTCCATACAAATTATGTACCAGTTAAAGCATGAAAATGAGCACAACATAAATAAAACGTACAATTCTCATACTAGAGACCAGCTGTCAGTGCTTTTCCCTTGCCTTGGTAAATGCCCTGGCCGTTAGCCTTGCAAGGCAAATTTTCTTCTCTCCTGATGAATCTTCTTATGAGCAAACATAAACCAGCTCTAACTTCACCTGCTGATGAGTTTACTTTGCTGGAATGGTGGCTGGGGAAATGGCAGTTCGAATCCCCCGGAGTGTACAAGTGAGCTGGACACTAAGCTTAAGCTTGTCTGAACACATTAAATGGCTGGGCTGTAGCACAAACAACAAACTGCTGCTTTCTCCTCTACTGAAAGGTGGTGGTGGGAGAGTTGTTGCCTTTGAAGGAGGAGAGAGGAGGAGGGAGAAAGGGAGGAAGGCAGAACCAAACCCTAAAGATATTTCAGATCCTTATCTTTTATTTAAATCCTTAAATTCTCATGACTTGAACGGATATTTTAAGTGCTTAAGTAGGAATTAGGAGCCTACACGCTTTGGCCTGTTGTGCTTAAGTTCTCAGGAAAATGTGAAGTGGACGTAAGTTTGAATGGAGTGAGTCCTCTTAGCCTTGAGGAGAGGCAGAATTTCATTGAAACTCTTGTCATTATTTTTTTTGTCAACTAATGTGGGCAGCTTCCCACTCAGCTGGATCACTGATGTGAATCCCATGCTGTCTTAGGGTTACTGATTTTGGTGTAGAAACTTCTTAGGAAGCTAGTAATACTTAGTGACCTCTAAAATAGCAGTTTAGACCCAAGCATTTGTTATCTTTACCACTATGTTATTTGACTGAACAATTCTAATATTTGGAAAGACTGTGTGTGTGTGCATATGAGACAAGCTTTATTTATTAATACCCTAAGGAGTAAACACTTGCAGTAATTATCTGAAGTGTCAGTTTAGCATTGCTCTTGGCCAGCTCAGCATAAAGATCAAAATTAGGGTACTAATTTAGGAAAGCGTATAAATTTTTCCGTCCTTAAAGATGATGAAAATAAGCTGAAGTGAACCAAGCCTTTTCAGAGGTTTGTTGTCTACTGAAAAGGTCATTCATTCCAGCAAATAGATTTCATTTATATATCTCCATAAATAAAATCAATAAGTGTGATTTATGAATGCGCTCATATTATGAGCTGATGCAGTCGTTTTTCCTGGAATTAGAAATGAAGGTAAATTGAGGGCTGTCCTAGTTAAAGATCTTAAGTTAGGTGCACAAGATAGATTCTTCCATTCTAAATGTTATAGCACATTTGGAGAACTTGTTGCAATGTGGATTAATTTTAAGGAGATGAGGGAGACCTCTGCAGTATATTTGAGTGGTGGATGATTTAGATGTATGAATAACATCCTTGAAACTCGTTATTGAGATTATTGAAAGAAGATGATGATGAGAAATAAAGGCGTCAAGAACAGGCAATTTCAGTGTGCGTTGTTTAGAGAATTGCCATGTGCAATATTTAACTACTGTCCTTAATCATTGTATTTAATTGTTCAAAAAGGTGTAGCCCCATCCAGGGTGGAAAACGCACAAGCAAAGAACAGCAACAAAAAACAAAGCCAAAAACCTAGCTAACAAACAAAGCCAAAAATCTCCAGTGAAAGAAAACTAGAAATATATGCCTGTGTGTGTACTGGTATTTCTTGTGTGGAAGGGTGATGTTTCATTCACCTCCATTGAGATGACAAAAGCAGGTAAATGAGTTTCCTGATTGGTGGCTTTAGAAGCAGTAAACAAGAGAAAGTAGGAACTTCATTTTGAAATAGAAGCAATAGAATCTGGTGTTATGTTGGAATTTGAATTTCATCAGACTTCTGTAATATTCAGCTGTCTTATGGCTTATGCTTCATTTACTGTCTTCATTAAAGGCTGAGTAACTTTATATTGTAACTTGAAAAAATTTGCAGAAGTTAAAATTGAAATTGTTTGCCTTGGAGTATTTATAAGCTTGGTTGTTTGAGTTCTTTTATTCCATTTGAGAACAGAATACTCTTTTCTTAATGCCAAGTTTCATGAGTTGGATTTAAAAAGTGCTTTTTTTTTTTTTTTTTTTTTTTTTTTTTTTTTTTTTTCTTTTACCACCTACAGAGATCCAAGGTCTTTCAGAAGTCCTTCCAGTTTTTCACAGATCATTTGAAATAGAATATTGGGGACACTTTTGCAGCACAGAGTTCTAGTCTGTACTATGTTTTATCCATTACAACATTGTCTAAGCAGAATCAACACTGGTATCCAAGATTTTGTACCCATTCTCCCCAATTAGCACCTACCACACTACTTCTGCAGCCTCACCTCCATAATGAGATCTAAGATATGCGAAAATGCCAGTGGATGTTCCACCCACTCATTGAAGTTGTCTTGCTGTTGAAGTTGGCTCCTGAGGAACTGTATTAAATTCCTCATAATTTCTTGTAATTTATACCTCAAACAGCTATTTGCTGATCATATTCAAGGGGAATTTAAAGAAACAGCTTTCTGCAGAAGGGGGAAAAGGGACTGTTGCCAGTATTTGTGTATATATGTATATCTTTATATATCTTATAAAAATATACTGAGTTTTTGGGTTTAAGCTGATATTTCCCTTATTTGCTTTTCTGTTAGGGTGTTTGGGTTAAATTTCAATGATTCATACAAGGTTTCACGAGTTGATTGTATGGTTGTTCCCTGTTTGGGCAGAGAATGCTCAGGTGCACTGGCAGAACCATGTGGCTATGAAGAGTGAACAATAATATTAATGACGCTCACTTGTCATTTTCTCCCTATATTTTTTTTCTCCCTACGTGAGAAGCCAGTGCTGAAGGATAGGAAACAGGTCTGAGAGATCAGGTTCGTACGATTTGCTTGTTCAGCAATGGATTAGCTTAACAAAACCACTTTCTGACATACATTTGTCTAACTTTGTCTTAAAACACTTCTAGAGATGGAAACTCTACAGCTTCCCCTCAGAAATGTGTTCAACTGCTTTTCTGCTCCTACCATTCGATAATTTTTTCTAATAACTAATGTATGCTGCAGCATCAATCCTAATCATCATAGATACTTAAAATGGACTATTTTATACTTCTTTGCAGCAGCCTTTTATGCACTTAAAGATTGTTACCATGAGTCCTTGTTTTTGGAACCTAACACCCCCAGATCTTTCAGTGAAGGTTATATTAGCCTATTGTCTAGATATTTCCTGGATTTGTTCCAGTGAGTCCAAATCTGATGTATAGTGTCTGAATCTGGAGGAGATGCTCTAAGCAATGTGTTGCAATGCTGAGGGGAGCAAAAAGATGTATTACAGTTTGTGCATCTTTCATGATTGCCTAATTTTGCAACAGTATGATACTGACTCATCAGACCATTTGATATACATTGACTCTCAAAACCCTTGAGAGACAATTATTTTTTTGCAAAATGCCTCTTTTTTTTGTTCCTATCCAGTATCAGTGTAGTTTATTATTTATGTGTACACACATAACCTTTCCCTTTTTGAATTGCATTCTGGTTTAAGGAATTGGTTCTCCAGTTTGTCAAGGTTGCTTGGAATTCTTGTCTCCATCATCACCATTCCTGTAAGTTCTGCCAGATTAGCATCACTGGTAAATTTTGTCTGTATGCTCTTTATTTCATTATCTAGGTGAAATCACTAAATAATAAGAGCATCAAGACTAACTCTGTCAACAGTGTGTAATAATAATATTGTATTAGTGTAGCAATTCGTCTTTCATAAACAGTTGAGAAATTGTTTTAGAACAAAATGCATATCACAAGCTAACTTTGGAGTCTTAGCTATCTGTTAGTATCTTAAAATAACTATGGGGTCATCAGCGGCAAATGAAAGATGCAAAGGGCTAAAACATCCTGTATCCTATAATGATTAAAGTAACTTCTGTGCTAGGACTTCCACATAATGTTCATTCTCGCTTCAAACTATATATATTTTATTGACAGTGTCCATCGCTGTATAAAAGCTTATTGTGATCACTGCATCCTTAAGGAGTTATGAAGGTGGCTGCTCAGTTGATGCAACTGAATCATTGTTTCAGAGTCTGACTCCTACATCTCAGTTCAGGTAGCTGAGTCAGGTTTGGTTTTAGCTTTTAATCTTGTGAATAGTCTCTCTGAGTTATCTGGAACCACTCAGGTACTTAAAGTTGAATACATGGTGAAGGGCTTCGCCAGTCTGTAGCTTTGCGCTTCATGAGTGTTACGCTCTTTGAAAATACTGTCTTGAAAACTTTGCACTTGGTTGGATCATGACTTTCTGGATATAGGGCATTAGAAAACTCTTGTGCATGGGACCCTAAGTAGTTTGCAACTCCTGCTGGCTGCAGTAACTTCTACTATAAAATCTCATTTTGTAGCGGTGCAAAGAAAGCTAGAGTCATTTTTATACTATGTAGAAGCTGTATCATAATTTACTCCCCTTGTGTTCATTCAGTCATTGTTGAAATGCATTGGGTTTGTCACAAGTATCATCCCTTTTTATAGCTTAAGCAAGCTCACACTTGGAAGCGGTTTGAAATTTAAAGCAGAGTGTCTTTGATGATTAAAATGTATTAATTATGCATATTGGTGAAGATGGCGAAAGATCCTTCTGGATTTTGAAGCCTGACTTGGACTGTCGGTTGTGGTTGTTAGGCTCGAAGGAAGTTGGTTTGTATTTGGAACCTCCCTGTGCTACACTGTTAGAATAAAAAAAGGATCTTATCTTCTGTATAAGCAACTGCTATTTTTTGTAGATGCCTTGTGCTTTTAATGTTGGGCGAGGCAGATCACACAGTTGCGAGTTAAACAGAAGTTCAGGTAACAAATATTCTGGAGTGAACAGTAGTTTTTGTTCAAAATGCTTACAAAGCGCTTCATTTCAGTATCATGGATTTTGCTCCAATTCAGTACTCACCATCTTGTATGGCTTAAACTTCTTCCATTTAAAATAAAATGAAAAATTCAAAGCACTCAATTCTTGATTCAAGAGTTGCATATTGAAATCTGGTTGAAAGAAAATACTTGATTTAATTGTAGGTTTTTGACACAGTGATGAGAGAATCAGTCAACATATAAGTTGTATATATTCATTATCTTTTCCGTATGGTACCTGTTAATAGTAAGTCTCTAATGATGTATCAAACTGTGGTTTTAAAGTAAGTTGAAAGGAAAAACAAAAACAACAAAACAAGGAATACCTGTTAGAAGTGAATGCTATCCCTGAATGCCTGGTTAGAGCAGATTATTGTTTCATCTTCTCAAAGCACACAAAAATACCCTCTTAAATGAAGTGGAAGGTGGGCATGCCTACTAATGTTTAATCTCTCAAATTCCAATGTGTCTTTGTTATTGATGACACCAGCCTGTTTGGTGATTCCAAGCAAAAGTTTAAAGTTAAGGTAAAAGGTGTTGGTAGGGGGGAAAATAGAAGGAACTTAATAAAACGTTAGCATGACAATAAGTGAATCTGCTAGAAACACAAAAGTCAGCGACATTCATAAATTGCAAGTTAAAAGCACTGGAAGCTTCTCGCATATCAGAAAAAGAAAATAATTGGTGTCTGCTATTGTCAGCAGTATTATTTATTTTCAGTATTTTCCCTTTTGTTGCTTGAGATGATATATGTAATTTCTTTCTCACTTAGCCTTGAAAATGGAGAACAGAAGGAAAGCCAGAAAAGCAAAGGAAAGGAAGCTTTCTCTGAGTGGTGTTATAACTTGGTGGTGCTGTATAATATAATTTCTCCAAAAATGGGAGTCGAGGTAGAATGTGCTCAGGAGTCATGCATTATATAAACTTAGTTTTCAGAATAACATGAATTTTGAATTGCTTCTTCTCAAAAGCTGACTTAATCGCTACATGCAGTCTTCTGTAGAAAAGAGCTGAGCTAAAGCATGTGCACTGTTGGTCAATTCAACAGAAAAAACACCTCTCTATTTACAGCATTTTTTTCAATGCATAAAAGTATTCTTATGTGCACACAAATCTATAGCTGAGATTTTCCTTTTTCTTTTCCTTCCTCTGTCCCTTTATAACTAGGTTGGGTTAGGCTATTTCTGGGTATAATATTTCAAAACTGAACAAAGAAATATTGATATCAGCTTTCATTTTTTAATTTAAGCTACCTTCAAAGCTATGAAGTAAGATACACGCCACGTTATGGCCCTCTTTTAACATCTGTTAGCCTCAGTATCTTGGCTAGTAAGTGGGTTTGGCCATTTTGCTGTGGCCCATTTTTATTCTGTTTTTGAAATTGTACCTGCATCTAGTGTTATTGACTTCTTTCCAAAAAGCATTGGATTGTCCTAAGTAGAGAATGATTGGTTTATGTTTAAAGCACACGTTTGCAGTGCTGTGTAATCATAGCTGGGCTTAATATAGATACTACTAGGTAAAGAAACAGAATAATAGATGGGAACCCAATTCTGGAGTTAAGGGGCTGTAGTGAAGTTACTTTCCTTGTCTAAAAATTACTTTTTTGTTGCACCTTTGCAAAAGTATTTAATTTCTCGAGGGAAGGTCTTCTGTTACTCAGGAGAACGCGGTACCCCAGGTGCTATTGTGGTTGCCATGGCAGTTTGCTAGCAAGCAACCTCTTAAATACATTACCACTGGCAAAGAAATGGTGTCTTTTTGATCGCTTTGACAGATGCTCATTTTATAGAATATTCTACACTGAGTAGTTTGATTTTGGGGATAAAATGTCCTTTTTTTCTGAAAGGTGCTTTTAGATAAGTAAGTTTCTGAGTAAGCTTTCACATTATTTTATTCAATTTATATAGAAACCACCTATCCTCTTTTCCCATTCTGTCTCATTTTTAGAATCTGCTTTAATAACTGATATACAAGTGTGATTGAGCCAAGCTGGCTTCACTTACATAATCCTAATAGGAAATTTTCAGACATGTGACTTGCTTGCTGAGAATACCTGCTTATTTTTTTTTCCTTTTTCTAATCAGTTCCATTTCCATTGTTAAGTTCTGGGATGTAAAACAGCCTGTGTGCACATGTGTATAGGTGGCCATGGAGACAAAAATTGGGTAGATAGAAGGAAGTGGGCTATTTCTTTAATAACTGAGCCTGCTTTTTTCTTTTCCTCTTCTGAGCTACCTGAAAAAAAAATATTAAAAAAGCTTATTTTTTCAGACTGATGTATAACTATTGTCTCTTAATAAGCAAAGAAAAAGATGTGGGAATTTCTTTTGAAATTGAGGATATTTGTATTCTTCACACCTAAGCATCCAAGGTAATAGAATTAAAAGGAAAGGACTTAACAGTAAACTGTCTCTTTCAACACTTGCCTGAACAAGAAGTGCTACTTAGACCAAATAGCTAAGGATTATCACAGAAGGTGTTGTGGCCCAGGAACCTCTCTCCCAGAGACCCTGTTCCCTTGTTTCAGGGTTTTGCAAGCAATGGGGAAATGGTGACAAACCTGCAGAAAAGTGCAGAGGCAGAACTGGCTCATGTGTGGAGAGCTACGGAGGTGGGATATTTCATTCTTCACATTTCTAGTCCACCTCCTTTAGGTGGGAAGGTGTTGGCATCTCCTGCAAGAGTGGATTTATTATGCCATATAGCATAAGTTGAAGTCACAGTAAAGCTCTTAAGCGAGGTTTGATTTAGCTGCTCACAGTTTTTGATGAGGGCTGTAGTGAAACTTAGTTGGAAGGTTATTCTAATCCTGTTCCACAATATGAAAATAGAAGTGTAATTTAAAACAAATGACTCACCAGACATTGAATGCCTGGTGAACTCCTGCTAGTCCCTAGTGCAGGAGGTCATCAAATCAAATATTGCGGCTGAATTCTTGAAATGCTTGAATAATTTTATGACCAGTAGTAGCATTTGTAGTTATGAAAGGTAAGATAAAGATCATCAGCTCGCATGCTTCAAGGCATAAGGTAATCACAGCAGTGTTACAGGAGGGATATTTCCCTGCTGAGCAGCATTACACAGTTGGTTATGTACATTATGAGGTGTGTTCTTTCTTTCGATCTAAACCATTAGCCAAAGAGGTGACACTTGATGTGTGAACAGGTTACTAAGAGAAATCTTCTATTTGCTGCAGAGGAGATAAATGTTTCCATCTGAAAGGATTTTGTTGGATCACAATTCAAGCGGTTGCATATGGGAATGTTTATTAACTAAAAATCTTAGAAAGGTGAGGGATTCCTGTTTTGCTCTTGGTAACACTATAGCTGCTGCTGAGATGGTTACTGTTGTTATATATAAGTGCACCATTGTTTGTTTGCTTAGTTGATGCTCTCTCTTGCCTTACTCCCAGTTGGAATTTCAGATCACAGTCTGCAGGTGTTCAATTTTTGATTTCACAATAATTGGTAGATAGACTCAGGTCTGAGAACAAAAGCTAGAACCTGACTCTGGATGTGGTCACTGACAAGATTGTCAGGTACTGTTGGTTCCTGTCCAAGGTCTTCCCTGCGCTGCTAGATTAGACCAGGCTTCCAAATGACTATTTAATACTTCTGCATTCTGTCTGTATTTAGAGTTAGCCATGAGAAAACAAAACAAAACAAAACACAACTGATCACAGCTCCTGCATCACATGGATTCCAAAGTGCTACATCAAAAGCTAAACTGGGATGAACAGGGATTCCTGTTACCTGAGCCATTCTGAGGCAAAAATAGAAGATTCTCTGTGGTGAAGAAAAAAAATAGACAAGAAAAAAACAATCTAATAAGAAGTGGGATTTATTTTTGTTCATCTGTTTTGAATCTGAGTCATTGAATAAAATGGTAACAGTGGACTAGGATGCTGAGCTTCATCTTCCCAGCATTTGGCTTGTATATCTTTTCCAAAGCTTTGCTCATTGATTAGATATTACCTTCCAATTTGGAGTCTGCTAGTTCATACAGAAGCTATGGCCATTTGATTATGTGCCAGAATTGCTCTTTTACTGTCAGTACTTCTCTTTTTCCTGTTTCCCCCAGGATTTATCCTTAGATATAACAATAACGAAAAATAATAATATATGGTCTGAGTCTTTCTTTAAATGGGCTAACAGGGCCAGGGTTTCATTGATTCTTTTCATGAAAGTTAGTTTCTCATTTTGAAGTCACCCTAGAAGCCCTTTTCTGGACGCATTTACTACTATTATTATTAATAATGAATTGAAAACAAATGCTACTTTGTATGACATCTGATAACTCCTCCTGAGTAGCGTGAAGATGTCTTAAATATCCCAGGATTTTGTTAGACCTTTTTGCAGCTGCAATACCTGGGTACATCAAAATCATTCTATTGACCAGCTTTCTTCTCCTCCATTTTATACAATTTACAAACCTCAATTTTAAAGCAGAAACCCGTGTTTATTAGTTTGTCTTGCTGTGATGTTGCATTTCTTTGCTTCTAAATTGTCTCATTCATTTTTATACGTCACAAGGTCATCTCTTTCTTCCTGTTGGATGATCTTGTCCTCTTCCATGCTGTCAACTTTGTCATGTTTGCATTTCATAATCTAGCCCTTGAACAAAGTTACTCATGAATATATTTGGCAGGATCAATTCCAAGAGTGATTCCTGGGAGATACTAAGTTTTCTCTATCCTGAGACCTGCACCACATAGATAATTTTCTATCTGTATTATGATGTATTCTTACATTATTCCACATCACCTGCATTTTAAGTTATTTCTTATGGGACACTATCAGATATTCAGTTTATTGTATTGTAAGATGTACTGGATTTACTTTGATTGCTGTCTCTTCCAAAATCTGCCATATTCAGTGTGAAAACGAATATATGTTTGTCCAGATCACTTCCCCCTTCTTGGAACGTAGGTCCTGTGTTTGATATTCTCCAGTGCTACAGTTGCTTTAGCAATGATAATCTGTGAGGCACAAAACAATTTTTAAGTAAAGGTTTGTGAGACTAACTAGTATAATAGGAAAACTTGAAAGCTTATGGATATTGTTAAAAACTTGCTATTGAATTTGTATTTTCATGTTCTAGATCTTTCAGTATGCTGGAAATGCTCTTTGTTGTTATGAGAAAATAGGGCTTTCTTGCAGGTTTGGGTCTACATGGAGATAGCTTTTAATTGGATTTAAACTTTGGTAACTAGTGGTTCTATTTATTTTTCTCATTCTGTTCTGCTTAGGTGAAAAAGAGCCTTTCACCATTCATTCTATTTTCCTTTGAAAGATCCAGCTTGGGTACTGTTTTCACCCTGTGGCTAATTTAGGACGCGTGGCCTATCTTGTTAGTCAGTCTCTCTTTGCTATCCTTGTGCGTTTTTTGCTTACTCCTGAAATCTTCTTTGAAGTGCTTTTGTGATCCTTTGTGTGTGTGCTTTTTCTCACTTTTATTCCAGATAGTTGCAGTCTTCTATTGAAGTAATTTATGTTGTCCTTGTTCAAATTCTTGAGCTCAATGCAGTCCAATCAGTTCCTTAGGCACTCAATTGACCCTATTAAATACCAAATATTTTTGTTTTGTAGACTCATTTTTTATATAGAGTCATAGAATAGTTAGGGGTTGGAAGGGATCTTAAAGGTCATCTAGTTTTAACCCCCCTGCCATGGGTGGGAATACCTTGTATTAGACCTGTGATCAGAGGTAAAGAACAAGCCTCAAGACTTCATCTCATAGGTAAAATAAAGTAAAAAATCACAAGCTGTCAACAACAATAACAAAAATAACCTAAAAAAAGTTTAGTCGGTTCTTGTCATTAGATTTATTTCCAACAAGTAGGACATGATGATAGGGTTACTCACAGCTTCACATGGATTAGGACAGTTTTCCATTTTGTACGTTGATGATTGATAAACATCACAAGTTGCATCTTTTAATAAGTTATATTTCATTTAGAGTTATCTTTATTTTCGTTTCAGATTTATAAATATAGTTAATCAAATTGTGCTGCATCCTAATTCACATTGATTTTTTTTTTAGCAATGAGATAATGAATTTACAAAATCTGGACATGCATAAGAACTTCTTTTCTGAACCACTTGTAGTTTTACGACATGACCTGAATAATGGACGTATCTTTTAGTACTAAGACCTATAGTTAAAAATGAGGTAAGTGAGAACAAATGGCTTATAGGCTTATTTAAAGTGCTGTTAGAAGGAGAAAAAATATTATAACAAGGTCTTCTACGTAATTATTGTATCCACAATCGAAGTATTTCACTTACTGCTACAATTCTGTCATTTCTGTGGTGGGCCATGGATAGTCGGTGTGACAACTCTGGCTATGCTGCATCATTCTTTTTGTTTCCTATTGCAAAATGTCAAACTCCACTGAATCAGTTCGAGAATTAGATGTAAAATGCTGTAATAGAGATGTTCCAGAAGAAAGGAAACCCACTGGCTCTTATTATCCGTTGGAATTAATTGTCCAGCTAAGAGAGCTCATTTCTAGAACAGCTCTTTTTCAGATGACGCAGGCATTGCATACTGGCCATTTTTATTGTTTTATTCAAGATTTATTCTACCCAGATTTTTGAAAGCTTTCTATATAAATTCTGACCCAGACTTCCCTGCCTCAGACTGTGGAATCTGACAACTTCATAGACTTTATATATAAAAGCTTTTTATATGGAAATCTGCCATAATTTTTCCTCATAAGCCATATTTTGAAGACCAGGTTAGTGACAAACTCTAGATCTTAAAACGTATAAAAAATAAATATGTAAGTCTTCAGGAGAACAATCAGCTCACAAATTACTCAGGTCTCCTAGATTTGCCCTAATCAAGGGAATTTAAACATTCAGGTTTTAGACGTTAGATTTATAGAATGTCTTACATTTTTAAGCAGTTCTCATATCTGTAGACTGGACTAGAAAGAGAAGAATATAAGGTTAACATTACATTTTCAGACAGGTTCAGCTTGAAGAGAAGACAGAGACAGTTCAAAATTCATAAAAAAACTAATAAAGCAATGCAGTGCACAGGATGGAGGTATTGGATAGACAGATGCTGTGGAAGTCTGTCAGATCAAAAAAAGAAAAAAAAAAAAGTCATGCGAGAGGAGTAATAACTGTAAGAACTGTAAGATGGCCTGAGTAATGTGTATGTTTGAAGGCTCATAATTTGGTGCAATGAGAAGGCCAAACTCCCAATTCTTCTAAGAACAGTAATTAACCTGTGAATATTTAAAATTAACCTATTTAAATTACTTTTGTTAACTTGTATAAAAAATAGCTGTGACTCCTTATATATACACCTATGAAATGTGTATCAGAAGATTGATCTGAAACTATTATTTTTCAAGTTACGCTACAGAATCAGTAGCATGTAATTCAGTTTATAAAATAAGAAGGTGTTAATAAATGTATAGAAATGGGATGAAGAATTATAATTGTTTGGGGAATGTCATAAACCAACAAACTAAAAGTCCACTAGACAGTAACCTCATCACCCCAAACAGGATGACCTTCTGCTACTGCCTCCAAAATGTGGTTGGGGTGATGTCCTGGTGGGAGAGACCCTTGTTCAAACCTGTCAATATTCTCTTCTGTGTGGTGGCACTTGTTCCCTTACAAGACTGAAAGAAGTTATTTCAGAAATACTGCACCTTTCAAAAACTATTTTATTTATTTTATGAGCTCTGCTTTCTTACTTTGTTCCAAATTCATGAATGATTTCTGGTGAGGTGGAACTATATTTTTGGCATGTGACCTGTTCACTTTATTTAAAAAAAAAAAAAAAAAAAAAAAAGAAAAAAAAAAAAGGAAAGAACAGGAAAAAAAAAAAAGGTAAGAAGTCATCCAGCTCTGCTAATACCTTCCCAAAATCTAATAAATAATTGGTAGCACTGAACCTTTTTGCTCTTTTTGATTTGTGAGAGATTAATTCAGGTTTTGTGAGCTGTGTGTTCCTGAAAAGCTGCCTATACTGCATTCCACGTACAGACAGTCTGTATTTATATTTTGTTTCTTCTTGTACCAAATTTGTCTGCATCCATTCCTCAGGGAGAAGCTGGAGGTTATGTGCATGGTCTTTGGAAAACTCTCTAAAATATTTAGTAGTTTGGAAATGACTGGCAGTCTCTCTGTTCGTCATGGTACGAGTTGGGGTTATTAGATTGATAGGGAATCAACATTATGCTTTTTCTTTGTGTCTGCATTGAGTTGCTACAGGCAATTTTTATAGGCCCTTTTCACATAACTAGCTAGTAAGGAGAAATAGATGTAGAATAATGAACGTTTCACACTTACTTGCTACAGCTATGATAACACACACTACAGTAGACTGTGAACCTTACTACCCCTGGAAAAAAAAATTTAAAAAAATGGAGAAATAGTCAGAGGAGTAAAACTAGATCTTGCTACTGTTTGGCAATAAGTGTCACTTTAATGTGTGAGTATTGATGTTTCAAAAAAAAAAAAAAAAAAGCCTGATCTGTGAGTAAATCTGCTTATTAAACACACACACACAGCTATCAGCTCAAAAATTTGAGAAGTTGCCAGATGTGTAAAGAAAAATTCCTCCCCATCTGCCTTTGCCCACTGAGAAAAAAGAATAATGGCAGTGAGTGAGTGCAAAGGACTGAACAATGCTGAATCTTTTGATCCTGACCTCCCTCTTTTTCTGTAAAATGAGAGCTTTTTTTTTTTTTTTCTTTCATTCAGAGGCTTAGGGGAAAATAGATTCTGAGCAGAGGCAAATATACCTTACCAGTGGTCTGTTCATTGCATGTGAAATAGTTTCACAGTGTGGAAACCATTCTCTGACATGCTTTCAGAAGTTGTCACTTCCTCTGCGAGATCACAGGTACTGTACCTCAGAGCACTGTGTTTGAGACACAGAGGTGATGGCAGACCGTTTATACAACTGCTCTTACTAGACATGTTGATAGGCTAAGCTGTTGTCAGAAATCAGGGAAGATTTATGAACTGATTTCTGCTGCAAATATGTGGTCATTTGTAGGTTGCTTTTTCTTCTCTTGTGAATTTGGAAGGGATCACCCTAATTTGCTCCTGAATTGGGTGAGACAGCATGTTGACTTAGGCCATTCTAGGTGGTTTGTTTTCCAAGGAAGCTGATGGTCCTCAGCCTTCTGCCATTGTAATGACAGTTGTCTTTAATGTTGGAAAAACAAAGGTATGGTTAATGTAATCAGAAATGAGAAAGGAGGAGCCATGTTCCCCTGCTGGTGCAGTTGGCATGATTCTCTGCAGTGTTTGGTTCATTTAAAATAGCTGTTTATCTCCTCTGTTTAGTTGTTAACTCCCTAACTATAGGGCAAGTAGATGATCTGAAGTGGGGCCTGTTACGCTCCCTGCCTTCATTAATGGGACAGTTCCCCAAGGCAGGCCTTCAGTTGAAGCTTTCAGGCTAAGCAGAACATCATGATCAACTTGTGCTGGTGGAGCCTATGGAGTCTAGACTCAGCCTGTTACCACATGTCTTGCAGGGTATGTGCCCCATTAATTTTTTATCCAGGAGTACATCTCATGGGAATTACAGAAGTCTTTGTTACATCTGGCAAGGCTAGAATATGCTTACGTGGTTTATGACCTCGTGTCTCTGCGATGCAGACGCTAATCTAGGCAGCAATGGCAGTCAACATAGCAGCTCTATTCTTTATTGTGGAAATGCTGTTGTGAATACTGTGGATTTGTTTCAGGCAAACAGTCTGGTAGCAAGGAGCAAACTAATCCTTAAATTGTGTAATTTTTCTCTCTAACAATACAATGAAGTGATTTTGTCTTTAATAGTATAACTAAGTCATCAAACGCCAGCCTGTGGATACCAGGACTTTTTTGTTTATACCGCACTGTAGCGGGTATTCGTGCCACTCTGACAGCAATACTTGGATGAATAGTCTAGTCTAACTAGGTGGATGATATCAAGCATTAGAGCCTGTCTCTGTGGAGGACATCATGGCTTTGGTCTGCGGCTGCGTAGACTTCTCATGGAAGGCTTGATTTCTTTGCCTGCTTGTTCTGTTTTACTGGTACTGACATAACTGCTTACAATTATCTCTTTTGAAATGAATATAATTGTATCTGTCCAAAAGTGTTTTGGAGTTCAGAAATGTCTTGTGTGGTTTAAGGTTAATTTGGAAGTCTATCAGTTTCTGAGAAAACCCTGTTGGAAGAAAATTGTTTAAAGCCATAATACGCATTTCTTCTTATTGTACATTGATATCTGTTGTCAAACCAACTCCTTTATGTATTCAAAATGTTTGGGCCTTTTGTGTAGAATGTAAGACATCACCTGTCACTATTTCGTTACATGGACTCTAGATAAAGTGGCAGGTTAAAGATTGTTAAACTGCAACACTGCAAAATATAAACCGGTGAGATGCTGTGAGCAGAGGAAGAATTTCAAGGTAGTAATAAGTTGGCTACATCTAAGGGAAATTCAATAAGGAATATAAATCACTTTGGTCACCTTGGAAACAAGCTGTTCATCTGTCAGTAGCTATTTGAATTATTATTTAAATATTTTATTATATCAACAACAAGACTAATCATATGCTTTAATATGTGATGCTGTAGCACATTAATTTGCTGATACAACACCAAATACGGAATTTAGCATATGTGTTATAATGCTCTTTGTGTTTACTAGCCAGTTCTTAAAAACTCCCTATGACTGAATTAAGATGGATGCTTTTGAATTTCGTGTCAACTTTGTGTTACTGCTTCTTTTGTTGACGATTCTTGAGCAAATTACAGTATTTGGTGTCCCTTTAATTATATGGCTGTACTTAGGATATCAGGACAGAGACTTGCAGGGTTTTAAAGTGAGAACACCTGTATTTAAGATGAGCATGGCATGCACAGGCAGCATAGCTTCTTCTGCACCTACTTGTGGGAATTGAGGGTTGTTTTAATTGACATATATTTGAGCGTGTGTGTGTATACACTGATTATTTAAATAGTACAGATGATAGCTATTACTTTTATCAGCTTGAGATTTGGTGTGTGGGAATTCTCATGTGCCTCATGATCTGAGTCTTGTACTTAAGTCAAAGAGAATGTCCTTGGGATGATACATTTTCCTTGTGTTTTAAGTAATAGCAGTTTTATGGGAGATTTATCAGATTACATGAATCTTGCACCTAGCTGGAAAACAGGAAGATTATTTGTGTAACCTAGAATGTGTAGATTGCATGCTGTATTATTATACTATGTGCTACATGGTCGTATTTATAAGAAATTTGTTTGCCTTCCTTTGGTTAGGAGTTCTTTATGCCACAGCATAAACCTCAAAATAATTTAAGCAGCAATTTCAATATCCCTATATCATTTATTTATTTATTTATTCTTAATGCTATCTCTAAAACCATTTTAACAGAGTTTGGTACTGGGATAATTTTCTAATGGCATAAAATTTTACCCTTCCAAAACCTTAGTGATGCTTCAGAAGCAGAGTTCAGAGTATATGACAAGTTGAGGCAAGTGGCATGTGCAGTTAAGATATTTTAAAATTAATAAACAGAAAGCTATTCAGAACAGACTGCAAAAAATGATGGAAGGGTTGTAGGGACTGATTTATGAGGCAAGATCAGAAGTTAAATGCATAAAGCTTGGTTGAAAGCATAGAAGGAACATAACTATCTTCAGGAATGTACAGGAATAAACAATTGGAATGCATTTTTTTTTTGTGAATTCAGGATCAACAACTAGACAACTTCAGCTGCTGAGATAACGGGAAAGTAGAACTACAGAACATTTTTTAATTTTTAAGGTTTCTGAAATACTGGAAGACAAGTAGAAACTGAGTCTTGAGAAATTTTCAGCTTTGTTAGGTCAGAGGATTGATTAGTCTATTGTGCTGATAGATTATTTCACTACTTTATATTTGGATTTGTGAAAGCACTACAGGAGGACAAGAAACTGTTCTTTATTGCAAGAAAGCAGATGACTTTAAAACAAAGTATTTTTTTAATCTTGAATATCAGTGTTTTGTGAGAAAGCAGCATGTGTTCTGTGTACAAATCTTGTTATTGTGCATTACTCATTTTTTCCTTGACATTTATTGTACTCAGAAACACTGATGCAGCCTAGATAGCATAGTCACACCTTTCCCTTTGATTTAATAGAATGTCAAATGAATTATCTCAAAAAGGCTGCTAGTTGTATTAAATGATGCTTTTATGACTCAATAGGGTTTCAATGCATCACTCACCTTAATGAAAAACAATGCCTAGCTAATTAAAATTGCATCTGTCAGCTGTTAAAATTACAGTTATTAGCATCATTCTTGCAGGACTTTAGAATGGAAACTTGAAAATTCTTGGGTTTGCCTTTCATTCTTAACTGGGTGACTAATTCTTTGTTCTATAGTACTTAAGAAATACCAAATTTGGCAATACAATTGGTTAGATTGCTTGTTTCCTGGCCAATGGAAATAAAGTTCTTAGTGTAAAATCATAGAATCACAGAGTATCCTGAGTTGGAAAGGACCTACAAGGATCATCAAGTTCAATTCCTGGGTCTGCACAGGACCAGCCAAAAAATTAGGCCAGACATCTGAGAGTGTTGTCCAAATGCTTCTCGAACTCTTGGTCTACCTCGGTCACAGAGGTCATCATCAGTGTTGAAGACAAAGGCAAAGAAGGCATTAAACATCTCTCCTTTGTCTATGTCCCTGTTTGTGAGGTGATTATCCTCATCAAGTAATGGACCAATGTTTATTCTGGTCTTCCTTTTGCTGTTAACATATTTAGAAACTAAAACAAAAGCACTTTTATTGTCTACCACAGTACTGGCCAGTATAAATAGTTAAAATAAGAGAGTTTTGCTTAGAAGTACTGCTTTCAGTACTATTGTTACCATTACAGAAATCCTATTAAACCAAAAATGCTTAGACCAAAACAGAGGATGTATTAAGGTGAGTTCAATTGTTATTTTTTACTTAGGTTGTAACCTTCTTGGTATAGGTGTAATTGTATGTGGTGTAATTGCCTAAAGTAACTAGGAAAATAAAACTAATATTCACATTTTAAAGAAAATGTACAGCACTGAAGAGGTTTTCAGGGTAGGGCATAGCTGCATTACCTGAATGTTCCGTAGGCTTCCAACCCTAGATGCTGTCCCACTGGGGGAACCTGGTGTGCTGACTCTAAGGAACAGTACGGAGCGCAGAGTGGAGTGGAGACACCACGGCTAGGCTCTGTACCAGGTGGGGACTCGACTATTCTTGTACACACTGAGACCGATAAGCTGCACTTTTTGCTATCCTGAGCCAACGACCTGTCATGTTTTGACAAATGCTGTACCCTAGTGTACTTTTGCTAATTATAATATCATTATAATACCAAAACACACCTCCATCCCAAAAGCTACCCACCTCCAAGGTGTGACCACCCTTCACTGAGCATGCTCTCTGAATTTCTTGGAGCCGATTACCTTAAACGGAGACGGGAGAACTTTTTACCAATCGTAACTGAGATATGCTTGACTAGAGTCACTCAAGCCCCACCTAAAATATAGAAAATAATATAAATTGTCCTAAGAGAGAGTGGACGTTAGGGAAGATACCACCGTTAGGGGAGATACCATCACAAAGGGATACACCATCCCGAGGACCTCCTGACTGCTGGGATCAGTCGAGGGGCTGAGCCTCTCTTCCCCTCCCATTGGGATGCCTTTGGGTGAGATTTGAACACTTGATTATTCTGTGCATCTCTGTGGAAACTTATAAATCTCTATAGAGTCTTTATGCCTTTTAAAATGTTAATTTTCGGGCTGTGCACCTGTGTATTTAATGCATGCTAGCTTGCATTTGCAGACAGCAAATTATCGCCAGCAATCCAAAGAACCCGTGTACCTGTTGCTGTAAAAAATTGCACTTGATTGCATTGCTCCTAGCCGTGATAGTTCTCACTGAACATGAGTTTAATAAGTAAGGGCGGTTATACATTATTGGCGAATCTGTGATTGTGATAGTTCAGTTTCTTGAATCCGACTGGACCCGTAATAGTTAATCGGCTACCTTGGATCCGACTGGACCCGTAACAGTTAATCGGCTACACCCCTTAACGCAACATTGTAGCACTTTGATATAGTGAAGCTATAGCCGGTATCTTGATTTGTCTTGGACGTACCTGGATTAAAGCCACAGAATTGCTTCCATATAGTAGTTTGACCTATATATATGCTTCCATATAGTAGTTTGCACGAGCTAGCATTAGATATTGTTGAACCAAGCCCAGGAATGTGTTAATCGTGCTATTTCCTCTTGATAGTGTCTTTCACACGCACGATTGTATGAAGATCTTCCATATATTCTCCATTTTATACCAATAATCAGAGGTATGATTATAGGTCCTGGCTAGGTAATGAAAACTTAGAAATCTGATGTGCTGTTACGATGGCCACTGGTAGTTAAACACAGTGATACATTTCAAATAATCTCAGCAATTTTAATGTGGAACACAGGAATAGAGGAAGTTTTAGCTTCTCTATTGGGATTACGTAGATTTGGGAAAGAGAAGAGACAAGGTTGCATTATGTGAGAAACTAGACGTAAGAGAAAGGTTCATTATTCAAAGACACTAAGTATGAAGAAACGTCCTGTAGGAGAAAGAGAAATAAAAGCTATACATTCATAGAGGAAAAGTACTGTAAACCACAGGGCAGAAGATAAACCACATCTACACGCATTTAAAGGAGCCTGGAAAAGGAAGTCAGATTTCATGGACTTAAATGTAAAGCTGGTGCTAATTCAGTATCTGGATCACTATATATTCAAGCAGGAGGAAGCAAACATTAAGGTGAAAGTATACACAGCCTTTCATCTCTAATGACACTAATATTTATTTCCATATGTGCTTCTCTGAAAATTCTGCAGAAAGCCATGTGGTCTAATTGATAATGACATTGCTCCTGAAATTGTTGTTTTTCTATGCTTTCTGAGCAAAATGAGCCATTCTAATTACAGTTTTGAGAAAGAAAAACACCCTTGGACTGTGATACAAGGGCTTTTGGTTGTGGACACGGAATGCCTTGAGTTCATCTCCTTTCTGTTATACCATCTCAGTCGTGTTTTACAGCCCCTCACCAGAAGTTGTAGTCTGTCTCCTTTGCTCCATAACAGTCTTCACATATGTACTCCTTGTTGTTTTTTTCCTAATGCTTGGAAACTGTAGCTTGGTTCATATCTGTATTTATTTGTTTATTGTCTTTGTCCAAACAGTAAAGTTATTTCTCCTTTTTGGTTAACATTCTCACTTTGAACTTAATTGAGAGGCTCCCTCTCTTTTTTCTCGAAGGATACACCTTAGGGATGGAAACAGTTATTTCTTTTTCTCCTCTTTACCCAAGTCCTAAAAGGGCTGTTATTCTTCTTGTTAGTAAAAGAGGAGGTTTCCATAGTATTTCTCCTCATCTTTGCCTTCATGGAGGACATTCTGTGCAGCTGTGCAGGGATGTGTGTGTATTAGAGAGTTTGTCCTCTATGCCTGTGCCTGCTTTTCTGCTCAGTTTTTGCTAGATGCTGGTGAATTAACCAGCTGTCATTCTGTTTACCCGTTCACCAAAAGCTCATTGAAAGTATAGGTCCTCCTGTATAAACAGAGCACAGAATTTAAAGCAGTAATACTGGCTCAACTCTTTTTTTTTTTTTTTTCCTTTTTCTTTTCCTTCTCATTCAGTGTGAGATCTTTGTAGACTAAGGATTTTTTGACAGCTGTTAAGCTAGCAATACCAGCTGTACAAAACCACACACAGATAAGATGCAGTTTAGGGGCGCAAAGGATAAAAACGATAGGGACATGTGAACAAAGCACAGATTTGTGGAGGTGTACATTAATCCAGGAACTTGCTAAGGTATGAAGTATGATTTGTGAAAAACTTTTTGTCCAGGATTCGAGGGCAGTGTAGTCATTTGCAACTTCCAGGCCTATGAGGGGACCTTGACCTGTCAGTTCCACCTAGATCTCTCATCTGGTCTTGGCAGATAAAAATTGCTATTTCCTATTACATCTTGGTAAAGTCATGTTGATTTTCATTGATGTAGGGTTTGTACTATCAATTATTTTTTTCAATAAGAAAAATCAGAAACCTGTGTTAAGAAAACAACTCTCAAAGATACTTCAAAGTGTGGTCTTCACAGTCATGTGAATTCTGTGGACCACTTTACTTTTGATAGTCATTGCCTTTCTGGCTTTTAGATGTCTCTGGCAATGGTAGTATGTTTTCATAAAGCAGATAGTGTCCTGTCTGGCTGTACTATATGGGTGACTTCTTGTTTTTGGTTACAATGCGAGTAGGTTATATTGCAGTTAATTAAAAGAATAACAGTAGGAAAAATTTGTGGGGGGAAGAGAGTATTGGAAACTGCTGGAAATAAGAATTCTTTTGCTCTGCTTTTAGATATTGCCGATCTAGTCACAGCTTGTTTAGTTGTGCTCTTTCTTTAATTTTTTATAGTTTATTTACAACTAATGCAAAATCACAAAAGGAATCAAGCTAGAATTTTGCTTTTTAATAGAGATGGTGTAAATACATTTCATATATAGAGAGAAATCTCCACTCTTACAGTGAAAGCTCACATTTTTTTCATAACGTTTTCCTCTAGGGGGGGAAAAGAAAACCATGAAGTTTTCATCAGCTGAACTCTGACTGTTTTGCCTTTAAATAAAACTTAATCTAGTTTCAAAAATTGAGATAGCTAGCTTTGGAAACAGACCCCAGCAGTTGAAACCAGTGATGCAGATTCACCTCTCCTTTTTTTTTTTTTTCCCCTCTTCCTTCAGTGGGAGATTTTTCTAGACTGTTTGCCACCTCAGCAGTGTGCATATGTGTATATGTGCACATGCATATGTATACACGTGCTCTTTAACATATCCACGAATTGGGATTTATCATCTTTTTTTTTTTTTTTTTTTTTTTTTTCAGTGCTGCAGGTTGATTCAAAGATCATTGAACTTAGAGTATCTTCCTCTCAAATTTCACAAGGATTAGTTCAACCTGCTGCATGCTTCGGACACTGTCCTTTGTTTCAGAGAATTTCACTGTGTTTTGATATTGCTGCTTACAGGTGGTTAGTCAGTGCTTATAGGTGAAAGCCTGCCTTGCTTGCTAATGCTAGAATTAGGCCTTATTGCTGGTAAAGTGCTCTGAAATGTACATAATGATACCAGTAATAAAATAATAGAGTATCGTGACTAACACTGTAATGCTGACTCTGTTCCAGACCTCCACTCTCAGAGGTCAGGATGCTGCATAATACAAATTAAAATTCTGCTTCTGGGAGAGTCCCAGAAAGCTTGTTTGCATTAAGGCTCTTTTCCATTATTAGACATTGGATTCTTATCCAAACAAGACATGCTTAGAGTTAGCTTTCATGGACAAGGAGGGTTGGGTTTGCATCTCTCTGGTCATCTTTCATTCTTTGTACTTTGCCCACTTATCCCGGTGGGACTTGACGGAGTCTGAGTGAATGAATTTTTCAGCAGGTGATACTGTTAAAGGAAATAGGAAGAAAGACTTCATTGATTCCTTATGATGATAGAGGATGTGGTCATTCAGAGTTATTAGAAAGGAAAGACTAAGGGCATGTGTTCCAATATCATGTTACTTAACTGCATCTAAGCTTGGACTGTGTTATCAAAGGGGAAAGCGTTAAATCACTAGTTCAATTTCATAGCCAAAAGCAAAGCAATTAAAATAAAATTTAGTACTAAGCATTGAGGCA
Organism: Netta rufina; assembly: GCF_964035555.1. Taxonomy (NCBI): domain Eukaryota; kingdom Metazoa; phylum Chordata; class Aves; order Anseriformes; family Anatidae; genus Netta; species Netta rufina. Next base: position 10,736,282 of record NC_140128.1, on the reverse strand, counting down.
GGAATTAAGGTTGCAGGTGAAGAATATTTTTTATGATCATCTGTTGGATATATTTCTTTCTTTTACTGCTCCTCTTGTTTAGCTCACCTCAGGTTGTGCCTAAGGAACGCAGTATTGTTGCAATCTCCAAAGCAGAAATGCCTCTTTCAGTAACTTGTGCTGTAAATCACATCTGATTATCATATATGCTAGGATGAGAAATACATCTTGTATTTTTCAGTTATGTCAATTAAGGTTATGTTTATATGGAAAAATTATTTATAATACCTGAAATTAAGGGTTTTTATTCTGCTGCTGTCTTCTATGTATTTATTTTTACATTACAAATTAAATTTAAAAAAGCACAAACAACAAGACTAGATTGTATAGTAAGGACATAGAACAAAGAAAGGTGTTTAGCATGGCTTAGAGGTATGCTTGGAAGAGAACTGTTCTGCAGTGATCTACAATTTTCTTACCTGAATAAGACGTTTGGCTCTAATTCTCTGTGGAACCTGGTTAAGGCAGAATAGCCTCTACCCATGAAAATAACAACACTAAATCCTCTGTTATGTTAAACCGTCTGGTTTAGCTTCTGCAATGTTCCATCTGAATATGGGAGGACACTTCTTTACTGTGGGGGTCACAGAGCACTGGAACAGGTTACCCAGAGAGATTGTGGAGACTCCTCCCCGGGAATTATTCAAAACCTGCTTGGGTGCCATCCTGCGCAGTGTGCTCTAGATGATCCTGCTTGGCCAGGGGGGTTGGACCAAGATGATCTTGAGATCTTCCCTTCCAACCCCAACCGTTCTGTGATTCTCTTGAAGTGGTGTGGTTGCCAATTTAACAATGGTGATGAGTATGCCAGTTTAAGTCAATATTTCCACAAGTATTTTTCAGCAGAGTTGGAGATAGGAGAAAAAAAAAAAAGATAGAAAGATATGAGTAAATATGTGGTTGAAAAGACATAAAGAGAGAACATTTAGAAAGATGCAAATACTGCTTGAAGGCCATAAATAGAGAAGATAGGGCACTGTGTGTGCTTACCAACATGGGAGAGTACTTCTTCATTACCTGTGTACTGCTTTGCACTGCACAAATGATCACAGAGTGAGCAAATTACTCTAGTGTGAAAATAGCAGATTATTAATTTTGTGTGACTTTTTGCTGAGAACATATCACAGGTCTCATTTATTTTAACAGTGTATATTAAAAGTCATTATAGAATGCAAGAGCAGTAGTTCTCTAGGGACTGTAGATATTTTTAGGCATGGCAAAGATCAAAAAAAAAACACAACAAAAAACCAACAAAAAACAGGTTTCACCAGCATTTAATTTTTCAGAGAGATGTAGTGTCCTTCAAAATGCCACAGTAAAAGGTTGCCGTGGGCACAGGGATTCTAGATCAATTATATGGGCAGCTTTCTACAATTTATCATTTGAAGATAGCATCTGTGTGGATTTGAAAGAGTAAGCCAGTCAATATCCCAGGACATAGATAGGACGAGACAAACTGGGTAAGAGTATTAGGGATAAAAATAGAGCAGTGAAGCAAAAATTGTGGACAATGGTATAAGACAAGTGCTGATGGAGTCAGGTATTTAATGTAATTGCTCTCAGTATAGCGGCATGAGGAAAGAATTGTTCATTTTGATACAGTAATCCATTGTTAACCCTTAGCCATTAGTACTATCTGATAGAAGGGACTCAAAAGGTAAGGTATTAGCTGAATGAAAATGGATAGAATTATTTCAATGTATCATATTGCTTGGCTGATGTAGGTGAAAGGAAGAAAAGCAATGCTCCCCTCGCTTCTTGCCTGCTGTGCCCTCCCCTCCCTCTGCCCCAATGTAGGTATGAACTGGTATTGCGAAGGATGTTTGGAAAGATTTTAAAAATAACAATAAATAAGGAGGTGAATCTATTACAGAAATCTGACAGTGCTTTTCCAACAGCAGTATTTATTTTATCAGTGAGTACTGAGATCCGAAAAGAGTTTCTTTCATAAGTGAAATCAAAGCCAAAGCAAACAGGGCTTTGGGACTACATCTATATAATCAGTAAACCAGAGGCAATCTTTCTAAGGAACAGAGCTATTTCTGTAAGAATGAGGTGATTATATTGCTTTGTTTTCTAATGGGCTCTAATATATTTGGGAACAGTAGTAGCGTAACCTTTTATGTGACATAAACTTATGTAACGGTAACTCTTACAGTCAAGCATGCAGTAGTTAGATTTAGAATAAAATCTCATGCATTAAGAGCCTTTGAAGAAGAAAAATGGGTATAAGATCGGTACTAAATACTATGGGAGAATAGTCCAGTTAGATTTATTATGTATAACTTCCTTCTCTCTGTCCCTGTGGTAATACGTTGAGGTTTCTGTCACGATTTCTAGCCAGGGAAAGCAATTAACTCTCTCCGTGTCATGAACAAGCCAGCTGTATTGTACCGATGAATACCAGTTGTGTAAGTGAATAGACTTTACAGATGATTCACATGTTTGTTAGCTACAGGTTCGTTGAAGGAGCATGATGCAGATTGCATCTATGTCGTCGTACTCAGGGTTTTAGCAAGGCGGTAACGGAGAGCAGTGTCAGACTGCTGATGCCAAACTGGAAAGCTTGCAGTTGTCTATGGCTGTGCCATGCTGATGGACTGTGACAGTACAGCTATAATTTACAGTTTGTCTTATGAAATCATCTTTGATGGCAAGAATTTCCCACGTGGGCCTTGTGATGAGCCTCGTTTTTTTTCACCACCTTCTCCTCAGCATTTAGGAGATTCCCAAAACACCTCAAGCTTTAAGGAAAGCTATGTAGAATTCCTAGGGAGGAATATCATCATTTTCTCATCTTCTGTTGCCTGCAGCAGGATGGGAAGAACCAGTACTGTTACATTTCTGATGAACTGCCAAGCATGACTGTGTTGAAGTTAAGCAATCTTTTCTTTATTGGGATACATGTTACCATAACCATGCAGCCGTTTATGCCACTGAAAAGGATGAAGCTTGGGTATCCCAATATCTTATCACATTTAGGAATTTTTATTTATTCCTAAATTAGCATTTGGAGCGAAGCTTAACTAAACTTCTGATCTGAAAGAAGGGCAGCATGTACAAATGTGATTATTTCCTAACCACATAGTTGTGGGTAATGAATGAATGAATTTATAATGTGAACTAGTGAACATACTACTTCTAAAAAGGACAGTAAGCAGTTTTTCAGCTGTCTTTAAGGCAAGGCTAATAGGAAAGAGCAAGCTGACACCATCATGGGACTTAGAGCCACACAGGCTTACACCAAATTTCATATTTTTATAAGAGAATAGTTCAAAATGCATCACATCGTATTTGAATTGTATCCCTTTTTGAGCTTATCTTTCATCGTTCTCTGAATTTAACCCTTACTTGTTGCAGTGTCCTTGGTAATATTGTCAAGAAGATTACTCTGACTACAAGCAAAGATATAGTGTTTCACTATGTAGTCGTGTTCTTGAGTGATACAGCAGTAGTTTGGTATCCCCTGAAATCCCTTGTGTACTCTTATCTCAGAGTAGACAACTTCTCTTGTTGTCAGTTTGCTCCTGCAAAGTTCTGAGAGCCAGCTACTCCTGTGGGGCCAGCACCGGCTTCTACACGATCAACTCCATTTTAGTTGAAGTGGTCTCATTACAATCAGAAGCAGTGACATCTCACTTACTACTCTTCAGAGTGCTTTATACAGCTTCAGAGGGCATGAAAGTGTTCTTTGCTTTTTTTTTTCTGGTAGACACCAGGTCATTTCCTAAAATGCAGATTTTTTTTTTTTTTTTTTCTTGAAGTAGCTGCTGGTATGCCTGAGGTTGTTAAAATACCTTTGGGTGATAAAGAACTTCTCTGTGTGTTGTAATGCCCATGAGAGGACACCATGAATGTTACTCAGAATCTATGAATGGCACAGTAGTGCTCAAAGACATTGGTCTGCTCTGGATCAGCAGCTGGGGAGCAGGGATGGTGACACTCAGGTAAAAGCTATGAATCCTCCTGGCCTAATGGACTGTGAAACTGAGAAGAAGCTTGCTTGCTACATAGCCTGTCACAATCCAGTTAATTAAAGAGCTGACTGAGCAATGTATTAAAAAAGAAAAGTCTCTACACATACACAGGCATGCTACTTAGTAACCTCATTGTGCTTCTGTGTGTTCTAAATACAAGTATCAATATATTTTCAGAGAATAATTAGAAAAAAAAAAAAAAAAAGGCTGAATAATCCAGGGTAAGGCAATCTGGATTCCAGTAAATTCTAAACATCGTAGTGTCTGCTGTTATACAAGATGAATCTTGACTTGTTTTTGCTGCTTGCTTTGGCATGTTTGAGCGAATGACGAAGATGCTGCTGTTAGCCAAAACCTGTTCCCCCAAATGTTCCATTCTGCTTTTTGTGATTATTTTTTTTGATGTGTTCTCTAAACTACATTATCATATGTGAAATCTGACTGAATATTTAAAAAAATAATTTATTTGCAACTGTCAGAGATGCCTTATGAATAAATTATCAACTGTCCCTAAGAACTATAGCTGCACACATTAAAAGAAAAAAAACATAAGACAATGAACATTTTCTGTTAATATATTTATCAAATGAATGAAGTCATTCACTTAGGGTTAAGAAAACAACTCCTTTCTGTTACAAGTAATGCATTGTTTTTGTTTTCTTCACTGTTAACATGTCAGTGGCAGCTTTCTAACTGATTTAAATGATCTCTTGCAGAAACTTCGGTTTAATAGACAGCTTTTATCCTAGGAGACGTCAAGGCTCTTGAGGGCCATACCCCCAAACCAACCACACAGACATTTAATAATACACCGTAAATTGCCAACCTAATGATGGAAAATACAAGGGAGGAGTGGAACCACAAGTTTTCAGTTTGCCTGACAGGAGCCAATTCAGTAGAATTGTAAAAGAAAAAATCTTCTAACTAGAGGGACACTAGATAGTCTGGACAGCAAGCACTAAAGAGTCTTGTACTGACTTTGATCATATGATTGTGGTATTTTGAGGAATGATGAGAAAAAATACTGTAGCTGAAATACCTTGGCTCCAAAGATTTGGTCACATTAGTGAGGACTCAGGTTATGAGAAGCTCTATTTTTTATTTTCATTTTTAAGGCAAAAAAAAGTATAACATAAAGCAATGAGAATAATCATTTGTATATTGGTGAAAGCATTATCAGGGATGGTAAAAAGGAGCTCATCTTGTGCCTAAGCAATATTTTAATGTCTAGGGCTTAATTTCACTAGAGGGGATTTTAGAAAGCAACCACTTTATGACTGCTGTGTGGATGCTTTTCTAATGGAGCTGGAAAAGATGTACCAAAAGAGTGCTCATATTGTGATCTTGGTGAATTCTAGTCACTTGCTAGAGTATGCATGGTAGAAGATTTAAGCCTAAAAGTGATAAAATAAACAGCTGGGGCTTTGGGGTGGAGACAGGAGGTGACTTTACTTGAATATCCTATTGTCCTTTTCAGGAATGTTACATTAGTTCAGACGTGGCCTGCTCTGCTCTGGAAAGTATGACTATTCAAGTGTGATTTGCATGTGAATATGTTTTTTAATGCTTATTTTTGTGTTTAACCTGATAGTTATACAGTTGTAATCCCTAGAGGGGCAGTTAAATTGATAGAAAGCAGATATGGAATACTGATACTTGTCTTGATCGTAAAATAGGTATATCAGTGTAAAGCACTTTTATGCTGCCCAGAGGAAGAGGGTACATCGTTTTAATGAAGCTCTCAAAGCGATAGTACTTTCTGATGTTATATTTATAGTTATTATATTGCTTATGGATTCCCAGGTGATGCTACGCCAACCCTAATTTACGGAGGCATTTTCAGCTAGCTACTTACTTTTGATGCTAGGGTAACATTTCTCAGCCTTGATGAAATGGAGATTTTCCTTTGACTTATCTGCTTTTGTTAGGAGTTTTTTCCCTGTCTGTAACTGGACAGCAAGTTCATCCCTCTAAGCCAGGAATGGTGAGGGTTGTCTGTTTGCAGCGCTGCCCTGCCTTGGAGGAGATGAATCGCTACCCAGGAGTCCAGGTTGGTAAATGGGTGTAAGGCTAGCTTAAACATTGGCAGCTAACAACTAGTTTTTTTCTTACTCTTCTGACTGAGGGAACCTGAGCTGCTGCCAGCTCACAGGGAGCTGCTGACTGCTGCTCTGTCTTGCTTTATGGTTCCCTGAAATCTCTTCGCGGAGGGTTGCATTGCACAGTTTGCAAAAACAATCCTGTGCTAAAGGTTAAAAACAAACCAAAAACCAACAGCAAATGGGTATTGGTTATGTGAGATATATGCAAAAGACAATAGGAGCAGAGGGGAAAAAAAGAGAAGCAGAGCTGAAGTCCAGTGAGTCTGGCAGCGGAAAGGAGATGAAAATGGGAGAGAACAGAATCAGGGAGAATTCAGAGAGCAAAAAATACATACAATGAACAAGGAACTCCTAAGTCAGTAGAGTGAAAACAGCATGTGTTTGTTTTTGCATAAGCATAGGGTGACTGAAATTTTAGGACCTCTCTTCTGCTCCGCTGCTGTTGTGCTCTGCTATTTTGAAAACTCTGTTTTATTTGATTCCATCAGCTTGTGAATATGCTGTAAGATTTAAAATCTAAAGAACAACAGAGGTTGGTTTCACATATTGAAAAATGTAGATTGTTTAGAGTAGAGTTAAATACAGCTGAAATCATGGTTTAGTAATAACTTGTATAAAAGGGGGGCTGGCTGGGGAGACACGCCCCGGCCCCCGTCAATAATAATGTTTTCTGTTAAGGAATCAAGAATTAGATGTCAGAGCTTTCTGAAAAGCTGTCCTTTTATTCTCAACTTTCCTTTTCTGTCTATTCTTCACTACAGAGTGCTTGAAAATTGGAATTAAAGTTGGGAAAATTTGCTTTCCAGCCAGAAAGCAAGTAAATGCAAGACAGTTGCAACTTGAGTAATTGATTCTGATACTTAATAGATTTCCAAATAAATCATCTGATAATGCTCTGGAACACTGCATAGTTGGTTTCATTTTGTTTTGATTTGAATATTATTGTCTTCCATTATTTAAACTGTGAAGCCCCAAACAATGGTTGATGATACCGCTAATGTCCAAATGGATTATTATAAAAAGCACACAAACAGTCATTTGCAACAGCAGATGCAGAGCGCATTGTTTCCAAGATTGCTCATTTGTGGTTACAGGACTGACAGTTTAAAAAGGAGTAGGTCTCTTTCCCCTTTTGGGTGAACGGAAACTCCCATTACTATTAACAGGATCTATGCCCTATTTACAGCAGAGATTAATTGGGCTTGATGTGACTTTTATTGGAGGGGACAAATGGAGACAAGAACCTCTAGTTGTGATTTGGTTTCTATTTGTAATCTATGTTTAAATATTTGGCAATAGGATTCCAAGTGGGACATGAAGAGGGTCAAGTGGTTTGTAAAGTTTATGAAGTATGTGTGTAGACGAGAAACTCTTTCACTGGCTGTGGGTTGGCAGGCTTGGTCATTTTCCCTGTGTGAAAGCTTTTTCTTTTCTTGTTTTTATTTTATTTATTTATTTTTAAATGCTCAGAAATTACCTTTACATCCGAAGTGTTCATTTTTCCTGTTTATTATCTCCGTGATGCAGCAAAATTTTAACTTATTCTTTTCTTTCCTTCCTCTGTGCAGAGTGTACATGCACCAAATGTCTTTTTTATTTCATTTTGCAGTTTAATAAGCCAAATAGTTTAATCAGAAGTGTTTACTTTGGTTTAGTTATATTTCTTATAGAAATAAAATTCATTTTCCTTTGAACAGCCATTTTTTTTTGCCCCAAATTGTGATTTGTATGTCAGACAGAGGCAGTACCATCGTGTGTCAAGGCATAACACAACTTGTATTGTATTTCTGTCTTGTTTTGGTTGGTATGAGATGACAACTGCTTCTGGTGAAGCAAAAAAAATTATATCAGGTGCTAAGCAGGTAGCTCCACTGAGGTAAGGTTCTTGTGCTTTGTACTCAGAGTGCACTCAGAGCATTGCTGGGTGTGCTGACACTGATGATAGAACATAACATGCGTATGTTTCCTTTTAAGTTCATGAACACTATTTAGAACTGTAAGGAGTAATGGTGATTCCTGATTAGCTGTAGGGTAGGTGAGTACTGCAGCAGAGAGAGCTCGGTGTAGGTAATAAACACTATTTTGGTAACTGTTAAGGAAACCCTTGAAGCCAGTAGAACAGCACTCACTGAACCAACCTACTCTGTAATGTAACAGTCCTTATGGAAAAGCTGAAGCCCAAATGCCTTTGTTGTTGCAAAGAAGCAGCTTATGTAGATGGAAGCTGTTGATATGTGAATGATCATTATGCTGTGTCAAGTCTCATTTTAAAGACCATAAGTATACCTTTTTAAAAGAAAAACAAACTACTTCACCAATCTGGAGAGAAACATTAATCATGTATTTTTATCACCTCAAAAGACCACTAGAAGATGAGCTCTAATATTTCAAATGTGACACGCAATCTATACTCATGAATCACAATTTGAGTTCCATTACAACTGAGCTGGTATATACCACTGTGTGCTTTATAGATTTTACTCTAACAATATTAAGTAAAAACCCAAAGCTTTTTGTGATGAATACCTAACCTTTTACAAGAATTTGTAAAATCGTGGCCTAAAATAACGACTTTAGCATTGCCCTTCAGGCTTTAACAACAAAGTACTACTGCTGGTTTTGACCTCTCAGTATTATTCTCCATAAAGGAAACACGTGTGTTAGTAGAAGGTTAATACTGCAAAGGTAAAAGAAAATGTGAAATACTGAAAGGATATGTGGAAAATGCACAGAGAAACACTGTGAAAAGAGTTAAATGAGCAAAGTTTGAAGAGAGGGGTCTTTTCTTCCTTCTGCTTCTTTTGTTAGGCCCAGTTCTTCTTGGACTCAAGGACTTCTGCTGTAACCCAGTGTTGGTTGTTCTCAGTTCCTCTATTTATAGTTAAGCCATCAATTCAAGTTCTTATTCTCCTTTTGAGAAATTCATATCGGTTGTGGATTTTCTTTTATACCTGGGAATTCTCATATTTGGTGTTACAGTTCAATTCCTCCACCTTTGAGAGTTTTAATCCTCTCGCTTCTCTTTGGGGGAAGAAAGAGGAGGATTATTGTCCGGTGAATTTGGGGAGGAAGCTGGGGATAGAAGGTAGAAGCACATCACGTTAATTTTCAAAAGAATTCATTGCTATTTAGATATTATAGATTTATTCTCAGACATCTTTTCGTTCCTCTCCCTTTAATGCCAGAAAATTATTAGATATGCAAGAATAAAACTCCTCAAAGCTATATTCCAAAAGCCTATTAAAAAGAGTCTGCAAGCAGAACAGTGTGAACACACATCAACACCTGAGTGTTTCCCAAGTGGCTATGGCACTCGGTGGTGTGATAACAAGACGTGTGGGAGGATTTTTCTTGGCTTTTATCTTCTGTATATTGATGCCTCTGACTTTTTAAAATTCATTTCATCAAGTGTCACAGCAACAGAAACAACAGAAATGCAGGAGCGAGGTAGTTCAAGGTGTTTGCAGTGGTATACAAAGTCTTGCCTCCAGGCCATCATTTCTAATTCAGCCCAAGTTGGTAGCAGTTGGAAATCACTCCCAACTGACAGCTGTTTGGTGGCCAGTGCGAAGTGATTTAGTTCATGGTTTCTACTGGACAGACGTCTGTGGTATATAGAAAGCATAAGCAGAGCTGGCATGGGTTTTGCTTTCAAGGCTGGAAAAACCTGGGTGTATTTCAACTGCAGCTACTGCTGTTCAGAGAAGTTAAATAGGTTACCTGCATTTAAGCAACTAAGCAATTGAACTAACTCAATATTTGGACAATTAAGGCCCCTCTTCAGAGATTAAATGCTGATGACGTTGTACTAACCCCAATCAGCACTGTGTGGTGAAGGCTAGGGGAGCCTGTAGCTTGGTGTCTGCATGCGGCTTTGCAGAGGGGTGTGTTAGGATACCACACTGTGGGGTGACCAGCTCATCTGAACCTCACCAACTAAGGAAGTTCTCCAGCTCTGTTATTAGTTACTAGCTTTCTTGAGTGTGAGCAATCAATAACAAGGAGAAGGAGATATGGGAAAAATGAGCCTGATTCTTTTTTCTTTTGTGTGAACATGTGTAATACTAGAATTAATCTTTTGAAAGCCATGAATTACTTTATGTAAAATCTGTGCTACTAAGCAGAAAATCTATCTTGCTGAGGAAAAAAAAAAAAAAAAAAAAAAAAGAGAATTCTTCAGTATAATATCTGGTTTTGTGGGGAAGGAAGGGAGAATATTTTACAGTTTACAGTATCACTTTGGGATATTTAGACAGGGTAGTAAATGATAGGCTTATTCTCCATTGTGAAAACAATAATTTTGAATTTTGGGTTTGCAATAGCAGGAGAGATTGCTCAAGCAAACAGATATGAGGCGAAATTACTGCCATTCCTAAGTCATCCTTATTTATTTATTTATTGTATTGTATTGGGATAATGTAAGGAAAGCTAAAAATGGTCTTAGGCATCTGGCTTGATCTTCTGCCTGTGTGGGACGTGGAAGCAGTGCAGAGTGCTGTTCAGTAATAGTGCTGTTCTGTTCCTGGAGCAGAAGTTTGTTTCACAGACAGCTGGAATACTCACTGATCAGCTCTTCATTTGAATGTGCCTTGTTGTCATGCCATATCTGTTCAGCACTACAACCAGTATTATGTTGTGCAGAGTTCCCACGCCTTAATAATTTTGGCTACGTATGAGTCAGAGTTAGGATTTTCAGTGTTGCTTATTTCTGATACTGATTTATGCGTTTGAAAACTGCATCATTTTTATTTTTAATTTATATATAAAAATGTTCATGTTACTTTTTCCAGAGTTTTAATTTAAGAAACAATATTTTTAAATTTTTTATTAAGAGCAAGGGAAGGAACCCCTTCATTACTGTGTTGCAGGACTTTTGACTATACTTTAAGAAATAATTTTCCACTAAATTTGCTTCGTTCTTTGTTCTTTAATGCTGGAGTTCAACCAGATCATGTTTGGAGTTGTAAATGAAATTTATCTTCTCTTACTCTAATGTTATGTCATATTATTTATTTAACTGAGCCTGACTGTGACTTTCCTTGGTTCTTCTTCCCTGCAGATATTGATGAGTGTGCTGCCAAGATGCATTACTGTCATGCCAACACTGTGTGTGTTAATTTGCCCGGATCCTATCGTTGTGACTGTGTCAAGGGATATGTCCGAGTAGATGATTTCTCATGTACAGGTGAGCTCTTATGTATATAGCAATAGTGTTATCATACTCCGTGTGCTTTGTGTATTCCTCACTTCCTAATAATTCCCCGGGCCATACCAGAAGCAATGTTCTTGTTGATCCACGGCTGGTGTAATTGACACAAGTGTGATAGATAAAAATGGTATGAGGTACATTTCTTCTGTGTGTGCCCCTTGGGATTAACTGGAGGGTGGCTCAGGAAGCTTTGTGATACCTGCACCTGAGTGCTGTTGTCGACCAGAACATTGTCCCTTCATGTCCTACCTCTGGATTCCATATGAGGTGGGCAGCTGGAGATCAGATCATGTCAGGTTCCTAGCACTGATGTGCCCATCACCTTTACTCCAAAGTTTCAGTCCTGCCTCTTCATGGGAGAATAACTCACCCAAACCATTGGACCTGCTTTATTATAGCAAGGACATGAAAAGGGCTCATGCATAGTGAGAAGAAATGATGTTTTATTACATATAAACTGGTCAATAGATTGAAACATCAGAAATTAGCTAAGAGGAAATTTTTTGTAGACAAAGCTGAGATAAATATATAAAAGCAAAAGTAAAAATGTATCATTACGTGGTGTGAAAATTGTTGCTCTTAATGCTGAGAATTAATGTCTCCAGGCCTGCTACACATTATTTAGAAAAGAGAAGTGGTATGCTAGCATTAGATAACTAATCCAATGATACTTTTTTTTTTTTTTTTTTTTTTAATACTTGTAAGCAAAATGAGCTCTAAAAATTCTTAGGGAAAGGCAGATAGGTCTCATTTCCATCTACAGGTTTTTAAGAAACCTTCCCTGGCAATCTTTAGTGAAAATGTGAGAAGTTATTGAAATGCCTTGGTCAACTATACTTAACTGTATAACATCTGTCAGTCACAATCTTCCAGAAAGGCTGATCTCAGCATTATTTTCATGGTGCACCTGTCTGGCAAGGAAGGAAAATATCAGACAAATTTATTGAAATGGAAATAAGCAAGCTTGACACAATACCAGGTTTAGAATTGTGTTAGGTGAGCTATTCTCTCAAGTGGAAGGATGGCACAGGAGTATTCAATATGAGAACGATTTCCAGCCCAGAATAATTACGTTGTAATGCTCTTCTTGTCCTTAGGGAAGGTCATAGTAAATGTTGACTTTCATGATGACAGTATGTCTTGGAGCCATGATGGTGTAGTTCATAAAAACTTCAGGAGGTTCTGCTCACCTCTCGAGGGAGGCTGATACTAAATAGTTGCCAGGAAACTGATTTTTAGTTGGCCCAGAGAGTCATTATTTCTGTATACGTTCTGTCTTTGGAGTTTTTCTTGATCTTTTACATGTCAGAAGAGTTTCAGAACTTAAACTTTGTTGTGTGTGACTGCTGTGTGAGGGAGCAGCCTTCAGTGATGGGGAAAGTGTTTTTGATAATTGCCACTTGCTTTTCATATATGCGCTACTAATTTTCTAACGTTCCTTTCCTTCTGGCAAGGCAGTGTCATTAAGCATGCAAATCTTTTAGAAAGCAGGTTATTTGTGATTTACAGCAAACCTGTGCATTAGTGAGATGAGTTGCTTTAAAGTAATTGGTGAACATTCTTTTAATGTGCATGCATGCAACCACAAAAAAAAAAAAAAAAAGGACTTGTATAAGAAAGAAATAATGGAAAGAGTGAGATAAATATTTCTTGCAGTTTTTATAATCTTACTAAAATGACTTCTTTTGACATCACAGTTACAAAGTACAGCGAGTATGTAATATAACTTAGAATCTTGGTTCATTGTCTGTTATATCCATGAATAATAGTATGTTACAAGAACAAATGTATTTCAAATAAGAGTGCAATAGAAGAAAAAAGCAGGTAGCAAATACTTAACTAGTTTCCTCTCATGCTGGCACCATTGTGTAGCAGACACGAGCAAACTGGATTCTAGCTATTACTCCATTTTTAATTTTTTATTCAAAAGAAATGAGAAATTATCTTTTTATTGAACTATGCATTTGGGGACAAATCTGAAAGCTGAGTGAATTAACATTCAGATTGCAGTTGAATATTGTTTATGTGGGATCAGGCTGTAATGGGCTCAAGATTAAGGTTAACAAGTTTCAAATGTAAATGTTTAAGGCATGTGTACTGCTTTGCATGCGTTTTACGCTATATTGACTCAAAAGCAGAGATATTTCAAGAGTAAGAGGTATCATTCTTTGGGAAGACTGACTCTAATTCATCGAGGTACAAAGAGTCCTCGACTTAAGGTGTGGGCTTTTGAGAATTCTGTATTTCTAGCCAGCCCTATGCCTGCTGGCCCCTTTGCTCTGGTGGCTTTCAGAAGTTGAGAAGCAGTGATTTGTGGAAGGCTTGAGTGAGAAACACTTCTTTTGAACTGAACAGCGTATTTCAATTTGATATTGGGGTTTTTATCTTTTCAAAAAGAAATGAAGTGAAAATTGAAACGCTAGGTCAACTTGCACTGAGCAAAATGAGATGTTTAATTTGCATATTGCTGAATTTTAAATACTCTGTTTCCTGTGTCCTTTTTCAAATTAAACACATTTGTACTGTTTCGCTGTTGATTAAACTTTTTTTTTCTTCTTCTTCCAAACATTTGTTGAATAATGTTTCTTGGTTCTGATCGTAAGAACTGTTGGGACAGTAACTTCCTGATGTTATCTGTAAAAAAGCTACTGTATTGGAAGCTATGCTGAGTCCTTAGCAAAAGCAGTCACACAGACAAAGTAGTAACAAAAATAATATTCTGAATGAAGTCTAAAATTATATTAAAATCTGAAATACGATTTAAAATGAGTAGTGGATATATTTGTGTATAATCAATTTTATGTATTGCATAAGCAAAAGGCCTGGTGTGCCGAGGTTTACCCCATGCTATTTTGTGATAGGTTAATCTGCCTAGCAATAGCTCGGACCAAGAAAAGTAGATTAAAGAAAGAAAGATTTATTTATGGTTTTGTGCTTTCCTATTCCTGGAGCTTGGAGTTGTGAATGTTGTTAATTAAGTTGTTCAGTGAAAGACTGTTTTATTAAGAGAAGTTATCTTTGAACAGGAAGCTTCTTTTGCTCTCTTCACATGACACTGACAGGTTGTTTATCTGTTCTCAGGTAAATCACAGTCTCACCCATTCTGAAAATGGCAGCAAGATTTGCTGCTCTGGATATTCTCGTTTACTGGAATCTACCGATTTAAAACATTTTATTGACTTGCACAGTTTTTTTTTTATTCTTGCTTGTTGAAAAATAAGTTCTCTTGGATTGCTTTTTTCTAACATAGCATTATGGGTGTTTGCTTCAAATGCTTTTTGAAAACATTATAAATTTCATATTAAAAATCCCTTACTCTTTATTTCCAGTGAGCTGCAGCTGTTCTCTGGTATGATTTTGCAAGTGTGTGTGGAGGTCTGTTCTTCTTCAGCTAGAAACAATATATTGTTTTTATGCCTCACTGCCATTGAATCAAGTGAGCAAATGCTGTTTTATCATAATAGGCTTTAAGTTATCCATATGAACTAGATATATTGTGGTGACATGAAGAAGAAATGGTGTAGATGGGTCTCATCAGTTTATGCATATTACTGGCATTTTCTGTGAGGATGATAAAAATACCTGGCCTTTAATAGAGAACCACAGAGTGGCCTGGGTTGGAAGGGGTCTCAAGGATCATCTAATTCCAATTTAACCCTTTCTCAGTCCTCATTTTGTGATAACATTGACAGAACTTCTCTTACCTTTGGCTTCTCTAAGCAAGAGTCACTAAAACATTACTTGGAAAAGACAAGCCTTTATTTACCATGGAAACAGCAAGTATTTTGAAAATAATTTACTTTGCATTTTCATCCTATGGAAAAATTGATGTTATATAGAAATATATTGTTTAGATTAAAAAAAAAAAAAAACAACTTAGAATTTAAATATTTGTTAATCTGTAGTTTATATGTTATTTTGGTTTACAGTATGGATAGGCAAAAGAAAGTAGGAAAACCTAATGGTTTGGAAGGATCATCTCATAAGCCCCTTTTGGTACTTTCTGGAGGAGCATTCAGTTTTGAATACAATGCCCTTTCAGAACAAGCCTTTGTGCAGTATGTTGGCTGTGAACATACTGCATACATAGCAATCTTTCCAATGTAGCATATTTGAAGGATTGTGCCTAAAGCATAGACAGATGTGGAGTTCTGCAAAATCTAAATTTCAAGGGGAAAAAAACCAGCAGCTCCCTTCTCCTGCTCTTTCTTCTTCCACTCCCCCATCCAAGAAAAGCAACTCAACTGCGGAAATTTCCTGCAATTGTTAGAGCAAAAATTGTTCAAATTGTTTGCTATCACTGAAATTGATGCCTTGAGATTTTTGTTGCTGGAGTTTACCTGTCAGGTTCAAGATGGTGTATTTGACCCCATAATAATACTAATAATGCAGCAAGCATCACAGTGGCAAAGTGGCAATCTCAAAGGGCAGGCTCCTGGCCTCTCATCCAGAACCATGGTGTGTGTTTGAAGAAGACCTGAATAGAAGCTTTTAGGCGGCCAATTGATAATATAGTCACTTTTGGAAAGAAAGTGCTATTACTGCAATCTAATCTACTGACCCTCTTTTCTACCTCCTCCTTTTTGGTGAACTAAATTAGCATTCAAGAAAGAAACGTTAATATTTTGTTGTGACATTTGGACTTTCCAAGTATTGAGTGGGGTCTAGCATGTTCAAAGATCAGTAAATAAATGTTACCACTATTCAGATGATGGACAGAATAGACATGTCTGCTAGCTGAAAACATGAAATTTGGGTCATTAGGCAGTCAAGATAGATCTGTAGTGGGATTGCTTTCAGGCACGTTCAGGGGAAGTGATGTTGCAACATCCTCTTCAGATGTTGCTCTTCTAAAGTATATCAGTGGTGGATATCTAACCTAGCATGACATAATTTGAAATGAAACATTACGAAAAATATGAATTGAGTTTAGGTCATAGTCACGTATCACCATTTACAGACTAGGTAGCAGATGTTCAGCACAGTGGATACTGCTGGGGGTAAGGACCTCAATAAGATCTGGACCCTCCTGATTTTGTCTGATGCTAATGTATTAATTTGTACTGCTCTGAAGCATTCCTTGTTTTGGAGTCCACTCTGTCCTCTACATGCTGAGGACAGCTCATTGTCCTGTGAGCTTGATTTGCGTGCTTGTTGTCTTGCTGCAGCTATCATCAGGGCAATACTTGGACATCTCCAAATGCATTTGGAAATTGGTTTTAAGTAACCCTGAACGGATGTTTCTGTGATTGTATTAACTCAGCAGGCACAAAACACTCTGATGCCAGTCTCTTCTTTCCTGAGGTCTTTATGTGTCAAGTGCTAAAAGTCAGGACAGGAATTAGCTCTCAGCGTTAAGCAGTACTCTTTTGTTTGAACTGCAGTCAATAGCATCTCTGTTCCCAGAACTGTGAAGGAAAATGCTTAGTTTCATGTGCCTTGAAATGCAGTAGCAGTTGTTTCAAGTCCCAAAGAGGCCAAATTCAGCTGCAGGTAATCTATGTACTGGTGGGTATTGCCTGCATCAGAGAGCATTTCTTTGCTCTGCAGGACAAGTCAACAGATGACTAGAAGAGCACTGAGTCAATCCAGCAAAACAAAAGCAGAGTGAATCAGTGTCAGATGACTGATACTCGCACAGGTCTTGACTCAGAACCCATTAACTCAATGGAAAGCTTTCAGTTGCTTTCATTTTGGCTTTAGATAAGTCCCATAGAGAGATAACTAGTGTGCTCTTGCCACAGGGAAGCTCTATTGATAATAATACTAAACGGGATAATTCTTTTGTACTGTCAGAAAATGCTGTATTAACATGGATAAGGTAGCTTTTCAATGCATCCCTGGACGGCTGATAAGTATTTAATTGCTGTTTTGGAAAAGGGGTAGTTGAGGTAAGGAGAAGTGGAGCATCTAACCCAAATTCATGGTGACACAAATGTGACACGGGAAGCTTTGAAGATTCTAGTAAATGGGATCTGAAAAATGAGCTGTGGGAAAAACAGACATACCAACAAGGATCAGTATTTTCACAGGAAACAATAGCGATTAGTCGAAGCACAATGTGCATAGGCCTTGAGTAACCACGTGACCTTCATATTGTAAATCTTCTTCTTTCTGTGAAGTTCTGTAACATCTTTTGTTACTTAGGAATTGAATTATTCACCTGTCCTCTAGTTTTTAAATGCTGTGTTACGTTCTGTTGTTCCTGACTTCACCTTCATTTAATAGATTTAACTGCAACATTTTTTACATTCCTTCCTTTAAAAAATGCCATGGGGAACTGCATATTATTTGCTTCTAAGTGCTTTCAATCTGGGAAAAAATGCATTCAAAATGTAATATTTATAGTGATTTAAATTCCTCACTGGTAAATAGTTTAATTAAACATCTTTGTGCTTTCTTGTGCTTGAGGCATGGATGTGTTGCTAATTTGTCCAGAATAGTTGGTAATCCTTTCAAGTCCTTCTGACACATTGATTTTCTCTAACTTTATTAATAGTAAAATTAATTAAACAGCTGACCACAAGTCATGCTGATAGTTGTATTTCTGGACTTAGGGATAATTAGCATTTTTACATGATTTCTTAGGTGCAGCCTTTGGTGCTGGTGCATATGCTATAATTTAGTATTTCAAATTGCATGTGCATGCTCAGTGGCTTAAAAATCATGATTTTGATTTAATACTCATTCAAGACTCATAAATGAAGCTGCCTATCTAAAGAACAAGTAAGGGTAATTTTTTCTATGTCACCCAGTCAGCATTTGTCCTGAGCTCCTTTATGAAGGATTTATTCTTGATTCAACAGGACTAAATCAATTTCTGTGGTCTATGAGTTCTTGATCTCTATCCTAAACCTAGCAATTACTACAAACGGTTCATGAGGTGAGAGCTGGAATGTAGAGCCACCACACCAACGTGTTAGCAGGAACGTGCTGTCTTGAAAACATGCAGAGGATGCTGGAACAGTGTCAACGGCCGAAAGCAAAAAGCTCTCATGTTTTAGTCATCCACTTCCACAGTAGATGTTGATGCCTTCAGGAGTGTCACTTGATTTTGGGAAAGATGTTATTCAATCAAATTCTGATCTTTTTGGACCTCTAACAGCCGGGGCTTGTCATCTCATCTGTTCAAACAAGAATACGTTCCCCAACACCGTATCCTGTTTCTAGAAACCATTCAGTTGCTCTCCCTTATCAAATTACGGAAATAAACGAATCATGGAAAGGACATCCGGTTCACCACCCTGCCTCAAGGCAGGATCTGTGGTACCTAAAATATCCTTGGTCTCACCCGTTCTTAGAGGAGAGAAAAACAATCAAACAAACAAAAAACAAAACAAAACAGGGAATTCCTTAACATTTTTCTCTCTCCGCTGTACTTAGCCATTTGGAAAGGCTTGCTTAATGGCTAACTTAAATCTCCCTTGACACAATTTAAGCCCATCACCTTTTGTCATATTCTCATTGAACATGGAGAATGCTTTGACCTTTCTATTTGCAGTCCTTGTTAATATTTAAAACCTCTTTTCATGAATGTGCTTTACTCTTCCCGTCTTTAACCTAAAATAACCTATTTTTAGGTTTATGGCCAAGCAGTGCAATGGCCAAGTGCAATATGGCCAAGTATTCCAAGTTTTGATCCTAACTTCATGTTTTCCCCTTGGAAAGATCTGCTCTGCCCCTACCCCCCTCTCTCCATGGCATCCTTCTGGTGTATTAAAGAAGTTTAGAAGATTTTTTTTTTCTATTTTAATTGCTATATCCTTTTTTTTTTTTTTTTTTTTTTTTTTTTTTTTTCTGCTTAAACAGATTGCTTAAGTAGATGAAGATGAAATTTTACGTGGATGACTAATGGCTGGACAGAGATTGCGTATGGTGTTTCATATTGTGCTACATGAATGGGTTATATAGCTGGTCTGTTTGCAGTAGTAATGACTAACATGCTACCGTCAGGAAATCTTACAGAAAAAAAGGCTCAGGTGGTCTTCCAGTATGCTTACCTATATGTTGTGTCTGGCATCTGTGGTCTGGTGTGACCAAAATCTGTATAGTGTATGGCACTTACATATACATCTCTTCCAGAGAAATCCCACACTGAGGAAGCGGAGCCCTTCCTTGGTGGAGTGTGGGAGTGCCAAATTCCTACCACTTTGACTTAAGAAAGGTTTAAGAAATGATGGAAATGATCAGGGATGCCATTGCTAGAGTCCTAGAAGGACCGGGGACTTGCAGTCTATTAACTTGGATTTGACACATGTATGACTTGGTGGTTTCCTCCTGAAAGGTAGTGTGCCATGGTAGATGAGACTAGGCTGCCAAGGAACAACTGGCATATTCATGAAATGTGCAGCATGTAGCAGACCTGCAATTGTATCATGTATTTGCTGCTTGGATTTAATATTTGCAGAATAAGGCCTTTATTTCTGAAACAAAGGAATTATGAGAAGTTTGTTAAGTTTAACAGAATTTTCCATGAAGCACATGGTGCTTATGTCTGATAATTTTTTTTTTGGCAGTGAGAAATATGTATGACAAAGGTTCTTCCGTGTTTTTTTTTTTTTTTTTTCCTTTTTATTCTAAGTGTATATTTTACACTCAGAAATATTTCATTAACATTTCTTGCTTCAGCATGGTATCATTTTTGTACCTGTGCTGAATATTTTATAGATGTGTGGATATTGATTGGGAAAAGTTAATATTTTATTAACAACCATTGATTTTTGAGTATCAATTACTGTATACAAGTGATCAAAGAATTGCCTTCTGAGCAATCTTAGATACTGAAAAGACCTTAGGACCCTGGTTCAATGATGGCTGTGTTCTTTGTTTGAAGTGGCTGGGGTTGTGTAAGCCCTGTTTAGGCATGTGTTGTGAATTATCCAACTCTTGCTTTGCTAGTTCTGTGGATTCGCAGATAACACATATAAATAAAATAGTAATAATTAAATAAAATAGTAATAATAAAAATTCAGCAGAAATGTGTTTATGGGGGAGCAGTGGATGGGGCAGAGTTTCTCTTGCTCTGTAGGTGTGCAATGCGGTCTGTCCTTTGGGGTGGTTTGGTACTGCTTCTGGAACACCTTTATTGTTCTGTCCATCAACAAAAATACTGAAATAGGTAATTAGTATGGGTAATGTTTAGAGGTGAATTCTAGTACATCTTATAACCTCAATAACTTAAATGAATTCCTGTGTTTGTAAACTTGAATGAATAACCATAGTTCTGGTAACGTTGCCTTTCTGAATGGTTGGTAAAATAATTTTAAGGACTGTGGAGGAGCTGCCACTGGCAAGCAGACTTTCTTGGTCCTTAAGACATGAAGCCTTTGGGAATAGCACAGAGGGAGTGGGAAAGAGATGCTTTGATGTCTCACTTTGTAGTTAATATTTTCATTCTTTCTACTGCAGGCTTTTTGCCTCATACTATGAAAATACTCAGTTCAGTTACATGATTGCTTGCAGTAATTGCTCAAATTGGGGATCTGTAACTGTCTCAGGAATAACTTTCATTGTTCACTGTCAGAGAAGTGGGACAGAGCTAAACAAATGAATGAACCAGCCTCGCTAGTCATTCGATTAGTTTATTGCCAGTGCTTGGATTGTTTTCTTTTCACAGTTAACAAATGAAGTTCATTTTTAGAAAATATCATTTAGGTGTTTTAGGGAAGGCTTTCCTGCCATGGCAGATGATAGCAGAAAGGGCTCTGAAGCAAAGTATAAGGGTGAAACAGAATAAGAGCTTAATGATCTGTAAGAGTAAAATACTTTTTCTTATTTATTTATAGTGAAGAAAAGTTTCCAAGCTGCAAAACATCTTCAGGATTGTAGGGATTTGATTTAGACTCCTTTGTGCTTCTCATAATGGAAGGTCCTATTCTGAAAAAAATATCGTATATAAACATTCATAATGCTGAACTATCGAATAATGTTTGTCCTTTTTGCTAGTTTTTGGTTTGTCTTTTTTTTTTTTTTTTTCTTCTTCTAAAATAGCACAGATGTTTTCATTGGTATGTGGAATATCTGGCATAGCAAATTCCTCTTCAAGCAGTAAATTAAGAATGTACACATTTATGCATATATGCAGTCCGCAAAGGGACGAAGGAATCCACTGAGTTTTTGGAGCCTTGCTTTCAGATGGATTCCTTGGTATCTATCCAGTCCTGAACTGCATCCCATATTTTACTTAGGCTATAAATGTGGCTTTGCAATAAAGCAAAGACATTCCAACTGTAATCACATTCCATCACAACATAAAATGTCATTGTCTTTATTGCATGTGCTAGCAGTATCTACTCAGTACAGAGCTAAATAAATGTTCTGCCCTTTTACCTCACTTCATACATGCTTCTAAGAATTACACAAATCCTATAACGCATTATGCAAAATCGTAGAAACGCAGAATCATAGAATGGCTTGAGTTGGAAGGGACCTTAAAGACCACCTGGTTCCGCCCCCCCCCCCAGTTATGGGCAGGGATGCCACCCCTCGATCAGGTTGCACATCCAGCCTGGCTTTTAACACCTCCAGGGATGGGGCAACCACAGCTTCTCTGGGCAACCTGTTCCAGGGCCTCACCACCCTCTGAGCGAAGAATTTCCTCTTAACATCTAATCTAAATCTCCTGCCTTTTAGTTTAAAACCATCCCCCCTTGCCCTGTCATTATCTGCCCAAGTAAAAATTTGCTCTCTATTTTTTTTATAAACCCTCTTAAAGTACCAAAAAGCAGCAGTGAGGTCTCTGTGGAGCCTTCTTTTCTTCAGGCTGAACAGCCCCAGCTCTCTGAGTCTTCAATTAAAAGAGATGAATGGAAAAGGTAAGCAGTGGTCTTGTATGGTTTTACAGTGTCCAGATGTGCTTCTCAATAGAAATGAGGAGAGAAAGAAGATAGACTCCATCTGATCTTGCTATAATTCATACATCCTTTTCTTCTAAGTAGGTCCTTTTACTCATTATCTCACTTCAGTGCTCTCTAGTTTTGGGACCAAGAGCTTGCACATGCAGAGATCTTCAGTTGAAATGTCTTAGAGGTTTTCTGTGACCTAGTGCAGCAGATAGATGCTGGCTGGTGCCCTTGCGTGAGCCCCACTCTGTGAAAGGCTGCACACTGCCAGCTCCCAAGGCACAGGCGGGCTAACTGGATATGTCAGATTGATGTCAACAATGCAGGAAACTTCAAGTTTTTCAGATCGTGACAAAATCCTAGAGCCGATCATATGATCTGAGTGTGGACCAGATTGCGGCTCTTGAGGAAGAGTGCACTGTGCTATGGATGACATCTTTCATTACTAGTAAGGCCTCCAGCTTGAGGTTCAATCTTAGGCATGAGGGTTCTTTCTTTCTCTCTAGCTTAATGCATTAAGAGCGTGTTAATTTCCCTGTTTCTCTGTCTGGCATGCTAACGTCACTTACAACTATCTTTTGATCACTTCACACTTAAGAAATGAGGCTTATTTTAGTTTCTGGTGAAGATTCAAATTCTACAGTCCACGTGACTTCTCTGCCCAGATCTGGGCTCTGTAACAGTTGTAAGCTGATGTAAAATATATATGGCATCTGATGATAAAGGCTTCTCTGTATTTTTGTGTGTTGCTGCCATTAGACTTGAACCTCTGACTGGGCTTCTTAAAATGAAAAAGTTACAGATGAAAATAACAACAGTTACATTCTTAGCTGATGTTTAATGTGTGACAGTAACAGAAATTGTTCATCTTGCAGAATCGTTTGCTTAGGGCACTAGTGAGAGTGAAATGTATAAACATACATACGTCTTTCATGGTTGATGCTTTCAGAAGACACCGAAAGGACCTTTTTTAAGGGCAACTGAGCAGCGTTCCAACTGGTATTGTTAAAATGTATGACCAGTTCTCAGTGATTGAGTACCCACAGCTGAACATTATTGATGATACTTGTAAAGGCAGCAGTGGGTTTCTTTATTGCACGGAGACTGAAGAAGTTGTGTAAAAAGTCAGCTGGAAAGACTTAACTCAAGGCATTAATTGAATTGGAAATGTAACTTCTTTTAAAGGAATGTTAGAAACAAAAAGCAATAATGAGATAGGAGAATTTAATGCTCCTTTAATATTCTGATATGTAATCTATGCAGACTGCTTTCCCAAGGAGCCAGCTTTTTTGCATGTTTTATAAACAAATAGTCAAATAAGCATTTTTGACTTGGAATGAACTCAATGCAAAAATAAGTAGTTTTTTTTTTTTTCTTTCTTACATGTGTTTTTATGTATATAAAAAATTTACATGGCTAAATACTCAAGTAGAAATCAATGCTGAGGTTGCTAAAAGTGAGGTTACCTAGCAATCTGAAAAATCCCGAAGCTGGGTTTATAGCTTGTAGAAATCAAGTTATATATGTTTATTCAGGTCTGCCGTCAAACTGGACTTAGAATAAGTCTCTCTTTAAGGCACTGCTGCTTTTGATTTGGTGCTCTGAGATTGTTGATTTATTAAAAATCATCTGTGCCATTAGACTGCCTGTCAGGATCCATAAATTGGATTGGGAACCAAGGGCAGTTATTACTCTATGTGGATTTTGGTTTTGCGTTGGAGAAAAGAGGCTAATGAATTCACTGACAAAATGATTTCTTACTTCTTTAGATATATGAAGCCCTCACCTGATATTTTTTCAGAAGTCCTTAGAGATATTTGTTTTCCTTATGTTATTTCAATGGGTTAACTGCCTTTATGGTCCAAATTTCTGTTCCAGTGGAAAGTTTACTGTGCTTAACACAGTTAGAGATGTTGAGATTAAAACAGATTAGCGAAGTACAGTGAACTTGAGAAACTAATGCTGCATGAAGGTTAAGTGCTTATTGTGCTTGGTGTATGAGTACATTCAGACAGCTCTTGAAGGATGTTAACAGATCAATTTTGAATCCTGTGCTGTAGATTGTCCCAGTTATATAGGTTTTCCAGCAACAGATGGTATAAGAATAAATTGCTATTAAAATGAAAAAGCTTTTATTCTTGTCTTATTAGCATAGTGCAGCTCTTAACAGTTCATGATCTGCGTACTAAATAAAAGCAACATGTAGATATGTCTCATAGAAACCGAGGATAAGACTTAACTTATCAGAAAGATTCCGTAAGGTGCTGAGCTGCTGATTGCTACTGGATTGCTTCTGCAGGCATGTGTTGGCTCTCCAGTCAGAAATAATACTTCTCAAGCTGGATCTGAGCCTGCAAAGTATTAAGCATCTGCTGCAAAATTTTTAATTTCTTCCCTTTGTGAACATTAATGTGGGTACTGGGTTGTAAGCAAATTTCCAGAAGGACTCTCGACTATATATATTTTGGACTTTGCTTTGAATTTTTCTGTCTCTCCTTCCTATGTGCTGCATGGGAATAGAAAGCAAGTTTAAGTAGTGACTGAGGACTTCCACTCTGTAAACATCTGGACCTAGAACTGTTAGTATTTTAGTCTTATATTAATAAATCTTTTTTTTTTTTTTTTTCCTCAAACAAAAGCCAAAAAAAAAAGCCCCAAGAAACAAAACAAATGAAAAAAATCTCTTACAGTGTTTAATAAAGCAACAAACCTTGTAATAGGTTTCCACTGTGTGAAATTCCATGAGGATAAGTTTCTTTAATGACTACTGCTTATGTTTCTCCTTGTCTGACAGCTCTACAGGCACCATAATTCTGTGCAAGAAAGGTCTTCTGACCTTCTCTTTTCCTCTGTATTTTCTGAAAACATGACTTTGGATGATTGTCTCTGAATGTTTTGAAAAAATATCCTTTAATTAAGTCTTCGCTGAGGAACATAATGCTACAGTCACTTATTTGAGCAATTCCTAGTTTATGAAATTTACACAGGTGGTGGTGTTTACCATATTTTTATTCACCATTATTATTATGAAATCCTAGTATTGGATGTAGTTTTTAGAGATACCAGATTTTCCATTTAAGCAATGTTACTCTGCTGTCTGTGACAGATTTTTCACTCTGATTACATCACAGTTCAATGCAATATTACTTTTGAGAAACAAACATTGTTAGGATAAGAGATGACGTACTACTGGTAGAATAACCTCAAACTATTCTTCTTGTAGATTGCCCACTTGTATGGCACAGAGTAGTTCGAAACGATACAGCAGTACTAAATTAGTACAGCCCTGTACAGGCTAACTTACGCTACTTGTCAAAATTGTTTTGGAAGTTCTTTAAGGCCAGCATTACAGAGACTAAAACTAGAAGTCTTCTCCACTATTATGAGAAATATAATAAGTTCTACCCAATGACTTGCTTTCCCTAAAATGAAAGACTATCATTTTTGTTCATTGAGTATGTTAAATCTTTATATAAGGCAGCAGAACACATCAGCGTTTTTAGTGTTAAGAAATCAGAAAATTCCTTTTACTCAATGATTCCTGATAAAGAAAATGCGAATCTAATCTTTGAAGTCCATGCTATCCTTTTGCCTTCAATGGTGTCTATACTCATCATTCATAGGTAACCGCTAAGAATCAGCAGAAAGCAGGGTATGGAATACACTTTGAGATGTTCCTCTAGTGTAACACCATCTTGAGTCAATTCAAGTAGTTCTATGCTACTGCATGTGGTGATATGGCTAACCTCAGTTGAAGGCAAGAAGGCCAGCTGGACACAATTCCTTCTTCCCTCATCCAAACTGAATGTAAAGTTGATCTCTCAGCCCAACTCATGAAGAGCAAATAATGAAAGCAGTGTAAACTGGAATCCTATTGCATAAATTAATTCCAGATATTATCCTACCCAAGAATTCTTCAAATAACAGTCTAAAATCTTTTTTTTTTTTTTTTTTCTTTTTTTAATAGAAACTGGCACCTTGCACCCCTGTTGATCTAGCATTTCATTTATTCTCTGGCAGCAAATGTGGTTCCCTCAGAGAAAATATAGGCCTCCATCCAGGTTGAACATAGAAAGAATCTCTTTCCTTCATTCCATCTAATGGTCATTTTGTGCCTTGAAACATAATGATCAATAGTTTCATAATTAAATTGTTGCTGATGAAACTACCGATGTTATTCATGTGCATAAAAGAGCTTCTATTCTGAGTATGTTTGGGTTCAATATCATCTGAAATCTTTAGATGTCAGTTAGACATGTTCTGTAAAATGACTATTTGTCTGTCCACTCTGATATTTTGCCTTTAATGTCATCGAACAAGAGATCCTTATATGTATAATTATATATATTAGAAATGTTTACATATAAATATTGGGGAAATATTTTTAATAAATATTGGGGAAATTTAATTTATAATTTAATAAATATCGGGGAAAATATTTTTCTGCATTCTGTTGCTCGTTTAACATACCTTTGTTACAGCTTCTGTTCATTTTCTCTTAAGTACTGAATAATAATAATCCTTTAAATCTTTTTATTCATTTCTTTAAAGAAAACAAATGGGACCTTCCAAGCAAGAAAGCTAAGTAGATACATGAATATTATAGTGATCTCAGAAAAATAATCATTTTTATCACTTTCATGCTTCACCAAGAAGAGGATAATTGCTGCTATCTGTTTAAATCCTTCAGATGCTAGTTGTTGGTATAATTTCAATTGGCCACAATACCTTATTTTCAATGTTCTTGCATTTTTAACTCTAATATGAAAGTATGATTACTTAACATGATAAAAGTAAAATTGTTTCTGGAAAGGCAGTCAGGTTATTATGGAATATCTAATATAATTAGATTAGGTGAACTTGATGTGACTTAAACCATCAGTTTGAAGCAGCAAAGTCAGAAGAAAATAACATCCAGAGTATTTAACAACAGCAGCAGCAATAATAATTATAATCCTAGAATATTTCCACTTGAATCCTTCAAGATTCTTCAAAACAGAAGTGCATTGTGCACCTTAGTATTTTTGTGAATCAGTTATCTTAGTTTTAGAATGAAGCACAAATTATATGGAGTCTTATTCCAGTGATTTCTTTGCTCCTAAAAATGTCTGTAAACTTTTTTTTTTTTTTTTTTTTTTTTTTTTTTTTTTTGTCTGTAACTGTTCAAATGCTAACCCTTAAACCACCTATAACTCTAGTGGGAGGGCAGGAGTGTTTACCCTTAGTGAAATAAGAATTTCAGGCATTGTAAAATGATGATGTCTACGTTTTTTCTGTAGTTTCCTGTGATCCTGTGAATTTGTGATCCTGTGAATTTGTGAGTCAATGCAGTGTTGCTCCTGATTCTCCACTGCTTTTTATATGCTATATTATCTTTGTTTTACAATGACTGAAAAGCATATGGAAGACTTCTTAAGAATTTCTGTAGTTCATATGTATTCTTGTATGTTTAGGTATTTTCAGTCAGCAAAGTAAGTGCTTTTATTTTACAATATAGAAAATATTGTTACATATTCTGATCTAGTTCATCTCAATACGTTTTCATTTGAGTTTATTCCTTTTGAAGCTCGATATTACATTCCCTCCTCCCCCCCCCTTTTTTTTTTTTTTTTTACTAATTTGTATTTGCTACTCATTATGCTCATTAGCTGATTTTTAGAATATAAAGTTATTTGTATTCTATTATATCGATTCCATGGTTTAGTCCTCCTGTATCTTTTCTTATTAGCAAATGGATGATAATCCATATCTTATTCCTCTGCTTCCTCATCTTTCTGTATACAGCTGATTGAAATCTGAGTTACAAGGTTTCCTCCATTGAACATATTGTTCAGAACGACCCTATTTTCTTTTCCTTTTTTTTTTTTTTTTTTTCCTTTTGTGCTGTTTATTATCTTTTAATATTGTTGTATTCCTATGCCTGGACCAATGGTTATCATTACCAGCATTCATGTAGAGGTGTGGTGATCCCTTCCAGCCTAGACAGAAACTGAGAAAAGCACATCCCAAAATGAGGTGGTAATCCTACTGCAGTTAATGATCTTTTGATAGCTATATTGTTATTATACAACTTACATTGTGCCTTTTCAAGCAAGAAATGGCCCTCAGTGAGCATCACAGAATAATAACTGTTTCTTTTTGAAAGGGTTTTTGAAAACCTTAAAAAACCAAGTCATGGGCTGTAATAATGCCAAGTATTTCAAAGGGAATAAACTGAAAATAGGAATCTTTGCCAGGAATTGTTCAGAAAGAGAATGGAAAATAGGATCATAAGCCAAAAATCATCACTGCTCTTTGTATTAGAAACAAAAGATTGAAGATGGGGTACAAAATGAACCATTGGTTCACCCAGTGTGAAGATACCACTTCCCCAAAAGCACTCGGGCTAGTGAATTTTTAGAGAAATGCTGAATTTAGAAAATGCCTTGCGTAGCTGACTCTTCCTTGCAGGATGCCACGTCTTAAGCCATCATTTGTCCATGTTCAACTCAATTTTTAAGATGCATTTCTCCTTTATTGTGCCATAGCTATTCACTCAAGTTCTTGGATGAAAAGGAAAGGAGGCATTTCCTGATGCTTGTTTTCTCCTTATATGCCCTCATTGCCATTCTCCTTGAAAAACACCTCCTGAGCTGTATTGGGTTATTTCCAGAAGTCCCCACCTTAACCCACGTCTTGTTGGACGTAAGAATTTAACACTAGGCTGTGTTGTCATTCAGGTCTTGTGTATGGTTAACTCAACTGAACTTTTCTTCCTACTTTGAATGTCTGCTTTTGTAAGCTCTTTGGAAACGCAGCAGGTTTGCCAGTGTTGGTAGCATCACTGATGACAGGACTAGTTGACATCATTCATCTTTCCCAGTATGGATGCTTAAAATACCACACATTTGTTAATTAGAAAAGTTCTTTCTGTTTGAAAAATACTACTTTTCTCTCATTACAGGAGAGTTTAAAGAATTAATACTGTTTATGTATGTGGTTTTTTTTTCAGCTGAATTCCTGGTTGACCTTACCTTGTCTCTTGTTAAATATTTGAAACACATTTTTATCCTATCAATTTTCTAAACTGCATGTGTACCCAGTGAGGTGTACCCCATAAGATGAATCCCTTAGGTTATAGCAGCAAAAGGTATTCCATTGAAATTGAATTTGATTCCAGCTGATTGTTTTGTTATACTAATCTGTTTCACCTGTCATCTTTGCAATGTGGTCACCTAGAATGAAAGGTCAAATTAGTATCAAAAGAAATCCTTTTTATTCCTTCAAAATTAAACTATTAATATTTAACTATTTAAATTACTATTAATTTTTAACATCGTAATTCAGTGATCTTTTCCTGTAGCATTGGAATTCTTGTCAGCGTTATTCACAGGGATGCTGCTGCTTTCACTGTAAAATGGAGATTAGATGGAGGGCTCCTAGCTGACATCCAATCTGTATGTACGGGAGCTTGTGGAAGGAGATTTTCTCTAGGGAATTCATCACCGTGATGCCGCGGGCCTCGCCTGTGTGTTCAGGTTTTCTAAGGAGTGGTTAAAATCAGAAGTTCCATTGCCTTCTGTGGGAAAGAGTTGCTTAATTTCTGTAACGCTGATTTAGTGCTGATAGCAGCACTTGTACAACATCCTTTGGAAAGACATACACCTCTTCTCTGCAACTGTATTCGCTGTTCTCAGACATCTGTCACCTGTGTCACAGAAGTGACACATAAGACACAGATCACTAATGATAATAATTGGGTTTGAGCTCTTTTAGATGGCAAATATTAAAGGACTGAAATTATAGTTTTTATCAAAACCATGTTCCAGCTGTAATTATATCGCTTCCTTTCATTCCCCCTCCTGTAGGACACTGTGATGAAGGGGAGGCTCCAGAGGAACCAGAGAACATTTTTTTTCTTTGTATAGGGGTGTTCATCTAGGAAATCAGCAACAAATACAGAAAATGTCTTTGTAAGGGTTAGAGATAGTATCTAGAGCAGGATTATTATTTGCCGTGTAAAGTATGTCTTCATTCAAATAATAAAAGCATTTTATTATTGTTTCTTTTGATACAGAAAGTCTCTGAAGCCAGTGTCTGAGTATATCCCTCCTGACACCTTCCTCCCAATAATTTGACCGTGATTGTCTGTCTAGTGCTTAACCTGTGATAAGTTCACATCTATCGCTTTCCCAGTGGGCTTTTGTCAGACTTGTTTCAGCCATTCCTTGTACATGATTACCAGCAACCCTTTAAAATTGTCTCTTGATTACTTGATATCTTTTGTATATATGAGCTATCCTTGAAAGGTCATTAGTGTTCCAGCATATAAAGTGTTTACCTGTTACCTAACATTAACATATGTGGGGTTTCTTCTAGATTCTTACCTTTTTGTTCAAGTGGCTCAAATATTCCAGAGCCGGTCTCTTCTCTGTTCTTGTTTTTAAAGTGTACATTGTAAACAATTTCAATATATTAGGTCAGTTTTGCACTGACATAGCACTTTTCTAAACATTGCTTTACAGAAGAGGTAGCACAAATATCTTAGTCACCAAATCATGTAGAGGGTTAATGAGAGAGGGGTGGAATTCAGATTGTGCCATATGCGCTTGCTGCTGGATTGTGATTTCTCAAACTCTAGGCATGTTCTGTAGGAAGATCTGTGCTCCATTTATCTAACAGCAGTGCTGCTCCTTTCTCTGTGCTGGAGTGCTCTCTATAATCCTACTCTTCTTCCCTGAAATATATGTTGTAATTAGATTCTAAGCAACACAGTAACATGTAATACGCATAGGTACCGGTGTTTGGTGGAGGTTGTTTTCTTTTGTTTTCTATTTGTTTATTTTTAAATCCATTTTAAAATGATTGTATTGTATTTATTCTTTATTCTGGATGACTTGCAACCATTTTCTCACTTTGCCTTAATGAAGTACCATCCTATTTATAGGAATACATTTTTATTGACATTATGAGAATGTGGATACAGTTTGGGGTGAAGAGGTTACCAAATCCTAGTTCTAAGCCCTCCTTCCCTCCCTCGCAATATTTAGCGTTAATGCAAAGATTTCTTTAGAGTTGTTTACGCTTTCTTTTGGGGACTGGAAGTAACAAGTCTGTGTGGACGATTGCTTGTTCTGCTCCCCTGGTGGGAATGTATAAGCAAGGAGTTGTGGTGGAAGGAAGCTCAGGTTGGATAGCTTGCATCAGAGCCAGTAGGCGTCGTACAACTGAGAACTGGCCTCAGGATTTCTGGGTAAAACCAGTGATGAGCCCACTAGAGGGAAGGCTTCGTTAAAGAAAATGTGGGGCACAGAGGGTCAAAGCATCAGATGGTACAGTATTGGGGAAATAATGTAAAATAGAGAGGATTTGAAATACTTGATGCTTGGGGCATGTGCTTTCAGGCAGTCCTGAAGAGTTAAGGGGCATCATTCAGAAAGAAAAAGGAATTTAAGGTATAAGTGTAGGCTTTTGATCCATGCTGAACTTCAAATTTTCCCATAGCATGGAGCAAAAGAAGTTCCTGTGTTGGTATTTCACCTTGGTATTAGAGGGAAAATTTCTTTCTGACACAGGTTTTGACTCAAAAGACTCTTTTTAGTTGCTTTTTAAAAACAGCAATGAACAGAAAAGCACAGGATTGTCAGGAAATAACATGCTTCTTCAGCATGTGTTTCTGTAGACCTAGCAACATCATGGAAGAGATACATGTTTGCTTTCCTGAAAAACAAAACACTGAGGGAAAAAAAAAAAAAAAAAGGATTTTTAAAAATTAGATTTCCCTTCTGATATTATTCTGCAGTATAAAAACATGGAAAATATGGATAATGCTAAAACAAAACCAAAAAAGCAAATAACAAAAATGGTATGCTTTTATTCTTATTTATTATTTATTATTTATTTATTTGTGTGTCCTGGCTGCTTATTTAAAATCTCTAGCTATGCAGATGTTGATGTTGCCTTTTGTTGGAAGGAAAAGGCAGTTTCCAGGTTCACCATCGCTTGATTCTCATCTCTTTTGTTCAACTTCATCTCACATTTTCTAACCCCAGTCGTGAAGTTTTATGCTTCCTTCAGTGTTTGTGATCATTTAATCTCACTTCCTAAGGCTTCTCGCATGCTTGTTTGTGTGGACAGGTTTTGTCAGTATTAGGTACTCAAGCTGAGCATGGAATTTCATTGTGCCTTCTATAAGCTGATTTTTGAAGATGTTCCTTGCCTGGTGTTTTGCTTCTCTTCCTAATTACCTCATGGTTTGCCAAACACTGTGTGCAGTATCCTACCACCTGCAGCAGAGAGGCCCTGGGTAATTCTTAGTGAGTCAGACACCGGTTAACACTGAAAAGGGAGCCAGCAAAAATGTATGTGACTTTGTATCCTAGAGACCCTTGCTTCGAATCTCTGGTGTATTTCTGCAGATTTCTGCAGTGCTTACTGTAGTATTTGATGATGTGACGTTACTGCCTCTGTCCTCCCTAAAATTCTGTGCTAAATTTTCATGGAGGAGACACCTTTCTTATATCATCAGTTCTCTTGCATAACCCCGTACTTAAATTCCTGTTTTACTGGTATAGTAATACATACCATTCATTTGCTGTCACTTTGCTGTGGCTGCTAGTGACTTTTTAATGCATTTGGAGTAGAAGTCACTTAGAGAAGAATTCCCTGTTTGAATAAACCTCAATCAACCATTTTTTTATTTAGTCTAATAGAGATGTTTGCATATCTAAGTAATTTTTATTAATTTTTTTTTTTTTTTTTTTTTTACTAAAGTGATGAAAGTGCAAAATGAAGTTGTACTGTCAGTTAGTTGTGAGGGCTTGAGCAATGGACAGCATGTGCATTCTGTTTGATCTATCTTTTGTCTCAGCAGTGGCATCTTCACACTGCGTAGTGTTTTGCTGTTAGAAGAAGGCATAGTTGCAGCCAAAGAAACTCAGGTTGTGATCTTGTCAGATCTCATAAGACAAGTATGCTCTAGCATGATCACTATTATTGTACAATATCTCCAGGGAAAAACTAAGTGCCTTAGGAAATGGTGATTCACTAGTTGCTGTTTCTGCCTACAAATCCAAATTGATTGTGTTTGTTGAGAATAAATGTAATGCTGAAGTTGCACTCTTCAAGGGGTAAAATTATTTGATCACTTCCTTCCATTTACTAATTCTGTGGTATTTTTGTGAGGCCAAAGGAGTAAACTGAAGACTAATATCGAAGAGTGACATAAATAGGATTACTACTATTTTTTTTCTTTCAAGTGCTGAGAACCTGTTTGTCCTAGTTAAACACACTGAGGCAAGTTAGGTTCTCAGAAAAGCATTTAGTAATTTCAATGCCCAAATACTGTTTTAGAAGTCAATTTTTAGATATGCGTTTTCAATAATCTCAGTCAGCACTCCCCGAGTTAGTTGTGTGAGCTGCAACTAGATTCACATTCTATTTACTTCAGTAAAAAACAGCACTCCATCCCTAATTTATCAAAAGTTGAAAGTACAGTGGTCTCCATCACTTTTGCAGAATTTGTTTGATTAGAAACTTGTACATGAAATGCAAAGGTGTTAAGTCTATGGGGGAACCTAACAGTTTGACTCTGTCTAACTTTTTAAATGGAAAATTGAGAAAAGTAGTCTATGTAACTTTTATATTCCCTGTAATACATGCTCCAACACTGCAAGCCTTCTCATTGCATCTCTAATAGGTGTGAAGAAATAATAGGCGTCCCATTCTCAGTATACATGAACTCTGCTACAAAACTTTAACTATGATGTTGTGTTCTTGTATGAGCAGATTGACACTTCTGTCACACTTGCAGTTACATTTACGAACAATTCCTCATTAATATATTGCAGTAGCTCTAATATTCTTTTGTGCAAGTTTGAAATGGGCATTGTATTGCATTTTGTAATTTATTTTTTTTAATGTCAAAGTTAAAGCACATTTTCAGAGTGCTGAAATAACTCTTTGGAACTCATTTTGCCAACATAAGTTCATTAAGCTATGATGAAATGTTGACTAAAAATTGCATTCAAAGGTCAATCAGATATGATTTTTATTAGTGAAGTAGAGAGTTCTTCAAAACAAAGCTTGCAGCTATTGTTGAACTGAAAATACCTGAAAGATGGGGCTCTGATACCAACTTCATAAAATATGTATCTTTCACAATTTTATGGATAAAAAGCATCCTTTCCTTTTAGATTAAGTTATATTGCTATATAAATAAATCAGTACTATATTGCTGTAGGGTTTCTTTTTTTTTTTTTTTTTTTTTTTTTTTTTGACACAAAAAGCAGGTATTTGCGCTGTACTCAGCTTATAGTAAAACAGAGGCAAAATAAAACCGGATCTTAAGATCTAACGGTAACAGGCATCTTTTCTGCAAACTGTAAATTTGGCAGTGACAGCTTCTAGACAGTTTCAGGTTCTGGTGTTATGTGTTCTTCATTTTTCTAAGTGAATGTCCTATGTGAGAAGCTGAGAACTTCACAGAGATGTTCTTACCACTTCCTCTGTCAATATTAGCGATTCATGGCTCCAGTCTAGCTGGAACTGTATAGTTGGCTTTGTTTCTGCATGGTACATCATAATGAGTTACAAGGCTTTATTTGCTCTGTGTATGAAACGGTCTCATAATTGTGTCAAGAAAAGCAATAGCTACTCTGAGAGATTTGGAATAATGGTTTACAAAACAATTTAGTTAATGGTTTACAAAAATACAAACCAATATACACAACTCGTGGGTTTGGTCCTGAGGTGTTTGTCCTTATGGGTATAGCTCCCAGTCCACAGATGTGAATTGTAAAAATCACATTCACCATTTGGGCTCAGGCTGGAGATCACAGAAGGTGAAAGCTACATAAAAAGAGATTGAGACTGGTATGCAGACTTGGTAACTGCAAAACTCCAGACATACAGTGCATAAATTGATCATAAATCCAATACAGAGAAAGACCTTTAAGATGTTTTGGATCTCACAGTTGAGGGTATGGTTCTTTTCTCTACAACTCCACATCTCTATCATGTGTAGAGTATTACATTTTTGATAGCTTTGTTATAAAAAACAAAACAAAACACATTTCTATTTCCATTGTGACTTGGGCTTCTTCATTTCATTAATATTGCTTAGTCTTCAAGGAAACATGGTTTATGTTGCACCATGTTTCGTTACCAATGCTCTGCATGTTCCCTTCACCCTGTGCAAAAGTTTAGATGAAGGATTCAATCTGTGCCATAGTACTGGAAAGCGAGCTCCTATGCACTCTATTACCATTAAAGTTAGGAATTACTCCGAATTTTTAAGATTGAAAGTAGGCAATCCCTACTACTTAGTTTAAGTTCTGAAAGATGTTCTGATCTCTGTGGAGTTCATTCCCAGTGCTGTGAAGCTGAAGACTCTGAGTCCTATGGATATACAGCACTTTGTTCAGTGAGAGCAGTTGCAAAAGAGTTCATTCTTCTGGTAGTATGAAGTTGCAACATCTTTGAAGCCTAAAAATAACTGAAGAGCTTTTTTTTCCTTTTTTTTTTTTTTTTTTTCTTCTCTCTCCTATAGAGTGGAGTTTCTGCTGTAACATTTTATTTGTTATTTTTTTTATTTGCATCTATGCAGTAGTCTCCAAAATCTTGTGATTAGTTTTTTCTCTAGATCTGATCTGATCTGAATTCGATGCCTGTCTCTGTGATTGGACTCAAAGTTTGGTGGCAAGCTTTAGTATTAAATATACACATCTCAGTGTGCTTCATATTTTAGGTTTCTGTATATTAAATCAAGGTTGTGTAAAAGGGCGGGAGAGCTCTTTATGAAAAACATCGGTTTATGAGATGTTCTGTGTACTACAACTCTTTATGGAAAAAGTTGTCCTCTTCTTTTACAGTACATCTTTCTGTCATACTGGGTTCTTCTTACTTCTGTCTGTGTATATAAGATAAAAGTGGAAGTGGTGGGTTTTTAAGGATTAAGGTTCATCAGAAAAGCCAACACATGACAAAGAACAGTGAAGTCTCTATATACTGGAACAGAACATAGACCTTCATGTTTATTTCTGCTTTCTGCTTCTTGCTGAGGGGAAAATAAGGAAGTCTGAGCATCTCAATGCAGGAGGCATGTGCCGTAAAGACGTCACCCACTGGATGTTGAAATCGTACAAACTGATGTGCAGGTGTTATTATTTCCCATTTTTTCACACTAGCTTCTTTGGCATGAGATGGTAGTTTTAGTCCATATTCCCTGAGATATATCCTTATCACGTTAGTTATGATAAACATTAAGTATATGAATCAGATTACATTGGTTTTGTTGATAATCTTTGAATACATGATTGAAAAGAAGGTTTCATTGTGGAGTTAAAAATCTGAACTAAACCAATTAATAACTGAAGTTTTTGAAGAGGAAATTGTCAGATTAATCTCAGTGATTGTCTCTGAAAACCAGTTTGAGAACATGGATCCTATTTTGTTACACTGGTTTCTAAACAGTACTAGGTAAACTGCTTTATTAGACTAAATTAGAACAAAACTGAATAAAAAGCATAAGCATGGCTTACATTAGTAGTTTCTTTTATAAACTTCACAGAATCACAGAATCACAGAATTTCTAGGTTGGAAGAGACCTCAAGGTCATCGAGTCCAACCTCCAACCTAACGCTAACAGCCCTCCACTAAACCATATCCCTAAGCTCTACATCTAAACGTCTTTTGAAGACTTCCAGGGATGGTGACTCCACCACTTCCCTGGGCAGCCTGTTCCAGTGCCTCACAACCCTTTCAGTGAAGAAGTTCTTCCTAACATCTAACCTAAAACTCCCCTGGCTCAACTTAAGCCCATTCCCCCTCGTCCTGTCACCAGGCACGTGGGAGAACAGGCCAACCCCCACCTTGCTACAGCCTCCCTTGAGGTACCTATAGAGAGCGATAAGGTCACCCCTGAGCCTCCTCTTCTCCAGGCTGAACAAGCCCAGCTCCCTCAGCCGCTCCTCGTAGGACTTGTTCTCCAGGCCCCTCACCAGCTTCGTCGCCCTTCTCTGCACCCGCTCAAGCACCTCGATGTCCTTCTTGTAGCGAGGGGCCCAAAACTGAACACAGTACTCGAGGTGCGGCCTCACCAGAGCTGAGTACAGGGGGACGATCACCTCCCTCGCCCTGCTGGTCACGCTGTTCCTGATACAAGCCAGGATGCCGTTGGCCTTCTTGGCCACCTGAGCGCACTGCTGGCTCATATTCAGCCGACTATCCACCATTACTCCCAGGTCCTTCTCTGCCTGGCAGCTCTCCAACCATTCCTCTCCCAGTCTGTAGCTCTGCTTGAGGTTATTGCGCCCCAGGTGCAGGACCCGGCACTTGGCCTTGTTGAACTTCATGCAGTTGACCTCAGCCCATCGGTGCAGCCTATCCAGATCCTCCTGCAGAGCTTTCCTACCCTCGAGCAGATCGACACACGCACCTAACTTGGTGTCATCTGCGAACTTACTGAGGGTGCACTCGATGCCCTCGTCCAGATCATCGATGAAGATATTAAAGAGGACCGGCCCCAGCACCGAGCCCTGGGGGACGCCACTAGTGACTGGCCTCCAACTGGACTTGGCTCCATTCACCACGACTCTTTGGGCCCGGCTATCCAGCCAGTTTCTAACCCAGCGAAGCGTGCGCCAGTCCAAGCCAAGAGCAGCCAGTTTCTTGAGGAGAATGCTGTGGGAGACGGTGTCAAAAGCCTTGCTGAAGTCAAGGTAGACCACATCCACAGCCTTTCCCTCATCCACCCAGCGTGTCACTCTGTCATAGAAGGAGATCAGGTTCGTCAGGCATGACCTGCCTTTCATAAAGCCATGCTGACTGGGCCTGATCGCCTGCTTCCCCTGCAATTGCTGCATGATGACTCTCAGGAGGATCTGCTCCATGAGCTTTCCTGGCACTGAGGTCAAACTGACAGGAAACTTGATAGGAGATAGGGAATTGTGACCAAAATCTAACGAGGTACCAGGAAACCAAAGGAAGTAATTTAGTTTATTACACGAAAGTAAATATTCAAGAGGCATTATTCAGACAGGCAAATGCATGCACATTCTGAATTTTATATTCAAATTAAATCTCACTATTTCTTCCTAATTACTCAAGAGTAGCATATGTCTACTCTTTTAGAAGGCAGTCTAAATAATTTGGTGTTAAACACCAGAAGCTGTTCATCGTGTCTTAAATTACAATAGCATTTTAGTTTCTTACTAAAAGAACCGCAAATCTGATATTTCTGCAAGCACTTTTGTATGTTTTACTGCTCGTAACGATAAACTTGCAGTACATCCTAATGTTAAAGAAGATTTTTTGTTGTTGTTCTGAGTCCTGTGTTGCCTGCCTGTTTCTTTGTGGAAATGAACAGGGTGAGCTTGTATGACTGATGTTCAGAATGGACATAGATCAGCCTTATTTTGCTTCTATAATTCTCATGAGTAGGCAAAAATGCAGATTATTTATTTTTAGGGTTGTCAGGATTCACAGGTAGCGCAATAGTCTTTCACCATCTTATCTGCAATGTAATTTATTGCACGTATGCTGTTTGACTTACGAATCATGTTTCTAATTGCCTTGTTTTTTTAGGGGAGGGTCTTCCTGTGTGTTCACAGTCAAGTTTCTTTTTATTCAGTCTATTTCAGAACTATCCTTTTGTTTCATCAGAACTTCTTATGACCTGAAGTCCTGATTCCTTTAAGTCCTCAGTTCTTCTCAAATTCAAATTTTTTCATCTCTCATTTTTAAAGCCTTAATAATTAAATAGACATTTGAGTCCTAATGCCATGCAACAAAGTGTTGCTTGTTCTTGTAAATGTATTTGGAGAGATGACTTTCTCCTTTCTGAGTTTTCAAATGCCATTGCGTACATGTTGCTTGGCAGCTTATTATTTCTACATTAGGACATATTATATATAAATGGTCTCTGTATTAATAAACAGTGGTAGCATCTGATGACATTGCTATTCTTGAAGTGAGTCGTGTCTCTGTTGTATACCTCTGGCATATAAGTGTTTCCTGCATTTGTCCTTACATACCTCAGAAGCAGATTTTCATCTCTCAATTTAGAGATCAACATAGATTTCTTTTCAGTGTTGCAAATATGAGAATAAATAGAAATAGCATCTATACACAGTGTTTTCCAATGATTATTTATTTATTTATTTTTTTGTTAAAGAATGAAGGTCTGGGGGAACAAATGGGAGGAAATTGTCACAATATAAAATGTTCCTATCTTCTTAGATGGTTTAAACTGGGACCTTTTCTTCTAACGCAAAGTGAGAGTGGCTATGATGTAGGACCACTCAGTGGGATATGTGTTCCGTAATTGCATTCAAGTGTCTGTCCTTTTTAGAAGAACATTCTTATTAAAAAAAAAATAAACACTATTTTTTTTTCTGAAAAGTAAATCATGTGTCAAATACACCATTTAGAAATGATGAGTTGGAAAACCATTATGGGCTTTTGAACTGTGCAAGGGACAGCTATCCCCATGTTACAGTTACTTAGAACTCTTTTCTAAAAGGTTCTTGGCTTTACCATGTGTATAAATTTTCAAATGGTCATTGTAATTTTCTGTTAGAATTTTTTCTGTTTCTGATTTCTATACAACTAGAATAACATCCTAAATATTTTATTTTATTTTTTTTTCTCCAAGTATGTACTGGAAGAAAAAAAAAAAAAAAGAAAAAAAAAGTAGAGTCCAAGTAGATTCTACTTTCAGAGCCCATACAAATCCGGTAAGCTTCTTTCAGCAAGGAAAAGCAGAAACATCCTAGAAACTATGTTGTACTCCTGAAGAATGCATTTTTAAAAATGTATGCCCAGTACATAAGTAAAGGCTATTTTTCTCTTGTAAAATGAATATTAAAAATTATTGAAAATATTTTTTCAGTAAAAATGTGGATATTTATATTACCACAAAAAAACAAAAACAAAAACAAAAAAAAACACTACAAGAGTACAGCAATATGCCGTTTTTTTATTACCGACCATATTCTTCTGATGCTAATTGTCAGAGCTGTCAAACCTTTCACAAGCACTGAATTTCATGTACATGCAAATGGAGAAAAAATAGTGTTTACATGTACCTCTGTGTAGTTATAAATTTATACGTATGTGCATCTGTATTTATAACTGTATGACAAATCCCCCCCCTTTTTTTTTTAATTTGCATGTGTTCTGAATTATTTTTATGTAGTGTTTTTTTACTTGCAAACAATTTTGCAGTATGGTTTCGATGGCTTCGTGTAGGACACAGTACCTCAGGCAGCAAAAATATTTGCATGGTACCCCTCTCTCCCTGGTGTGTTTCCTGCTGCATTCTTGCAGCTCATTTTAGCCCAGAACTGAGGTGTGTGTGTGTGTATATATATATATATATATTAAACTAACACCAAACAAAAGTAATCTTGTGATTCCTCAGTAAGATTAGGCTAGAAAAATGGGGATATTGAATGTTTGACAGGAATACAGAATTGCTGACTTCTTTGTCCTTGTTGGAATATTCCTATTCATACTTCACACTGAAGCGATCAGCTGTCAACAGGGTTACATATTAATGTGCAGCAGCTGGAATGCATGCTTGTCTGAGCTACACCAAAGCACAAGATGCTACAGCTTGCAGATGCTTTAAATCAACTAGCCTTAATAGTTACCTGTGTTTTGAAGAAAGTTGATGGTTTGTTTAAAATTTAAGCTAGTGGCATCACAGCTGAAATGCATCATGATTTATTATTCTGGTGTTGGTTAAGGTGTAGCTAATGTAGCTGTTAGCGGAGGTTTGACCTTTTATAGTGAATGCTTTGTCCACAGATGTGGAGTTCAGTTGTGTTTGTGGTCTGCTGCTGCATGCTTTTGCCTTCTGTGTAAGTGCACAGAAAATGCTGGCTGCTGGTGTTGGGGATATTGGTGTGCTGTTTGCTTGGGCAGGGTCAGTCTACTTTGAATGTGCAACACCAGTACAGGGGGATGCAGAGCAGTCACAGCTCTCTGTGGCACTCTGGTAATTGTGCATTTTCCCATTCAGTTGTGTTACTGAGAATTTCACAGGAAGCGGTGTGCGTTTTCCCATTGCACTCGAACAAGTTTCCCCTCTGGCATTTCAGGAAAAAAGAGGTATTATGTGCTCCCTAATGTCAGTGTGCATACACACCAACTTGGTATATAGAATAAGGTTTTCTGCAGTTTGTGGGATGCATTGCTGCTTCATAATAAGATATGCAACTAAATGTCTACTTGAGACTATTTTCTGGTGAATTAACTTCGCTTTTTATGTGATTGTTATCTTTGTAAGACCATGTAATATTGAAACAAATTCTGTCAGACAGCTCCTGGGTATTCGATTCATCAAGATAAACTTATTTTATTAGTTTGCCTGTGAACAAAGCAGAGATAACTACAATGCTTATCTTTAACAGCTGTGCATTCACCATCATGCAACAATACTGATGTATAAACACCAGTGTCCCCAGATCCATAGTGCTGTCAGAGCTGATGCAATTTCAGTTTTTTGAGACAAGTATTTTTTTTGTTGTTAACTGTCCAGTTACAACTTTTTCAAATAGAAGTTTTCTGTAGAGTATTTGTTTTAAAGGTGTTCCCCAGAACTGACACATTGCTTTATGTATGCATAGAATGCACCCACACTTGATACATGCCATAATTATACAGTCATACAACAGAGGCGGCAGAGATATTATTGTAAAGAAGGTGACTAATTTCTTACCAGTGATCTTTCAAGTGCTTATGCAGGCAAATGGACTTCTTCGTAAAAAAAGAATAAAAAATAACTTATTTGTTGCTTCACAAGCTGGCCTAGCTCAAATATAAACTTTGAATATAAGGACTGTTGAGGATTTTAGAAAAGTCCATGGAACC
The DNA here is from genome assembly GCF_964035555.1 of Netta rufina. Taxonomy (NCBI): domain Eukaryota; kingdom Metazoa; phylum Chordata; class Aves; order Anseriformes; family Anatidae; genus Netta; species Netta rufina. The sequence continues at coordinate 10,694,260 of NC_140128.1, read as the reverse complement.
GTTTGGAAATTCTACAAAGTTTTGGTCTAGAAATAAAATACTAGGCTTAAATATGTAGTGTGCTAGCTGTGGTTGTAGCCTGGTGGTTAGGAGTCAAGAATGGGATCTGAAGCTTCAGAGATAATTTGCGCTTTCATAACCCCTTTCTGCTTCTAGGAAAATAAAATTAAGCAGAAGGTGAACCGGCAGTTGGTATTTGATTTTTGTTTGTTTTACTCTAGAAGATTGATATTCTTTAATTTTCTGCAAGGTCTTTAACATTTGAGGATTTCAAAAGAAGGAGAAATACTTCAAGAAAAAGAAGTATAGGATCTTGTAATATTTTCATTTAATGCAGGGAAATAGAGGCATAAAAAGTAAATAATCCTCTGGCTTTACCCCAGACAAAGCACAGAATATAGGTGGAAATAACCAGAATATTTCAGTAACAGAAATACTAATACTGAAGACAGTTTGCAGAGATGTTGTAAATGAACTAAATTGTCTGTAAGCAAAGAATAGTGTTGTAATTTAACTATTCTTCTGAAATGCTACCTATTTCTTGAAATCAGTATTAATAATCCAAAGGAATGAGCGTTGGTCCTGGGAACTGCATCCTACTGCAGTGACCTTCTCAGTAAGCCTGCCGATACTTCTTGTCTTTGATCATAATCTCCTCTTGTGTTACATAATAGTAACAAAAGACACATGGAGATGGATGAATTTAGTCAAATTTATGATGACAGTTTCATTCCTGAGCTGTCATTCCATGGCAGCATGCTTTTATATATATATAAATACATATATGTCTAAACAAAAGAAATTTTAGAGCCCCATTTCTTGTGCTGCTTATTTTCAGCCAAAAGTGAAATTGTCAAAATAAGATATGACTCGAAGTTTTAGTCTCAGCTCTCCTTTGTTAAAATGGCACTGTTTGTCACTCCCTTCCATTTGTTTTTCAGCATTTTTTCCTTCCATGTTTGGTATCTGTTTAGGTAGTTTTAACTGTAACGTTAAAGGAAAAACACATTCTCTCTGATCAGCGCTTGAATGGGAGATTTTGGAAAGTGATATTCTTTGCAAATCAGTCATAATCTCCTTTAAGATGAAACAAAACACAAGTCCACCTTCCTCCCTCACTTGCCGATGTGAATATCAGGTGTTCCAAAGGGTGATCTCTTGTGAGGGAGAAGAAAACCAAAAATAACTCTCTACTGACAGAATCTTAGAGATTTTTCCATTTGGAATAAAAAGATTTTTGTAGGTTGACAGAAAATCAATGCTTTCTCATTCTTATTAGGACTGGAGTAACGTCATCTATAGACATCCCTACACCAGGGAAAATTTCATTTAAAGTTCCCATCATAGCAGCCAAACAGTCTTGGGATTCCTCATGCAGGTGAAGGTCTCTTAGTCCTTTTTGTGCTAAGAATATCAGGATCTCTGATGAAGAGCATATTCCCATGGTTAACTCTGTTGCTCTCTCTTCAAACTTATATCTGCCTAGAAAAACTGTCCTCTGTTTTAGGCATTGCTGTATGAACGCAACTTTGTCGGTGCTAAATCTTTTAACACTGCTAGCATCTGTACATCTGCAGGAGTGGTAAACAGCATTGTTTACTCTGTCAAAGTCCTGGAACAAGACAACAGACTATAATCTCTTTTGTATTTTGGCAAAACACAAATGCTACCTCTGAGAAATCATTTGTTTACATTTGAAGTGCTGAGAAGGTAATCAAGTAGTTTTGGCAATTGAGTAGAAATGTTCTGTATATAAGAGCTTATCATGAAGGCCCTCTCATTGTAGTTTGAGTACCAACACACAAAATCTAAAGGCAATGACTAGTAAAAGCAGTAAGAGGAGGAAGAGAGCATGGAGAAGGCCTGCCTTTTAAAAGAAAGTAACATTCAATTTCAACTGCCTGCTAAGCACTTCCTTGGAGGGTAGCTTGATCCTTGTGTCTGAGCACCATGAGACCAGGAGTGGCAAGAATCAGGTTAGAGTAGGGTTTCTTAAAAGATGAAGGAGAGAACAAACAGCCCTGAAGAAGCCTAAAACTCAGAGTATCTGAGGCATCTGAAAATTAGAAAGGAGCTCAAGTAAATGACCGAGCAGAGCCAGGGATCAACACAAGCTAACAAGTATAAATGTACGCCTGAATTTATCAGCAAAATCCAGGCACATATGACTGTGTGCATATGAGAATTTCTTGCTAAAAGCAAACAGTGAGTGAGCGACATGCTGCTTTGATGCTCTTTAAAGGAAAATGATGGCAATCCATATCATTTACCTGTCAAATGGATTTGGAAAAAAAAAAAAAAAAAGGCAAGCATGTCAGGTATATGTTCTGCAAACAGTTATCAAAGGTGTTTCTTTGATAATGCTTTGGTTATTTGGTTCCGAGCGTTCCTTGGAATCTACCATTCAAATCTACATGTGTCTTGATTTACCTTGAAATTGACTGTCATCCTGTGATACAGAAAAGTGAGGGCAATGCAAAGATTAATGTAAGTCTGGAGAAGCCTTTGGTCTTGCTGTTAATGAAAGGGCTCTTCCAAAGGGGTTTAATTCAGAGTATGTAAAAATGAGTATTTTCCTCATGTTTTAGAGGCACTGCTTCTTTCTTGTCTATAAAAGGCTAAATTTAGCCTGTGATCCTTTGAGCACCTCGTATTTACTAGTATATTTAAGCTTATCTTTGGTTCCAGGCAGAAATGCCATTTACCTCTGAGTAGGATGCTAGCCAGATGATTGCACTGGCATAAATGAAGATTACCAAGAAGGATTCCACATTGACGTTTATGATTAGGTTTATAGTCGAAACCCTTTGCTTGACCTGAAGAAATTTCACTGCATTCTCTTTATTCTGCTGAACAAAACTGTAAATCCACCAGCGCAGAGGTGTAAAACATTCAGGTTTTCTTTTTGCAATCCAACTGCATAAGGGAAGCTCCCAGTAATTGGAGGAAGAAGCGAGAAACTTCAGGGTCAGGTAGCTCACCACCTCTAACTGCTGCCTTACCACAACAAAATAAAGCAGGAGAGTAAAGTGCAAGAGCTGCAGCAAATTAAGCTCAGTGGCAGCAGTTAGAGATGCTGGATGAAAGCGAAATATGGCCCATAGGTCTGCAAGTTTCGTTGAGATCCAGTGGTAGGAATGGTGCTCTAAAGATATTAACTGTTGTTATGCATTATGAGAGAAAGGTTCAGCTCAGCTTGCATTAGAGCTAGTGGCCGTGACAACTGAACTGTGCCTTCTATAAAGAGCGTGTTGATAGAGTTCTATTTCCTTTGTTCACTTCCCTTGTATTTGCTTATTTCTGTTTAGTGACAGACAGTGATATATGAGTTAGTCTTCACAACAGATATTCTTCTATGATAATTTTTTTTGTGCTAATCTGTTTGTGCTGATTCTCCTCGCTGATTCTTTTTTACTGTTTTTGAACATAAATAATCATCATACATGTGCTGAGTCTTGTAATTGAAGCAGAGCCATAGCTGACTCCCAGACCAGACTTCTAGCATTCAGCCATTGTGCCAACCTTGTTATTCCACTTGGTTTTCAAATGCCACATCATCAAACTGAAAAGCTCACTGTCTCTCTCGTATATTTTTTTTCCACTTGTAGAGCACGATGAGTGCAGCAGCGGACAGCATAACTGTGATGAGAATGCAATCTGTACTAACACTGTCAGGGGACACAGCTGTACCTGCAAACCTGGATATGTGGGGAATGGGACCATCTGCCGAGGTAAGCCTGTTACTCTAGAAACAACATAAAAGTGGCAGACTCTATTAATATTTTCTGACAGTCCCCTACGTTCCAGTAACTTGTGATGGCTGGATTCTGTCAATGATCCACTGTCTGATTTATCATCTGGCAACTGAAGTATGCATGGAGATGATGGGAATTGATTTGTGCAGAACTTTGGAGCAAAAAAGAAGTATTTCTGGAATGCTAGGAGAAAAGGACTTTCCATTTACTGCCATTGAATACTGTCATTTGAGCTGCTATCTTTCAGCTTAAAATTTATGTTCATTGCTTTGGTAATTGTAGATTGTATGTGCTATCACCTTTAGCTTTGAAAATTTAATCAGATTTGTTTTAAATCAACTCATATCCTAATATAATATTGCTGTGCTTTGACTATTCACAATAGAATACATTTTTTTTGAACCTTACCTTTAAATGTTTATTTTGAAGTTTTCTCTGTGATGTAAAAAAGAAATACCTAGCATCAGCTATGCTTTATGTGAAGTGGTAGGTCATTGACTTAGGAACTTTGGGGGGCTTGTTTCTGTGGAAAAGGACAATCAGTGATGTTTTTATAAAGACAGAGCAGTGAATATATTGACCGGTTGGCTTAGAGAGGGCTGTGTCATGAAGGTGCTTCACGAGTTCTACTTCTTCTATATTTATGAATTACCTCGTCTCATGAAAAGCTATTTATTTATTAATTTGGCATGTCTGGTGCTGCATAATTTCTGACTCTAAATAGAACTGCAATTACAGGAAAACTAACTTTTAAATTTTTGAGATGATAGTTAATGAAATTGAGAAAATTCTGTACTTAGTCTGTAGGCACAAGACACTAGATATCAATTTTTAGAATGTTATGAATTGGCCAAGGAATCCCCTAAAGGAGTACTAAGATTCATATCATTCTTGTTTCAAGCTAAAGGTCTTCAAGAAGGTTAGCCTGTCAGCTGTTAAAGTAGTATCTACTGATTGCTTTTTGATTTGACTGTCTTTGGGTACTGTCCATCTGCACAACAGTGTCACTCTATTTAAAACTGTAAGATGATTTGCAATGATTTAAAGAAGATCACAAAAAGGTTATGAAAATGATGGCTAAGTTAAACCTTCCATCCGTATTGCAGTTCTATCACCTCCTTGGATGATACTTGTGAGAAATTCATTTTACTACCTTTTACTATATTACAATAAATGCAAATTACACCATACACAAATGTTTTCAGAAAAGTCTGAGTAAACAGCCTGGCTGTGTTCAACTGTGATATTTTAGTGTTTTTTTTTTTTTTTTCCCCCCTGCGGATTATATAACAAGATAAACCTTTAATCATTCTTCTGTGAAACAGGGATGTTTGAATTAGTTCATACAAAACACGTTTTCACAGTGGTTTTCTTCATTTGCACACCTGATATTGGGTTTAATGTGCCAAAAATTCGAAGTAAAACTCCTGCTTCATGGTCATTAATCCAGTAATGTTGAAGTAATGAAATTGCATTGGAAAAATGCAATAAAGCTTTATCCTCAAAATTTTGTTGAACTCTCAGTTGTGGTTAAAATACATAGTTTTTTTGGTTTTTTTTTTTTTCTTTTTTTTTTTTTTTCACAAACAAATGTACTTATAGTTACCTTTTTGAGACAGTTATACACAAAAACAGAGGAAACAGTATGTTCTTACATTCTGACTAGCAAGCATAAATTGAGGGGAAAACTGGATATTATAGGAAAGTGGCTTGCAGTCTAATTATTATATTCACTAGGGATGAGAATAATCTGTCATTACATTGGAATAGTTAGTACTGTTAAGCAGATAATATTAGAATGCTGTTGTGTTTTAGTAAATGGTAAAACTCCACTTAAAGAAGTGGTCTGAGTGTCTCAGACTGTGGTTCTGTGGTCACTTGAGGTTTTCACAGTTTGGGCAGCTAATCTAAGGAACATTTCCATTCTACCCACGGTAACCCCAGGGACACCAGTACTGCCTCTCTTTTGTTGGGTTTAATGGTGATATGTTGTAAGTGAAATTTGGCTAAAAAAAGAAGTAACAACAGAAAAATTACCAAGTACCAGTCACATCGGTTTCCTCACACAAGTGCTAGACTCAGCACAAGGAAAGAGGTCTGGACATAGCAGGATAGCTATAAAGAGTGTATGTTGTCCTTTAGTAATTCTTGGCCTTCATCTTCAAGCAACATTTTTTTTTTTTTAAATGATATGAGCCAAGGTGATAAATTTAATATAATACCATCTGAAGTTGATAAACATCTATGTTCTACTTAAACCACCTGTAAGGGTTTACATTACAGACATTTCCATGCACAAAATGGTTGTTTCAACTGCCACTGAAGTAATATCTCTGTAGTTCCATTAGAAATCTTATTAATATTGTCCAGCAACACTGTAAATAGAATAGTGATTTTATGATCAAGAATAGGATTTGCTTTTGTGCCCAATTGTGCAATATATTTAATATCATAGTCTTCACGACGTTATGAAATCAGAATAACGCTGTTCTTTGACTTCACTGACTAGTACTTTGATAACATCTTTATAAGAAAACAAAATACTGCTATTTATGTTTTAGAAAATGTATGCACATTTAAATGAAATTGCATGGTGAAATACTGGTAAATACAATGAAATTACTCTGGCAGGCAAATTTATGACATCTGCAATTTTTGTGGAAAGTATGAAGAAATAAAAATGACAAATAATCTGAATGTGAATATTATGATTGCTGTGGATTTAGAAATAAAAACAAAACAAAAAAAAAGAAGTGAAGAGGAAAGCAAATAATTTTAAAAAATCTGTAGAATCGGGCTGTCTCCTTTCTTGAGTACAAAAATAAAGGAGGAAGAAATTCTATGCTTTTCTGTAAAAGTGGTAGACTAGTCTGTGTAATTAAGAAGTGGATTGTGTCAAACTAGATGTGGAAACTGTCATGAGGAAAAGCAGTAGACAAGGGCCTAGTGTAAGACCAAATGCTCTTCTGCTTTAAAATAGATACAGCTATAGTTTAAGTGACACTGACATGGGAAGAGAAGTGAGAATGGACACAAACAAATTTTTATAAATACATAGGTACCAAAACATAGACAGTAATATTGTATGAAACAGAGGAAAACTAAACTTTTCCTATGGGTGTACATACATGTATGCTCCCAATTTCAGTGAAAGAAGTGGGCTTTAGCATCTCAGAAAGATACTGAAATTTTGGGGATAGACTGCGGGGAAAAAAGCAGCTGAGTTGAGATGAAATGGCAATTTCAATGCTGTGCCATCACCGTTAGCAAATTTGACAGAGCACAGGACTCAGCATCAGATAAATTGTCTCAATATTTCTACAGACAATAAAAAGTATTATAAGGAAGCATTTGCTGGAAGAAATTAAAGCACAAAAGGCAGAGGACAAAGGTAAAATGAGGAGAATAGGTATTCTGAATTTACAGATTTATTAAGCTGCTTTTTTTGTATGAAGAACACTTTGGAAAAAAAAATAATCAAAAGAACTAATACTGATGAAGGGAATAGAAGTCATGGGTAGGTAACTCACACCATGCCTATTTACTTGAATTCTGTGAATGAATTCATGGATGAGGGTGAAGTCAATTTAGAAGAAGTCACTGAACTTCAGGATAAGACTTAATAGTGCAGTATAAAGGCAATTAACTTATCAGGGCAGAAGGGAAAGGTGATCCAAAAAAAAAAAATTAGCAAATGGATTGGGGTGTGTATGGGAGGGGGTAAATGGCTGCCCGATACAATAGCGTTGTCTGTCAGGATGGGCCACGTAGGAAATTAGTGGTAATGTCTAGATGAAAGAAGAGACTAAGACAATGAGGTTTCTGAGTAACATGTCAGCTGTAGACAATGTTTAGGTGCGAAAGTAAAACTCTGTCATATGTAAAATGAGCAAAACTCAATGTTATGACTGTAGCTGAAGAGCCAGGGATGTTGAATGCACAGATTTATAACAGACTATAGAGGCTCTTGGTCTGTGTATCCTTGCAGTGTTTCTGGGTGAAATCTTGGCAGGGTTTAAATCCTGAAGCTTGGAAAATGTATGTAAGGAGAACATTTTTCTGTGCTTTTTGTCTTCTTAAGTTCTAGTTTCAGTTGTGTTTGGTAGCCTTGCATGACATGCTGTAGAAGTGATGTTGTGCAAAGTACAAGTCACCACCAATGTCTTGTTGCAATCAGTTGTCGTCTTGTTTTATACAAAGACACCCAGAAGGACTGTATGAGTCTTGTCCTAGCTCTTGATAGTTTGTTTCAAATCTTGTTTCAGAGTAAGTTCTGCTCGTAGAGGTACTTACCTAGAAACAGAAAAATAGCAGTGGCCTTTTTTTTTTTTTTTTAGTATACTTGGTAAAACACTAGACATTCTCCTGAAATACAGACAAGCTGAATTTGTTAAACCTTTTTTCATGTGTCTCACTAATGCAGAACAACCAGAAGTCTAGTGCTCAAACAAGAGTGGGTATTTTTCATTTTATTTTGGTGTTTTACCTGTTTTGTCTGTGTAACAGACTGTATTTGGTCTGCTACTAATATCTCCCTTAGTGGTTTTTACTGAGATGTAGATTTATTAGAATGATTAAATGGGGTGGATTTAGTTAGTCATAAACCTTAAAGCACGTGCGATATGACTGATGCCTGGGAAGAGAGACATCAGGTGTTGTGATATAAAAGTCAAAACAGTGTTTATTCTAATTAGTATTCAGGTTGTAGAATGGTTAATTTCTGACAGAGTATGGAATAGGATTTATTTTTCCTGTTCTGTTCCCCTGCAGCATTTCTCAGGAAACAGTCAGGGGATTACAACTCAGTGTATAGTAGAGAGTTAAAAAATAAAGTCATTATTTTAAAATGAAAATGTCTCAGTTATTCTAGTTCAATTTGGAAGTCCAAATTAGTGTTAATTGTGCTGCAGTTCTTCCTGTATATGTACCTTGGAAGGTGTGTTTTGGAGTGTGGTTGTCACCGATGAACTAATCAGTTCCTTCGTGAAAAACTCGCTGTGATGCTGGTATGGAAAAGTGACCAGATTTGAATAGATTTTTTTGTTTTGTTTTAAGGTAATGGGAATAATTGTATGGAGTCTTTATTCATAATATATTCAAAAATTTTACTGGTGACTGGAGTACATCAGAGGCTTGAAAATTACTTCTGTCTGGTGTAACTCATTAAGTCGGCCTATTTCACACTGTCTTAATCTCAAACAGTAATTAGATGGTCATATTACTTTTTTTAACAAATGACAGTCTGAGAACTATCTTTCGTTGCAGCTTTCTCCTTTGTTTCCAAGCAGGTACTTTTTTAGTAATGTAATTCTTAGCCTAAAATATGCTTAATAACCTGAAATACGTGCAAGTGAAAGAAATGTATGCCTTCCAATGTGTAGGTAGTATGTTGATGGTGTAGTAAACAGGTGGCTAAAGACAACTTTTCATCATCTTTTATGAAAAATAGTCAAGAATAGTATGAGAAAGAAGAAAAAAGTCAAAACCAACATCAACAGCAAAAACAAAACAAACAAACAAAAATGAGCCTTATGGGTTATTTGGGTTCTCTGCTTTTTTTTTTTTTTTTTGGTCTCTTTTATGTTGACATCAGCAAATGCCAGCAATGAGACTGTCTGATGTGCTGATGTTTTAATATAAAAGCTTATCTGATCACTCCAAGGTGACTAACTGCCTCTTAGGTTTATTTAGCTTGTATATGGTCTGTATATGTCTGTCTGTATTCCTATGGAGTATTCATTCTAAAACTATCAGAACTGAACTAAATCCACTGTACTAAAAAAAATGAAAATTTGAAATTTTAATGTAGGAATCTTTGTGATTTTGTTCATGATTAGTTAGTTATCAATATATTGATAACCAACGTATCCATAACATCTCATTTGTGTATTGGTTTTGAAGTTATATAAACACCCTTTGTAAATTACTAGCCACATACTTTTAAAGCTACTTCACTTATAATGGTTTTGCTTTGCTTTTGGACTGTAACGATTTAAATCAGTTGTTTTGAAATTAAGATTGTTTAGGATATTTTTTCTTGTCCTTAAAAGATCATCATCTAGATTTAGTCATGTGAGATTTTGAAATTTGGGCGTAATTATTTCTGTATTAAGAGTTAAGCTCAGCATATTCACCATTATGCAGTCAAATTTTACAGCCTTTCCAAGGGCAGAACATTTCCTGCTGACGAGATCCTGTTCTGTGTGGGAGATTGTTCAAGATGATTTAGAATGCACATCAGTTAGGGAAATAGATAATTTAAAAAGCATGATTAATGCATCTTGTTAGAATCTGGATCCTGATCTCTCTGCTGTCACAGATCGTCTCCCTGCTCTAGATTTACAACTAATGTAAAATGGCTGTCATACTGATTTGTGTTTGCTGAGTAAGTGGTCCAGTCCAGACCAACTGTAGCATCTGTGTATTGTATCTGTATAAAAGGAAGTAAATCCTGTAGTTATCACATGTGAAATATTTTAAAAGTTGATCTTACAGGTTTGTTTGCTTGTGTGAGTCTAAAGGGCTCGGTAGGCCTACTCCCGAGCATTTGTGAGTGTTCCTAGGTTTACATTCTGGAAATGGAGAATCTGTTGTTGACTTGGTTGCCAATTGTCTCTTACTGCTTTGGTTAACAGTGGTTCCTCTAGACTCAGCAGTTCAGCATGAAAAGGCAAAAGAATGCCACAAAGATGAAATTCTTTGGATTCTCTGTAGGAAACAGCCAAGCTATATTTAAAAAAAAAAATAAAAAAATATCTTGCCCAAATGTAAAGTAAGACCATTGCAGGTTTGTTTTGGCATCACTGGAATACCTGCATGGCCGCACCAATGGGAAAGGAAGTACTTTTTCACAGAACATATAATCAAATTGCAGAACCCTTGATCACAGAATGGTTAGGAGCTTGGGAGGATTGAAAAAGCTGCATCACATCTCATAACAGATGAGAATCCCAATTGGTGGGTGCTCAGTCTTAGGTTTGAGGAATGTCATGGGGACTCCTTGAAGTGTCACCATATATCTTTGCCATGTTCTTTCCCTTGGCATTCATTATGGGAACATAGAGAGAGGATGCTGGGCTAGGAGGCCCTCTGAAACAACAGGATTGATTTACTGTTTTTGTTCTCACCAAGATTATTCATAGAACAATGGCTTTTAGATAAAGATGGTATAATTCATTTATTTATACATTTTCAGTTGCACAAAAGGGTTACCGAGATTTTCAAAGGGATCTGTTCCTTACCATAGCAGAGGAACAGACTACGGACAGAAAACTTTCAGCCTCCTATTTTGCTGATTTTCCCACCCTACAGTAAACTAAGGTAAAAACACTGTGATTTGTCAAATGTGACAAATGCAGGCAGTACCTGATCCAGTTTTCAAACTCTGTTTGCAAACTACCAGCCTGTGTTTTTTCCAGCAGAACTACTGAAAGTATTCTAAAAATACCCAAGGAATCAAACCAAAGGAAATGTTGAGACTGCAAGGTCAATCATGTTAAAATTTGGGAGATATTTAATATTTAGGTCACCTATTTAATCTTAAGTCACTCATATCCACTGCAGTAATATAGTCTTTACTGACAAAATCACAGTTAGTTTTTTTTCTCTGACCTTCTTACTCATTCAGTGCACGGTATAGGCCATCAATAGGTGAAAGGGATGAAGTCCTGAAAGGAGGTACTCAGTCTTTTTTGAATGCATTCTCTGAATCCAAGTCAGGGATAGGGACAAGGGGGAGTCTCCAAACAAAGGAACCTACACCCCCAAAACAAACTTAAACTAAAAATGCAGCACCCAAACTACCTTTAACTTATTTTAAGAAATAAAAGGATTATTTTTTTTTCTGCAATGCAGCTTCTGGTAGATAGTGCAGGAAAAACTTGATAACAAATGGCTTATTTGATCATGTTTCTGAAAACGGTGTCTTAGAGTCAGGAGAACTTGCATGGCCATACGTGTAGATTTTGCTTTCTTTGTTTGCATGAGTTACGCTGGTTGGCCTACTAGTTCCGGAGGTTGCATTTATTTGTTTAGCACTGGAAATGGCAAATCTGGAAGCTATGTAGGCTGTCTGATGGGATAATTTGCATATTTCTATCTGAAACGATTCTTCAGTTTGCAACTGTTTCACAGTGGTGCTGGTATTTTAGCCTCTGCAACATGCTGAAAAGTTGAGGCACCCCTGTGTGTGTATAGAGTTCTTATCTAAAGTGTTCACCGATAAAAATAATAAATGTGGCTATGCTAAGTGAGCATATGCTAAGCACAAGACTAATGACAAGCTTAAACAGTACACTGCGAATGGTACCTGAAAGAAATGTTGCAGTGAAAAAGAATCTATTCCAGAACCTACTAAAAAATAAAAATAGAAGTGGTGTTTTGAAGATCGTATCATCAAAATGAATTATTGGGTGAATTCAGTACATGAACTACAAGAAGAATGTGAAGTAAAATAGCTTAGAACACATTAAGTGCAGAGGGAATTAGAAGTTAAAGTAAACCGAGAAGAGGTGGGAATTGAAGGGGTCTTGCTTTTCAACATGATTTAAAAGTCAGTTGTCCAAGAGTGAAAATGAACAATTTGTATGTCATAGAAACTAGGAGTTTCTCTTTAGGTATTCCTGAAGGGGCAGAGCTGCGTGACCTATGTTATTATTCCGCTGATAAATACTCAAGCATCTTAATGTGTCACCTTGATGGTGCTTGCGGTTTTCTCTCTTTTTTCAATTGTGTGCTTAAAGACGGGAATTATCAGGCTGGATTTTTGAAGCTAAACTTCAAAACTGACTGTTTATTTGAAGGCTACATGGTGCACAGGCATATCAAGCAGGGCTTGAAATTTTAAAATGATGTAAAATTCACAAATATACCTTTTTTTTTTTTTTTTTAAATTAAAGCAGTACAAGTCCATATCTTTGTGCGTGCCTATCTTATCCATCTTTCTCTGTAGCCTGTTAATTATGTTGTAGCCTCAAGGGTGTAATATGTGTATGCCTCGCATAGACTATGGGATGCATTTGCTGCTACTGATGAACAGACTGGATGACTGTTCTCAACTGTCACTTGTACTATTAAAATGTATCGAAACCATTCCCTTGAGCATATGATTTCAGTGCCTGATGGCTTTGCGAAGGAGCTGCTGTGAGTGGAAAGCCCTGGGATGGAATAAAATGGCAGTTGGGTGTGGAGCTATAGGAATGCGTGCAGAGCTTAAATAGGCAATATCCATTCCCCTGCATTAATTATAATGGTTTACGGATGCTCATTAATATGCCACTTTTATTACTGAGACACATGGTTGCGCTGCTTTCCTGACACCTATTATTTCCTCCCTCTGAACAGAACAAAGGAAACAATAGTCGCCTGACATTGCCATGACATATGTTATTTCCCAATAAAAGACTGAGGTAATCAAATCAGTCCTGCATGCGCAACACAGTATTCCCTTAGCCTTAGGAGAGAGGCAAGTGAGAAAATTCTTAATGTGGTAATTTTAGACCTGACTGGGCAAGGTATGTGTCTAACTGAAAGTAAGCAATTGATTCCAGTGAGACTACTTATGTAATTAGGTGCTTAAGTTTTTACTTTAGTGCCACAAATATGTTTTGCTGTGCTTATGTCACATGGGTTAGGATGAACACAGGCAGTAAGCATTCATCTTTTGCTGTGGATATCAAGTGGAGGTTGAATTCGTCATATCTGAAGAATAGCTGACCAGCCAAACCCACCTATCGCTCATCTTGGAATCCTCAACAAACAGAGGGAGCTGATACTTCTACTTAGTAGTAATGTTCATTCAAGATCCATTAGAAGCAGTACGTAGCATTATGTTAAAAAACAATGTTTCTGTAGAAATTTAATTAGTCAGTGTAAGGTTATAAGATAACAAGACTTAGAAACTAATTTTCAGTGACATCACAGGACGTAGTTGGAGCCAAAATAAAAATGAGTGGGAATCTGCGAGTAGTTGCTAATGGTTATTGGCCAAGTGATTCTGAAGACTCCATTATTTGTTTATTCTTTTACTGCTATAGAAGCTCTGAAATTCAGAAATAGCTCAGGTAGCAAGGTCTGATCCACTGAGTATTTGTACCTGTTGCTTTAAAAGTTTATCAGGTGAAAGAAAATAAGTGAAAAAGCACCTGCACACAGCATAATAGAGGACAGGTGATAGATATCTTCTGGCCACTTGATGCAACCACCAGCACAGGGAGTTGTGTAACCTTGCACTTGCTTTCCTGCTCCTGTGTTTCCCACATGCCTAATTCTGGAACAAGAGGGATGAGGATGGGAAAACCTCCTCTCTCACTTCCTTTGCTGCCGTGTCTTTTTCCTGAAAGAAATAGAGCTGTGCTTTTCATTTATTCCAGTGAAGGGGCGAGTTAACCTTCTCCCCACCCCGCCCTCCACCACTTTCCAAGCAAGTACTTCATCAGCAGAACACTCTGCAGGATGTGGGTGATTGCATGTCCCATTGCCTTGCTTTGTGTGGCCCTGGGTGGGTTTTGTATGGAGGCTCTTTATGGAAATTGGGGCTTTCTGTGGGATGCCCTGGTGTACTCTTAGGTGCTTGGGCATGAGGACGGTGAGGTTGGGAGTCCCTCATGACCTGAGGGAGCTTGATTTCTGTTTGTTCCAGCTGACAGCACCTGGTTCTGTGCCGAAGGTTTATGCCTTGTCTCAAGGTATCTGTGCAAAACGGCAGGTGCCTGGCATCTCTAGTGGGGCTCAGTGGGTAGGATGATGAGAAGAGCCAAGGAAGAGCACTGAATGACATTTTTAGATGTCCTAACTGAAATTCTGTCCATACTGTATTTGAGGCATACGAGTGCTTTTTACGACCTTTGCCTTTGTGCTTTTCTGTTCAACACTGTTTTTATAGTTCTTGTTGGTCTGAATGTCTTCTTGGGAGAGTTACACCTAGGGATACAATAAATTACACCTAATGCATGAAATCAGATGCATGAAAACAATTTTAATTAACTGATACTGATAAAGGTAGATGTTAGAAATTTGCAAGCAGTGTTTCCTCATGCTGAGTGCTTAAAACTGAAGATTGCACATTAAACAGAAGCATGATGCACATCTAGAAGTATATCAGGTACTTTTATGATGCGTTTCTAAGCCCTGAACTGTGATTTTTATATAGGCTTGAAAATCTTTTATATCACTGTATTCTGGCAGTCACTGAGAAATATGCAGGTCTTCAATGCAAATAAACTGCTGTAGAATGAAACTGAGCTTGAAGTAAGCAAACTTGGCATACTGTATTTGCATCTGAATATGGTTACCTAATTCTTATTTAAATCTTAATGTTCTTTTGACCTGATAAGCCCTGTCAACTACGCCTCCTAGGTTATACCAGACAGGTCCAGTCAGGCTCACATCTGTTCTAGGCAGGCATTCTAGGCACATGTTAATGAAATAATATGTAAAATGGCATAGTTTGTTCTTGCCTTGAATACATTTGACAGATATTTCAAACTACAGGTATCATGAGAAGAAGCATCTTCACTAGATTTTTTTTTAATGGCATCTAAAGAACGGATGCACTCTTGAGACACTTAGTACTGTTTATTTGTAACACACTGCAGTGCTGAAATGCTCCACAAGACCAATTGCCCTTAAGTGTCATAGGCTGCATTTCTGTGTCTCTCATACTGGTGACTTCAACAGACTGCAAAGGCAACATTTATCTCCGCTTAGCTGAGCCACTTAAACACTTCTCTCATCCACAGACTGCCTGCAGTCCGAGGATGAGAATACTTCTAATTTAAGGGAAATTATTTTAACCCTGCAGTTGGTACACACTAGTTTATAAAATGTGCAGTAGAGAGAGGATGTGGAAGACGGTGTCTACTGAGGCAGTTATTCACATTTACGTGGACGGTGACATTTGTTCATGAGGACTGTTGAACACACAGTCAGAGGCTTGAACACAGACTTTTCAGCGTGTGCAGTGATAGATGGCTGTAGATGTAGAAACGCAGGAGGAAAGTTGAAACTTTCATGCAGTGATATTGCAATTCCACTTAGAGTTAGGAAAAGGCAAAGACCGAGAGCATCTCCGTATCGTGCAGCGGAGCATGGCCCAGTATTGCTGCCAGCCCTGACTGCTGTGGTAGGCAGAGCGTGCAAAGGGCGCGGGTGCAGAAGGCTGGGGACTGTCTGAGCCCCAGGCGTGGCGGGCACTGCCAAGCTCCAGCAGTGCGCTCCGAGCCAAGGATGGCACTGCTTTGCTGCCTCCAGCATCGTACCTTGTTGCCTGTTCAGTGCTACCTTAGGTATCTCTGCACCGTTGTGAAAAGTACATTTTTAATTTGTGCTTAGTAACCTCAAGCCATGTTAATATTTTTTGTCATGATTCCAGTATTATTTGTATGTAATTAAAATGCTGATATAATTACAAGAGTTCCTGTTTAACCCAGCCTACTGCCTTTTCGTTGAAGTCCCCGGTTAGGTAATCAAATTTATTCAATCATGTTAGGTATTTCTTGTTAAACTATAATAATTTGAGGAGTCTTCCTGTAAGTCAGGTGAGACTTTTGTATCAATGTATGGTAATTGTATCGGTGATGGACCATACAAAAGTATCTTCTGCTAGCCCTGTATTTGCATTTCACTAGTGATGTCGATTAGCTGGCATGAGATCTCTTTTTATTGCATTGCTTCAAGGATGCACGGAAGCAACTGTTAGGTATATAACAACATGATCTTGTAAAACAACACAGACCTTGTAAGTTTGAGCCACCACAAAGCTTAATGTGACTTTTGTTTTCCAAGCCAAAAATCAGTGCAGACGTGGAAGGTTCAAATCTCATCCTCAACAGTTACAGGTATTGTGCGTTTTAATCTCAGGTGTCCAGTTAAACAATGCTGATGGAAGCATTTCTGCAACATAATTGCAGCATTCTTGTGATGTTTGAATTGTGACTGCTGGGTTGCCAAAATATGGTTTTACTGCAGATTTGTTTCTTCAAAAATATGTGTTAGAAGCCAGAATGTGTACTGTTAAATGCAATGTAGGAAATCAAACTACATTTCAGTGGAGGATAGCAATAATTTGTTGAGCTGGTCAATTACTTTCAAACCAGTGAGAATTACATAAATCAAAAAGTTAACTGGCTTCTTTTGACACGACGCTGTTTTCTTTGTGCTGTTAAAGACATACCTAGATCAATTTTTAAGGTGTTGAGCAGCTATCGTGGCATGTATCACTTTGAAAAGGGAATTGATACAGCTTCCACTTTGTCTATTGGTATAAGAATAAATCACAAAATGGTCCACCTGCAAGTCTGTAAGCTCAATACTGCAGTGCTGTTGCACCGAGTTGTGTGTGATTGTGACAGCAATTACTTGGATCTTGTGACAAGGTAACATAACGATTTTTTTTGTTTGCTTGTTTTGGCTGTGACATTTCATTTGCAATGTTGTATAGATTTGATATATTGAAAACATTCTATGGAATTTCTGTGTTAGAAGAAATTTTCTGAAACTGACACCACCTTTTGTGAAGTTCCTTGTAGTTCTTGCATACAGATGAGGGTGATGCTAAAGCTGGCTTGCTGAGCGCCAGCTCTGTGGATGGGCTGCGTTTGCTTTTAGTCTGCCTTTTTTTGTGCAGTCCCTTCACTTATAGGTTGTGTGAGTTGTGCGTTGTTGTGGTGTGCTGCTGACTCTTGTTCCGGAAGAGCCCTGTATGCTTTTGTGTAATGTGGTCAATAGTGGCTTGACAATATATAGGGGAAGGGAGAAGAGAAATGGGAGAGAAAGTCAAGAGAGTTCAGTAGCTCTGTGAGATGTAGCAGAATGCTCATCCCTGCTCCGCTCGGCATGCACACACATACTTAGTGAGTCAGTCAGATCAGTCAAGCCAAAATTGTCTCCTCTCCTCTGCAGGAGCCCTGGCTTCACCCAGTTGTACACAGCTTCTGTACTCAGAACAAATTGAGACTATCTGCTGTAAGCATTGTTATCAATGTCTTAGAAGAACACAAGTTAATAAGGGCAGGGAACCAAGTCTATTACTAATGCCTTCCACTGCCCGCAGCCATTGCTGCAGTGCATGGACTGGCAAGAAACAAGAGAGGATAATCCAAGGAAGCAACATATGCGATTGTCTGTATCCCTTCTTGTTTCATATTATCCTTTCTGATTTTAATGACACAGTCAGCAGACAGCCTCTAGTCCTTGGAGTTATTATGGTTTGTCTTAGATTTTTCTTTCATTTCTTCCTAACTTCCAGATTGCTACCATCATTGCCTAGGAGCTTCTGCTGAAAGGGCAGGACCTGTGGCCTATCCTGAGTGTGTCCTTTATATTGGTTCATACAGAAGTCAGCTAGCTGAGACGCAGAGCAGAGGCTTCAGGTTAGCTCTTCCCCACGATGAAACATATTAACTGTTTCAGTGTATTTGTTTTCCACTAGCTTCAGGAAAGGAGTATATTAAGGTCACCTTTTTCCCGAATCTCCCAGCTGGCAACATAAAATGTTACTTCATCCCTAGGGCAGCATTTCTTTTGCTGTCATGTGATTATAGGGAGTTAGTCTTGCTTTTCACCTGGTCAGGTAAAAGGATGTGTCTGTGTATTGGGTTTATTAATTTTCAAAAATACATGCTATGAAATTAAAGAAGTAGTTAAATATTAAATTGATGGAAAGAAATGTCCATTCAGTGCTTTTGTTTCCTCTTCCCAAGTAAGATAACTTGTAAATCTTCTGGTTGGAAACTTGCATTTCAAAGATCTTTTCCAAAACTTGGTCACAGAATTTCAATTTTACACATTCCAAGAAAGATATTTTTCTCGTATGCTGATTATTTCTTTTCCAACATTAGAAACATCTCTAATTGTGAACTTCAAATAGGAGTACAAGTGTGGTTAGCTTGTATGGTGAGGAAATGTTTAATTTCCAATTAAGTTTTGGGGGCAGCTGTGCCTTGGGGGCAGAAGGGGAAGAAAGGAGTGGAATTTGTCAGTGGTATTTGCTGACTGGGTGATTATTAGTGATAGGAGATGCTGAAAGTTAATTAGAGTTTCTGATCTGGAACAGTGTATTAGGTTTAATTATGTCTGGAAGTCTAGTATTTTGCACTTTTTCTTTTAATTAAAATGTATGAATTTAAGAAGCAAAACTTCTAAATCTTACAGTCTGAATAGACCAAAAGCAAGAAGTAACTACACTGTCTACGTTATGCCATTAAAAAAAAAAAAAAAAAGGCATTAGAAACTAAGGAAGATGGGGGGAAAAAAAGGCTTAAGTATCTGCCCTGTAAGAAGTGAAATGTGTTATAACAGTGTACGCAGCCAGGTTTCTTAGCAGAATTCCAGATGATACCTGTGTGATGTGATATGGAATCGTAGAATCATCCAGGTTGGAAAAGATCTTCGAGATCACCAAGTCCAACCACCAACCTGACCTACCGAGTTCTATCACTAAGCTATGTCCTTTAGGGCCCTGTCCACATGTGTCTTAAAGGCTTCTAGGGAAATACACCCAGGGATTGGGACTCCACCACTTCCCTGGGCAGCTCATTCCAATGCTTGACTGCCCTCTCCATGAAGAAATTCTTCCTAATATATCCAGTCTAAACCTCCCCTGGTGCAACTTGTGGCCATTGCCTCATGTCCTATCTCTTGTCACCTAGAAAAGAGACTGACACCTTCCTTGCTGCAACCTCCTTTCAGGTAGTTGTAGAGAGCACTGAGGTCTCCTCCTCTTGTCCAGAGTGAACATGTCAATTCCCTCAGCCGCTCCTCATAAGTAGCAACTTTTCCTATTCTGTGCTGTCATAGGGTCACAGTATGTTGTTGATTTTCCCATTTTGATGTGCAACATGAATATCAAAGATCCAGTACTGAGAGCATTTAGGATCATGCAAATGTGATCCCTGAGTGTACCAGGGAAATTCCAGTTGCTGTTCAGTGTTGTTGAGCTCCGGAGAACTGTGTCTCAACATGGAATCAAACAATTCCTCCCCTAGGTTTTTACAGTATGGTTTCAGGTTTAGGGGTGTTATCAGGTAAGTTGTTATGTGAGATAAAGCATGCAATTTAAAAATTAAAAGGATGAAGTAATATAGGGAAATGCACACTTACACTGATGAAAGTAAGTGCTCCTAAAGTTACTCTAATTACCTCCAGTAACAAAGTATTGGAATAAAAATGACACTATTACAATATGAACTTAAGTGATCAGTCTGAGCTACTTCTTACATTTTAATTTATCCTGAAAGGGAGTGATACATGATGAAGACGTAGCTGACGGTGGTGATAAATGCAGACCATTTCAGCAATTCTCTCGGTCTTGACAGCTCTACTCACTCATCTGTGGCTCTTGGACTGCTGGGATATATCTCCCCAGGGTTTGTTTTGTATCTCAACAGATCTTCTCTCTCCAATGACACTTTTACTTTTTGTTTGGAGGGACTGTGTTTATTCCCCCTTGGAGTCTGGATAGAACAGCACAAATAGAGTAACTTCTCATGTACACCAAGTTCAGCTTGTTCTTTTTTTCTGTTTCCAATCGTAATTCCAAGTGAAGTAAGGTCTATACTTAGCAGAGGTCAGAGTTTTAAGCTGAATGTAGGTGCTAATACAACTTTCGTTCAACAGACGGACCGAGAAATAGGGCATGAATTGAGGTGTAAGCATTTTAGCTGCATTAATATTCTTTGTAGAGTTCAATGGGTGACTGTAAAGCACAGAGGAAGCAAGCAAATGCAAGCTATAGGCAGGCCATGGGGAATGACTGACATGCTCGTGGGGTAGTGTGAGAGGCTTTCTTCAGCTGCAAGAAACACGTGGAAGAGAGCTGTGAGCTACTGGGGGAAACTGGTAAGCTGTGATGCCCTAATGTATTCCAGGGACATAGGTACTGCTTCTGAAATCTCTGCACTATTATTTCGCTGATGTCCCTCTCCCTGGGGTCATGAAGTTCCATTCTTATTTGCACGTACCTAGGAGCAGTTGAATATACTCCACAGAGGCAATATTCTGATAAAACATGTGCTGGATGAAAAGCCTTTTGAACTGCAACACTCTACGTGTTAAAGGAACATATGGGAAGCAAATGAATGCAGGGGAACAAAAGCAAGATCCTCCTGGGTGACAGTGAATCAGTGGTTTTGTTCCGTTCATTCTCTCTGGGTTTGGTATAGGCACGGACAGTCTGCTTGCGGATGTCTGGAGAGCAGGGCAGGCACATGGAAGCAGGAGCTTATTGGAAAAACAGGTATTGTTTTGTAGATGACTTGAAAAATAAGTAGACTGAAGATCATGAACTCTGGGTTTTAGTAATATTGACATAAGCTGTAACTTTAAAAACTGCCTACTTCCTGTGTTTAAATTGAATAGTTGAGTATCACAGTACAGCAAATAGCAGTACATAAGCCTGTAGGGGGAAAAAAACAAAAACAAAAAAGAAACAAAAAAGAAACCAATTTGAATGTGTGGCAGCGACATGTTGTAGTGTACAGTGGTTTCTACATCCTCCTGCTGTACCAGTCACCAGCAGAGTAAGATTTTGAGAATTGCAGAAACTGGGGTGGGAGAAACTTTTTAGACCAGGGGCCTGCAGTCATTTAAACATCTCCAGAGATATGAGCTTTGATTCAGACTTGCTCTTGTCTTTACCAGTGCAGAATATTTTCATACTCAGTATTTCTATTATGTGTAAACAAGAGATGATTACTGTTTGCATTACGTAACAAAATTGTCCATAAAGCATAAACATTGGTAGAAAAGCTTACAAATGTTTGTGACAGCACCAGCCACTGTAATACGACAAAATGTTTTGGATCATTGTATTCTACCGAGACTTAAGTGAGTTACAGCAAGGTTAATACTTTGTCCTTTTTAATGTCCATAATCCACAACTTACTTTTCACAGCATTCTTGTAATAATATCATAACAGCAGATAAATGATTCCTGCTTGTAGCATCCAAGACTTGAATGTGATCTCTCAGATCTTTCTCTCTTTACTATCACAAAGTTAGCTTCAGATAAATCAATACCTTATATGAAGTTGTTGTTAATGAGTTAATTAGTACAATGAACATAAAGATAGAGTAGCTATAGTAGTGCAGGAATATATCAGATTTATATTACCTTATAATAACTATCTTTTCTTTATTATAAGTACTACTCAGACTGTTGGAAAATGAGCTCTTTTGAGTTGAGCTATCCCTTTTCTCTCCTGTGTTTGCAATACTGGTTTTACTTTGCAATACATGTTTTGTTTAGGCACCCATTATGATGGTTTTATATGATGCTAGCTGTGTTCAGTGGGGATTGTAAAATCCAAAGAATTTAATATTTGTTCAATTTCTCTATAAATATTTTTTTTTCACCTTGGAATTTACGTAGGTATTGCTCCATGCTGATATGCTTGAATTGGAAAGATTGATTTTTGAAAGACTGTAGCATTTTTTTTTCTTGGTGGTGGTAAATTGCATATGGAATTGAAAAGAATGGCAGACGTCTGTTGTCTATTGGCAGCACGACAGTAATCTTAGAAAGCAATCTCTGCCGACAAATGATTTTGTAGAAAGAAAACTTTGCACTCAGCTTCCTCATTACTGCAACTTCTGCGTCAGATAAACAAGTAGAGAGAGCTTTGTTTTGAAAGCTCAACCTCTCCTGAACTTGCGACAAGAAAGTGTACTGTGTTTGGAGAAATGTTTATGGTTGCCCTGCGTAAAATCTCTGCATTTGGCATTGGAAAAACACAAACGCTTAGTACCTGCTGCTTACATTTTAGCAGTCTGTTTCCCACAAGGTTTTACGGCACCATGGTTTCTGATGTTTTTCTACCATGTGATCCTTGTCTTCGGATAACGTTCTTTATTGTGTTTGTTGGAATGGTCCCTGAGAAGAGTCTGAGGTCTTTGAAATTGCTGGTGAGTGTAGGTCTAAGTAGTTCTGAAGGGTAAAATGCTTGTTGGGAATGTTGTTACACCTATATACAATTGTTGGGAATGTTGTTACATCTATATAAATGTGGAGCACTCCTTTCAGCAACGTTAACTGTGTCACAACCTCTGAGGGCCTCATTCAAGTCTGCAAAATTCAGGAGGGGTGTTTGCACGGAATTAGCAGGGATGGATCTAGGCAGGGAGTTGATCAATTAGAGGGCTGTACTGAAAGCGTGGTGTGAAAGCTGTTAAATAGCATGGTAGGTCACTATTCAAAATACCAAAAATGCCTCATTAATCTTAACAATTAGCATATTAATGACTTTTTTTTGTGTGTGTGAAGACTTTCACCCTGAGTTCTCCTCCAGGAAGAATGATATGACCTTGTGCATTAGAGTAATCATCCACTTTAAATACTATAATAACCTAAGAACTCTTAGGAGCTGATTACAGGGAATTTTCTTGTACAGCTGGGGCTCCTCAGTTTGAATCAACCCAGACAGGGAGCTGGTATTGGGCTGTTGGTTGTCTGGGAGGTGTGTGTGAGCTGCTACCGTGATGCAACTGAAAGAAAGGTGAGGTATTTTTACTAGATGCAAAGAAGCTTTAATATCATAGTACAAGAAATCATGTAAAACATAACTGGAGATACTACGTATATTTCTTTCATGCTTGTTCTTAATAGGTGGGTTTAAACTGGAAATGTGTTCAGAGATGGCTGCAAGGATGTTTGCAAGAATGGAGAAACCATCTGATAAAATGGGTTAAGAGGGAGTTTCTTTTTTAAGCCCAGCAAAATGAACTTTGCAGTGAGTTGTTCTTACTATGTACAATTCAAGTAAGAGATGAAGAAGGTTTTAGAGGACACTATTGTTACAAGAGCAAATGATATAAAATAGTTCAGAGTAAATTGAACTTGGAAATTAAGTTTCTGACCACTCAAGAAGTAAAGATATCAGATTTATTTATTTATTTATTTATTTTTTAGTGAGCATTTCCACATATGGTTATATCATGGACAAATCTGGGAGGAGAACTGCCTTGGGACATGAAGGGACAGAGATGGGATGGAAGGATTTGGTAATTTCTTGTGTTGCCTCATTTGCAGCTGGAACAACACTTCTGAGAAAAGCTTTAATCAAGTCAAGTTATTTTATTAATAAGGAGGTGTAAAGTGCTGAGTGCTTTTTAAATGAAGCGTGGTGTTTAAAAAAGACCCAGTAAAGACATGGTTTGCATTTCACAAAAAGGACCAAAATGAGAAAATCCCCACTTACGTTTAATAAATGGATTATTGAATAAGAAATCTAATATAAAGGTTAAAAGCAATGAATAAAAAAAGTGAATGAAACTATTTGGGGAAAGCAGCAAATGAGGCAGTGGGAATATTTGTGTCATATTTCAGGCAGAAAGTTGAAGTTCAGAGAAACTGAAGGTTTGTTTTTGTGGCACAGATAACTGTGTGGAGAGTTAGCCTGAGGATCATGTCACAAATTGGACTTTGTTCTCAGAATATGTTCGAAGTATTAACTCAGACGTGATTAATAGGAAGGCAGTTGTGGTTTAAGATGTTACTTTATCTAGATATTTTACATGGCTGCTTTCATTCTTGTATCTGTGGTACATACGTGGATCTCAGTATCTAGGTAGATACGTAAAATATCTGAGTGGAAGAAAACGTTTACTGTATTCCTTCATTGAAAGAAAATGCTCAATGAAAAACTCCTCAGTTCATCTACTGACAGGAAGGCACTTTGTGTACAGATGAAATGCAGCTCTTAGGTGCAGTGGTCACATGCAACAATTTTTAAAGCAAGAAAAGAGGAAAAGTGGCCTACCTGACTGAGAATGAGCTTAAAAAACCAAACATCCCTCTGCAGCCATCCTGTACTTATATGAAAACTAATTGTACAGAATAAACCAACGTTTTCCATTGATACATTTATTCTGAACTGTGTTAAGAGATGCTAAAAAAATAAATCAAAGTCAGTAACCTGACCTGATTGAGGAAAGATAAAATTAATGGGATAAAAGTTACCGGGAAAAAAACAAAACAAAACAATTCAGATCTCACCAGCATGTATGCAAATGTTTAGGAATCAATACAACCCAAGCCAGAGCAGTAAATAAAGATGAGCACTGCAGTCAGCTCTTGTATCATTTAAGCATCTGGTCTACTACAGTTAATGCCAAATTTAGTTCATGTAAAATAGATGTAAATGAATGTCTGTTGCAAAGGAGACTAAAAAGTGAATATCTGCTAAATGGAATTTTGCTGCGGCAGAGTGACACAAAAAGAGATTTCAGAGTTATTGTGCAGAAATCCCAAAAGCCAACAGCATTTTCTGCAGCTGCAGTTGGGATAACAAACAGGATTCCAGCATCTCTTTGGAAGAAATGCAGTCAGTGTTTCAGGAAAATACTTTTTTGCTATTTAAGAGACTGGCAAAGCCGTATCTATTATCTTTTGTCTACTTCCAGCCAGTGTTCTACACATACAATTTCTCTTCCAGAACTAAGAGCAAACTAACACAGTATCTATCTTAGAGAAAGATTTTCTTTTCTGCTTCCCACAATGTCATGTCAGCTCTAACATCAATCTGGACAGAAGGGATACAAGCGCTTGAGTGCGTGGTGCTCTTGAGCAGATGGGCAGGCTAGCAACAGAAACGCCAGGTCTGAGCCAGGAGGCAAAAGGGAGTTGGCCAGTCCCAGTAAAGACTGCAGAAATTCCTCCTGTCCTCTCCTCCTTCCCCTGCCACAAAGCTCGCAAAGAGGTCACAAATTTGGAACTGAAACAGTCACGTTTCCTCCCTACGGTTTCTCCTTGGACCATAAGGAAAAATGTAACTTAATCTCAGATCTAGGTACTTCCGAAAGTAACAAACATCCCTTTTACAGTAGTATTAGGAGGATTTTATGATAGAAATAGTTTCTGTGGCTTGATTTGTTGTTGTTGCAGTATTTAGATGTTGAAAGGTTTTCAACAATAGCTGTCAGAATCCTTCCCTTTTGTCAGGGTGGTGGAAGCTCTCCAAGGCCTGGAATTTTCACCTTTGTTACGCATCATCAGAACAATTTCCTCCCTTTAACTTCTCTGGCTGGCCACCGCTAATCGAATGTCAAAATTTCAAAGGAAGGATTATTTCTGTTATTAAAAATACTGCCATGCATGTGGACAGAGTCTTTTCCTTCCAATTTTCTCTATCTTTTCAGTGGGATCTTGGTTTTCAGGTGATCCTTTGCAGCAAATTATTTGCTATCACGGCTGCTGAGGAGCAATAGGACATTGGCCTATGGTTACAGCTATGAAGTTCTGAATAATGAGGTAAAATAACTGTTTGGCTTAATAAACTGAACAGCAAAACATGATGTTTGAAAGCTAAGTTGCAGTTTCTTGTCTATGTGTTTTAAGCTTCTTTATCAGAATTTAAGAATCCCACTGTTAGAAGCACAGAAATTCGCAGAAATCCAGTGGAGTACTTTCTAGTGAGTATATCACAATGATATCTTACTGTTTTTTCCTCCTGATGAAAATGTTCATGATTGTCCTCGTGATACCAAATGAGCAAGAGAGTAGATTACCTTGGGTCGTTCACCTTTGTGTGAAGAATCACATACAGGGAACAGCAAATCATGTGGAATGCCTGTACTCTATTAGCTACTTCTACTTCCAGGTGTTGTTTCCTCAAAAGATGTAAACATAGACAAACCAGAGAACTGAAATCTACAAGTTCTTCAGATACCTGCTCAGTAAGGGCATCATGCAAAAATACTAGAGACTTGGTGATTATATTTTTCTTTGTTCAACTTAGATTCCGTGGCAGCAAGTTGAAGCTTTATGTCCGTCTGACTAGTTCTGAAACTCGTGTACTTCCTTTTTTTTGTAATATTTCTGTACTTTTCTGTACCTTTTTCAGAAAGAAAGCATAGCTGCCTAAAAGACTTCAGAGTACAGATGAGTAGGAACCTCACAAAAGAAAACCAAAACCTAAGTCATTGTTGCATTTTTGAAGCTCCTTTTAAATATGCTTGTTTATCATCTTGGTCAGTACCAAGACTGAAAGCTTCTTTTGGAGAGATGAAATCTGGTAGCATTACTGGATAGTTTGGTCTTGGGGAGAAACTGAAGCATTTCATCAGTGCCCTGGCTGCCTCCCAGTTGTTTCCCTCATTTTCATAGTATCTGGTAACATCGATGTGAATACCAGCAAGATGTGCTCTAAATCTATTGAAACTTGCCGTTACTGAATGTCCCAGGGATGTCCCTTTCAGCCTGTACCCAGCTCCTATATCTTCCAGGTTTGGAATCATTGCTGCAGCCAGACTTGTAGTTCTCCTGACAGTGAGTGATGGACTGGGTCAGACAGCAGCTGTGTCCTGAAACAGAAGAAATCCTGTTTAAATATGGGTAGTTCTCTCTTTGAAAGAGTTCCCTATCAAAGAAAGTCCTGAATGGAAGTAGTGGAAGAAGCTCTGGGTACTGGTAGGACAGAATACTTAGAACTGGGCTGAGCAGTCATTTGTGACTAATTCGCTATTTTTAAAAGGCTATGTCAGAATACCAACCTAGATCTGTACTAGCCTGGTTATACTACTTTGTACTCTGCTTTACTTTCACTGAGTCTCTTGTTCAGCTTCACTGAAATTCATCTTGCTGTAAGGCTTTTCTGTTGTTTTCGCTGTTTCAGTATATTAGAGGTCATTTCACATTATCTAGCACTAAGAGAATTTGCTTCTGTTTAATCCCTCAGTTTAATTCTGATGTTTATGTATTTTGACAGTGAGACGACAACCTCTGACCAGTCACAATACAACAGGTATTGTGCTCTGCATCCTCTCCACCTATCCACAGGCTTACGTATAGATTCCCTATTCACGGTGACCTCTTGGTTACCAATAGGTAATGTGTTACGTGCTCTCGTAGGCAGGCAAGGCTAGTCTCGAACATGGTTTTAAAAGTCCTTAACAAGCATGTTTCTGTGCAAACATTTTTTTCTCACTTCTGGAGATTCTTCTATATGGCTGGTGATTTTTTTTTTCTAAATTTTAGGAGAGACTAAGGTAGGCTGTAGATTACTATAGATAGTATTTAGCCTTTCTCTTTTCAACTTGAATATCTTATCCTTTATATCTCACTTGAAATTTAACTTAGAGGTTAGATTTTATCCATCAGTGATACATCTACTTATCAAAACTGCAGTAGGCTTTGGGGAAAAGCTATGATGCCTATCAGAAATATATGATGTTAGCTTTATTACAGGACTGCATCACTCGAATTGCCACCCCTTACATCTGCGACCATCATTAAATGTGCAAAAGGCCAAGCTGTAACTAAACAGTACTGTATCTGTGCTGGGGATGTGCCAGCGACATAAATGTGGAAGACAACAGCATGCAATAGCCTTCTGGACTCAAAAGCATTATGATCTTAGACTAAGCTGCCAACTCGAATGCTTACATGGGAGAGAAGTCACTGGAGTTTCAGTCACTGTAGCTGATATTTCTTATTCTCACCAGACCTACAGACTGTTTTTCAGTTACTAGTAGTGGCATCTGCACTGACAGTTTATGAAGTACACGTATGCATAACAACTTTGCTACAAAATGTCTTGAAGAGCTGTAACGGCGATCAATTTGTAAATGCTGGAAGTAGTGGAACAATATTTTTACCCTTAATTTTACGGTTGAAATATTTTCATATTGTGTAGGGCTGAGAATTAGAATTAAAAACAGGACCATAGTTTTATATCTGTTCTGGTCACCCTTTACTCATAGTGTTTATGAAACTTCTCTTTCAGACATGTTTTATTCTTATGCACGTCACGTATATAATGAGGTAGTAACTTTGTCCTTCATGTCTTTTCTGAAGATAAGTGTTTTTTCTTTTCATTTCAGCACAGTTTTAGGTGTTGCAGGTTAATTGTTCTCTGTGATTCTTTTGTCTTTCAAAGCCAGCAAGCACCTACCTCTGATTTTAATAAAATAAATTGTTAAAAGATGTGGACTGAATTTCTGTGTGGCCAAAAGTATTCTATTTTTCTGGTGATTTCCAATCAGATTTAAGGCATGTAGGGGTACACTCTGTTTGTTTGTTTGTTTTTCCCCCTCAGTTTGACAATTTCACAGTTCTTCCACACTTTCACACTTCCCAGCTTCTTTTGTTTCATCTGCTTTCTCCTTCCTCTGCTCCTTTCTGCTTTGTGGTGCTTCCTGAAACTTTTGGAAAGGAGAAATACAATGCATCTGCCCCTTCTCTTGCACAGTTTGAGCAAGAGCAGAGTTTTCTGCTGAAGATTCTCACTCCTCTTGAAGCCCAGCTGGCATTTCTTCTCTTTAGAAATAGCTCAAGAAGATTGTATTTGAAATGCTATTCAAAGAGGCCCCTTGGCCATTTCTCTCTTGGGTCTGGGGTGCTTTGTCCTCTCACATCTAATTTAGAGTGTGTTTACGAAGAAGCGCTGTATTCAGCCCCATCTACTGTGACACCTGCCAATGCTGATGGGCCCTTTTCAGAAACAGAGAAAAAAAGGTGGAATCAGTGCCTTGCTGCCAGCCAAAGACTTCCACAAGCCATTTATAAAGGAAAATCTTTCTAATGAGGATTGACTCCATCTTGTTCCCTTAGATACACTCTTCCTTTTGTGTGCAGTGACTTGCTATCGGGAAGATGGATCAGTAAACTTCCATTTTTTGAGATAAAGGTTTAGACTGAATTTGCAGCTCAGTATTGCAACTCGCTAGCTCTCAGGATATTAGCAGTACTTTGCCACAGTTATAGTTCTTACATGGAGTGGCAGCAGCTTTTACAGACAGGCTGAACTTCTCAGAAACCTAACTTAAAATGCACAGAATGAGAAAAATGCCTCTCTTGTAAGACTCCTGCTGAGCTGATAACAGTCTACAGGAAGACATCTATTTAAACAGAAATAAACATGCCTTAGGATGCTTGGATCCTATTTTCAGCTTTATTAAGCTATTTTCAGCTTTATTAAGAATGCTGTGCTTAATTTTTCCAGCATTTCCAGCCCCATTAATTTAGTTTACACTGCATTTGGATCAATTAGTGCACTTGATGATAATGCACTATTTGCCTCTGCCTATTTAAAACAAGAGAAACAACAGGATGGATTTTCAGTGTGTTAAAGAATCTGGAGTTCCTCCAAGGACTCTGATTAGCACAAATGGTGTATCTCAGAGCCTGGCCAGGTGGAAACAAAAATTTCATGTTGGGTAACTGTCCAGTGGATATATATATATAGATTTTCATTCCAGTGACATCTCAAACCTGTTCTACTATCAAAATCTTGTATTCGGATTTTTTTTTTTCTCCATTAGGTGTATTCTCATAAAGAACTACTTAACAGGCATACAAACAAGTTCATAGTAATAGAGGTAGAGTCATGGAATGTCCAGGGAGGTGAAAAAAAAACAACCCTGCTATCCAATGGCAAAGGTTTAGAAAGGCTTCCTGATGTGATTACAGTGCCGTTAGAAACCAGTTGACAAGGCATTCAGCTTTTCTTTCATCAGTAAACATCTATATACTTTTTTTTTTTTTTTTTTTTTTTTGACATTAAAAAACTCAGGGATTGCAACAAGAGGGAAGGAACCTCTCCAAACTTAAGCTGTATGATCTTACTTGGTGCCCAACCAAAACGCTGATGTGTTAGATTTGATCTCTGTGAGCTATCAGATGTCATAAAAAGGGGGTCAAAGAATTTCCAAATTTTCATGTTTCATTTTGTTTTAGAAAAGAGCCAGCTATAAAAAGCAAATGGAAGGCGACAGTTTTATTACACTTTTTGAAGGGTATATTTACTGTAGCTTCAGGTCCTTCAATACCTACTGTCCCTGCCCTCTGCTTGAGCATTGGCAGCACTGAATTGTAGTTATTAGTGTAAAGCAATGCTTGCTACAGTTGTATTGGTGATATATACGTTATAAAACACTGAAGTATCATGGAACAATATGGGATGTTTTTCTGCTAGAGACTGTGATTAAGATGACTCAACTGGGAGAACTACCTCTATTTATCTTTGCTGTAAAATGATTTTGGGGGTTGTTATATTGGGTTATGGCACAGTTCTTTTGCATGAGTGAATAGCATCACATTCTGCCTGGGTCTTTTGAGCATTTAACATTCCCATGGGGTCCCTTGTTTATTTGCCTTGCTTCTGGTCCACCAAAACGTTTGTAGTTTGACGCAGATTACTTACAAGTTTGCACATGGCAAGTCTTATAATGTCATTTGCTTCACCAAACTTCATATGCAGTTCTGGGAAACATTCCCATTTCACTGAAGTACCTTCTCAGTGGCATAATACAGATAAAGACAGATACAAGTCACTGTAAAAATTGTGTTGTGTTGCTGGATTTGTTGATTTATTCAACAGTAACAAAATATAAAGCAATAGGTGAACGACCCAGATTGAATCCTCTTGAGTGTCTAACTGATGTAGAAATATTTTATTCCTTTATGCTTCTTTTGGAAACGGCAGAAATTTGTGCTCTCCTAAGTATCAGTGTTCCGCTTCTTAATATCTTAAATGTGTATTTCAATGCCCTGGTGCTGGTCAATTAAATAAATGTGGTTGTGGATCCTGAAGAAGCAGAGCTTTTTAATATAAGTTGCAAAAAGATGGTATTATTTTTATATGATACTCCACTGAAAGAAATGCACTGTCTTTATCTTACCCGATAGTTTTTGATGTTCTGCCAACCCCCTAGAGCTTGAGAATTACTGTGCTGGCTGACATGCCACATAGACCACAGTTTAGAAGGTTCATTTTAGATAGATGCAATAGTCTGCAGCAGTACACTATGGGCAAGGCAGTCTGAGAAATCTTGCGTTGCTGCCGATACCAACTATTCTGTGGATAAACAGATGGCTTCAGACTCCAGGTTGCCATTCAGAAGAGAGGAACCACACACCTGTCAGGCTGTGCACTCCTATGCAGTACATTTCTGTCTCTAAATTTTCAGGTCTGCTGCCCATTACTTTCTTTAAGCCTCTTTGGTGCCTGTGCAAACACCAGAACTCTGGCTTTGTAACAGCACGTCAGCTGCAATGCACACAAGAATGATGCTCAGGTTAACTAGAAGCTTGCTTTCTCTCCAGTGTGTATTTTTATTTAAAGCTTTCTGTTTATGTAATAGCAGGAGACCATTATTCTGATTCTGTCCATCAGCAGTCATTGTCATTTGCTATTAATGACGGATTATATACACTAGGAGAGATTTATTTCCTTCTGGTATGCAATACTATTTGTAGTGTAGAACAAACCTAGTAACTGTATGGAGAATTTCTGAAAACAAACAAGCAATGACATAAAAATAGCATGCATAAAGTTTCACAAAGCTCTTCAGAGAGCTACTTTTCCCCACAATTTGACTTGTCTTGTCAGTGTACGTTAGAGAGGACCAGTTGATTGCTCCTCGGGGGAACCATACCTTTTTTAAAAGATCAAACCTTATTTGACTCAAAAAGCATCTTTAAACAGAAATGGCTTCTGTTCTCAGCCAGATGCATGAGAAAATTCTAAGTTAAAGATTTCATTTTTGTTTTATTTTATTTTTATTTGAATGAAGACGAAGCAATTTCAAGAGGTTTCTTAACTCTTCTAGAGCTGGTGTTAGTGAGGCAGTAGAGTATTTAAATACTCGCATTGCTTGTTCTTTGGTTACATTTTCTACTGGGCATTATTAGGTGTGTTTTGAGCTTAGCACATGTATAATTGTAAACATGAATGTCTTCAAAATAAACAAAACTGTAGTATCTGATATCTGTCTCTATGCTATGCATGTATAGCTCATTCTTGGCTTGAGCAATATGCTTTGGTGTTAAGCTAGCTGTCATTCAGAATTATGCTTAGGATACACTGATTTCC
Source organism: Netta rufina (assembly GCF_964035555.1). Lineage (NCBI taxonomy): Eukaryota > Metazoa > Chordata > Aves > Anseriformes > Anatidae > Netta > Netta rufina. The sequence continues at coordinate 10,661,700 of NC_140128.1, read as the reverse complement.
AGTGAGATGCATGAAGACCAGATACTATACTAGAGAATATACTACAGTGTATTATATTTCTTATGATTTCATGAATCATGGCATTCCACTGCTTGCACCCTTGCTCTGCATGGTACCTTCTCTTTTAGCCTTGTTTGTACTGGATAGATAAAACAAACTCGACCTGAAAGTAGTTTCCTTTCTTGTCCAGGTTCTGATTGCTCCCAATAATGCCTTTGCATCAATACATAAATCTAACTTTTTTCTTTTTTTTTTTTTTTTAAATTTTCATCTAGTTGTATTTCCTCGCTATGTCAGCTGATGCTTGAACTACCGTATATTAAACCAGTTAGTTCTCACAGAAGTCACTCCTCCTATCTGTGACTTGCTTCAAAGAACACATGCTTTGTGGAGCTCGTTTACTTGTTCTTTTAAGATGATACTTTTGAATTTGTAGAGTTGCTGGTGTCAGATGGCTGAAACCCTTAGTGTGAGGGATATTGAGAATGAAAACGTGCATGTGCAGAAAGAGTAGCTGTTTTCAATACTGTCTATCTTGCATAGGAGGCAGCTGGAAAAGCTAACAAGCATTATCTTCTTTTACATCACAACTTATATAAAGAATTTCTAGGTTGTCCAACATGCTAGTTTCTCTTCTCCTGAATGACTTCTTATGCCTTATTCTTGGTATGATGTCTGCAATAGGCTACACAGTTGTATGGCTGCTCTGCGGCTTCTGGAGAGTCCCCAAAGCCATTCATCTCTGAGAGGTGTGAAACACATGCACGATTTTCTCTGAATTTAGTCAAGGAATATTACAACTACATTATATTCTTTCTAAGAATTTCCAGTGTAGAACAAAATTTAATTTCTTGTCAGGACATGAATAGATGAAATGTCTAACTCATGGAAGAGGCTAACCCCTCCCAAGCTGAAAACTGAATTTCATATTGTAGAAGAGTTCTGAATATTAAAGTTTATGTTTGTTAGTAATTTCTTATTTACAAAACACTCTCATTAATCGTGTAATTTTTACATGCTTTAAGTTGTGTAACTGGGACAATTTTTTTGTGCATAACCACCAAACGTATGAAGAATATATATAGTGTGCTCATGATCAAGTCTGCTGAGAGCAGGCTAAGCTGTTTGTTGTTATTCAGGGAGGCATGATGTTATGAGCAGTAGATGGGTGTGCTACAACACCAAAAATAAAAGCCATAGCCTTGCTAGTTCCCCACACAGCATTTAATGGGTATGAGGCAGTTTAGTCATGATACTGAGGAACTGATACATCTGTTAAGAGAAAATGCTTTCTATGCACCATAAAATTAAATGTTGCATTGCCAAGCAATACAGCAAGTATTCTTTTAGTCAATTTTTGTAAACTAAATATTGTGAAATGGTATCATAAGAAGGTGGCTCTGGAAATCTGTTTTGAAAAGATATTCCATTGGGAACACAAACTGCTTGATAGGAAGATTACAGTTGCCATTTATGCTGCTTTGTTTTTTTTTTACATTAAAAATATAGTGTGCACTGTTAGCAGGTTATAGCACAAGAAAGATATTTCACATTTATGTTGAACCTTATCATTCTAAATTAATCCAAAGTACTAAAAATATCTATACAGCATATGCTCTGTGGCACTACTGAAGCACTCTTGACAGGTTGTGAGGCAAACACACACGATGTGGAATGTTTTGCATACATCAGGGAAGAAAATTTCAGCCAGACACACAAAGCTTGAACTCCTGTGCACCTTTGAAAAATTCTATCACCTTTAAAGTACATCCAGTCCAGTTATTCAGACTTTTTCAAGATTGGATTTTTCCTGAAGCCCACAAAATTGTGATGGGGTCCATACAACAAAATACAGAGCAGTTGATACAGAGGCATTGAAGTTAGATTTAAGTTAGATTTGTGCCCACAGTGACATTTTTCTATAAGAACCAACCAAGAATTTGTATTTTATCTTCATGTCCTTTTATAATTCCTCTACCTTTTAGTACTCAGAGAGGTCTCTCTAGAAAAATACTGGAGAGAGGAAGCAGGTGGCAGAAACTGAAGTCAGCATTGTGCATACTTCCTAGAAATTAACTAAAATGTTTGTGTGATTATGTGTATATGTAAGAACACAAGTCAACAGTGTGCTCTTATAAACTGTCACAGAAACGTACTCCTCAGAGTCTTGTTGCCTAAGAATGTAGGAAGTAAATTCTAAGTCACTGTGTAAATTGATTTAGTTTTACTAATTGACACTACCAGAGTGTGTAGCCCCTTGGGTTTCTACAATGCTCTTGGCTCAGCCAAAAATCTTACACACACAGATTATATTTGCTGTTCTGCTTTTACTTGTTAAATGTGTACTTTATTAAATTATATTTCTGTACTTAACTCTTTGCTTAAAAAAAAAAAAAAAGTGCCTAGCAGGTTCAGGTTCTTAATGTGTCTACCTCACTGGGGGGTTGTAAAGCTTAATTGTTTATAATGTGTAAAAGCTTGAGATGAAAGGAATTATGTAGAAGCATTGTATTATGATGACTATAAGGCTGATGGTGATGCATATCACACCTGCTGTCACACCAGCTTGAGCTGCCTTTATACTGGAATTTCTGCATAACTATGAGAACAATACCAGGGTTTTCAGTGATTTTTCAGACAAGTTTTTAGTGTTTCTTTTTTCACTGTTAAAGGTGGCTATCTCGGATACTTAGATTTATTCTCCTTTCTTTTGGATAAGCCTTGCATCTCAGGATAAAACTTCCCTGGTAAGACTACTCGAGGTAAACCGAGATGGTAGCGTGAACAGGTCTTTGGCCACTGAGAAAGTTAAAATAATTGCTGAAAATCTACATTGTTTTTGAAAAAACTCAGCTTTTGTGGTAATATTTTAGGTACTGAAAATCTTCCTGATTTAAAATGCAGATTAGCACTGACATTAATGCCATCCTATTAATAGATACTTGCATTCTCATTTTAATCCAACAATTGCAAAGGTCAGAAGAAGTGCGAAAGAGTGCAGAAGTTACCATACCTAAGAGATTTAATTATTTACCATGGTATAATTTAGCAGTGTATTTGTATCTTTTTCTTTTTTTTTTTTTTTCCCTCCTTTTTTCTTCCTTCATTGTTTTATTTATCATTCTTGCTTTTCCTAATATAAACTTCATATGAATGAGATAGAAAGCCTTAGAGTATTGCTAATGGGATACGGAGCTTTTCATCTCTAGGTTGCCAGTTTGGCAGTCTCTTTAGTTAATACAGACCTTTATCTGTTAGATACTGCAAGGTAAGCTAGATTTTGTAAATGGAGATTAACTTCCTTTCCTTGGTGGCAAACAATCTATATCTAACATGGCATCTTTCTTGATAAAGAGTAAAAACTGGATGGGTATTGTGGCTGAACTCTGAATGCTTCATACTGAAAGAAAACAAACAGGGAGAGCAAGTCCTTCCTGTAATCAGAGGACTCTGATCTCTGGAACTGACAAGTCCCATCTTTCCCGTGTTGTTCACCAGAACGCAACCATCCTTTGAAAAAAGGCATTTTATTGTGGGTGGAGTTGCTTGGCAAAATGAGTGAGATTTAAAAGATGGTGCAAAAGCCCATTAAAAAAATGTTTTCAGAGATAGTGCTGAAAACATTACTTTCAGATAACCAGAAGTAGTATAATGTTAGGACAATGAGAGATAATGCCTAAATTTAGATGTGCTTGTTTCAAGTTACTGCTTAACATCTCTTAATCTCTTTATAAGATGTCTTTGCATATCTTTGGTTCACCAAGAAAACTGTGGAGGAATGGTTAAGTGAAATAGGACACGTGGATGTTGGGCAGTTAAGAGGCAATGGGCTAGTGAAGTACCGTACTCAACTCACATGAGTCTGGCACGTACACAGCTGGCTGAGAGCCAATCAGGCTCAAGGACATGATGCCCTTGAGCGATGGGGAAAGTCCCTAAGGCGGGAAGGTAGCTAAAAGAAGGAGGAACTACCTGAAAAGAGCGGGAAATGTTAGCCAATCCTGAGCTTAGTTTTTGCAATATGTATGAGTTGATTATGTTCAAACTAGATAAAAGGCGACTGAGCTATCCATTAAAGTTGAAGTTCATTGTTCACTCATATTGAGCGTCTGTGTCTTCCTTCCGTCGACAACAAATTGGCGCCCGAACAGGGACCAGTCTGAACGGGATTTGGACACTGCTGGCAGTGATCCTGGGCCACGTGTTCGACGGAATAAGGGAGGAACTGGTCCTGCAACGCAGCCCAGGAGGTGGAAGGGACAAGAATCCCCGCACCCGCGTCGGGAAGGTGAAAGGGACGTGGAGTCCCCGCACCCGGGAGAGGATCCCGACGGTCACGCGTCGCCAAGGTCTGAAAGGTGAAAGGGACAGGAGTCCCCGCACCCGCAGCTCAGAAGGTGGAAGGGAGTCCCCGCACTCGGGATGAGCCTATAAAGGGTCCTGCCGGAAAAGCGCCGCCGAGGTCTTTGGAAAGGCTGTAACTGTATATATAAAGGTATGAAAAACAAGCGGCGTATAATTTGCTCAGATGCTTTTTAGAAAAGCGGAGTATTTTAGATATAGATTGTAGAAAAAGATTTGCCAGGGTTATTAGCATATGCAGTAGCGCAGGGTTGTTTTACAAATCCTGATACAGTTTTTTGAACAAACAGAGTGGCGTAAATTTGGAGATAAATTGTTTGGTGATGTTATTAATGATATTAAGTCTGCTAAAAAATTTATTGAAGCCTTGGAGAACAGTCACTAGCGCTTTAGCTACACATCAGGCTGAGCAGAGAGTCGCTGTTGCCGCTACAGAGTAGAATTGTGGGGTCCAGCAGAAAGATTCTTTGCTTCTTTGGTGCCTGGTGTGGGAACTGCACACGCTTTGACTCTTGCTTGTTGGGCTGTTAAACAATCAAATGTAACAACACAAGTTCTTTCTGAAATGTCACAATATATGGAGAGTCTAAGACATGCTGTATTGCAAAATAGGGCCGCTATTGATTTCTTACTGCTGGCTCAGGGACATGGGTGTGAAGATGTAGAAGGAATGTGTTGCTTTTATCTTTCCGACCATGGTTAGTCAATTCACGACCAGTTGAAATGGTTAAGGGATCATATGCAAAAAATTGTAGTACAAGATAGTTGGTTTGAAGGTTGGCTTAAATCTGTTTTTGGGAACATGGGTGGATGGGTTTTGTTAGTTAAAGAGGGACTTCGCTTTCTACTTATAATTATATTGATTATAGTTGCTGCACGTATAATCTTTAACTGCCTAACTAAGAAACTAGAGCAACTCACAGAGAAGGTATTTGTAGCGCAAAATAAAAACGGGGGAATTGTGGAGGAATGGTTAAGTGAAATAGGACACGTGGATGTTGGGCAGTTAAGAGGCAATGGGCTAGTGAAGTACCGTACTCAACTCACATGAGTCTGGCACGTACACAGCTGGCTGAGAGCCAATCAGGCTCAAGGACATGATGCCCTTGAGCGATGGGGAAAGTCCCTAAGGCGGGAAGGTAGCTAAAAGAAGGAGGAACTACCTGAAAAGAGCGGGAAATGTTAGCCAATCCTGAGCTTAGTTTTTGCAATATGTATGAGTTGATTATGTTCAAACTAGATAAAAGGCGACTGAGCTATCCATTAAAGTTGAAGTTCATTGTTCACTCATATTGAGCGTCTGTGTCTTCCTTCCGTCGACAACAGAAAACCAATGTTGTTTTATTTCATATTTTCTTCTTCCTTTCAATATTGTCACTATCAGATTGCTGCACAAAATGTGCAGTAGTAAAACAAGGAATTATTGATAGCATTCAGCTATCAAGCCAAGTATTTGTTTTCAGTTTCAATTGTTATGCTTGTAGTAAGATTCCAGCAGCCTTCAAAATAATACTTCTGGATCTAACATAGTAGAACAACAAACTCACTTTCAGTCACAAGTAAAAATGCTCTTTCTAAAGCTTATTTACAATTTCAAAACACAGCAATCCTCATACAGACATATCCTAAAATGATGTTTTATTGATGTTAGGAATGTTTTGTACAACTATTCAACATTCCAGTCTTTTTAATAACACAGTTATTTGAGGTTGCTAGGTAGCTTTTCATTTAAGTTACATACGCTATCATTCACACTGTTCCTTACAGTAAATAGATCTATGTTTTATTGGTGAAGGCCCCAGTCAGTTGTACTAGGGAATGCACGAAGAATGAGTTTAGTCTGCATACCTGTTACACGTGGGTAGATGATGTTTAGTTGGTTTCTTGAAGTTTTCCACCCTATTTTTTTCATACTTAGTATTAGGTTACTAGACAGACAGATTCAGTTGGCTTAAAATGGTGCCCTAAAAATATTGAGGAGTCTAGCCTTGAGGAAGCAGGGTAGTAAAGTGGCAACAACATTTATTTTGCGCAGAATCATCTGAGGATGTCAGAGATGGTTTCAAAAGTATAATATAACAGAGGACAAATTTTATTATATTACTTTTGTCTTTTACTGTTTCTATTGATCTTATATACATTTTAGAAAATTGTCACACAGCTGTCCTCAGAGCCATAAAATAAACTTGATTATCAATAAGTATTTCATATATGTATTTCACCAATAAGTAGAATGGACATATCTGTTTGATATATTTTCTGAATTAATTTAATAACATCCATCTTGTTTGTTAGATAATATTTTAGATGAAAATTTTATTAATCATGGTGGATAACTTGTGCATTCAAAAGCAAGTCTTGTTATTGGAGTAATACAAAAGAAACAATTAGTGTTTATTACTGTGATTCATTGTACTAATTTTAAGGAGCTGATGTTTTATTCTTCAGAAAAAAACAAAACAAAATGCTACCAACCAACCACAGAGAAGCAAACAAACAAACAAAAAACCAACCCCCAAGTACCAGCATCAGCATTTCCAGCCAAACTGCCCTTGATCCCACCCTGCAAAGCATCCAGATGAATGGGCTGCTTCTTCAGTACAAATGGTCACAACTTGATGACATGTCAGTCAAGCACAACACTAAACACCAAGAGAATTTAATGTCATGTAACAGCAAAGAAAGGGCCTGCTTCTAAGAGTTCAGCATTTTCTGAGAGAGATGCTCAGGTTTCCAAACTGACTTCAGTCTTACTTTTTAAAGTGCTGTGTGACAAAGTACTGGGTTCTTGAGAAGACCGACTGCTTAAGCAGCCTAAATTGCCCAATGCCAGTGTCTACAACATTAATTCACAATTTTGGTAAATACTACATCTGATGGAAATATATGCACACACAAAGTCATACATGTGCACACACACGGCAGATGTGTGTATGCCCAAAAGTAATATTTAGCCATCATTTCTTCATGATACGTTCATTATTACTTACAATCTTTCCAGGTACTTTTCTGTGTTGCCCTTTTCCCTGGACTGTTAGTGTGTGTTGCCTCACAAATTTGAAAGAACTTCATGCTTTTCCGAGTGCTTTGAAAAAAACACTTCTCCATACCCTAATTCTAAGGTCGTTGATCTTTTTTCATACTTAGCTTTAAGTAACAGTTTTGTACTGCCAGGATTAGACTACCGTAGGTAGGCATTATGCTAATTACATTTATGTATACCTCTTATATGTGCAATCTCTATAAATATAAATCAGGAATAGTAATTTTACAATCAGCTATTAGAGGGCCTACGACTTACAGGTTGTTCCAGGACTGAACTAGCCCTCATACATACCTTGTATAAAATCTTAAGCACAAATTGGGTTGGGAGTCACTCGCAATGAACTGCTCAGCTAAGGAGTTACCTTCCAGTCTCAGATGTATTCACATGCTGATTGCCATACTGACCTATGCTCCCCTTTCTTCTCCAACATGTGGGATGAAAATTTTCCAGGAGGTTCTTTTGCCCAAAGTTTTATCCCACCAAATGTGTCCTTCTCTGACTCCAGCCAGCTGTAAAAGGACTCCAGTGGCATTTGGCAGACTTGGTGTTAAATAAGTCACACCCTTCACTGAGCGGTTGCAGTTCACTGAACCAAAAGTTTTGTACTTTTATAAATGATAGTGTCACACTTGAGTACAGGGAAAAAGAGCAGAACCTCTCGCGTTCCCTTATTTTGTTTGTGTGCTTTCTCCTTCCTTTCTCAGCTGTCCTCTAAATCTACCTCGGCAACTGGCATCATCTGATTATTCTGGTACTTGGCTTACATAGTTGGATTGTTATCATCTACGACCTTGTGTGTACTTGGCTGAGTAAATTCAATCAGCTAATGAAATTGTGGTCTTTCCATCAATTGATTATCAAATTGCTTGTGTGGTTCAGCTAGCCCATCTCTTTTCCAAAGCCAGTACGTTTTTGTTTACCTGGGCAGTCCATGCCTGACCCCTTTCTCACCTTTCCCGAATGTTGTTTTTTTCACTTAACATGCATATAACCTTTGAATTTAGACAAATATCCCTGGACTTTATGATCATTTTACTGACCACCTTGTTGAAGATAAATCAGTAAAAGTAGTATTTCAAAAGTACAAGAGTAGCCACTATGCTTTTCTCTTTTATATTGCACAGCATAGCGGTCCTCGGACACCTCCTGATTTACAAGGAGAGCAATGATAACATCAAAAGAGGATTAGTGCTTGCTGAGGCAGTGACCAGAAGGAGCTGTGGTCTATATTTTTGGTAGGGAACTCAGCAGTGAGCAAAAGCCTGCAGTGGGTACCTGCAAAGGATGTATTTGCTGGTGCTCTTTTTTTTTTTTTTTTCCTCCCCTGTAACTCTCTGTACCAATTAACAATCTTTAGAGTGAAGGTAGAAGGTGTCAGGCTGAACTCCCATTGAATTGAAGTCTTCTAGAAAACTGCTGTAGCTTTAATTATAGGGCAGCACCGGCATTATACCAACCTTCTGTTTGATCATGAAGAATGATTTCCTCTCTTCGCTGTAGGTGCTTACACAGTGAAGCTGACGTGTGCCTGTGAGTCAAGGTACCAGATAGTTTTGGACGAATGTGAGCACCCAGTACATAAGGGTCAAAATGCAAAAAAGTGCTACTACAGTATAGAAACTGGTGTCTTGTATGCTACCTAGAGGGCACAGTCTCACTCACCTTGAGCTACATTGCAATTACTGCTACAAAGTAGGCTAACAGTTACCCCACACTGCAAGTGTCCTGACAATTTACAGTATACCTTGACTATGGAAGGGACCTGGTTAATCTCTGATAAACTGAACTTAATGCAGTAATAGGTATGGTTTTGATTCATGTAAATGCCTAATTTATATGAATTTATTTTTAAACAACGAAAAAATATTATTTAAAAAAATATTATTTTAAAATTTTTTAAATATTATTTTTAAACAAAAAAAACACTGTTTTATTTCTTTTATTGGTAGCTTCCGTTCATTGTGATATGTGGGACAAGACTTTTTTTCTTGTGTTTTCTGGTATTGCTGTGTTTCCTTTTATGCAAGCTATGGTATGTTGTATTTGTTTTTTATGTAGTACTGCATAAAAATGATAGTATGACAGTACTGCATATTTGAAACTGTAGTTGGCAGCCTGGCTTTCATACTGGCTCTCTTATGCATTAGTGCCTAGATACAGGAAAGAAACAAAAAGAACTTACAAGAATGACAGCCAAATTCCACACCTTTCATGAAAAGAGGCTCTAGCACTGCTAAAAGCTTCTTTTTGTTCCTGAGGATGTCCATAATGCTCTAACTGGGGGAGGAGATAATTGAATTTAACCGGACAAAGTAAAAGAACCTGTATCCTGTAAATATGCTGACAGTGGGTATTCAACTTGAGGGTGTGCAGGAGCACAGTACCAAGTCCGTGGGCGTATTCCTGCGGCTCCTTGTGGAGCTGCACAGTAAGACTTCCCTGTCCCTGCAACATTTCACAAAAATGGCAAATCCAACAGATTGCTCATTTTGTCTGATTCTATACCCTGCTGATCCATCATTGAGGAGGAAATACTTCAAAAATAAAACTCTGTAGAGAAATTATGTCTATTTAGGAAAGATCTTTATATGAAAATGGCTTTTACTTTGGAGGAAGAAGCCTGCAAATACTTTGAGATTGGATCTATTTATGGCAATACATTAAAAAAGTATGACCCAACCATGATTTATCTTTCTTTGTTAACTTGCTCTAAATAGGAGGGAGCCTGCGGTTGAGGTTTATAACTGGTAGTTTGTGGTATTGTTGGGGCCTTCCCCCCATAACAGAGTTTTCATTTTGAAGGGTCTAAACTACAGTGCAAGTCTTAGACCCCACAGCCCATAATATGTATGACAAAGCATAAGCGCTAAAACAGGTAGTTCTATGACAGCCTGGGCACTCCAGTTGATTTACTATCCAGTCACTGAGCTGCTTCCTGTTGGGTCCTCTTGTCCATCAATAAGACATAGGTACAGAAGTGTTGTAAAGATTTTCCTTAATTAATCTCTCCTACTGAGAGTAGAAAGGAAAAATATCTTTGTTGGAAAAGAATGATTTTTGATAAAATGTTCTAAAAGGTTTCAGCTAGCAGCAGAAACCTGTTAGAGAAAATAGTTCAAATGAGTGAAGTTTGAAATCGGGTTCCTATCGTGCGAGGCTTTGAGCATTCTTAAAATTTGGAGTTGTGCTATCAGTGCTGCCTTATAATACTGTGGGCTCTTTTCCTGGCAATTAAGGAAAGTGGCCTTAGACAAACACTTTGATTTTGTAACGATGTTTGGAGATTCATGGTTTTGACATTCCCACTTCCTACAAACCTACAATACAGGAATTAGAGAGTTTTTAGGAAAGCTGTTTGGGACAATTGTGGTTGTTTTCACTGACATTTTATTTTCTTGCATAAAATTATAAGAAATAATCTCCTCCCCAAATCCACCAAAGCCTGAGGAACCAAGAGAAACCATTCAGAACAGCTGGTCTGGATTGCCGAGGCCTTTTCAGCTTCTGCAAAAATTGAAAAACAGCATTCAGTTCTTTTCTTTCACAGCCATTGCCTAGCTTCTTTGCCAACTCTGTTCTCCCTCTTACATCCATATGACAGGCTAGTGACGCAGTGATTCCTTGTGCACTTGAGAAGCACAGAGTCCCTTCTCACAGAAACTTCTAATACAGTGATTCCTAGTTTTTTGTTTGTTTTTTGTTTTCTTTTCTACATTGCTACTGTTATTGCGTGACACCTTAAGGAGAGGTGAATTTCAAAATGCTTAAAAAATGCTAGCACATTCAGATACAAGTACAGGATGTTTGTTTGGATATGGACATGCAGGAAGGAATAGAAGGACAGAGAGAGCTTTGATGGATGGCAGTCCTTGCAGTCTTTCTCTCTGGGATGTGAACGCCATAGCTGGCTGTGCCTGCAGATGTTGAGACCTGGCTGCTGCAGACAGCATAGTTTTTAGACTAAAGAGAAAATCTCTTAAATAGCCTTGTTAACCTTTTTATCTTATTTATCTTAAAAGAGAACAGAAGAAAACACCAGCTAACTGTGCATGCCTATAAATAGGATTTATTGTAAGAAGCAAACACTTCACATTAGTAAATTTGCAGTATCGGTTATGGTGGCAAAGTGTGAGTGCTCTTAGTGAAGCCCTCTTACCCCTCCCATCAGTAAATATGTCTCCCTCCAGCTCTAATGACTTTTGGTGGACACAACTGATTATTATAGACGACAATTTTTTTTTTTCCCTCATCTAAATTCTTTTTATTTTAAGAACACTATTGTTTTTTTCCAGTTTAATGTGACATATGTCATGGAGAAGCTATTCCTTTTTGTCAGTGAAGCTGATTTTATATATATATATTTATTTATTTATTTATTTTTTTCCCTTTATATCTGCTCTGCCACAATTTCTAATTCTTTTGTAGTCATGCAGAAATTTATTACTAATTCAAGATAGTCTCTGCTGCCTCTTGTTTTCAAACCAGAAAAAATGTAGGTGAAGAATTTAACTTGAACATCCTCTGAGAATGCCGAGACCAAAAGTGAGCATTTTTTCAAGAGCTACAGAAAGCAGCTTTTTTATTTTACCATGGTTTTCATAATTTTTCAGCTGCATTTCATGCTAGTTACTTTCAGCTTTGTGCAAAATTATACTTCTCTACAAATATTTATATGAAAAAATGGCAAAATGCTTTTCTTAAACCATAAACCATCTTTTGAGCAGTTTCAAAATAGACATATTTCAGAAGATTCTCACATGGAGCGCCCACATCAATGAGCAGGAAGTGTTACTGGGCAAGAACAGTACTTTCTCCCACCACTGCCTTGCACCAGTCGTAGGAGAGCTTATGTTCTCTTACTACCATCTTCTCTAAAACACTTCAGCATTCCTCTCCGTGTTATTCTCCATAAAACAGTATGACATGCTACAAATTATACTAGAACATAGCAGTCTATGAGTTCAGTCAAGGTATAATGATGTGCTCTTTTGCATCTAAGTGGTTAACAGTGACAAAAGATTCTTCCTAATCCTCAGTACTTTCCTCTCTTTATTTTTCTTTTTAGTGCATTGGAAAATAAATCTAAAACGTTTCTTCTGTTATCTAGCACTTCAAGCTTTTTCATAGCATTTGTAACCTCTCTTTGCCAACGCTCCATCTGTGATTTTAGCTTGCAGAAAACACTTTGCGATTCTGTTATTAGCTTAGATGCGCAGAGAGCTGCTGTTTAAATATTAATTGTAACTTCCCTCATAAGTGCCGTTAAGCCCACTGAGTAACTTGTGAAGTTCAATATATATCTAGGAGAGGGTTGGGAGAGTGTTTGCGGGTACAGGGCCTGAGCTTAGCCTCAGCAAAGTTTTTACTGGCGTTAACAGTGCAAAATTGATCATGCCCTGATACTTGCAGTTTCCTCTCTTGTCCTAGTTCCTCTCTTTATACACATGTGAAAAAAAGGGAAGAAAAAATAGCATTAAATTTCAAGCATACTTCTTTCACAGTTCGTGGACTTCCTGCTGAACTTGTATATGTGAGAGGAACGCCACACTGCTTGCTAGAAAAGCCGAGATCCATCATTTGTTCCGACTCAGATATCTGACAAGTGCACTTCTGAAGTACTTGTGCATTTTTGTCAAGAACCACACTTCGATAGAGGTGCTTTCTTGTGGTTGACCCCTTCTCTGTTTTTAGTCATAAGCCTCCCCTTAATTAATTTTTTGATTCCTCAAAATGTGATTTACACTTACAAATATTTTTTTAAAAAAGGAAAAGGCTGTATTTACAGACCTTTCAATAAAGTGTATTATTTGACAGAAGTGAGAAACAAGTAGTTAACACCATCTGACCAGCCTGTTATCTGTGGATCACCAGAGCATTGTAATTGTCATGCTCAAATTGAGTATAATTGAAGTATCAGCCCCATTAAAATTGTATACTGTATTTTTCCCTCTCTTCTTCTTCCAGATGGTTATTAGTCTTTTATTGGTGAGGTAGTTTGCCTATGGTGTAATCTGAAATTTTTCCTCATATCATTTAAGTGAGTACCTTCTCTTTGTGTTTGCAGGTGGATGCTGAATTCTGTTAATTGCTTAGAATTAGGATGCTTTTCTTAGTACCTTGCAAATGTATAATGGGCTGAAAAAATTTTAGTAGTATCACATGTTCCTTTGATTTTTCAGCATTCTGTGAAGAGGGATGCAGATATGGTGGAACTTGTGTAGCCCCTAACAAATGTGTCTGTCCTTCTGGATTCACAGGAAGTCATTGTGAGAAAGGTAAAACTTTGATGAAACGCTTTCTTCTTCTTTTGTAATAAGAAATATGATATGCTGCATTAAGAAATAGTTGCTTTAAAGTGTAGTATTTTCAATTCAATCTGCTTGAAATTTTCTCTTCAGTGAAGATATGTGTTTTGGTTGTTCCATAGCTGCCTTTTTCTAACTGAAAGATAGTCTTACATTAAACATGGAAATTTTTAAATGATTGGGGATGTCTGATTTTCCTTCCAGTGGACACTTCTAATTAGTTACAGAGGAAGGTAAATGAAAAATATTTACTCCACCTATCTTCTGTGGTGCGAGCTCAAGGTCACCTTTTGTTTTTTCTGAATCTATTTGGCACATTGGACCTGAATTTGGATGCTTGCTTTTCACTGGAATTTTTGTTAAATAATTCTACTTAATTCAAGTTGTTGGATTTTTAAGGTTTGCTTTGTTTCCAAGTCACTGAGGACATCGATTTCCATAGGACCTTAAGTTGAAATGTATCTTACCAGTGATTCTTTGATTCCTTTCAGCCTTATGTCAAATCTTTTCCATTTCAAGATCTGATCCTGGCACCCTCTTCCATAGGTCCACCTTTCTGTTTTTCTCACAGAGATCTGGTTCATTGTCTACCTTAAGTTAGAAGGAAGGAATGTTACAGGATTCCATACAGTACTCTGATTAGGTTCTCTGAAAAGCAGATTTTATATTTTATTTTGGTCTGTATTTATTGCAATTGAATTTCATTTAAATAACCCAGTGACAGTTTTCTGTTTAGCAAGTTTGTTAGTAAACCTTTATACTTTACTGGTGGAAATAAAGTGAATTGTTAACGCAAGTTGGATGATGCTAGTATGGGTGAGCTTATAATTGACAAGCTGTTTTTTTTTTATGGAAGAAAAAAAAAGAAATAACCATTAAAGGGCACGTTAAATCACTGGAACCACTTGTTATCCAGAGACTGTCCAATAATTAGTGTATAACAGTGTCTGTTTAATACGTGTCTGTTCTGCTATAATAGAAAGTAATTTAAATCCAATTGTCAACAAATGTGCTTTGAGTAGCTTCTGAAAACTCCTAAAGCTTTTTATGGATGCACTTAAATCACTGTATAATAAAATCCCATAGTTTCTAGTTGTCAGCATTGTTTCTAATGATTTGGGAATGAACTAGGACATGAATTTTTTCATATCATCTTGAATTAATTTGAGTACTGCATTTTGCTTGCCTATAGCCTTTGGGTTATTTGTTTTGAACAGAACTAAGCTCCCAAGCCTCCTGACATTCAGCAATAAGTTCGGACAATATATATGGGGAGGTAATAGAAGAAAACCTGCCTTATAGCCCCACTCTAATCCTGCTAGTTCGCCTCTCTCATGTATAGTTTGTCCATTCCTTTCGAAAATGTCTGTAATTCAGAGGGTACAAATACATTCAGAGTGATTCAGGATACCTGGGATGTGTTGTATGGATGTGTAAATATGGTTCTACAAAACCAGCACCTGCTTTGCCCAAGGGTTCCCTGCCGACTCAGGGAGCTGGTGGCTTTAGGCCAGCTTTCAGCTCAACCGCCTGTCTTTCACACATGAATCTTTAAAGCATCTTTCTTATAGCTGTAAAGGGATTCCTGTAACTAGAATACAGAGTCTTTAAATTGATGAAGCAATGGTTTAAGATTGATAAATGGATGACATAACCACAATTGAAGGCTATGTTGTTCATGCTTGTGTATTTTTTTTGATCTAAAGGGTGAGTTAGCACACCAAGTAAAGGAAACATGGCAGACAAGGGACACTCGGTAGGTATATCAGTAAATTTAGAGGTATATGTCAGAAGAAGCTTGCTTCTGTGTATAAAATCTATATGACTGGATTATTTTTTTATTCATTGGATGTGTAGGATTTATCAATAGTCTACCACTCAAGCTAATGATGATAACATTGAGAAATTTGAATTTGCTTTGAATATGAGAAGTCATATTTTAGTTGTATTAGACAGCGTGTTTGAAAGCTTTAGCCGATATGTGTTATGTTGTATGTGTATTTCAGTAGCTAAGTGAATGTCAGGTCTCTAACAGCTTCAGCCATCTGAAGGTACATGTCCTGGAAAAACTACAAAAAAAATATGTATTGAGAGTAGAAAGGTGATGAACCATCTTTGAAGCAGACCCTTTTGCTTACCTACTCGTTCCTGGAATATGCAATAGTGTCAGGAATGGGAGGTCAGAGAAGACTTCCTTCATAGCCTCTCTTCATTTTGCTGCAGTTTTATTGGAGAACATCTAAGGTATTCAAAAACCATTTGTTGCTTTATTTGTTTTCCTTCTGTTGTATGTAGTGTTAGAAATAAACAGTTGTGTTTAACATATGGTACCACTCCCTCAATCATAACATAGTTTGAAGGCTGTGAAATGGTGGGACATGACTTTAAATCAAACATTCCTGGTAAAATCTTGTCTGATGGAAACTCATGGTGAGATGACGCATATCTGAAGTAAACTGATGTGTTTGGGTAATGTGTTCTATTCACCAAGCTGCATTTAAAGATGTCCTTCAAACCAACAGTACAGCAATCCTTCATACATTAATTGTGAGCTGAAAGGACTCCTCACTAGCTGAAAACGGTGTGACCCAAATTGGCTTTAACGTCATGGAAAGGGTAAAACAAACCATCAATTAGAAAGGTCATTGAAAAGCAGGTGCATTTCCTTCTGCATATGAATCATATGTTACTCATTTGTTCTGACTGTCTGGTTGAAATGATATTAGGTTAATTAAAAAATCAGAGATATTTGAGAAGACTGGGATATATAGTGGTAATTTACTCAGTTGAAAAGGTGAAATTAAAATACATATTTAAGGTGTATGTACAAATACATAATTCAGCGTGCTGCTGAGAAGAATTAGCTATTACCAGTTGTTTTACCTGAAATGCAGAATTCGCATAACACCGTTGTGGGGCTGCCTTTTCTTTTTGCATGCAAAGTGAACTGCAGATTGTTATCCAGAGATACTGTCAAGTATCTCTTTCAATCCATTCTTTATAAATGCTTTTTCTATAACTGTGAGCTTGATGCTTTTTACAGACTTCTTGTCATTTTCTGTTTAGGGACTGATTCTATTTTCTGATTAAGTTTTTTATTTGTCTGTTTTATTTATCTGACCATGGCTGAAATAAATGATCTGTGCGATCATTACCATTTGTGATAACTAACATAGTTGTGATGCCTATGCTAGAAAGTTTTTGTGTTAGTTTTTGCTTACATTGCTGTATGGTTCTAGCATATATACACCTGGCTGCTGAGCTGGAGATGCGCATCCTTAAATGTATGTAATTCTGTTGGCTTAAGCCCAGGTGCATTCTTGGCAGGGATCCCTGTTAAATGCTTCCAAGAGACATTTCACTGTGCAGAGAGGAGTGCAAACACAATGCTCTGAGAGTAGTTGGCAGCATGGAGTCAAATGCCCTACTTTTTCATCCAGGAATGTTTTCTCCAACGTTTTAGCAATATTTTAAAATAAATATAATCCCATAATTCATTGAGCTGCTTTTCTCTCGCAGTGGGTGAGCCACAGGTCAGTGGAGTTGTAACGCTGGTTTTGTAGACAGGCTCTGCTATTATTCTGTATTTCTGGAATGATCGTCATTACTGCCACTGATGAAGCACTGAGAATGAGTTAGGCATAACAGTGTAGAATATCAAAAGATGGGAGTAAGCAAATGATTGAACCTGCAGTATGTTGCAGGCACCCCTCGAACACCTACATGCATGTGAAGGAGTTCTGTGTATGGGCCTAGGAAATACCCACCGTCTTCAATACAGCTCTGTGATGGTGTCCAGTGGTTACAGACATTTCAGTTAAGGAAGTTAGATCCTGGCATTACACAGCAAGTTGAGAGTAGGTGTCCAGCACAGAAACACAGGAGGAGAGCAGCCATGGGAAAGCAGACTGTCATCCTGGGCTAGATACCCCAGACTACAGCTGGTTCCTAGGCACAAGCCAGTTGTTACTCAAATATAAGCCACCTCTTTACAGTACCTCCTGTATGAATTATAACTTGGGCAATAAGAAGGAAAGAGCAAAAAGGTTTGAAGAAGCAGGTTCCTAGCTAGAGGCAAGTTTATTATTTATTTATTTATTTATTTCCCCCGAAGCTGCAGGAGGGCTTTCGCACTGCTTGAGCAACATGTCCAAAATTGCACCAAATCTTTGTTCCCATGGCTTATGAAAGCTATTGTCTGAGCTGGTATACACTGCATGAGGAATATGATTCTGGTAGATAAGAAGGAGTGTGTATTGACTAGAGCTCAGAGAGATAAATGTTTTTGTTGTAGTTTTGTCTAGTCTTTCTAAAGTGAAGGTAAACTTTTATTTTTTTCCTTACCAAATGGGTGAATGGTGTCAAAGAATTGCCTGCTGACTGTAAACAGTCAGAAGTAAAGGTAAGACGTGGCAGAGAAGCATCAGGAGGTGGTAATTACTGAGGTTATATTTTTGTGTGTGGTTTTGGACCATGTGTGCAAAAGATTGTCTGACATTGAGGGGAGAGGTCATTTTTTGGTATGTACCATGGCTGAGAAATGTGCTCTGAATCCCACTGATCATACTTGTGAATGACAAAAAAAAAAAAAAAAATCAACTCTTGCCGTGCTGTATTAGTTACCTAAGGATTCTTCAGTGCAGTGTGGTTTTCACAGGTGCACAATGGAACGCTGAAATGCTTATATCTTGAAGTTGGATGTGTCATGTAACTGTCAGGAAAATGAGGAGGCCTTTAGTTTGTTTGTTTCATATTAGCTTGCAGTATCTGGAGTTGTCGTCTAGACGCTGTGTAGTGCTTTGTTGACTCATCTCTTAAATTGCTTCTTCTGGAATTTCTTGTCTTCTGCAGTCCTTTGGGTAAAAATCCCTATAGTCTATTCCTTTGGACCCTGGAAATAGAAAGAAATGTGAGAACTGTCTTTCCATGTGCTATTTCTTTGATTCCTGAGCTGGATCAATCTTTAGGTGTGTAGCTATCAAAGACATTTCAGTTGAGGAACCTGGTTTAAAAAAAGAAAAAAAAAAAAGCAAACAAAACCCAAAGCAAAACCGAAAAAAAGATTTTCAGTGAGTACAGTAAGCTAAATGTCAAAACTCCCTACTTTCTCTATCTAAGGATATTTTGTAAAATATGAAGCAAGGTTTATTTTGGGAAACAAACCAGCTGTGCAGCTGTAGGCATAAGGCTTTGCATTAGATTCTTTCTAAAGCCTCTCATTTCAAGGTGAGGCAAAGCCTGTACAGTGCAATATAAGAGGGCTGAAGTGAGCGATACTTAACTTATTACAGAAAATGGTGATTGTGGCTGATACAACACTCCTGAGAGTGTGACAGATCCAGAGAAGGCAGATGCTCCAGGTGGCTGAGGTTACCCTACTCCATTTGCTGCCAAGCTGTTTACAGCATTTGCCTCAGCGGTTCTTATTGCAAAATGGCAAGAGGTGATATCTTAATATGATAGAAGAAACAAAGTTGTCATTTGTAAAGATATCAGGGAGTAGATGAAAGAATATCTACTAGAAAAATCTGATTAAGACAGTCTCTAAGGATCAAGGGGACATCTGCCTGCAAATCAACAAATAACTCTCAAAGGTGGGGGGAAGTTCTTTCTCACACTGCCAAGCCAAAGAAAAGTGAAATCTCCCGGACCAGGAATAGCACTTATTCCCATGGCTGGGGAGATTGGACTCGTTTTTTGTAGTGCTTATACTGCCTTGTGTACTGCAAAAATTGAAGTTTAAAAGCCAGGAGTAACATTAAGCACTGACTGCGTTTATTTATTTATTTATTTCCATGGGATAATTTTATGTTGCTGTATTGGTAATATTCAAGTGTCTGAGTATATATACTTCTGTTTGATTTTAATGAAAGGAATATCTGCTATATTAATCTCTGCTGTTAGCTGAGATGATACCTTGACATTCCAGCTAACAAATGATTCTAATATTCTAATGTTTTATTACTTGTATGACTTGTGGTCATAAAATCTCTTTCATAGTCTTCTGATTTGGTGAGAGGGGGAGAGGTTTTTTTGTTTTTGTTTTTGTTTTTTAAAGTCAAAGAAAATTCTTTTCTATTCTCTCAGATCCCCAAAACTTGTGCTTAAGAATAGGGTTGTATAATTTTGCATATCCTGATTGGAATAATGCACACTACTCTAGATTCCCACAATTCAAATTTCTCCACCTAAATTTTACTTTCCTCCCCCAGCCAGTGTCTGTATGCCAGCTGTACATGTCAGGTATCACTTAAGGATGCAATTTTATTCAGAGAAGAGAAAGGCAAGATTTAGATAGTTGACATCTAATTTGCATTTGGATTCATACAGAACAATGTAATGAAGAGGTAATTTCTGTTGATCAAACTTTATACTGCAGAGAAGATCCAAGCCCAGATTTTAAAATTTTTGTTCTCTTGCCTTATACAATTACAAAAATACCTTTACATGGTCTTGGCTGGCCGTCTTCTTTGTATCCCAATTCCTGTTCAAGATGTTCTACATCAGGTTGATGTACCTACACAACAAGGAGGTTGCCCGTGTGGCTGGTCTCAGTAACATTCCTGGAAGATGCAGAGGTGGAAAACAGTGTTCACAGCCTAAAAGGACATGTGTTTCTTTCCTAGCTGAGAGAAGAGGGTGCTCGGAGAAATGTGGGATAGTCTAGGTAAAAAGGTAAAAATGTCTTTGCCCTCTAGTGCCTGGAAATCTCTGGGAACAAACAAGGTTTGCTTATTCCTGTTTTGTTTTTTTTTGGGCTGCTGTTACACCCCCAGTGTTACATGATTATTCGTCCATAAGTTCTAACTAATTACGCAGTACAGAAGGAAAATCATGCATAGAAAGAGACAGGTAAATCAAACAATAGCACACTCCTAAGCTTTGTATTCCTTCTGAACATCCTACAGCTTGCAGCCCACAGAGCAAAGTTTTGTTCAAAAGCCTTGCTCAAACTGAGACTGTGGAAATTGTTTGCTGCTGTAGGCCTTGTTGCTTTTGCCCTTTTTTGAAGTGCTCAGTCCCTAACTTAGCATTCATCCTGTTTATCACCAGGAACATCTCCCACACTGTCTCTGCAGTTGTACCTACTGCAGTTTCTTCTTGGATTCAGAGGACCCAGTCAATGTGATTTAAATTTGTTTCAAGTGGCAGAATCACTACCTGAATATATTAAAGAAAACAGACTTACAAAGCACTCAAAAATATGAGCAAATATTTATATTTGCGCAAGTATATTCATCTATTTATGAAATTTCCATTTGACAACGAGGAAGCTTCCATATATGAAGCAATCCTATATGGATGTGAACTGGAAAAAAATAGTTGCTTTAAAATACATAATTCATGATGAATTAGCCAGATTAGTCACTTTACTCTGGTTAATTAAAAAAAACAAACAAGCACAAACAAACAAACACACACACACAACCAAACCAAACCAAACCAACCCCCCCAAAAAAACAGGCCTGCTCTGAATGCAGTGCACTACCGCTAATTTTATAATATTTAATGCTATAGTTTGTCAGGATAGTCTGACACCCTTCTATGCTTCCTGAGGGCAGATAACTATATGTGAAAAACAGAATATTTCTATGGAAAGATATCAGAATAGATAGTAGACTAACTAAATATTAAATAAAAAATGCCTTAGTCTGTCTGACTACACACAGTATTTAGGGGACATTTCTGACTGTAATAAGGTCTCTACTATCTTTTTCTTATCAGTAACCTGCTGTAGACTGGGGAATCAACCGTGAATATTGAAATTTACTGATAACCTAGAAATATTACTTGAGATGTACAGAGTGTGCATAGAGAGGAACTTGCATTTTTTTTTTTTTTAAGGCAATTCCTCTTGGTTTCAGGGAGAATTTCACCTGCATGAAAGCCTGAGGATCTGGTGCAGTTCAATTAGGTGAAATGAAAAATAAATTGTTCTAGTGAAATAAATTTTTTTTTTTTTTTTTTTTTGGGGGGGGAGGCTAAGAAAATTAGCTATGTTAGTTGCATTTGTAATGATAAATATGCCACCTTTAACACATTGGTCTATGGTGCAAATCTAACTAACCTGGTCTAGGGGTAAGGTCCTATTCAAGCTGGGGAGATAATTCAGTCTTGACAAAAATTGTGCAGCTCAGAAGTTTACCATATAGAGCCACATTTCAGCCAAAGTTTAATATAATGAGTTATTTCATAGCATATTTCATGAGTAATCTCATTCAAGTTATTCAAGACGTAGTGAGAGAAAATCTATCTCTGTAATCAGAACCAGCATCTCAGCATTAATTTTTGAGAAATAATAGGATGTGAAAGGATTGGAGCAAAACAACTTGCTGTTGCTCTAGTGGTATTGGATACCTAATTCCAGTTTTTCTTTTTTAATTTCTAATTTTTTTCACCTCAAAAATTATGGTGTAAGAAGGACACTGTAAGCTGATGGAGGTTATACAACAGAAAAACAAGTAGGGTTAACCAGCAAGATCATTTTCCCTTTATTGATGGTAATTCAACACCACAAAATCAACAGCCATGTCTGCTTGCTTTCATTGGATTGATATTCAGAGGAAGAGATTGAATCCATGTTCATAAAATACTTGGAAAGCAAATAAAACGGCGTAGATCATTTGCACTGTTGTAGCTCATGTACAATAGGATAAATATATCAGTTATTTTTCTCTAGGAGAGGGGGTGAGAATGAGTCAAAACATTGCTAGAATGCCATCCTTTCTTTATTAACTGAAGAACCCTCTTTAGCACCTAAAGTTATTCTGAATTTCAGTAGCCCCCTTTTTAAATAGTTTGCTCTTAGCACGGTTGCAGAATGGAGTTATGCACTCCTACAGCGAAGAAAAGCTTACAGCAGAAGAAGCTGAATTAAAATCAGTGTATGGACCCAAGAAAACAAGTCCTTCTTAAGGATTGTACTCCTGTGTTTTAACAGACAAGAAAAGAAACACAAAGTTTTACTGATCTGGAACATTACAAACTTGCTTTGTCATTCCAAAGATTTTTCAGCATCAGGTGAAACATTTTCATTGTTGGTCGTTTGTTTGATAGTGACATCTGTTTTGCTGCAGAAAGTGCATGATGTTTCAGAAGACTCCTCTTAGCTCTGGATTTTTTTCTGGATAATCCAGTATATTATGGATGATAAATTACCAAAAAAAATCAGTAGAGTAATACCTATTGGGTGTGAAAAAGACCTCTGCATCCATCTCCTGGAAAGCGTGGTGTTAAAATCTCTTCTAGATTCAGAGCTCGTAAACTCTCTGTGAAGATCCTGTTGTTCTCATTAGGCAACGTTTGTGCCTGTAGACCCTGGTGAAAGGAAACACAAGGTGTTAAAGGAATGCTTTGCTTAATGTAAGGTTCATATGAAGCATAAACATAATGTGGATTGTTCTGGTTGAATGTTTTCTTTGCTAGTTCCTAAAGGAACTAGCTGTAACTAACTGACTGAGATAGCTGTAAAATAACAGTCATAATCTAACTCGAGGAACTAGGTAGCAAAGTTTTTTTTTTGTTTTGTTTTGTTTTTAACTTGTTATAAAGTTCTGATAAAAATCTGTTTGGTCCCTCACATTTGCAGAAATAGAGCTCTTCTCAAATACACCAATCATTTTTTGCTTTTAAAAAGAGAATCTCTGGTTTAGCAAGTCAGTTCAATAGCTGGAGTTTTCCACTATTTAAGCAGTGTAACATCGGAATTACTTCTTTCAACATCTAATATCTACTAAGTAGATCGGTCACTTCAGATGCAAACATAAATGGCAGGGGTTTTATGTGAAAGAGTAAAATTTCCTTTCTTATTTGATTTTTCTGAAGAGACATTTTCTGTATGCTGGCAATCTAATCTTTGGAATGGTACTCATTTATCCTTTGAATGAGACATAAAATGAAAGGTCTAAACACTTCTGGTCATTAAAGTTCCTGTTGAACCTGTATCCTATTTCAGCTTGGGTAATTACATTGTGCCTTCTTTAGCAATGTCAGTCAGAGAAATCAATCTAATAGCTGTCTGGTTAGCATGGAGTAGCACCTGTGCTTTAACTTCAGAGAGAGCTGCGTTTCTGTGATAGGTTACAGATCCTTTCAGCTTTTGATAGCAGTTACATGGTTGTAAATGTGGTGGGCAACAGGCTTTCCCTTGCAGTTGAGTCACTAACCTTGAAAAGCAATGAAAGTTTTTGGGCTCAGAACTGAAATAGCTTTGAGGAGAAAATTCTTTATTCTCTTGAGTGCTCAGAAAATATATAAATTGGCCTGCAGAAGGTGTGGCCAGTACATGTATTTCACTTGTATGACCTATTACAAAGACTGAGTTCCAATTACAAGGTGCTTTATGAAGATCCCCTTTTTTGGGCGGGGAGGGGGGAAGGTGGAATTGCTTTAGGGAATTCTTTGACCAGAAGTAATTGTGCTTATATTTCCTAGAAAGAGAGTTAGGGGTTTTTCTCTCTCATCCTAAGAATCTAAGAATGTCCATCACAGATTTTTTCACTTTTATTTTTTTTCAGTTTACTGCGTGGAGAAAGTAGAGATGTAATTCATACCTCGGAATATTTTTTTTTCATCTTCTCATCTCAAATCTTGTTTCTCTTCCAACTTCATATAGAGAGTTCACAGCTTATGCAGTTTGTGAGATGTGTGTGTTGATAGCAATAATAACTCCCTCAGTGCTTCCATTAATCATTTATAGGCTATTGAGTCAGATATAGTGTGATAATGCCTAGTTATTCCTAAGGCCTCCCTTTTGAGTCATATGTTTTTTTTTAAACAGAGCTCTTTTTTTTTTTTTTTGACCCCCTCCCTTCTCCACCCCCATCTTTTCTCAACAGGCTTTATTAGGTATATTCGATACTCAAAATACTCAATAAGATGAAAGAAAGTTGTATGTGTAGCTAGATGATAGTAGGTCACTTAGGATACAGAGTCTGATAAATAATGACCAGGATTTGCTGATACCTAATGTCTGTCTGACAGATTCGACTGTGGGGGATTTTTTCAGATTCCTCCATCATATGCAGTTTACATGTGTAAAAAACAAAACAAAACAAAACAAAACAAAAAAAATTACACAAGAAGGAAATAGTCCACTAGTCACTACAAAAAGGTATATCCGTTTGTTAAGGTTTTAGGTTGTCACAGCACTATTAAGTTTCCTTACTGAGTGTTAACTAAATTTGTTAGTGTATTAAATGCATTATTATGCCTTCTTCCTACAACTAGCAAAATGAAACTGGTCAATTATTAGTCCTCTTACTGAACAGTTTCATCAGTGAGCTGAATCACTGTAAAATAATTTGCAATGGCCCCTTTGGAGGATGTTCTTCAGGGGGAAAAAACACCCAAAATGGGAAATATACTACCTTTGACATTGCTACTCTGTTGATTCTTGTGGAGAACTGTAAGACACCTCACTTGATTGCATTTAATGTGATATTTTTCATAAATACTAAACTTGGTCTAGCTGAAGAAATTTATATATGGTATATTTTCATTTCTAGATTTCATATTTCATTCTTCACATTACTGTGTATTAACTGCCAGACTTAAAGGGCATAGGCAAGGTTTCTAGGCCAAAATGAGAAATAAAATTGGGAAAGAATTAAGGGAACGGTTTTGTGCCAATCAATGCTAAAAAAAATGACAAATGTCATACACTGCTTTTATAAGTAACAATGAAACAATGATTTTCAGTTTTCTGCTGAAGGAAAGATAATATTTTAAGACATGAAAAAAAAAGGGTCCAACCAAACCAGGAAATAATTGTTTGTTGGTTTGTTTTTTCTTTTCCCTGTTTATCACTTTCAAATATAAATCAAATGTAAATGAACCTTAATTTAAAACTCCAGATACTTGTGTCTTTGAAGATATAAAACATTACATGCTTTTTGTTTTCCATAATCTTTTGATTTATACCAATCTCAACTGTATTGAAACAGGTTGAGAATCTTGACCTTTAAAGTTTGATGGAAAGTGTTATTATAAAACTTAATTTAGCTGACAGTCATAAAATGCTTTGTTAGTCTTTACCTCGCTGGGTTGTCTTACATTATGAGTAGTCCTACTGATTTCAGTTGTCTAGTAGTGATGCAAAGAACGGTTCACTGTAAGAGCAGCTGGCTGT
Source organism: Netta rufina (assembly GCF_964035555.1). NCBI lineage: Eukaryota > Metazoa > Chordata > Aves > Anseriformes > Anatidae > Netta > Netta rufina. The sequence goes on along the minus strand of NC_140128.1, from coordinate 10,635,857 downwards.
AAATGCTAGCCAAGGGTAAATTAATGCAAAAGAAATAATTAATGGAATAAATATAAAGTGATAATATATATTCATAACAGTATTTTGTAACAGAATATCTGTGTCATTTGTCTGACACTATAATCAAATATATATGCATATTTAAACAATGTGTATAAAGTTTAAAAACTGTACTCAGCTTTTTCACAGATACTTAGATGATTCCAAACTTTTGGACTCAAGATAATGCTCTGATTTGATCCTCAAGTTCAAACCGTTCTAGTAAATGAGTAAGTATTCGCTGAAACTAGGAGCCACTGAGTTAGCACAGAACGTGTTTTACGAAGTCAATTTCATCATATATGACTATATAGTCTTTTTAAATCCCACTTATAAACAAGTAAGATTATTGACAAATTAGGTTTTCCAGCAGACTAACAGTAGATTCCAACTTGGAGCATGTCAACCATAATGATGCAACTTAATTGTGGTATTGTTGATTTTAAAAATACCTTGGGTTTTGTGATACCATATAAAATTGCAGCTACATCAGGGACCATGGCACTTTATGGACATAGAGATTATTTTCTCTTTGGAAACGGCTTGATGAATTTGTTGTATAAAAAGGATGGATATCATAGGTAGCTGTTTCTGCTAGCTGATTTTAGTAATCAGCTATTTTATGAAATTGCCTGTGGTTGTTCTTCTAAGGCACCTGGCACTTACATTGTGAGTTTTGGGTTCCCTTCCGTGAGTAAAGGTCCTGCAGAATTTGGCAAGGTTGTAGGTTATGGCACTGAGGACATCGCCATCTTAGAATGCAGAGAGAAATTTTTCTGTGGGCTTGCGTTTTTAACAACCAAGGTAAAGTCTACTGCAAAGAGAAGTTTATACTGGACAGACAAATGTGTTACACAGCTATCAAGGGCTGATTCAGCTGTGCTTCCTCCTACTTTTAGGAAGTAGCAACCCATTTAGTTGTACCTATGTATTTTGTTGATATGCAATGTATAATGCATGTATAATACAGTTTGTATTTGACTAGAGCAATGTGTATTTTAAGAATTTTTGAGAAAGAGGTGCAAAAATTACTTGTAAATGTTGGCAGATAATCACAGTATTCATGAATTCTCATTTATTTTTTCTTATACTTCCTTCTTGAAAACACCCAGTGTTGCTGTGAGCATTCTGTTACTTCCAGAAAGTAATTTGGAAGTGAGATAATCTAATCTAAATTCAGTGTAAATATAAATACCGTTAAAATATGCTTTCAAGAGTAACGGGACTATATGTGTAGCGTGGTGTATAGGTCATCCCTTGTTTTCAGAAAACAAGGATTTCTGTGTCTAAGTTATATATTACTGATTCTAAAGTATAATTTTGTCTTTTATACATATGTTTGCTCTGTGGAGATCAGTTCAAACAACATACTGTCTAGTTAGCTATTGCCAATGTATTTTTTTTGTGTTTTCTAATAACGTGTATCTGTGCTGAAACAATATATCCCAGAAATTTAGAATTAGACAATTCCTTCTGGAGAGGAATTCTTACCTAGCTGTGAAGTAGAATAAAAATAATATTTGTATTATTCTATTTCCACGTTTCATCTGTGCTACCTTTGTGCATGTATACAAATTTAGAGTGGTGTAGAGGGTAGAGGATGGCAGACAAGGGGCATAAAGGGCTGCACAATCAGGTAAAAATAAGTGAGGAAAAGAGAACTTGTGGTCTTTTTCATCTTGATGTTCTGTGTGCATCGGTGTTAGAGGCAGCACCATTAATTGCAATGTTGATGTCACGATTTTTCAGACTTGGGACGTTTTCCTAAAACATTTCTCGATGAGCACCTTCATGGCTGTAAATACAGCTCCACAAGAAAGCAGCATGCTGATATGGTGCAAAACAGTTTCTAGACATCTGTTGAATTTTCTCTCCATGATTTATTATTTTATCCAGATGGGGATAATGATAATACAAAATCACTTTAGAGGACCCTATGTGGGGATAAATATGAATGTTGGGCAGGTTTACATTAGGAAGGAGTGTGAATTCCTTTTCTTTGGAGCAGAGGAAGGTGTCTGCAATGCTTGAAGAATAGTACCTGAGTGGTGAAAAGAGTTAAGATGCTCTTGAATTGTGATTTTTTACATTTGCCTCTTCAGTTAGATGGATTGTGTGGTCATGCAGATAGATAACGTAGCACAGATGATACTATCTTAATGGTGCTTCATCTATCAAGGTTTTGATTTCTTTGTTTGCACTGAGCATTGATACTGAGAGTATTATAGCATTTAGATGGGAGAATTTCTAACATGGTGTACTGCAAATTTGCCTTCAGACTGTGAACATATAACCGTATAAGATTGATCAAATGAATAACACTGTTAAAGTATTTTGGATTTAAAAAACAGCAACCAACCACCCAAGTCCCGGACTTCTTACTGTAATTTAGAATTCATTATAAAAAGCAGCTTATTAATATTTAAAAGGAGAGTCTTTTCTTTAAAATGAATGTGTAGATGTAATTATTTGTTTTAGCAAAGAGGTTTAAAAATGAGGAATTGTCTGCTGGTTTGAAACTGTTCTAATGCCGCTGGCTATGAATATATTATAGAGCTATATGTTTATAGAAAACGTTTCCATCCTGTCATCTTCATTTAATACAGTCATTTTCAGCTTTATTAATTTCACCTGGGTTAGATTTTTGTTTACACTGTAATGCAATTTGTGGTATTGGATATGATTCTCTCTGGTCCCTTATTCTGAAAGATTCTTGCAAGACTGCAACGTGCCTTCAGTTTTGCTGTCTTTATTACTGAAAACTGTTTACATCAGAAGTATACAAGTAATGAAGCTGGCAAGAAGTTATTATAATGGAAAATGTTATTATAAATGGAAAATAATCTCTGAATGAAAGCCCCTAATTTTGTGCATGTATGTCACGTGTGACTTCTTAGGCCTTGTATTACACTATCCATATTACTAGTTTGCACTTAACCAAGAGGAATATGCAGCTAAAGACATTCCTGCAACGAGTATTCAAAGTTTCAAAATTGAAAGAGGTGTATTTCCTTTGATGAGCCTTTTCATTGACTTCAGCCTGGTTTGGGAGACTTTCTTATTCAATTTGCTCTTGACAGATACTAGTATTAAATCGTATTTTGAAATGTTGCTTCTAGTATTAAGCTAGATTGTAGAAATGAATTTCAAGATTTCTGAAAGGAATGTATTTCTGTGCAGAAAGCAATGAAGTCTTGCAACCCAATATTTTCATGAGGAAAACAAATTTGTTGCGTGTCTCATTTCAGAGAATGCAGGCAATTCCCTAGGATTATTTTCTTTGTTCTTCAGTATTCTGGAGACTTACTGTTTTGAGTAGGCGTGAAGTTTCTGACAGCAAAGCACCAGCAGCAATGGCTAGGGCTCAGTGCACGCACACAAGTGGCAGGGTAAACATCCTGCACATGGTTCTTGTTATTTGAGCCATCAGACTTCCCTGACACTCTCTCATACCACATTTTGTGCTGGTTGTTTTTGTCTGCTAGTGACAAAGATTGACTGTAGCTTGCCCATACACTGTTCAACATGACCTGTCTGGAGCGAGGCTGGAATATGTGTCTCTGTCCAAAAGGAGAGAAATTCTATATGGCCAGCACGCAGACAGAGGATGGGGTGAGCTCTCAGTCTATGAATATAATGATTTTTAACTTCTCTCTAAAAGAAAGCACTTGTGACTATCTTGTGACCTCTTGTTTTCACCAAATTGGTAGGGAAGTGTCATCATTTACCGTTAAATTAGTCTGATATAACAGGTAGATGAGTAATACTGCATTAAGTGGAGACAGACATTCAGATATTTGTTGTCACCTGTTAGGTTCCCTGAGGCCCATGATTAACAGGTTTGTGTTTTGTGTGTGCAAAGGGGATATAATGCAAATAAAAACAAACAAAACCAAAGAAACTCCCATGCAGAATGACTTAGTGCATGAGTGCTAGGATGGTTTACTGAAATTGTGGCTGTGGGACATTTCTCTCCAACTTTGAGTACTGCTTCCTGGGAGAGTGCTTACCCCCATTTTGTTATCTGAAATATAGATGTTAGTTTTTAAATTGCAACTGGATGTCTCGAGGAAGAAAGTATGGGAGATGTGCCAGTGGTTTGACCACTGGGCTTCTGAGAAAGAACTGTTTACAACTGTTCTCAGGGTTTCAATTCTTTGTCAACAGATTTTTATTATTTTTTTGCCTCTGTAACTACTCTGGCAGCTGCTCCTCCCAAATTGTCATTTTTGTCTGCTACAAAAGCAATGCAAAATGAAGAACTGTCATACCACATGTTGTATCTCTTTTCACAGCTTCCAATTAAACTCACACTCAACTTCATACATTTGGCTGCTTTATTGATTTTTTGTCTGTGTGAGGGGAGATTGGGTGGGTAAGAATAGAAAGAAAAATAATACTAAAACATGGATCGTACAAACCCCTTTGATATGAGCTGTAAACTGTAATTGTCCTTTTGTCTTTGCCTCCTCTTCCTTTCCGATGTGAGTGTAATATGAAAAATGGTCCCATAATTGAAAAGACTCCATGCAGTCTACTTTGTCAACAAAGCTCTCTTGACTCCTTTGGCTGTTTATACCTACTGTAGACTTTGTGTTGGATTTTGCAGGGCATATCCAGAAGTACAGCATTTCATAAATCGAATGGCAGCCAGCTTATCTGCGAGTGAATGTTCTTCTTGCTGCTGAAAATTGTGAATTCCTTGGCTATTGTTGTTTGACGTTTTTCTTTTTACTGAAGGAAGGTTAGTAGAGTTGGGCATGGCTCTTCACAGTACTGATGAGAACATAATCTTCAGTGTGGCTCACCCTTTTGTGGGCTGTTGTCTTGATGCTAAAAGACTGACTTACTCAGAGCTGAAAAGAATCAAGATGCTTTCTTCACATTTAGAAAAGAGGATTGAATGTGTTGGTATGTAACTGATACAAGGAGGCACCCTCATCAATTTTAAGTACTCTGTGATTGATGGCTTTCAACTGTAGTGTAGCCTGCTTGCTTCTGGATTAAGAATGTTGTGCTGCTGACTCATATTTACTGATCTTTTTGCTCGATTTTGCGTATGCTTCATTCTTGGTGAGCCAAGGCATTCAAGCTATTTTTGACTTCCTCATCCATTTCCTCTGCCCTTTACTGTTGTTAATCTCCACAGCTAAACAATGTATTTCTTTGGCATTTACCTTATCTTACAGAATCAAAATAGGAGAGAGGGGGGAAAAGGAAGAAAAACCATAAGTGTTTCAGCTCTAACAAACAGCCAAACTAGAGACTTAAATTGTTTCAAATCCGTATACTGCTCAGGGAATGCTGCATTCAGTTCTATGAGTACTAATTATATAAGATGGTCCATGTATTTTTGTGACTTGATTCTTAAAATGCAGTGAATAGTGTCTGTGGAGGTTGGGAAGAGGCTGCTTTGTGAAGACAGATTCTTGTGCTCTGTGACTAAAATAAATGATAGCTCTTTTGGGTTTGAAGTATACATTATTTTGGTTGCTCATAGATATCCTGCTGCTCAAGCACACAGGGAAACAAATGCATTTCGTCTATAAGAAAATAAAACCCAGAGTTGGTTTTCTCAAAGCTTGTTTTGATCCTCAGCTGAAAACAAGATTATTGTCTGTTTTCACTGCACACCCCAGGTTGTCTGTTGATCTTACCTCATCTGGTCTGAGACTGTGTAATGGAAATGATTAAAAAAGGATGGCCATATCAAGGAGATTTATAAATCCTGAATTTCAGAAATGACTCCTTGTTAATTAGCATTCCAGATAAATTACTTTATTCCAAAGAAAAAAAAAAGTGTATTTTGCCATGCAAAATTACTGCATCATTATCAATTATACATTTATTTATTATTTTTTTTAGGAAGGAGAATAATCTGAAATTTATGTCAGGCTTCAACTTGAATCAATATATATATAAAGACAAGCATAAGTATGTATCCTATAAGACTGATTATTTGATCTTTCTAGACAAGGATACATCCTTTCTAGGCCAGGATGCAGTCCTTGCTGTGCAAATCAAAAGCCATACATAATCTCCTGAATATCGGATCACTTCTCCTGGTACTTTGAGTCTGAACGTTTTGGACACTAGAATGCTATTATTCAAGTATTACTGTTGTACTTGTTTGTAGCAGGTGTGGATGGAGTTCTTGCTTTCTCACCCAGAACATGCAGTGTGATTTAACTTTTTTTTTTTTTTTTTTTTTTTGAAACGCTGTACTTTTGGAGATTTTTCAGTCTTCTGAAGTCTAAACAAACCAATCGAGCACCAAGAGAGCTAAAGAAATGGTATAAAAATGTGTTGCCTTACATGAGGTGTGCCATTTTGTGTTATGTATTTTTTTTTATGTCTGATCCACCAATATCACGGAACATGAACTGGTAGCAGCTCAGTCTGCTGCTGAAGAGAAAACCCAGAGAGTCATGTATGGAGTGAGTGAATCAGTAATATTCTGGTTCAGAACTCAGTTACTCCAGTGCCAGAAAATGACACACGTACCCCCTTAGAAACTCACAGAAAATGTGGAGAGTTTAGCTGGATGATAGGTTATTAAGTGTTTTTTAAATAGCGCAGACTTGGCAAGTAGATTTTGTCACTCTTAATATGTTATCTGTGTATTCTTAACTTGGAAATCCTACTAAAATGTTTCTTTGTGCAGGAATGCATGGCCACTTGCTAACTAAAATCTTGTTCCCAAGACTGCCCTGCTTCTGTTTTTAAAGTGCCATTCAGGCTGATGAATGAGATGTAGTGCAAACTGGCAGTCTCTGGATGAGTTGGACTGAAATTCAGTGAGCAAGTGGTGGGAAAGACAAAGCTGCTTTCTGGGAAGGTTGCAAAGCTTAGAGATTTCATGATCTGTCCCTGAGAGCAGGCTGACCTGGTCTGAGGCTTGGCGTTACTGGAATTTTTTTCTTTCTTTAATTGCAAGCATTGTGACAGTTCTGATTTTATGTGTATTTCAAAATTACCTGCCTTGAACAATGTGTCAGTGCATTTCAGATGTCAAGATGAGCAAGGTCAGAAGTACTGCTTCTTTACAGTACAGAAGAATGCAGTGGTATCATTACTGTTGTTAAAAATTGCTCTCTCAACAAGATATCCTACATCCAATTTTGCTATTGCAAAATCTAATATGACGAGACATCCATTGAAGCAATTTATGAAAACTAACCTTTACAGCCCTTTGGTTTTGAAAGAGCTATGTGGAGAAACCATTTTTGTTTGTTTTTCGGTTTTATCTTGTTTTTCATTTAGGGTAATATATGATCCAGAGAGAAATTTAGTTGTATTGACAAAATGGACGTGGAGTGATGTGATGGGATTACAGCTATTAATTTATATGAGAACATTGTTCTTTCATGTAAAAAGTTTCTTAGAAAATTCCTTGCAATTAAATGGCAATGATTATTTGCCATTTCAAAATGACCCCCCCCATGTTCATTTTGATAGTGTTTGAGTTATTGAAAAGCATGCTAATGACTAACTGTAGGGAATATGACATGATTTTTAGGAGACTGAGTAATACCGTACAAGTGCAAAGTAAAGAGAGAACCATATCTAATTCAGAAATTATTAAAATAAATGAGAGCCTAGCTTGCAATACATTCACTTGACCTTGTGAACAGTAGGAGGCTTGAATTCTGGGAATATGCAAAGTTCCTGAATGAATTTTCTCAGTCTGGGTAACCTGCCAATTAGCTGCCTTGTATTGTTCACACGTTGCCTGAAAGATCTCACTAAATACTGATGTCATAATTTTGCATGGAAGTAGTTACAGACTGTGACTGACACTTCTATTAAAACCCTCTGTTTTCAGGGCCTGTTATATAGCCATAAAAATCACTCGACATTCAAGGTCTCTGCCTGGGAGTCTTTTTTTTCCTTCCTTAATATAAAACTTGAGAAGATATACTTTACTATTTTGACCTCTGTAATAAAAGAAGAAAATATATTGGGTTTTTGAGACAGCACCTTCTTATAGCCCAACCATTACTAAGTTTTAGCCAGAAGTTTTGATGTTTACAGCCATGTAGTGTTTATTTTTTTTTGTAGGAGTGCCCAAATGGTGGATTATGCTTCAGGCTAGGTTTACTCTCAGTTTTACCACTGCCAAGCGACTGTCTGTGTACCTGCTGCTGTAAGGCCAGCCCAGCTGGGAGGAGACACCTCAACAGGTTCACTTCTCCCCTGGACACAGAGCCAGTCTGCAGGTTCATCCATCTTACAGCCAGGAGAGCTACCTGTCTCCTCTTGTAGATGGGAGAAAGGGGAAGAGCTTTTGAATTCGGCTCTTGCCACAGCTTAGAAGAGGCAGATAATAGCACAGAAGCAGTAAGATGCGTTTTCTCAGCTTCCTCTCAGAAATGGCTAACACCTTTGGACAGCCTAGCACTGCTTAGCACGGCATTACATGCTCTGACTGGGAAAGGTTTAAATGCTCTGACTGGGAAATAACATGAGAAAGGGCATAAACTTAGGCTTAACATCTGCCTGACAGTATCACTCCACTCCAAATACCAGGGTGCATTCTAGCAATTGAAAAATGTCTGCAGAGGTATTGGGAGTGGGTTTGTTCTTTCTTTTTTTCCACCTTGTGCCTCCATGTCAGTTAGGTTTGTGCTTAAACTTGACTCTTTTCAATTCTGATTCTTTGCTTTCATTGCTACTTCTGTAAAGGAGCTTATCTTTCTTTCCAAGCACAATATCACCTTGCTAGCTACAGTCCTTCTATGAAGTCATAAAAAATGTAAACTGGAGATGCTTGTGTTTAATTAAGAATCAGATGTTATCTAGGAGTTAACAGACACCATTCTAGACAATAGCATAGCTGTCAGCTTCTTCAGTGAAAATGCCATGGTGATACCTTTCAACATCTTTTAATTTAATGTATATATTCCATTTTATGTATCTTTGTGGCACTTGGCATCTAACACTTAAAATGAATGTTTTCCCAATAAAGAATACAGTAACTGTCCTCCAATATGATCAAATATATTGCTGTCTTTGAGGAAAATAATTTGATTTTATTCTGACTTGCACTGATTTTATAACTACCGTAACTTTTGTTGAGTTAGTTGGCAGTAACAAATTACAGTGGAGCAAATTCTCTTGGAATCTGTGACGATATTTTTTTTTTTCATCCTTCTATTGCTGTTTCTCTTTGACATGATGCGTAATGCTTCAGCTGTGAACCTGGCTGAACAGAAATGTCATCCTCTGCTCTGGAGGCTGTTAGATCCTACTTCTAGGGAACTGGCAAGCTCTAGTTCTCTGAGCTAAAACTCTTTAATGGGAGTCATTCTTCAGCAAAATCCCAGATAGTTTGTGATCAAATACTAGGGGAAATTTAAGGCAAAAAGCTGAAAAAAGAAAAGAATCCTGCCACGTTTGATTTGATGGGCTTGTAACAAAAGCAAGGTACTGAGTTCTTGCTATTGTGGGAGGGTACAAGAGAAAGAAGACTTGGAGGGCTTCTACAAAACTGTGCTTAATTTCGTAGTAGAATCTATAAAGGTATCTCATAATGGGCAAGAAGGAATTTTAAACACAATGTGTAGGATATCTGGCTCCTCCTTTTCTTTGATACCAAGATCTGAATTGAGGAACCTGTGTTGCCTTATCTTATTCTTCCTCTCCAGACAGCTGCATTTAGCAGAACACTGAAGTAATGAAAGAGGCATAGGGAAACAATGTTGTTTATTTCATTTTATTTTATTTTGTGTCTGTTTTTCTCCCAGAGCTGTGTTCACTGAAGTCAGTAACTGGCTAAGCAGAACTGAGACAAAAGCATGACTTTGGATCAAGTTATGTCTGTACAAAGACAAATTTAGACTCAGAAAATAAATCTGGAATGAACCTAAGACAGGTCTTTTGACATGTCACAGTGAGCTGCACCTTTTCTTCACACACGTGAAAAAAATCCTTCACCCTTCAAAACTTTCATGGATGCAGATTGCACAGCTGCCCTAAAAAGCCTGTGCATGTCATGTACTTCTCTATCTTAGCTTTTTTTTTCCTTAAGATCTTATATCTATGTTATATCTATGTTACATTTTAAGCATATTACTTCAATCCACTTCGTGATCGAGGCCTATTTTCACATGTACAATTTGTATTCATCTGTATAATATTTTCATATCTTTTTTTTTTTTTTTTTTTTTTTTTTTTCCTCCCATATTCCCTTGAAGTTTTGTTTTCCAGGTTTCTGGTTATTCTTGATATCCTCTCCTCTGGATCTTCTGTTGGTCTGTATCTTCCATTAAGCTCATTTCCTGCACTTTGGTGGACATATTACTGCAGCTAAGACTCTACCAGAGTGCTGAGCAGAGGGGAAGGATACACGGTACTTGCGTGCATTTCTTCCAAGGTGGTGGTGGCATTGCTTTTGCTTTGGTATGGTGTCATGCTCAGGTTGCTCTCTGTGTTTTACTGTGATGGGTAGTTTCCCTTTGCTCAGGGAGTAGGTGTTGGACTGGTACCAATGTTCAGGGTGGAACAGCCTGAGCACAATAACTCATCTCTATGTCATCTGTATTAATTTACTGAAAATTGGCCTGTATTATTTCCCCATTTTGTGCTAAGTGAATAAAAAAATCTGTATGTCATTGCTGCTTAGCAGTCCTCTTAATGAGCACTGGAACATGATCTTTTATGACCTTGAGCCTTTAACTTTCCAATTTTTTTTTCCATAGTCAGAGGGACAAATGTTTGGTTAAATGAACTATTCAGATTTTCCAGTAGATTTTTTTTATTCTCTCTGCACACATCCAGAGCTTAATTAACAGCACACCAAGGTTTCATGTATGGCTATTCCACATATGAAAAAGTACATATTCCTTATGTACTTTTGTATCTGTTTGGAAGCCTATTAAGGCCTCTGCAAGCTATTGAAACCTTTGTAAATGTTTCCAATTTTAAGTGTGAAATGGCTTTTACAAAGACTTGAAAACATTAAAATAATGCTAGAAAATAAATGAAGCACTATTTGACCTGAAGCATGCTTATTTCCCTCTCCAGTGTTGCAAGCAAGTAAACAGCCCAGTTATTCTGACCCACTCTACTTAAAATGTTAATTGTGTAATATAAAGTTTAGAGTTCTTCTGCCATCGCTAATCTCAATCTTCATTTCTCTTCTTAATTGCACATTTGAACAAGAAATCGTAATGTTTTTAAATTAGCTCTTACAATCCATTGGGTCTTATGTGATAGAGAAGATAGTTACTTGTAAACTATGTGGTTTATGTGTAGATAGACCTGGCTGATAACCAGAAACATTGTAGAAGTTGCAAATGTAAAATGCTTTTGGAAAGTATATATTGAAACATCAATAGCTCTCCTTTCCCCAGTCCTTTCTGTCATTTCCTGTCTCAAAAGAAAAAGAAACAAACCATGTTTTGTATTCAAAAATCTGTTACGCAAGTCTAGGGATAAATAAGCATTCTTAGTCTGTGTTAGCTAGTTCTGGATGGCTAACAGAACAAAATTATAATGGAAATCAGGCAGTTCCTTGTTATACAGAAAAGAGGAGGAGGATCACAGGGTTACCCTGTGGTATCTGGTATTATATGAAGAATAAACTTCAGAATTTTATCATAGATAAGTAATTGTCATTAACAAAGTAATAAAATACCCAGCATTTTACACAGCACAGGGGACTTCCAGATAATTCAGTTAAGTTTCCACTTACCACGGGTGACTGTATCACTTAAACATATTGATGGATTTTTCAGGCCTGTCCTAAAATCACCTATTTTTCTTAAACAGAAAACAACAACAAAATGTTAGCCTGCTACTTTTTTTTTTTTCATGATCTTATTTTTTATTTTTTATTTTTTTTCATGATCTAATTTTTTTGAGGACCCAAGAGTTGGACTCTATGATCCTTGTGGGTCTCTTCCGACTTGTATATTCTATGATACTTCCCCTGGAAAGCTGTTCTAGACAGTGCTGATATTATGGCTAGGAACCTTCTGCTGATTTCCAACCTATTTCCGACTGTTAATACTCATTTTCATCGGTGTTTTGACACTTGTTCTTTGTCTTAATCTTCTCCTTGTTTGACCCCCTAATGAGCTTACACAAAGAAATCATATCTCCCCATGGTGTTCAGTGTGTTAATCCAATTAAGTGAGGAATGCTACATTTTATAAAACGTTGTTAATTCATCCCTATGTCCTTGTGTCTCTGTTGAGGGTTCATACTTATTTTTTGAGCAGAAGTGACAGAAATTGTATTGAGATGTGTCACTATGCCTTGTTTTATGGTATTAAGGTTTTTGTGCTCCTGTTACAAATTCTACAATTGATTACGTTCTAGAGCAGTTTTACCTTTTTCAATAAAAGTAGTACTACCTACCCCATAATCCTGTGATTGATTAATATGGTCTTCATCCTCCCCAGTCATTTCTCACTGATAATTTCCTATCTTTTAGCAGAAATGCTCATTACTAGGCTCTCAAACAGAATGACAAGGCGCTTAATATCATTACTTTTCATTCTCTTTCTATTAGTCAAGTCTTTATGACTTTTCCCTCCTTTCAGAAAGAAATTCCAGTATTCTGTGGCATTGGCAGTGCTTTCCAAAGTTGTACCAGTTGAACTAACTGCAGCTGTCTCTACCTTATTTGTAGAGACATATTTTTGCTGAAAATACGAGATAAACTCCAAGAAAAATTGTTAAGAAAAAATTCTATCTTCCAGTTCTCTTATCAGTAGGCTTCCAGGAACTTTAAGGATACAGTTAATCCAAGTTTATTGCTGAGCGTAATGAGATGGTGTAGTAGGAAAAGTTCAGATCTCCAAGGGAATTTTGCCATTTCTTTTTTTGTGGCTGTGACAAAGTTAGGTGTCCTGCTGTGCAATCCCCTATTAAGAGCTATAACTAGATGTCTATGAACATTCTTGTTTTCACAGGCAAACCGTTCTAGATGCCTGAAGTTTCACTTCTGTTTGTATCTGATTTATCTGTCTTAGCAGGAATGACCAGCCCTGCACTTACTTCAGGTCAAAACCATTGTAATTAAATCCCCCAAATAAGCTTTATTGAGACACAGAATACTAACTCAGACTACTCCAAGACTATGGATCAAGGGTTGGGTTTGTGACACAATGCACCCTTGACCCAACAGCAACAACTCTGTTTGGTCAGAGACATTAAGCTGCACATTTTTGTTTGTACAAGGCTTGTGGAGAGCCCTAATGTACGTAATATATGGTATCTAATCAGATATTTAATAGTATATAATAACTATGCTAATATATATAATATATATCGTAATATCTAATGTGTATCAGGGCATAGATATTTTTAACATTGCATTTTTGAGTTAGGTTGACTGTGTTTGAGCTGTTCCACTGCTCTCTCACATCACAGGGAAGTTTCTGCAGATGGGTCCCCTTTAAGGTTTTCTGACAGTGTTGTTCCACACTGCAGAAACCAATAAAGATTGATTTGTCCAGGAAAATAAACATGGACATAGTTTTCAGGAGAGTAGTTAAATGATTTTGCTGGCCTCCACTGGCAATAACTGTTTAATCCAGGGATGGTTATGTATCTGTGTTTCTCTCTCTTCTGGTCTGTCTCTGTCTCTCATGTGCTGCCTGAGGATTGAAAGCGATGTTCCTGTTTGTTCTCTAGCTCTTCCTCTTCTCGTTCTGAAAGTCTTTGGAAAAGTAAGCACAAATAGCTTAATGTTCTGCCCACCATTATCTGGCAGAACAGTGACACTGCCAGCACTAGGACACAAGGGTTGAAATGCTTTCCCTTTTCCTTTTTATTGACAAAATACCAACAAAAAAGGTATTTTTGGCAAAACACCTGGGGAAAAGGGGTACGTAAGATCTTCCTTGTTACTTCAGAGCGTGCTCCTTTCTTTGTGGTTGGATTAGCTTTCCGCTGTTGGAGCTACAGGAGTAAGGGATGGAAGGGTCTTTAAATAAGGTTTTGAAATAGGTTAATTTCAGAGTAGAAATTTGTTCATTATTCGAAGTACTGATACATAGAAGTATGTCTTTACAAAGATAGACTATTTGGTACTGAACTGGGCTATTATCATTTCACATGTACTTTCTGCAACTTCACCATTTGTTCTCATTTTTTTTCTGTTTTCTTTCACTGGCCACTTTTCTTCCCAAAAATTAAAGGGCCAAAATTGTGCACATTAAGTACTTTAATTGTTCATGGAAAGTACCACATAGTTTAATTATAATGCAAATCTAAAATCTAGAAAATATATAAGACCATATAGCAGAAATGAAAATGACACTATCTTCTTCCATGTATGAAATTGTACAGTCTTTGGAGTATGACGTGGGTGTTTTTTTTTTTTGTTTTTTTTTTTTTTTTCAGGCTGCTTAATACAGTTTAAAGTTCTGTATTAAACACTAAGTTGTATCCAAACTGTAACATTTACAAAGTGTTGCTGGAGAGGTAGGGGGGTAATTTAGTGTCTACAGTCAGGAAATAAATTCATAGACTGTAGATATTACTCCTGACTAGGCCACTAACTGAAGTGATCGAAGGTTCTTCCCTCAATTCTCCTGGCTCATTTTTCTCTGTCTGTGAAACATACATCATTACAGGTGCCTATAACGTGTTTGGTGTATGACTTAAGATGTTGATGCAAATAAGAAATTGGAATTTACTGGAAATGCTAGTGTGTTTAAAATTAAGTTTTGATATGAAGTGTTTTGTCCTGTGAATCTAAAAACATTTTCAAAAATTCTTCACAATTGTGCATCTTAAAATTTAATTCTTGGTATTGTTCTGTTTGTATACTGCTCTCTGTTGTTCCTCTAGGGAACCTGCTTTGGAAGGGGGGTTGGACCCTATGATCTCTTGAGGTCCCTACAGTTCTGTGATTCTGTGGTTCTTGTTGGCTTTTCATGGCTTGCCAGTGTTAGTAGTGTGTGTATTAGTGTTAAGCCATTTAATTAAACTAAAAACTGGAGAAGCAATACCAAGTAGCAACTGCCCATATTCTCCTAAAGATTTAAGGGAATTAAAATGCTGTATGTCAGCACTAGGACTGCATACGGTGCTACAAAGTAATAGAAAACAAGAGAAACACAGTATTTCAAATTCACATAAATGACTTTTCAAAAGACAGTGATGGAGCATATGATTTACTTAAGTTTTTTGATGTATGATAAAACAGAATTTGACAATTAATGCTACGGAATGTGCATCAGATATTTTCTGATATTGTACAGGTACATTTTCAATGAAAATTTAAATTATTGAATTTGACAACTGTTTTGGTGTCCTCTTACTAATGCGTATCAGTTAAATAGTCCCTAATTATCAATACAGTCATCACTAGGTAATTATAGATCAATGAAGATCACAAGCATTAGGCATGAGCTATGCAGTAATAGAGGAAAAAAATAAAAAAGTACCATTATGCTGCTCAAGAGGCAAAGCTTTATGGATTTGTCGAGTTGAATGGGACATTTAAAATTAAAAGAAAAATATATGGTGTTCTCATGCCAAAAAGAGTAGCACAGATGAATAACAAGGAGATGGTGAATAATAAGGTTGATAATTGATGTGAATCTGAGCAATCCAACTGGTTAATTGCACATGAAAGTGTTTTCAGTTTTCCTGGAAATGATAAAAACTGTTTCAACATAAAAAGAGCAACCAGCAGCATGGTCCATGTTTCTCAGCAGTTTCAGAGTTGAGTCCTCTGCAGAGCTAAAACAGCAATGTGCTGTACTCTCCCTCAGTCACAGTCATTGCAGTTGTGTTATAAAGCAGTATGAAAAAAAAAAAATTGTAATTATAACATCAGATTTATTTTAATTAGAATGTTCAGGAGTGTTAGTGCAGTGTCTGACTTTCTAATATTTTGCAAATTAAAAGCAAGAAGGAGAGAAAGATTGCAAAGATATTTGACTAAACATGTTTGGTAATTGTCCTCTTTAGAGATGCAAGGGTGACTCTTAGTCAGGTGAATGTATCCATGTCCTTCTGTGCATCCCACTATAGCTGAATCCATGT
This sequence comes from Netta rufina, assembly GCF_964035555.1. Taxonomy (NCBI): domain Eukaryota; kingdom Metazoa; phylum Chordata; class Aves; order Anseriformes; family Anatidae; genus Netta; species Netta rufina. Next base: position 10,619,810 of record NC_140128.1, on the reverse strand, counting down.
GTTGTCCCTGAGCCCTGACAGGAAGGCTAATTGCCTTCTGGAGCTGGGAAAGGCTCAGAAGAGGATCAGATCTGATTTGATGGTAACCTGTGGAGACTATTTATCTAGGGCAGAAGATAGTGCTGTGGGCTTATCGTCTGGCGACAGGCTCAAGGCCAAATCTTTATACCTTTTCTGTTTTCATTGATGTTCAGCTCAGGACATTCATGTTCTTAAACTCTAATTTCATCAAAGAAGGTACTTGAGTGATGATCTTTAGACCTGTCACTGTTGCCTTCCGCAGTGTTCTCTGATGGAAGCACCAAATAACTGTTCCACAGGAAATGTCTCTATTTCAAAAGGGTGCTTTAGTGTTCATTTCTATCTTGCTTGATAACATGTCAGTAACAGGAATATAATGATATGGGTTACTTTCAGTGATGCATCATAACATGAAATTACAATTTGGGTAATCTATTTATAAAATATTATGGGTAGCTACTTAGTAATGACTAAAGTGCTTGATACACACAGACACACACATCAAAGCATTTCTTATTAGTGTTGCTGTGAAACAGTTTGACACTTCAGTTGCAGTACAACACAGCCAGGAGATGCTTTGATCTGTGCTGAACTGCTCCTTTTCAACAAACAGGACACACTTTCATATGGAAAAAAAAAAAAAAAGAAAAAAAGAAAAAAAAAAAAGATGGAAGCTTCATTCAGAAGTAATTTTTCCATAATGGCTTTTTTGTTTGTTTGTTTATAATTTATTTTATATGGCAGATAATATTTGGCAGGTAGTGCTCCACCTACAGTATAGCATCTCCTTCCTGAAACTTCTGTCCATGAAGCTCAGGCATAGCACTGTAAATCCACCTCAGGATGGGAACTGCATTAGGGGACACAGTACCTGTCCAGTTGTTATGTCTGCATAACAGACAATGGTGAAAGCACTGCAGACTTGAGATGTGAAGTTGAACTTTTTTGATGATGATGTGGTCTAAGGCATTGACAGAACCTGGGATGGAGTCTTGAAAAATTCCCATTTGGAAAATTACACTTTACAAATTGGACCTAATTGGTCATGGCCACTTTCTGTTTGCCCTTGCCTACATAACTATGTGCTGTGAATAGCTGCTGTAGACAGTTCCAGGGATGACAGTGATTGGTACAATTGGTAAAGGAATTTCCTTGTATACTGTCTACAGTTGTAAATGGTTTTCAATGGAGTAAGCAAAACATGTTTTTTTGTGTGTGTTTTTTTTTTTTTAATATATATTATTATTATTTGAATGTTCTTATCTCATTGTCATTGGTAGAATTCTACTGACTTAAAAAAAAAGCAAATAAAAAAAAGCACTTTTGACTTAGAGCAATATTAATGAAGGCAAAATTTAAACATTGATGAGAAGGATTATAAAATATGAAAGCTATTAAAGCAGTTCAGAAGATTCTAGTCCCACCTCAGAAATAGATAAATTTCTTTTAAAAGAGAACTATGGTCTATGAGTGCCTAAGCTAAAAAAAAAAAAATCTCTGTTGCAGAGGTGTTTTTAAAAGAAGAATTAAATCAAGGGGTGAATGATTTCTGCCATGTGCAAGCACTCACAGAGCTTGTTCATGCATTTGTCAGTAGAGCACGTATGGGTTGTTTAGCTTTGAAAAGGGTTGGAATACTCTTCTGGAATTGAGCAAAAACAAGAACAAAAATATTCAAGACAAAGCCCCAAAGCATGTTCAAGAAAAAGAAAGCTGTTGTGTTGGTCGGTATGTCTGAAATCCATCCTTGCACTAGGATTAGGAGCTTTTCTTTGTAATGTCACCTGAACTTTTTATTCTATACCAGAAAAGGAGGAGGAAGAAACCAAGAAAACAGGAAGGTATGAGAATGCATAAAGAACAATAAAAAGCAGACAAGGTCTTATTGTAAAATAGCTCCCCTAAAGCATCGTTAGAAGCATTGTTTTCATGTCTTCAAACTGCTTCTTTCATCAAGTGTCTCCCACTGGACCATTAAAGGGGCCAAAACAGCCCCAGTAGCCTGCTTGCCTACGTGCCTGCCAAACACCACCACCTTGGAGATGATCTCTTCTGATTCATCTTCAGCTTGCTGAACAAATGACCTAGCATTGGTCCTGTGGAGCCTTTCCTTAGAGCTGATGCAGGCTATTTCAGTTATTGCTGCCAGGGGAGAAGGAGTGCATCAGCTGACAATGTAATGGCTCAAGAGGGCACATCTAAACAGGAGGCCAACATCCACAGAGCAACAAGCAGAGCGGAAGGAAGCATGAAACAAGTCTTTAAAATACCTGCAGTGGCCAGGGAGGAGGCGGCTGCCTGGAGGGAATTAATCAGCCAGCTCTGGGGGTGACCATAGCAGACACAGAAGGAGGATTTTCTCAGTAGGAGGCTGTATTAACAGAAGCAGAACAAGGAGGTTGAGGGCAGTGATTATTGGCCTCATACTCAGTACTCCTCAGGCTACAACTGGAATACCGTGTCCTCTTTTGGCCCCCTCCAAAAGAAGAAGAACATTGAAAACCTGCAACTGGAATAGCGGAGAGCCACCAAGGTGATGGGTGCTGAAGCACTTGCTGTATGCAGGGAGGTCGAGGAATGGGGCTTAATCAGCCTGGAGAAGAGACAGCTTCAGCAGGACCTAACAGCAGCTGCCCAGCACCTACAGGAAGCTACCGAGAAAATGGAGCCAAGCTTTTTTACAGAGTTTTATGGAGGGGAGATGAAAGATGATGGATGCAAATTGGAGCAAGAAAGCTTCCAACTTTTTCCTCATGAGGAAAAAGCAGTGACTCGGACTGCCCAGGAGCACTGTGCAGTCTCCATTCATGGAAGTTTTCAAGACCTGTGTAAATACAGCCCTGAGTAGCCTGGTCTGTCCTCACTGCGTGCCCTGCCAGGAGCAGAGGTTGGGCCAGAGACCTCTGAAGGCCCCAGTCAGCCTGAACTAGTCAGAGATTCTGATGCATAACTTAGAGTTACAAGTCCCTATGGCATACTTGTCCCTGATTCCTTTTCATGTAGATGAATACGTTGCCAGGTGAAATAGAATTTGTCTTATGCTGTTCTAATGGGAGAGATTGTGGCTGTCTGCCTTTGAGGTAAGCTAAGCAGCTTTTATAGTCAGTGGAAAGAAATATGTATTTCTAACGCATCACGCATTGTCTTCTAAGGAGGCATCTAAAGTAGGTGTTAGATGAATTGTAGTGTAAAAGCGTTCAGCTCTCCATTGGTGATAAATGGGGACCAGATAAATACCTCTAAGACAGATAACTTTTTCTATCCATCTAAAGCTAGGTGAGATGAATCTCTGTATAATATTTGTTGCTTGAAGGGGTTTGGATGTCCTTTGTGGGAATCAAAATTGTAGTGGGAATATGGAATGCTATCAGACCTCTACAGCTTACTTTAGTTGTACAGGATGAGCAACAGGTGATTGTCCCCTGTTGGAAACTAAGATCTTTAAAAATCATTTCAGAAATGAGGAACCGGTTTTCTTCTGCACTAAGCAAAGGCAAGATAATGCTGTTTTGCTCTAGGACTTGTTCATTGTTCTTTGCCATTTTTTTCTTTTTCTTTTTCTAAAGCAAAAAGGACCATGCATAACATTTGGTGTCTGACTGCTAAGCCAATGGCAGTGTAATTGCTAAGTCTCAGTTAAACATTTCTTTGGGAAAAAAATGTCATTAAAAGGTAGGTAGCAGTGAACTGTGTATGTGAGTGCTTCATTGTAAGGTCAAAATCAAAGTAACTTAAAAAGAAGAAGGAATTGTGAATGTGGTTCATTAGGCTCCTGTGAGCTCTTTCTGTAACTCTTGTGCATCACGGAAGACTGTAGTGCCACCCCAGCTGCGGGTGTCATCCTGCCCTTACTCTCAATATGTTCCTCACAGGCACTGTCTCCCTCCCCCATGGTTACTCTGCCCAACAAATGCTTTCAGTTTGACACAGGTGAGGCTGCCAGTCTCTGTGAACTAGCGGTTGGTGGCCCTCAGCCCTTTTATTTCTGATTTTGTAAGATAAAAGCTGAGCTACCCTAATGAAATATATGCGGTCTTTGATGAGGTAAGGTATTGCACTTATATGTGTTTGTTCAGTAATGCTGGTTCTTTCCCAGCTACACTTCAGAGAGGCAGAGCCAGCTGAAGTGGAAGAGGACTGTAAATATTCTCTTATTATTCCAATTCCTTCTTGTCAGCTAGTACCTTCCCTGTTTCGCCTTTCCTGCTAGTCTGTGTTTATCACCCCAACAGAATGATTCTGCAGGAGCTTCTGGTTAAAATATGGGTGTAAATATCACTCGTTTAAACCATGTGAAGGCAACATTATGGTAGTAACTTTTTTATCAGCAGTTGAAGTGAATATATTGGATGGGATTATAATTTAGGTGTGTGTTTGGATGCAATTCTGAAGCAGCTCTATTCAGGCTATAACATTTGAACTGAAATTATTTCGATGACTAAAAAACTGCGAGACCAAAGACTGCATTTTCACTTAATGTAAACTGGTAATTTTACCAAGAAAACATCCCTGAGGAGCGTAATAAATGTCCTCTATTAAAAAAAAAAAAAAAAAAAAAAAAAAAAGTAATGAACTTATGTTAAAGAAAATAAGACTTCCATTTGAAAGACTGGCTAATTTTGGGGTAGTAGGGTAAGTAATGAAGACATCCTTTTACTGCATTCAATAAATTAGAAGATTGTCTGTAGGATTTCTGAGCTGACACAGGTTAAAAACTAAATGTAACAGAAATCTCGTAATTTGTCTTTTCTTCACTAAGTTTCACAAGCAGTGTATGTGTGAAAAGCTTTTGTGGTGGTCCCAAGTTCCTTGACAATTATATTCAGTATGATTTATTGTATTTAGCACTCATAGATTTTTGAGTGACCCTTGGCCCCAGTCCCTGTCAGGCAGCAAGTATGTTTTCCACTGACTCTCAAGCAATGCATGCCTTGCAGACTGTGACATAGTAGTTACTTTCATGTGGCCCTAAAAATAATTTCCACTAGCCATTACCATTTGTTGATATAGGTTGTATTTCTCACTGTGAACAAATTATTTTATTATATTTATTTATTTATTTATTTATTTACTGGTTCATGGCCATCCGCTGCAACCTTTTTCTTGCTCATATTCTCTGATATTCATAGTTACAATTGTCTTTGTCCATATTAACCAGATCAAAACATTTCAAACAGTTTTTGATCTGGATCTAGTGTGCATGATGGACAGCATAATTTTCATAGAAAAAAAAAACACCCATCTTAATGTGGAAAGGAACATATCCAATGCGGTTAGGGGAAAAACAACAACAAGAAAACAAACACAACAGACAAGCTAAAGGGACAGTGTATGTGCTCTGTTTTCTTCTTCTTTTTTTTTTTTTGAATTCTTGTTCTAGTATACTGTGTGCCATAAGTCAAATTTATTTCATTGATAATGAAACTCAGAGACTCTTAGATTATAGATGTATGTATATACACATATTTGAAAACTCTCTGTAGAATGATTATGTTCTATATGATTCATGTATCAATGTATTCATTAATGTCCACATGATCTGTATATTCAGAATATCCTGAAGAGCTGCTGAAGATTTTGTAGTATCAAAAAATTGTGTTTACAAGGAAACAGAAATAAAGGGGAGAGAACTGTCTAGACTAAACAGCAGCAGTAGTAGCACCACCACTATTAAACTTGAGGTAGCTGCTCCTTCCAGTCCTTGATTTATGCAGCTCACTTGATTCACTGAGCCTTTGGAACACCCCAAAAACCCCAAACTCTGATACTGAAATCATGTAGCCATTTGAGATGGTACAAAATCAAAGTTCAAAATGATTCTCCCAGTACAATAGAATCTGGTTTTAAGTGCCAGTTCTTACAGATAAGTTTTTGTGGAACAGTTGTGTAGGTTAGGACATTTTAAGGGAGTGGATTATGTTGTGGTGTTCAAATAATAAAATCAGTGTGAGGAATTCCTAACTTTGGGAGTCCTTATGAAAAGCGTTTACATTCAATTTATGTATAATAAAACTTAGTCAATTCAGTGAAATTGGAGACACAAAAGTAATTTGGATAAATATGTTTTTTAACAAGCAGAGGGCTTATTCATGCAATGAACAGTGGCAACTATCTTCATCCTGAGAAGTCAAAACTCTTTTAGATAATATTTTTATTCCCCTTCCCCCCAAAAGTATGAGTAGGAAATGTTTTGAGATCACAGGATGAAATCCAGTATAATAATACAATCTATTTATTATTATTATTATTAACATTTGATGAGTCCTCTGGCTTTTCTTTCAGGGTTTTCTGCTTAATTCAGTTACACAATTTTAATTGCTTGGAGAAATGATGTAGTCATATCTCAGAGTTGGTTTAATTGGAATTATTGATGTCTGAAGCAGCACCCAGTCTGGGAAAAGTGGGGTCTGATCAAAGTCTGCAACTAATGCTTTAGTGAAGTTATAAATTGAGTGTGTTATTAAAAAATGAAACAGAGAGCATGTGCTTTCAAAGTGCACATTTTGCGCTAAGGAAACAGTCACTTGTTATTTGTTTGGAAATACTCATTGCAGTATTTAAAAAGAGGTGTAGCGGTAATAACTAAAGTTTTTAATCCCAAATATTTGTTGAGTTTTTCACTTGGAAGTTTTTACTGGAAGCAGCACTGAGCTTTTATATCTGCTGATATACTTTATTCTCTTCAGTTATGTTTAAAACTGGATGTAAGATGATCATTTCCTTTATATATATATATATATATATATATATATATATGTTTTCAGTGTAAACCAAGAACTTTGAATTTTCCATCAGGGATTTTTTAACTTGATTAAAAGTAGATATTTATGTTTACAATTTTTAAATGCTTAATGCGTTATATAGAACAAATAAGCTTAAAAAGAAATGAATTTTGATTCAAGTTGATAAAAAGATAGCTATTAAGCAGTCAGCATTAGCCTTTGAAAGTCCCTATCCCAGTTCATTGACTACTGGGATGCATGGGATAGTTGAATGTCTCTAGTCACATAGGACTAAATCCTGGCCATTCTGCATGTTTGAGTGGGATGGTTGGAGTGTTCTGTTTGTTTAGTAAATTTTGCTAGATTTCTTAGAACATTTTGACTCTGATTATTTAGTGCAATGAAATATGGTGCTGTTCAAGTTAAACAGGAAAGCACACGTCATTCATGCTTCTCAATATACTTACTGCATTGTGCATGGGCAATCACAACAAGAAACTTTTTATGATTCTGCCCATGGCATGACTGAGCTAGGAATCTGGATAAATATAACATCTCTAGGAGGCAGGGGTGGATGGACTCATGCATAGTGGTGGGATTGGAAAAAAAGTTCAAGCAGACCAAAGTAGAGAACGGCCTTTACTTACACTATGAACAAAAAGAGATAGGCGATGTGATGTAAGCGTTTTGCTTTCTCTTAAACAATCCTTATGGTCTTTTTCTATTTGATATCTCAAAGGATCTTTTTGCGTAGCCTTACTGTTATCAAAAATAAGTATGTATACATTCCAGAGTGGACAGACATCTTCCACAGAATGAGAATATTTTGAATCCAGTGTAGTGTCTGGAAGACCCAACACAAATTTCATCCTCCTTATCCTCCTGTGTTCATACATTCTCCAACGTATGCATTTTTATCATCTGTTCTATATTGAACAGTGCTTTCTGAACCATTTTCTTTCCTAATTAAGGATGCAGAGAGCTTTGCATTTTTCTGTTTATGATCTCAAGAGCTCCTTTTACACTTTTTTGGGGGATTTACTTCCTTGAGAGAGTTCTTTACTGTTTGAATGCTAAATGCTTTTTCTGAAGCTGTTAATCATTTCACGATTTAAGAAAACTAATTGAGAATATTTGCCATTATCACTAAACTCTCAGGGGTGCTATGGGATGTGTACAAAATCTGAACCTGCAATTTAACATTGCTTCTGTTGCCTTTCGGCACTGTGGTTTACATGGGAATTTAGAAAAGAGTGGCTGAAACTCCTCCACCCCAGCCATAGTGAAGAAAATGTGCTTTTTTTATCATTTTCTCATCAGCTGCAGCCTCCTGTTAGCAGTGAAATTGTTTTGACAAGAGTTATTTTGTCTGAACCATATTCGATTAGGGTAGGGCTCAAAATAATCAAAAAAAAAAATCCTAACATTGTGGACTATTGGACTGCAATATAATCTTCCCAATGAAGTGAAGGAGGACTTATCATGCGTGTCATTTTAAAATTGTTTGAGGCAAATCACTAAAGAATGTATGGTAGGGAGCATTTTTCTGTCACAGGACGTACTAGATAAAATAATAGGCTATTTCTATGGCTCTTTGATGTTGAACTTTAGCATTTCAAGTGCTAGATAGAGTGATATATTGGTTATGTATTATACCTAAAGATTCTGCATGAAGTCATTTGCTAGCATTGGATAATAATGCTAAGGTTCATCAATGAAGCTTTTATAGGTACAGCTAGTGTCATTTGAATGATTCTTTTTGTGCAATTCACTGGGTTGCAGAAAACCAGTACGTTGGGTAGAGAATGCTGTTTGTCAGTGTCCTGTTTTATAAGAAGCTACATTTGTCTTTTGTAACTCTGATCAACCGGTCTGCAGCCCGTATACAGTTTATTTTAGTAGTTTTATATGGAGTGAGCATTCCTTCTCAGAGCATCAACTATTTTGTTTTAAGATATGTCTACATGAGGTGATTCTCAAATTCTGTGATCTTGGCAAGGAACGTGCAACTCTTCAATTGCAGCATGCCAAAATCAATTGTCAAAAGGATTTTTATTCTGGTTGATGAACTAATCTTTTTATCAGATACATGATGTATTTTGCCATGTGGATTTTCTGAAATGTAATTCTGCAATCTGTAATATATTTTTAGTATGGTTGTACTCGTCACTGTAAATTAAATGAATCTGAATTTACAGCGTTTATGCTTTGAACTAGCTTTAAGGAGCTTAGTGCATAAAAATACCATGCTATTAAGGATAGGTTTGAATATGTATTTTTTTTAAATGTACAGAATCCTAGCTTTATAGAAAAAGATCTGTGTGTGCTGAGGGCTTCATTGGTTACAGGCTATTGACATGAAAGATCTCTCCTGTAGATCTTGTTCTCTCATTGTATTCTACTATGCGTATCTAATATTCTGAATAATTGCTCTGTATATAATAACTACAGATGCAAATCCACTCTTCCAATTCACTTGAATTAGCAGTCAGGGATAAAGATACTGAGTATTTCCTCAAAAATTAAGCTCATACTGAAGTCGTGAGGGGAGTGGGGAGTGAAGGTTTTCCTTGCCTCTACCAGGCTATTTGAGAACATCTTTATAGAGGATAGAGAAAAGGTAACCTAAAAGTTAGGACTCTGGACTGGAATAGAAAAGCTGAGGAGCTTCATATGCATTGGCTTTGGGCTGCTTTGTGCAGTTTGCTCTATCTCTCTTTGTTGTAGTCACCTTACCTGTAAATTGTGTGCGGTGCCTCTATCATACTTGAGAAGATCTTACAAATGAATTGAATATATATCACGGAACTAATGGTCTGCAAGTGACTTGCTGTACAAAATGTTGCCAGACTAGGTGCACACGGGTAACTTTAGGTTGGAGACTATGCACTGTTGGTACCTATTTCTACATAATTGGAAATGGTTTCCTTGGGATGGCAAGTTGCCTTTCAAGACATGTAAAGAGCCCAAATATGATAAATTTTGGCCTAATACCACATCTGTTTTCACAGTTATGTAGTTTGAAAGACATATTGACCATAGGCCTCAAATCTGACAAAGAATCTCTACCTCAGTTTGAAACTTAACCTATTAACTGTGAAGTCAGTCTCTTTCCTTCTGACTTACAGAGTGATACGTACAATCCTATTTGCAACAGAAACTCAAAACGCAACACTAAATATGAAATAGTTCTTCACCTTGCCTTGTATATTCCCACCATGCTTTTCACGGAGCAGTCTGGCTGTGTCACCCAGCAATCTCTAAATATGGGAATCAAAAACTCTTGTTTCATCTCCAGTGTTGTGAATTGACATTTATTTGTATACTCCAAGAGCGTTAGGTTGCAAACTCCAAGCGTACTGCATATTTAGCATACAAATAGACAAATAAGAGCGTGGGAGAAAGGCATGCACTAAACTGATAAAGACATCAGCTTGGAGTGTGTATTAAAAATGAATTTCAGTAAATTAGATGTTATATATTAGAAGAATTAATCTTAAAAATTGCTGGTACCACTAGTCTGTTATTATTCTGATATGAATTTAATTCCATTTTTTCCTTGTTAAACTCATCATTCTAAATTTGCACTTCTGTTTGAGATGATTAAAAATCTTGATAAAGCCAATCTAGAATTACACGATAAAGCACGTTACAGCTGTTCTTTAATTATAATGAGTGGTGGGCACACCTTTAATCCTTGAAAGCCATCTAGTACCATTAAACTGTTGTGTGAGTTTGATTATTCCTGAATTTGAGTTGTATTTACTATCTCAACAGATCCGAAGCATTATAGTTTACTGCTGTGTCCTCAAAATAGAAAAATGGACCAAAGCCTGTACTATTTACTCAGGCAAAACTATTCCTGCCTGAGAAGGAACTGTAAAAGCCAATATAAATATAATGCAATTAAAATCAGTCTGTGAAAACTGCCGTGACTGCTGAGGAGAGAGGAATATGTTATCTGGTGCTGGTTGATTGCCCAAAATCTCCTAATGAGTTAAAATGAAAGTAATTAAAAAAGAGGCTAAATGTCAAGGAAGAATTTTGCGAGCAACTATTCCAAAGCCTGCTACTAGCTTTAGTCAGCGAGAAGTGGGCTCTCTGTCACCTTAATTTATAAGAGAAGAAATTGATTATTAAGAATGTCAATAGGTAGGGCTCAGATGTGTTTCCTGTCCTTTCTGATTTTTAGCATCTCTGTGGTCTTAAGAGTGAATTGGCACCATGAGATTAAGCAACAACCATGAGTCATTATTCAAATGTAACTAAATTATACAGTTATCTGTGTTATTCTAAGTTACCGTTCGCTTAACGACTGAATTGTTGTTCTTCGCTGTGTCATTGGTATTCCAGGCATGCTGGGCTGTAAACCTGTGACAAGGTCAGTGTCGTAGCATTTTCTACTTTGCACTGGGAAAAAGATGTAGTCTTTAAGGATAGCTATTGTCAGTGTATTACTGATTTGTATAGTGTATGTATAAAAGTAGATGCGATGCCTTCCTGATAATTGTGGAGAACTCTCAAAGCCAATATAGAGTGTTAACAAGTCACCTGATAAAAGAGTTAATAGTATCAGGTAAAATTCAGCCTTAATATAAGTTTATGTAAAACAAAAGAATTATGATATGCTTACATGTAATGAATTTGGCATAAAGGTAAGAATGTGGGAGATATTTTTTTTAGAAAGAGACTTTCATCTCTTCTCATCCAAAGTAGTTGTCTTTGCTTTTGGGGTTTATTTGAAGTAGTTGGATGACTCCTTTGCAGCAGGAAAGCTGTTTGCATAGTGCTGTCAGTGACATCCCTTTCTTGCTATCTCTGTCTTCTGGAAGTGGGGCTCATGTGAAAGTAGAAGATGAGAAGAGGCTGCATTCTACATAGAACTTATGCCTCAGTAGGCTGGCTGAATTTTTCTGGTGTTTTTATGTTGAAGAAACATATTGTAAGGTGGAAAATAAAGCTATAGTACTCTGGAATTAATGGAGTTAACTGCCAGGGTATGGCATTAATTCGGGAACCCTGAGACTTGTATGATCCTCTCTTGTTAGTACAAACCTTTCGTACTTATAGGTCTCCTGATCAACAGAGAGCTGAAGATAAGGATCACGTAATTTTTTATTTTTATTTTTTTTTAATGAAAAAGAGTACTGTAGGAGTTTGAAGAACCGACACTTTTATAATAAAGCTCTTCTGTCTCATTGAAACCGTAGAATGTTAGCTATTACAACACACTGAGCAGTTTTCCTTTCAGTATTATTACACGGTGACTTAAATATGATGAAGTATTAGAAAAGATTGAATTATTTTAATTTTACTTTTTCACTAGGTCTGAAGTCATTGTGTTTTATTTGGAGGTAAATTATCCTATTTATCTTGCATGCATAAATACCTTTATGAATAATGCAAGAAGCTGGGATGGTAAAAGTAAAAATTATAGACCTGTCCTTAAAGGACTGGATTAACATCCTGCAAGAGCTTATTCAAAACCAACTGGTGCCTTTCTTATACAATACAAAACTGTGCCATTTTTGAGCTTTTGCAAAGCCATTATAATGGAGTGTTGCCAGTTCCATTAACAATTCTGTACTAATGACAGTTAAATAACTGCATTGGGGTAAAAGCAACAACGACCTGTACAGGATCTCCTTTCACGTGGATGTTGTAAGAAAGCTTGAATAAAAAAGATGCAAAAATAGTTCCACAGGGGGTAAGACAGCTATGTCTGATGTTGTGTTGCAACTAGAAAAGAAAAATGTTACACTCAGTGTAAAGGTAGAATAGATATTTAGCTGAAGACTAGAGAGGCAAATTAAGGATGTGGGAAATTTTCAGTTCCCAAGGAAATATTAAATTGACTGTTTCTCACAAATACTTTATTTGTTTTGGACTATATAGCTATTAGCACAGATTTTTTAGAACAAGTCAGGGAGTCAGTGAATGTGTTTTCACTCAAATGTGTGAGCATGGTTTAGCCACATGGGATGGCAAGGTGAAGATGTGCATGTAAAGACCCAGGGTCCTCCATCCATGGCAGGATGCCTGGAATGCTGTACGAAGGCAGAGCCTGGAGTCCTGACAGCCATGTGCCACTATGCTGCCAGGAGCGCCAAGAGCGGGCAAGACCTAAGGCGTGGGAACACAGCCCAAAAATGTCCAATTGTTGTTTCTTCTGGCCTGTGTCATTACAGGATTTCCGGATAGGTTTTTCTTTTCTCCTTTGAAGTTTGGTTATAACTTTTGTACTGTTTTTTACTCCCACATCAGAGGTACACACTTTCATTTCAGCCTAACATTATGTGATGAAAAGGTAGAACATATGCTGGTGAGTATCTGCACACAACACACACACATAAATAGTGTATATATAGTTCAAATTCTGTAGCAAAATCCCAAATCAAACTTGAACAGAAAGCTATCCATCCTAAGACAAGTATGCAAAATATAGTGCTAGCATCTGAAGATAGAAGAGCAAAGATAAAGAAAGGCGAATTGATTCAAACTCCCTGACCTAGCTGTTATGTGTAGCAAAATCTTCCTGTATAGATTCCTCTAAAAAGTGTTATCAAAGCCATACGTCAAGATGGAAATGATCTATTAGGTGAACTAAGCAGTGTCACGGTATATGGCATGCCATTTTATAGAGCTGTTGTTTGCAGATGCCTCTTTGTGTTATGAGCATCTTAGATCATTCTGAAGTTTCTAAAACAAATCCATAATATTTTCCTATACCTGTAGAAATACATTTATCCATATGCTACAAATAACACACTGGATGTCAGGAGATTCTTACAGACCTAATCATGTTTTCTTCCCTCATATTTTTTATGGACATAATTTTAAACATGGAATAAGGACCTGTGATGTATTAGACAAATGGAAAAGCCCCTAATGTTTTTTTCTGTTTATGCTGCTCTTCGTGCATATTGTTCTATATGGTGCTGTTAAATAACATGTTGCTAAAGGAATACTACCTTGCTACAGAAGCAAGGGAAGGTTTGCTTCCCCATTCTCCTGCCCACACCAACAGCCCAGCGTGCACATATGCAGCACATACCATGCAGGGGAACGCTGGGCTAGGGAGCAAGGAGAGGTGCTGAGTTGCACTGGAGGGGGAAGAGCAGGGAACCACCTGTAAGCTGGAAATGGCTCTGGGAGAGGAGATGTAGTGGTACAGAGTAGAGCTTGAAGGATTTTTTTTTTTTAGTTGTTTCTGCAACAACAGTGGCTTTCATGGCGTGCGTTCCCAAAGCAGCCAGCACTGCACCTCCTCTTGCCTTGCCTCCTGTCCCAGGCATGGGTAAGGCCCTGCTGCTATAACTCTACTGGTTTATGGAGATCGAGGAATAAAGGAAGAATTGATACAACTGGAAGTGTGCTTAAGAAATTGTTTTGTCTCCCTAAAAATCATTGGACAAAAGCTATTGACAGTTAGAGTACTGCCATAAGAAGGTCATGTAGTCTTGAAATAGTTGTATATATTATTTTACTTTTCTGATGTAACGTACAGAGACTTACATACCATTTTTCTTCCATTAAGCAAGCTGCTGCTCAACTTTGGTATCCTGGCAGACAGGCTTTCTGAAAAGTAATTTACCAGTCAATTAATATCCTATACCATGAGTCTAAACCAAATGCACTTTCAAAAGGGCTTAACTTCAGGAGTGAACTTTAGAAAAACTCAATTGATTTTGTAAATTAAAAATTGTAAAATTGAATATAAAGAGGCCCAGTACAGGACTGACCCACTGAAGCAATCTTTGAACGGGAACATTCTCAGATTGAACGCAGGGGAAGAAAAGAAAGCAAGAAGGATTCATTTGCAATTGACCTGCAATAGCAAAGTCGTTCACTTTCCAAATAGGATTAAACTTGTTCCATCAGCCATGACATGTGAAAAGATCATGGTTATAAATTCCATTTGCTGTAATGAATTGAAAGTGTCTGAGTTTGCAAGCAGCACTCATCATTGATGGACAGCTAGATTTGTGCAGTGTTTTAACACTAAAATTAGCTTCTACAAAATAAAAAGTACAGAAAAGGTGGCAGCAATGACAGATTTTAAAGCGTAAAAAATTGACTTTATTGTTAGATGGAAGCTGAATAAAGCTTCATATAAATAGTGGTTGTAACCCTGTTATACAGATAACTTGCTTTATTCTTGAGGGAATGTGAACTCAAAACTGAAAAAATGCTTTTGTTTAGGCTTCTTAACCATATTTAACAAGAATAAACATTATTACTTAAATGAGGAAAAAGTAAATTTTTCTATGGTATTGCTTACAAGATGTAAACAAACAACAAAAAAGGAAGATTTGAGGGATATTGAAGATTGAAGGATACTTCATTCAAATCGATTTCAACATGACTCCCTGCTGTCAATAAAACCATATTGGTGTATGTATTCTGTATATTGGGATAAAAACTGCATTCTGTGGTTACTTAGTAACCCTAACTTACTCTTGCGTCAGGATCAGATAACATTTCTTCTCTGATGCTTGCAGAACCAAATGCAGATTGCGAATCTAATTTCACCAAATTCGTGTGTTCAGTATAGATGATTTTATAAGTATGTTAACTGTGCCAATGGCCAAGAAAAAATCTCAATGGATGACAACAGTTAATAATTTGAAGTGATTTGAGATTCTTTTTAATTGATAAGGTACGCAGCTGGAAAGTAACCAAGATGGGGGAGGGAAAAAAAATAGTCAAACAGTCTGAGCTAAAAAGAGGAATCAAAATATAATAGTTTCTTAAATTACTGCAAGGTTAACATATAATTAATTTGCTAATTTTAATTGCAACCCTACAAAATGTGCTGGAAAAATGCTCAAAGGGGAGCAACAGCCACGTGTCAGCCATGATTAACCAAGGTTACTAGCAATTATGAGGTCTCTATTAACCATGTTACGGAAATTTGTAAAAACCCTTTATAAAAACAGCACATTTATTGAAACTCAGCAGGGTATTTCACTTGCTGTACCTTTCCACTGCTACAGACTTACCGGTATGGTGTCATTTGCTTCATTCTTTTCCAGCTAAATGTTTTATTGCAGCTGAAACATAGACTGCCTTTTCTTTTTGTTGCACACTGTTACACATGTGGTAGGTATTCATTTTGATCATATAAATGCAAAAGATTAATTATTGTTTGCAAAGTGCCCTGAACACGTTAAGTGCCAGAGAGCTGCAAAGTACCACAGCTGAACCCTGGGAACACATCCTGAAGAGAAGGTTTTTTCTTTCCAAGGTATCCTGGGACGTGCAGTCAGTAAAGCAGCAATGTTGCTGAAAGTGCCTTCTCAGTCGAGAACCTGCTCTACAATGCTTTGCATGTGCAGACAAATCTGATTTAAAACAATCAATCAAACAAAAAAAACACGCCAACAACACAACGAACAAAATTTCTGTATGTTTGCTTTGCATTTTAAACAAAGCATGGTGTAAACAAATGTCTCATATGTATCAAATTCCATGATGTACTGTTCTTTTTTATTGTTGTTATGTCAGTCATGTTGAAGTGTCTGCTGTTTGGAACCGTAATAAACCATGATCCATTAAAGGAAGACTTTAAAAAGCAAAAACAAAATCCTAAAGCATTGGTGTCAAAGGAAATTAATTTCCTGGCTGGCTTGTGTTTTTCTCTGAGGCAGATATTGATGAGTGTGCAGAGGGGATCATTGAGTGTCACAACCATTCACGCTGTGTTAACCTCCCAGGGTGGTACCACTGTGAGTGCAGAAGCGGTTTCCATGACAATGGAACCTATTCTCTTTCCGGGGAGTCCTGTGTTGGTAAGCAAAGATCAGCATAGCGCTTTTTTTTTTTTTTCTTTTCGCGTTCTGCATGGTGTTATAAAGTGACTACTGAGACACTGTCCTGAGCTGTTGCTGTGTTTGAGGCTAAAATGAGAATGCAAGCAAGCGTGTCTGTGTTTGGCAGCATCCCCAGCCCCACAGCCTGGATGCTAGTTTAAGACGCATCACGTTTTAGCACGGTTATTACAGGAGGGAGGCAGTCAGAGATCCAGAGTGTAACTTACTGAGCCTTGCCATTTATCATAATAAGTTGCTTTAAAACCTGAAGTGAAAGCAGGCTTTCTCGGGAGCATAATAGGCCACAAAAGGGGAAGAGTTGCCTTTCAGATTTCAGCACAGCAGCGAGAGAACAGATTTGGTGTATGTCTGTATTACTTTGATATGTTTATTTTGCATTGTTCCATACCTTCAACATTTTATTTTTAGAGTTATGCGAATAGCATAAAGCACTTTATGCACCGTATTTGGAGAATAATGCCCTAAGAGTACGAAGGGAGAGGAAAGTTTAAGGGGTGCAGAGCAGTTTGTCTGTTGTTTCTGTGGGAGGACAAAGAATGAGGATTTAGTGCTCGTTCTTGCAGTCTGGGTGCCCTTGACTATCCATAGACTTTGTGTGCCACCACAGCAAGAAAACACCAACAAAATCATAGCGAGGTGACAATTGTGTTCTACCTCTGACTTACAATTTTTACACCTATTTACTTATGTAAATTGTAAATGTGTGTAATTTCTATATGATATTTTATTAGGTGAGTTTAAAACAATGCAGAAAGGATCCCTTTGTAACTACTATTGAGATGCAGGTCTACATTTCTTCATTCTATATCCTTTCTTTGGAATTCCACTTATTTCATCTCTACTCACTTCCATGAATTTTCTGTAAAAACATTTTGCTTTTCTGCTTCTTCTGTGAAAGACTTTGTTTTAACGCTGTGAAACCTACTTATCATGTGTAAGTGCAAAGGGCTCCATCTAAGATTTGAAATATACAGTTGAAGTAAAATAATATATTTTTTCATATGAATTTATATACTTAATTCTAACTTGTAAGATACAGTCTAATATTTTAAAAATTGCAGCTGTCATAGCACTGTGATTTAAAAATGCAGAGAAAAAAATAATTATTTGCAAAAGCAATATTTTGTAAATTGTCCAGCCAAACTATACTAGCTTCTTATATATTGATATATTGTCCTAAGCTGACCAGGGAACACAACAAAATCTCAACAGTGAGCTTGACTGAGGAGTGCTTAAAAAAAAAAAAAAAAAAAAAAAGGAAATTGAAAAATTTTACAGCATTTTGTGACTTAATATTGAAAGTACTTTATCAAAAGTCAAAGCAACATGAAGTAGCCTTTGAAAAGCCCTGAGAGAATTGGGGATAAATGGCATTTGTAGCATTCCTGATGTCTATCTGTGCTGCTACCATGGTGATCTCCATCCCTTTTCAGGCCAACCTTAGGTAGCTGTTTTCTGACTAAGAAAATGCAAGGCTTGGGGCTGGGCTCAGCAAAAGACAGATGCACAGGCAAGACTGTGGTTTGACGTGGCCCACAGATAGGCTCAGTTGCTGAAAAAGCCAGTACTGCTAATAAATGGAGGGACACTTGATTACCTCTGAGATTTAATAAAAAAAAAAAAAAAAAAAAAAAAGCCCCCCAAAAGCCCCAAATGCTCTATGTACTGTGGAAACTGAAAGGATGAGTTTTGGTGCAAACAAATTGCCCTCGTTTTGACCTGCACAGCACACTGGAAATCTGTGAGTTGAGGTGCTCTTCTTGCCATATGCAAGTTGTAAACGGAACGTGAAATGAGTGAGGTTATTTTAACTAAATAGCTTTGCTGAACTATCTGCTGCAGGGTACCAGTGATGAAGAGAATAAACCAGCTTCTTCTGTTTCATTATACTGGTTAAGCAGTTAAAATTGATTGAAAGACTTTGCTAATCCATATAACAAAGAGATTTCAAACTGTGATTTTTATTTAGAAGTACGGCTAAGAAGTGGTTAAAATAAGAGATGATAGTGCATATTCTCACTAAAACTTGGTTACTTGAACACTGACTCTCATTATGTTACAGAGCTTATTTGCACGGTGGAGTATTTAGAGTCAAGGCCAGAGCCGTTTGCTCTGTTTCAGATAAAAGAGGGTTCATCTGCTTAGCAACAGCATTTTGGCCTGTTATATTTTTATGGACTGTTTACTGAGATCCTAGTATGTACCTGAGCTGGGTTTGGCTCAGTGCTCTTCAGTATGTTTTGAAGCATTTCTTCCTTCCTGAAGGACAAATCTTGGAGAACAATAAACAGGCTAAAAACATAATAAAAATTAAAAACAAATATTTTTTTTAAAAAAAGACAAAGCAACAAAATAATAACAATGAATGAAAAATGATAAGACAGTGAGAAGGAGTACTCAACTCTGGCAGATAGTCCAAAGCCTGGGAGGGTGGTTGCTGCTACTGGATGCATTTGTATATCTCTTGGAAATTTCCCTTTCCCTCTCTTTATGGGGAGGTGGTCTTGGGGCTGAGTCATTGCTTGCAGGGTCTTGTCAGTGCTTGCAGAACATTTGAAAACGTGTGCACATTTGGGTAGTATTGAGGTAGCTCAGGGCTTCTAAAAGCTTTTACCTTGTTGTCTGCGAGAGTGGAGTTTGTCACCTGGCAAGGGACAAATTTGTAAATTAGGAAGGTCATAATATTGTATGAGAGCTTGGGCAATAAGGATGGATGACTTAGCCAGAGTGCTTCAAGCTTCAGAAAATTCTTTATTGCTCAAAATATCAAGCACAGACAGCTTTGAAAAGGGAATATATTTCCACAGCCACACTTTTATAAAAGATGTCAGCTTCATAAAGAGATGGTGAGCAGGCTCAAATTAAGAGAATGTAATTTAATTACCAGCAGTAGCATTTTTATGAGGCCCTGGCCTTTCACAATATGTTATTAAGAATACTGCTTGCAGACAAAAGGCAATTGCTATAACTAAGTTGCTACCAAAGTTTCCTTGGCAATTAAAATATGTAGCATATAGTTGCTGTGTTTTTCTTTTATTTTTTTTCACTCCTTTTTCCTTTCTTTTGCTACATGTTAAGGTAAACACACAAAAATGCTTTACAGAGAACTATGACTTGTCATATCCCAGTATTAACAACAATCCACAGATATATCGCAATCCATGTTGAAGCAACTGGCATATGTTGCTGTTGCCCTGCACTAAGTACCTGTTGACAAACACTGTTACCACATAAGGTAATTACCCTCACTGTTGAATTTTCAGTGACAATCTGAGATTATCAGAACCAAAAGGAGGTAAAAAAATGACACAGAAAATGCCGTCTTATGAGAAGTAATTAGCGTGCCACAAAGCTCACTCCTATCTGCTGGAGAAAAATAAAAGCAAATTAAGATAAATTGTACATACTTATCTCCATCTCTCTTCAAGTGAGATGCTTCTGGTCTGTAGAGAACTGTTCGGGCCTGGAGTGCTGAATTCCTGATTCTTTTCTTGTGTGTTTTTTTTTTTTTTTCTTTTTTCCCCTCCCTAAAATGGTTTCATTTTCCAAGTCTTTATGCTGTGACTTGCAAGCACAGAGGGAACAATGAAGACAGCAGTCTCTGTTGGTTGTCTTTGTCTTTTCTTCAAGAATTAGTGCAAACTTTGTAGGGAAGCTTAACATGGATCCTCCTCCCACCAAAAAGAAACACAGGATTCACCATGTTTAGCATGCTGAAAGGTTGTATAGCTCAGCCTAACTGCAGGGTTAGAGTAGCTGTTGTTGGGATATGAAATCTGGAAAACAGTAGGATGCAGCAGCTTGTGAGAGAAAACTCCATGTGCGTTAGTCCTATAAAAGTTGGGTGAGGCAATGCTTCAGGGTTAAGTTTGAACAGTTTTAAAATCAATCACTGAAGATTTAATATACTACAAGGTATGCTGCAGTGTTCCCTGTTTCCTAGGTTTGAAAGTGATGGAAAAGCAGTTCTGCTCTTTATTATTTCTTTTCTGTGATAGTGGTGAGGCACTGGAACAGGTTGCACAGAAGAGCTGTGGATATCCCATTGCTGGAGGTGTTCAAGGCCAAGCTGGATGCGGCTTTGAGCAACCTGGTCTGGTGGAACGTGTCCCTGCCCATGGCAGAGAAGTGGAACTAGATGGTCTTTAAGGTCCCATCCCACTCAAACTATTCTATTGTGCCCCATTTTTCTATCAAACAAAAGGCTAGACCCAACCTTCAAAAATCTTCCTGTACGCCTGAGAATTGCCTCTCTGCCATTAGAAAAGTGGTATGTAGACAGAAAGGTTTACATATGGTGCAGAATATCCAAGACTACTCTAGAATCTGCTGTATTACAACTTTATCCTGGTCATAGACTTTAGTAAAGCTCATAACATCAGTCTCTACAAAATGAAAATAGTCTCTTGCTTATTTTCCATTTAGTAAATTCTGATTCTTGTGTTCTGTGAGTTTCATATCTTCAAGGTAATTGTGCTTAGTCATTTCTGTATTTCTAGAAAGCATTAGTAAATCCTGTGTTCTGAATCTAATTTACCATACAGTGTTTTTAATACATCATTATGTCTCTGTAGAAGTACTATCATAAAATATTTTCTAACTAAAAAATGAATCTGTTTAGCGATTTTTCAAAGATGAGTCCAAATCACTTCATTTGATTTAGAAGAAAGGCAAATACATTATTTTGTGACAAATTGCATGTGAAAAATGATTTGTCAAAACAGTGTTTAGTTAACTTGTACACACATTAGTTTGGGAGCTGAGCATACATTTTTCACATAACATTATACTGTAATGGTTTAATGTACCATAACAGTTAAAATTAGCACATTAGTAGGGTTCTTCTACAACAGCTTATCATGATATTACAGAGCACCACACTGCGTGACATGCTTGCACACATTTATTAAGGTGCCGTAGAAAAGTCACAGCATTAAAACCTGAATAGCCTGGAAAACTAAGAAATGAAGTAACTAGGGATTGGTTTAAAATTTCAGTGAAACCTAGTTAATGAACTTGTGTTGATATGTACAGTCATGCTTGTCTTCTGCACCATTCAAATGCAGTGGCTATGGGACCTCTCACAATATCTGAAGCAAATTACTTCTCGTTACAGCCAAAAAGGATGGAAAAGGAAATTGCATCTCAGGGGATTATTCTATTCCATTTTGATCCTGCTTTCTTGTCTGCCCATGTTACCAAGCTATGTTTATGTATTTCAAAAGCAGATGAGGAAATAAGCATGTCTTGGATGGTTTGTTTTCTTCTTTTTTCACATCCACAAAACGTGACTAGTTGCATTGCAGCTAAAATACATATCAGGTGCTTTTTGCTGTACGCTTGTTTAGAGAAGCACAGATTGAAGGTATTCGAAGAGTGAAGATCTTGATCAGTTTTATGATAGCCCTGTGCAGTGTTTGAGGTGGTATGTCACAGCAACAAGCACTTTGCTGCTGGTGATATATTGTTATAAAATAGCAGAAGGCTAGCTTTACAAAGCAGTTTCTGATTATGGTCGTTTCTGTTCTATTCTTTTTATTTTTGCCACTCTATTCTCTCTTGAAGAGAAATGGTGTTGAGGGGAGAAGTGAAGCTCTGCCCATTTTACTTGAGTTAATTAGTGGTTTATGCCACAGATTATCTTAATTTAATGAATAATGTTGCAAAGTTGCATACCAGGTATGGAGAGGAAAATGAGATGGTTTTCCCAGGTTTATAGGCTACATGGAGGAACTAATTCCCACAAGTCAGGAAAGACTTCTTGTTCTTGTGTTATATATAGGGGTAAACTACAGCATGTCCAAGCTGTTTTGTATATGTACTTGTCCATTGCTCTTAAAAGTTGCTTAGTTTTATAGTTGAATATTTCATCTTCTGCCTGGTATTGTTATAATGAGCAATAAGGTTTGTGTACAGTTTTGCCTTGTCCATCATTAGATATTACAGTTTTGGGCCAACGCCTTTGGAGAGCAGTTGTGGGAAAGCAAATGAAACCTGATGGGAGTGTGGGGAATTTGAGCTGAGCAAGGATTTGAATAATATAAAAATAATCTGTATGCAAAAGCCTTATCATACAATTTTCATATTCATTAGAATATTGTTTTGGACATGTTCAGAATTTTAAACTATGCTGTGTTTTCAACAGCTAAATAGACACATTGATCCCAATTGTTAAAAGAAATTGCACAGTAAATACAAGCACTTTGTTCTGTGTTTTGCACAGCCATCTACATACTCATCGCACATCAATATGAGCAATTCCATGTGATCTCCATTAAGCTAAAATACTTTTATAAGCTAACTATGAGCTAAAAATATGGGAACATTTGTCATTTTTTTCTTCTGTATCTTTTTTTTTTTTTTTTTCTTCTAAAAGAGTGCAAGGGACAAAAATACACTTATAACTTATTTTCCTCAAGTTACTGGGAACACTGGCTGTTTGTTCTGACTTTTAGAAATGCAGTCAGTGACAAGAAAATGCTGTACTCAGAAAATTAGCTTTATTAAAAGTTCAGCTGGAAATGAGCGTAGTGTCCAAGCACTTTATATTTGATTAATGGCTAAAACTTTTAAATAATAAATGCCGTAAAATAATAAGAAACCATCATTTGCATAAAGAAAGAAAGAAAAAAAAAAGAGCAAATTGAATAGCAATTAGGAATTTATGCTCACGCTATGTTACTCAGTTTTTCTTGGTGGCTTACTTTGTAAAGAATTTCCCATTTACCAGGTTGGGCCTCTGTTAATAGGGGCATCCTTTTTATGTGTGCTAAACCCAACACAGCACCAGCAGTACATAAATAGGGCGCTCTTCCCTTTTGGATATATATAACATATTAAGTTGACTTTGTGCAGTGTGAACAGGTCTGTACTACTGAGAATATGAATAATGTTAGTTTCTATAATTGCTAACATCTGGCTTTCCATAAATCTGTTAAATTACATGGAAGCCGAATTAGATTTCTGTGTCATAAGTAAAGCAATTACATGGAACTCTGTAGGCAATATGGCTTTATATTCATCTGTGAAATCCTTTTAGTTTTGAACTGTGAAAGCTACCCTTCTAATTTGCACTGTGATCCTGCTGCATACTATATATATGCTGCTCAAAAAGCCCTTAATACGGCAAAGAAAATATTGGCAATTGAATATCACTTTGTGAAATCACCAAAAAGCGAATGCCGCAACTATGCCTTGATCTTCAACAATAACCAAAGAAATGCAAGCCAAAGTCTATCAAAAAGAAAATAGGGTATTTTAAAGAATATTTTAAGCCTCACTGTAACTGTTTCAATATAATGCATTTGATAACAGTTTAGTCATAACTCTCTTCATGGCCTTTACCTCATGTGACACACTGGCACTTGTTAACCAATGAACAGCAAGTTTTAATTTCTCTTAGTGCAGTCCCTTTTACACCACTTATAGTGGACCTTTCAAATTCTCAGTAGTGCTACAGTATGCATTAGAGCAATAATGTTCTTTTTTTTTGGTGATTAAGACCATCAAAGCAGCAAAATGCACCAATTTTAGGGAAGTCTGAGTGATGAGCAATTGAATCAAGCTATCAGGCCACTGGGATCATCTCTGACAAAGGACTGGCCCACAGCCCAGGAGTGAAGCCCTTCTGCGGTGTAATTGCCTTCTGGTTTCCCTTTTGGTCTGTGAGCAGAAAGGAGAACAGCAGTTTTCTCATGCCCTAAGCCCCAGACTCTTGTGCTGGCTGATTTTGCTTTTGATCAAACCCAAGGGGACTAAAATATTTCCAGTTGTTCCTGGAGTATTTGTGAACTGAAACCAGCAAGTTTACTATCCAGGCCAGAGGAAAGGTAGTGATTTGGTTGTTACAGATAGTTTCCTTCGGCTAATTGAGAGAATTCTTAACATCTTTATATAAGTTCTGGCTTTCTGAGGAGATGACTAGTGAATCCATGGCACTCTACCCATGAGGTAGGGCAGCTAGCGGTGAGATCCCATTTAATTAGAGTTTAGGTAATTTTTCTTCTTTAATTCTACTGAATTTTAAAAATTGTTGTTTTAGAGAGGAATTAAAAGTACTCTTGGGTAGTACTGTGAAGAGTTATAAACTTCACCCTAGCAATAAAGGCACTTTAAATGGTAAGTGTGAGGATTCTTCCTTGTAGTTTCTGAATTTGTATAACACTCTTTTGGAATTTTCATGATGATAGAAATCCTCAGATACTTTTAAAGAACTGTCTTCTCTAGCCTTTTTCCCACTGTTTCCTATAGCTTTCATTATTAATGTGGCAACAAAAAAGTCCCACCGGTTTACTGGTATTTTATCTGGACAATCTGTCAATATATTAAGAGCAGTCCAAAGTTATTTTCTGAAAGAAATACCTGCTTTCCACAACGTGTTTATAAAGCTCATGGCTTTCACTGCAAGAAAAAGAATGTTGTATAAACTCCCTAGGTAAATCCATATTGCATAATTATATGTTACCCTCTAAAAGCAATTTTAATGGAGTACTGTAATTCACTTTTCTTCAGTGTATAATGATTTTCTTTTGTTGCTTCCTTTTTTGTGTCATTGCTAAATCATGGTTTTCCCACATAGCTTTGTTCTAAGATTTTTTTGGTGTTGTTCTGTAAGGTGCCCCTTTTTATTTTATCTTTTATTTTTAAATTCTCTTATACCTTCCAGCAATGGGAATAGGATGCAGTTGATAGCTGTTAGTGTGGAAACATTGATCATGCTAGGAGCTTATGAAAAATAGGGCCTTTCTGTTTTGTTGTGAAATCCAGAACAGAGAGTGGTCCAACAGACAGAAGGTAATTCTCCTCACTAGTTGCCAGTGACTTGAAAAACACTATACACCCTGTTCAAGTTCATCAGTGATATATAGTTCCACTAGTTCTGTCAGTCTCAGCCTTTATAATTAAGCCTGCTGGTGATAGTTTAAGAATTCTTGGTGGAATCAAAACAAACAGCAGATAAGTTTAGAAAAACAGAGTTTAATATTTATCAAATACATACGGAAGATGTCAGAAAGAAGGTACCCACCAGCAAAGCAGATTGGTAATACTTAATATAGAAATAACATTTGCCCTGTGAAAACAAATGTCCAAAGCATTATAAATCTGCTGTCTTGCAGATATCGATGAGTGTGCCTTAAAGACCCACACCTGCTGGAATGACTCAGCCTGCGTGAACCTGGCAGGAGGGTTTGATTGCCTCTGTCCATCTGGACCATCTTGTACTGGAGACTGTCCCCACGAAGGTGGCTTCAAGCGGAATGGGCAGGTGTGGACCCTGAGGGAGGACAGATGCTCCGTTTGTTCCTGCAAGGTGAGATCCTGGTGTTCTGGATTTCAGGAGTTGTTTAATTCTCTGGGCTCATGTCAGACACCCCATATTGCAGTGCCACTGGCATTGGCAAAATGCTAGCGTAAGCCCAAGGCGCTGAGGCAGAAGGTAAGTTCTGCTGAGGGGCACTGAAGTTGTCACTGGGAAATTTGGGGGGGACAGACATTTTTCCTATTGTGGAAAAGTGAACACAATTGAATAGCAGCTAACCCCAGAGGACTTCTTCCATGTTGTCCTGTGGGCCAGAGCCACTCGGGGCATGCCTCCATGAGGATCTCACGTTGCCCTTTAACACAACTTTCAGGCAATCAGCACACTTATTCTAGATGTTAAAAATGATTTTCAATTTCTGTTTCATATGAATATGCATCTCTTAGGACAAGTGCTGTATGTAGTCAACAGCAGCCCTCTTGATGGTGTTGCCCTTTAGTTGGAATACCTATCCATTAACTTGATACGATTCCAAGGTTGGAGGACTTAGCAGCAGGCACTAAATTTCCTCCAGTGAAGAAGGGTGAAGGCCAGCTTTCTCCTTTGCATCCCAGCTTGTCTCTGTCAGCAGCTCTTCCCCTTTGGGCAGTGCAGCATTCTTTGCACCTTTGAAGAAGCCAGGCACGGTACAAGTAGGTCTACTTCAGAAATCGCAGAACGCTTTATTTACTTATTTATTTATGATTGTTGTTGCCTAACACTCCCTCCCTGCCCCACCCCCTTCCCCCCGAAACTGACCTTTCATTTCTGACTTCGGTGATAAACTTAAAAGACCATTTGACTCTTCTTTCTTCCTTTTCACTGTTTTAAAGAGGGGGTGCTGTCAGTGAAATCACTAGAATTTTAGAAAGGCACCAATCTGCAAAGTGGTTGATCTTTTGTGGCCACTTTGAGCTGGTGTGTTCATAGCACTGGTAAAGCTATGCTTAGATACAGCAGGAACGCTCTTGGCTCTTGCATCCGTAAAATGAAATTTTAGCCACTGTGAAAATCTGAACATAAAGAATGAGAAGTAGCCTATCTGTCCCCTGGCTGTGAGCTGCAAAAGCACTAGAGAGTTTGGAGAGGTGATGAGAGACAAGGTATTTTGAAGTTGAAAAGAAGCTGAAAGCCTCATCATTTCTGTATTGCAGTAGTGTATCAGAAGGGGAAATCAACACTTCAGAGTGAATAGAACCCACAAGCTGCAGTGCTGTTCGGGGCTCAAATGGGAATATATTCTTGTTAGTTGCTATATTTTTTACTTCAAGTAGCCGTAAGTTCCCTAAAACTCCTCCCTTCAGAAGCTGAAATGTACAACTCCACTGAATACATATAAAGCTTTTATTGTAATCTTGGGGAACAAGCTGGCTTATGAAAGGATTTCCAGTCAATAGAATAAACAGTTTAATGTATGTGAAGACATCTGGTCTGCCTTTGCAGAGCTCTAACTATTAGTATTCCCATTTTAGATTGCTTATAATTTGTTTTCTTTGCCATTTCTCATTGCACTTATTTCTTATGTTGAATGCCCTTATTAGTATATGAAAATATACAAAATGATTAACTAATGCATAGATATTTTAAAGTAAGCTTGGCAGTGTTTGTTGCTGTGACTCTTCCTTTATGTCTTCCTCATTTTCTTTTTTTTCTTTTTTTTCCTCTGTGAATTAACATTTGCATTTTATTTCACGTCAGTAGCTGCCTTGTTTCAAGAGCCAAATTCTTTGCTATAGAACAGGGAAAACAAGGAGAGCTCTGCCTCCATCTTATCCAACCAGAAAGTAAAGTCTTCTCTCAGCATTTATTGAAATTGTTATTGAAACATATTTTATAAATTGTGGTAGCTCCCAGTACACCAGACTTCTCAAACCTATTGCAGGGCTCTACTATTTTCATGTAGTTGCATGGAGGGCTGGTCCTGCTTGACCCTTTTGCAGCTTGCTGATTTTGGTGAGGGAAAGGGCAGAGTATGACTAAATCATTCCTTGTATTTCTTACTCTAACTTCGAAATGATCCTACCCACTTGTTTTCTCTTGGAGACAAATCAGTGTTTCAGCTTTAAAAAAATGTTTGTTTGTTTGTTTTTTTTTTTTTAGCTTGTGTTTTGCTATAGTTAATATAGAAAAGGCTAGATAGATGTATATTGTGCAGTGACTGGAAGACATGGATCCTGTCTTGAAAATATTTTAACTTCAAATGGAAATCAAGTAGCATGCTTAACTTTGAAGTTCATTAAGTGATGCTATTTGTGGAGTAGAATGCTCTCAAATACAAGAAGTTATATTACTTCAGTAATGTCCTGAAGCAGAGTGCCATTATGGAAGCACAAGGGATTATTCTAGTGTTCCATCACCCCAGTCTCTTCAAACTGTCTGCATTCACCTGAATGGGGACAAAGTTTACATAAACACAAACTCTTGAAACTTAATTAGCTGACTGTATAATTAATGCAATACCTTAGGTATATTCGGTACATCCTCTACAAGTATCTTCCTGAACTCTTGTGGATTTAATACACAAGACTGATAGAAATTTGAAGGGGAGTGGGTAATTGTTTCCTTCTCCCAAGAGGGGAAAAAAAAAAAGCCTGCTGTATGGTCTGGCTATATTGTGGGCTTTTGAGTTTGTTGTCTAATTCAGATAAGCCTCCATTGCAATGTGAAAAAAATCTGGGGGGTAAGCACAGCACTGGGAATGGTGGCATGTGCACAGGTGAAGGGTGTTCCTGATGGTGAGAACAGTGAGGTGGTTTGGTTTGGTTTGGTTTGGTTTTTGCAGGGTCTGACTTCTGTCTGATCAGGTTTGGGGTTCTGTGGAAACTTGAGTCACCCTTTACATTGATTCTCTTGTGTGTCGCTTTTTCCTTTGGTAAGAATAATTTTGTGTTCATGTCACTGATGCTTCTGAAACCTGTAGAACTGCTTCAGTGAGGAAGGCTGAGAGAGAGGTACTAACGAGATGCTATATGTAATTATCCCATCAAAATGAAATGAATTATATTCTGTGTATTTCTCAGTTTTTGCTATCAGAAAAACAAAACAACCAAAAAAGCCCAAACCACAATGCTAATATAGAACTGCAAAGACACAAGTAAGATGTAGCTTAAGAGGCTTTATGTCACTGCAGCATAGGGATAAAAATGTTTTTTGAAAGGCATGGAACTAATGAGGTTGTAGATAAAACACAGATGCTTAAATAATAGAGATTAGCAGTGTATCATTAGCAGTGTATTATGATTACCAAAAGGTCTCTGGCAAAATCATCGAGCTTTGTCAGTGCTCTGAAATACAGAGAGTGAAGGCAATGTAAAAGGTTAGCTGCTCCCCAGAGGTAACAGCATGGTAGCTCGGAGTAGCAAAGTACCAGCACCATCACCAGCTGAAAGGGGAATTGGAAAAATAATCTTGAAAGCTTGGAAAGTAAATTGGGCTCGGGCAGATAGGTTATTGCTAACCATTATTAATCAGCAATCCATTATGGAACAGAGAGAGCCATTATTGGTGGCATCAGGCTGCCGAGACACGTGGCCCAACTCACCTGGAGCTGGTCATCCAGGTGGAGCATTTGTGCTGGGCTGCTCCTTGATGTCCTCCCTCAGGAAAGGGTGGAAGATACTTGTGCTTTTCCACCTGTGAGTACAGAGATTTGGTCATAACTTGGCAGCAGGGAAGGTTTTGTTTGTTTGTTTGTTTGTTTGTTTGTGTGGGTTTTATTATTCCCCGTGCTGCATCTGGACCTGTCCAGCAGGTGTGGGTAAGGAATTGGGCTGCAGGCCATCTTCGTTGCTTTGTGATTTACTCAAACTGCTGAGTAGGGAAGCAAAGCTTTATTTATTACTATGGCTTCAGTGAGGAATCAGCCACAAGTACGGAATACTTAGTTATCTTAATTTGATGCAAAGCTGACTAAAGACTAAGACAGTCTAGCCTTATGCCCTTTGGCTAGGAAAAGCACTTGAGAACCATATTGAGCTAGCATGTTTTCGGCATTTCTGTAATTCTGTGTTCTCTTTAACTTTCCTTGTTAGGCATAACAAGCCATTTTAATAATTCTTATAACAGAAAGCAATATGTTAATCAGTCCAAAAATGCTATGAAATGCATCAGTGATGCTGACTGACATGGTCATTATGAGTCAAAATACATTCTTCAAAATACAAGCAGAACAGCCTTCTCCTATGCTATGTGCTGAGGTTATGGCTTTTCTGTCTGCTTGTGGAAAAGACATCGTGGACTGCCATGCTTCTTTTTAGTACTCACATTTTAAAAGCTTCAAGAGGAAGTAAATTTCCTTGTTTTGATAGGTATCCCTTTTTTTTTTTTTTTTGGTGGCAATGAAGAAGCATCTCCCACTTGCATCAGGTAGAGGTTTATAGATTCAGAACAAGGTTCTGATGACAATATGAAAAAAATCCATTGAAGTGAGAGCAATTTTGCAAATGGTGCAACTGTGGTTCACTCCTCTCTCAACACTACCTTCAAATTGGCTACAGGTGACGTTTTGTTAGAATAAGGAGTAATCCAATTATCTGCATTAAATGCAAAAGAATTTAATGTCAAAACTCTTCAATAATCTCCTCATTGTTAACTTTGATTTCAGTTCCAAGTCTACATGTGGCATATCAGTATGTTGGCTCACCTATAGTAAATGCTATAATTTCAAACACAATAGCTCCCCTAGTTTTCATAACTAGAATTAAAATCAATTTGGCTTTCTCTGATGCAAAGAGAATATATCCTTTTCTCTTTACCTGCTGAAGCAAATCTTCTGTTTATCTCACACAGTTATGTTTAATCTCCTTTAACAAAATGTGCCATCCAATACAGTAAGTAAATATTTAGCAAAATCATATTTTGGAGAGTCTGTGGAATATGGGCCCTTTTTAGTACATGAACAGAGTTATAATGGGTGGTGATAGTTTGTACTCCATTTGGCTTTATGCTGGTGTACAGTAGGTCCAGATATGGAACAGAACCAGTTGTGAATTCAGAGTAAAGAACTATTAGTATCACTGTGATTTTGCTGCATGGTGATCCTATGAATTTAAAAGGATCAACCTCATACCTTCCACATATTTATTCAAGTTATTTTCTTCACAATTCCATAGTTAGTCAAAATAAAGTGAAACAGATATTGCATGTAGTAAAGAGGCTACTGGTTGGAGAGTTCCTTGGTGTAACTAATGAGAAAGAAAATTTTTTCACATTTCATCTGAGGTACTGATTTATTTTAAAATATTTATTTTCAGTTAGTTGCAGACAGAAAAACACCACTCACATTCAGACAGCATTGAATCAATTGCACTAACAGAAACTGGGACAACACTGGTATTTGAGGTATTACAGCTTGCATGATTGAGTCCTTATGTTGGTAACATCTAATATGTTAAGAACTTGATATTTTCTGATATGTGAAAGACATGCTCTTTGATATGTACAGAGTGGGGCTTTTTTTGGGACGCTGATCTGGCTTGCTTTCTGGTGGTTTGTGGTTGACAGTAGGGCAATGTGTCTTTGCAGGATGGGAGAATTTTCTGCCGGAGAACAGCCTGTGATTGCGAGAACCCCAGTGCTGATCTCTTCTGCTGCCCAGAGTGTGACACTCGCGTCACCAGCCAGTGCCTCGACCAAACGGGGCACAAGCTCTACCGCAGTGGGGACAACTGGACCTACAGCTGCCAGCAGTGCCGTTGCCTGGTATGGGTAAAGTGTTTTGGAGGGGAGCAAGAATAATGATTGTTGTTTTTAGCTAAATGTACTTGGAAGCAGGTTGTTTGCTCTCTCTTCACCTGCTTTTCAGACTAAGGATGATACTAAAGCACTTACAGAGTACGCACCAAATGACAGAGTACACACCAAATGACACACCACCAGTTTTTTTCCTACTGCTGAATAAGTAGTTCTAATGACTGAGAAGAAAAGCTTGACAAAAGCTTGGAAACCTTAACGCTATATTAACTTTTTTTTTTTTTTTTAAAAAAAAGTGTTTGCTTCTGACAACTTTTATAATGTCATCTGATCTTTAACTATTTTTTAAAGATTCTTTCACATGTGATGGATTTTGATGGAAGAGTTTCAGTTTTTAATTTTAAACCTGTCTTATCAAAATGGACAGGGCAATTTTCTTTTTTAATTCAGCAGAAGCTGAAAAAACGGAGGGCCAGTGCCACATGGTGAATTAGAGAAGAAAAGGAAAAAAAAATAAAGAAAACCAAAATTACTAGACAAACATACAAAATAAAGAACATTCTTTTCTGATTAAGCACTGTAGATTATCTCCCTACCGCTTTAATTTTTGTACAGATATACTAATTAGTGCAGCAGTGAACTTCATTAAAATTATCAGTTTTCCATTTATAGCTGTCTGTATAACATTGTTTTTATGTGTGATATTAATCAAGAGGTGTCTGAGCATCAGGAAACAAATTACATTCAAAGCTAAGTTACTGTTAAGAGATAATTATCTGTAACATAGAGCAATAAGTATTGTATTTTGTATTCTCCTAAGGTGGTTTTTATGTTGGCAAAAGAACAGCAAGAAACGTTTGCAGACAGCAGCAATGGCAAATATAAAATGTGAGGTGTTTTACAAAGGATGCTGAGTTTGTGGTCAGCATTTCTTTGCCTAATTTTATGATTAGGTTAACAAACATACAGAACTAAAAGACACCAATTCAGTAAATCCGTGCTTTATCTATCTATTTTTTTTTTTTTTTTTTTTAAGTTCCACTAAGTGGAAGATAACATGTATTGCAGGTATTGTTCTAACAACTCTTCTAGCATTTGACAGTAAAATAGCTTTTGACTGTTGCTAGTTAGATTATGTTCAGTGCTTCTCAAACATGCTTAGATATATTTGCATTATTATTTTCCTGTTTAAACAGTTGCTGTGACTGCATGGAGATTTTATGTGACCATACCCCATAAGGGCATAAGTCTGCAAGGCCATCTCTGCAAAAATTGTAGGTTATGGAAAGTTATTGTAAACCAGTATTTAATGCTGTCTTTAAAAAAACCAAAGAACTCAGGTTCTCTTCCTATGGTGTTGTTTTTAGTCAAGAAACAAGCAAATGATACTCTGCTACATTCAGAAAACTTTCAGTATTTAAATATGCAGTTACATGATCAACCAGGCTGAGAAGCTGATCCATTAAATCTATTTCAATTCTGGCAAAATAAATGTTTTCCATTTGACTGGATGCAAAGTTAGCTAACAAATGGAAATGTATTCAGTGAGCTTTGTTTCAATTTTTACAGGAAGGGGAAGTGGACTGTTGGCCTCTTTTGTGCCCCAATCTAAACTGTGAGTACACAGCCATTTCAGAAGGAGAGTGCTGTCCCCACTGTGTCAGTGACCCCTGCCTTGCTGACAACATCACCTATGACATCAGGAAAACGTGTCTAGATGGCTATGGAATTACAAGACTTAGTGGTGCTGTATGGACCATGGTGGGATCTCCTTGTACAACCTGCAAATGCAAGGTACGATGGACAAGGTTGAATGGTAATGGAAACGATTGTTACTACATAAAAACAGGGTCATTTTCTGCCCTTGGAAGCTCATATTCAGATTGCTGTGAAGTGAAGCAGACCTGAGGGCAGAAAAAGTAGCATACCAAAAAAATGTGTCTTATGTGGTCTGCAGGGTGGAAACAGAACAATCTGTGCTTGTTTTCTTCGAAATGTTGAGCACAGCTATGTAATATCCTAGCACAATTTACAGACGTTCTGTTGGTGAGCCTTTCAGGCATTCTTAGTATGAAACTAGGCTAACATTTTAAAAATTAATTCATGTGAATGATTATGAAAATGTCTTTTGCAGAACTGGTAAGCAGAGTCAAGAATACTAATACAAGTTTCACCAGCAAGTATACAAGTAGAAACCTCATATGAAGGCACTTCCATAAGAGAAGTGGGAGGGAAATGCCATAGTTTCTATTCCCTATTAGTTTCTATTCCATTGTCATGTATTTTGTCCAGTAGCTCTAAGGCAAAAGAACAGTCTGTCTCCACTTTTCCATGCAGTGATGATCCCACTGGGCTACTTTTCTGTGCCCCTCTTGCTTACTATCCCTGCTCTCAAAAATTTTGTATGGTTTTCTAATCAGTGGGTCAGCATGAACAGGGAGAGAGTAAGGGCACACCTGCTTTATTTGCCACTCTCTGAGTAAATCAGAGAGGTCACTGTGTAGGGAGTACTCTAACCCATAAGTATGTACATAATGAACACTGCCAGCAGTTTTCCAGAGAAAGGATAAAGGCAATTGTCTCTAAACAAGGCAGATAATGCAGAGCAGTGTGTGCCAGGAGGAGCTCCAGGCTAGCAAGCTCAGCCTCCACAAAGTGCCTACGTTGGGGCTGCCCAAATGTAGGAGGGACCAGGACTTTAGAAAAATTATTTTCCAGCATTTTCTGAGAGTTGTTTCAGGCACTGTTTCCCAAGCTGTTCTCCTATCACAATGTATGCAGTGTGAACCTTGTGCCTGGATGCTGCACTTCCCCATTTACTGAGCTTACAGTTTGAAATTGTAACCTTTCTGGCATCTGGTCTGGTTCACTGGGTTCTTGCCTGCTCCTGCCCGTTGCCACAGTTCACTGCCCTTCAGTTGTACATGAGTAAATGTTTTAGAGGCTGTGATATAAGCAGAAATGGCAAAGCGGTCCAGATTAAAAAGTGCAATTTTCTGTAAAGTTATATTTATATTTATACAGAGGTGATGCCGGTGATCCATAATATGGTGTTCCTCAGAAAAAAAAAAAGTGAATTTCTAAGTGGTCAGGAAAAAGTATCTTAAGGTAGCTGTCACCAAAGCCAGTCACTGTGGACTTAAGGCTGTAGTAGATACATTCTGTTTACAAAGGACTAATAAAAACCAGATGACAGTATCCTGTTTGCTGCTATTTTCAGACTCCATGGAAGCTGAACCATGGATTCTGTGCTTTGTATCACTCTAAGTGAAAACTGATCTTCTCTTGCTTTTTAACAAAATTTAACAAACAGAATTATGAAAATACTGCTTTATATTACATAAAACATTATTGTGTTCACTGTGGGAAACCAAGCTGTTGTTTCAGGGCTGTGAATTATGGAAGTTAGCTTTTCTGCCATTCTTCAGAGTTTTTCATATCGATTAAACCAAGAATCTGAAAGATGGGCATATTTCAGAAAAATTGAGAGCTTCCCAGTATGGATCAGATTAAAACTCTCTCTGTTAACTTTCTTGCATGGGACAAACCAACTCGAATCATCTTTGTTGCTGTTGTACTGTGTTCTATCATGAGGACCACTGAGTCGTTTTACAGCCAGATTGGTAGTTCATACGTAGTTCAGGTTAGTTCTGTCTGTTGGCAGATACAGACTGTACAGAGAGAAAAAGAACAGATAATTAGAGTGCTACTTAGAAAAGCAGCCTCCTTAAAAAGCCATCCCTGTTGGGATCTATGAGGACAACCTGGGATGATGGCTTAAGCAGGTGTTTCTTGTGTGCGGTAGAATTACCTCTGCCAGCTACGATCCCCTTTGCTCTTTGTAGCTTGTTCTGCAGCAGTGATTGACACCTGCTTGTTTGTCTGTGCAGAATGGGAACGTCTGCTGCTCAGTGGATTTAGAGTGTCTCAACAATAACTGATGTACTTGAACTGGACCGTGCTGGGGGAGGAACACTGATGAAGTTAACATCTGCAATGAAGCCGTATGCGTTGGTGTTTTATACAACAGACAATTACCAAAGTCTCCGCATGAGGAAGATGTTTGGGAGTTGCCTTTGGGACCTATCACTATGCTCATCCTTGCTAGCCTTGTCCGGGTGACTTACAGTACAGCGCATATAAGTCAGTGGTTGTTAAAAGTTTTCAGTGTTGTAAATTACACACTTTTCCTGTCAAGACATTTGCAAATATGTTTAAATTATTTCATGGGTAAACTAATGCTGTATTTTTGTTTTAATTTGTGTATTGACAACATGATAGAATTCAGCTCTTCTTCCTTTGGATCTAGATTTTACAAACAAAACAGCCTGTTGTGGTTTTGTCCCATGATATCACATACTTAGTTCCAAGGTCCCTGTCGGATGTATTTATGAAAATATGTATGTATGTACAGTCAAATTGCATAGTACTTATATTTCACATCTGTCCAACATTTTAAAACATTCAAAGGTATATTTGATTGGACAGAATGGAAGTAATCAAAGTCTGTCTTTAAAAAATATAAAAATAAATGCCATGAACTTAGTGAAATAGCAAAAAAGCACTTTCTTTTCCAAATGTGTGAAGCAGCAGCAAGACTCCTATAGCGAGAAATGGTACTAAAACTTACCCTCACCATTTCAACACACGTTCAGAAAAGAACCATTAGTCTTTATCAGTGTTCTATTTTGCAAGAGAAACTACAAATGCTGCAAAAGGGTATAATTCTTCTGAATTGTGCAACGACAAAACAGTCAGCCTTAAGATGAACTAATTTAAAATGACTAGGTTAGATTTTGCTGTCAGTTATAACATCATTGATTAGTTCAGAGTTTTTTCTTTTTTGTATTTACAGTAATAATGATGTCCACCATTCTCAGTTACTGCTACCA
The DNA here is from genome assembly GCF_964035555.1 of Netta rufina. NCBI lineage: Eukaryota > Metazoa > Chordata > Aves > Anseriformes > Anatidae > Netta > Netta rufina. The sequence goes on along the minus strand of NC_140128.1, from coordinate 10,583,353 downwards.
TAACGACAAAGTGCAGAAGCAGCTCTACCAGTGACACGCAGGACAGTAGATCTTAACACTCGGTAAATCTCATTACCCAATCAACAGTTCAGAAACAAGTTTTCTCTTATTTTATGACATTTAAAAATATTTAGTTTTAAATTTACCATGCACACAGTGTCTTTTAATACATAAGTTTATAAATACAAATGAAAACTCTTAGCCCTATATTGAGGTTAGAGTTTAGACTCTCTTCAGCTTATGTCTATTCTTTTTTTTTCATGAGGCTAGAAAGTTTGTGGCATTAGAACAAGAATATATTTCTATGACGATGGTACCTACAGATTAATGTCACCTTTTTAATGTGCTGTTGTATTTTTTTCTGCTCATTTGTGTAGTGTTTTTTGCTTTTCATTTAATTAAGCACTGAGTATGTGGAAAAGAGTGCAGAAATAAGTATAGTGAATACAGTCTGGAAAGTCTATATTTGTGAGGTTTTCATCGTTTCATGCAGAAAAACTGAAATAGATAAATAAGAATGAAAAAATGAAAAAAAAATGAAATGAATATAAAATGAAAAAAATCAAGTCTTTTAAATCAAGTACTATCATGTTTCTTATAAGGAGAAAAGTGGAAAAATATAAAATGACTTGCTATCACTCAGATAATTTTATTCCATTTTTTTAAACATTACTTGTTTTATCTAACAGGTCTGTGTGGTAAAGTTAAATTTATTTTCTTAAAATACCCCATCATTTTCAGCTACTAATGTATTTGACTATATTTGCATTGCCCTAATGATTGTATAATAAGGGAAACAGTTGTGTTTTATATGATACTCAAAGGATGTTTGTAAATCATGTCAGCTCATTTTGTATATCACATTGTAAAACCCAATGGTAATTCAGTTGGATGAGATATCCAGTGGGCTGAGATATAAAGGGGAATGATTTAAAACTTGTGGGCATCTAAATAAACTCCTATGTACAGATAGCTTTCCTTTAGTTTTATTAACAGAATTTTAAAACACTAATCACTGTCCTTTCCAGACCTGAATTCATGATGTTGCTAAAAGGAGAAGGAGTGTTTGCCTCGAGATGTAGTATCATAATTGTAAGAAATACTTCATTTATACTTAGTAAGACAAAATCTTGTATTCCAGTCTGTCACATACCATGGATTTCTGAAGCTTTGTGAATGGGATTAATGACAGCACAGGGTTTCAAAATCATTCTTTTGCAATTTAACTCACAATAGTGAAGCCCTTTCATAAGATGGTTTCTGGAAGCTTCAGACCTTGTTACGATGGTATTCAACAGGAGCACAGAACTTTTTCACTGTGCATTCTGATTTCCTTCTAGAACCCAAATGCAGATTAATTCAACAACACCCTTTCAGAGCATTTTATACAACATTGTGTCATTATCTTCAGAGTAATATGGCTTGAATTGTTTACTCAAAGTCAAGATATTGGCACAGGCTTCTTTGTTTATGTTGCATTTTAAGCAGTTATGCTGCTGATGAACTTTTCCTTACGAAGCAACGTGATCACTAGCCACATAACATTTACCTTCAGAGTACTCAGAAGATACGGCCTCAGCTCAAAGATCAGACTGAGGCACAAAATTTAATTCACTGTGTTCTTCTGTTACTAAGGTAAGAACTTTCAAAACCTCTTTCGAGAGGCCTTGATGAGGATCCCTAATCCCTATAAAACTATCAGCACTACAGTAAAAATGCTAAGAAATAGTGATGCTAAGAAATAGTGATGTTTATTGTATATAAGAGGTACAGTTATAGGAAACATAATTTCTGGAAATCTCGTTGTGAGATGATCCTTCTCTCTGCTCAGTAAAGAACAATGGTATTAACGTGAGGAGGACCGCCACCAGACCTTCTGTGAAAGGCAACTTCCTGCCAGTTAAGGGACTTGCTCCAAACCCTCACTATATGTAGGTGGCATTTTGTAGCTGTTTCTACTTATTCAGGAATATTTCCACTGCATGTAACATTTGTGATGACAAAAACTGAGAAACAGAAAAGGAAATGTCTTTTTCTTCTCCTTTTGGTAAAAAGCTCATTCTAGGTACTAGACCGGGATATTGTATTGTGTCAGGCACCTCTTGTGAGGAAAGTGACCGCTCTGTTCTACTCCTGGTGTTATTTGCAAACCCACCTGCTGAGACAAAGCAAGTGCACCTCTGTGTTCCAGTATGGTGGCTTCTAGAGCCACATGACCACTCTAGTCACTATTTCAGACCAAAGAAAATCCAAAGTATTGCACAGAAATGCTAGTACCTCCCTAGTTCACAAGAGTGTGTGGGAGATTTATTAATGTCTCTTTATTGTCTCAGAGACCTAAATAACAACCGTCTTCCAGTAACATATTTTCTAAGAGGTAGCAGTTCTCAAGTACATGTATAATTGTGTAAAACGTTTAATTAATAATATCTTTCCAATCAGATTGCAATGACAAAATATTTTGTGGTTTTGTTTTTTATTTGTTTTGTTTTCCTTCTGAGGCAAACAATACTGTTTTACAAAACCAAAGTTACAATGTCAGCAGTGATTACACAAGTGGCGGAATAGATTGTAGCAGAATTAAGTCGTAACTCCTATGAGCAATATGGGAACGTCTCCTCACATCTAATGGTACTTACAGAATCATCACTAATGAGAGGATTTTAAAAGGGCCCCATGGTACAGATGGAAGTAAAATCTTGAGTGAGTGTTGTGATAAGACATAATTGTTTGAGGAACATATTCTGGTATCAGAAATAGATGCCTGCCAACAAGCTACTGTTCCTCTTAAGGTAGACCTTGGAGCTCATCCAGATTTAAACTGGTACAAGGAAGATAAAAATCAGGTTCTGATCTTTCTGCATCAAAATACCTGTAAGCAAAAAAACTCACAGCAGCATAAATTAGAGAAAAAAAAAAAAAAAAAAAAAAAGTCCAAGCTGAGGGTGTCTAAATGCTTCAAATTCAGTTTTCCTGTCTTCCTGGTAAAAATCAGCAGTAATTCTGTTTCAGCTGGTTTTTGATTTCAGAGAGGTGTTAGTGAAGCACTGGTATTGCTTGTAATCTGCAAATGTTTTGTGCGGATGATAACAGTATTATTTCTTGCTGCCAGTGAGCAGTCCCACATAAGAAGATTTAGGTATACCTGAGAAGGTTGTATACCAATAATCTGATAAAAAGGATCAAATTCAAGTTTTTTAATGAAACTGTCACCAGCAGATTCACAGCACGTGGGAAAAGAATGTGACCTTCTCCAGTTAAAAAAAAAAAAAAAAAAAAAGTTCCAAAATCATGTACGTGTCATTTAAATTCTTTAGTGCTACTTCAGCTGCATGGTGTGAGGGATGCGTTGAATTCTCATGAGTGGATTTCTGGCTGGTAACCAAGTCTTTGCTTTGGCAGTACCTCACGCTTCAATTATTTTTTCTTCCTAAATTTGTAGATGAGATCGTTTTATTTAAGTGAATTGAGTGGGTTTGAGTGGTGTTTGGAAGCAAGCCTTATCCCGTTCTCAGTGCTACAACAGAATCTGAAGCAGTACGGGCTTCTTTCTAGCATATGCCTCTATCCTGGCTGGGAGAGAGGGCTGTGGGGACAGGCACCGAGTTAGCTCACCCTGCCAGTTTACCTGTAGTTGTGTGGCACTGTCACTGCCCGCAGGTTTACAGCATTGTGACAGCATTTGCCTTGGATACAGATGCACAAACACTCTGATAGTGGTTTTTGGTTGCTATTCTCTCCTCTGTAGTTTGTTCCAAATGACTAGTCGTGTCATCCATACATAGACCATGACATATTTGCCTATCCCAGAGCTCTTTATTATTGAATGCCTATATGGTAATACGCATACACATATAGATTATCCATGCGCTTCTATGAAGGGAGGCTTAGAGGTTCTGCAGCAGATCACACTACCGCCCAAATACAAAGCAGAGAGCAGGGGTTTATCTCTGCCAAACACAGTTGAAAAATCCTGTTTTCTAATAATGCAATTGATTTGATTGCTGTCTGATGAACTGCAAATCTGCTTTTTTTTTTTTTTTCTGCTACAAGATCTGAAAATGTATTTGATTTAATCCAATGCTTCTTTGTACTCATTTTAACAGACTCCCTTTCACATGTTTCAGTGTAAAATACACAGATCTGTTTCCCTACCTGAATATTATGCAAAATTCTCATCTGGGTGCTGGAATGTGCAGTCTTCACTACTGTTGTGCTTTTAGACTCGGAGTAGGCATACCTTCATTCAGTGTTGCTGATGACATGATCGTGTATCTTAAGGTAAGCAGTAGCTTTAAAGGTAAACTTTTACCTGTCGAGCTGAGGGTTAAGAAAAAAATAAGTTGGTATTTTAAAAGTACATTTGCAGCTGTAAAGTTTTTTCAGCCTGACCACAGTTGTGTCCATTTACTCACATCTGTATTAAACCATTAGCTGATTAACTTCACTCTTTAGCCACATACATTTTGTTTTTCAGGGTAGAAGATATTTTTGAGAACAAAGTAAGTACTGCATGAAGTCATCCTGGTGAGTAGGCAAAAATATTGTTTGTTAGAAGCTGCTACAGAAGCATGACCAGAACTTTCTCAAAATCACAGGCAAACATTTCATGTGTGGTGCTGGGAAATATGCTTTTCCCTTGCTTTTCTTTTTTCTTGCTGTCACAGGATAGGAGGTATGTGTGTGATAGGAGTGTGGTTGAGCTGCTTAGATAAAACACTACTGAACTGCTGCTTTGGCTCTTCTCTTATGCACGAGTTACCTCTGGCTGCAAGTGTGGTGGTGGGAGGAGGTAGGAGATATTGGTGCAGTGTGCTGAGGGTGGCCATGCTCGCACCAGAGAGGGATACGTGGCAGCAGAGGTCCCTGTGCTGGTGGCTCTGGAAAAGGCTCTCATAAACTGTTAGCAGCAGCAGGGCAGCAATCGTGTGTTGTTTCTTCTCAGTGGGTGAAGCAAAATAGAGAAATAACCATGATCCTCCCTGTCTCCCTCCAAAACAAAGGGAAAAAACAAAACAAAACCAAAAAAAACTTCGGAAAGTATCTTCTGCTGGTGCCTTGGAAGCGTTAGAAATGCTGGGAGTGATTTGCTTTTCTTAGTGTGTGGGAAGACTTCCCAGGCAGGATCTGGGACTGGATGAATGCATAACAAAACATTCCTTAAGTCACTAGGGTAGTTAGTGATGACAACAGGTATTATACTTTTTTTTTTTTTAATTGAAATTTTTTTAATTCTACTAAAAACAAAACCAAAAGTGACTGTTCCCTTCTTTACAGCCCATTCTTCTTCCTTGATTCATTTACTGATTCTCAGGCCTTTCCACAACTACGGTCTTCTAACTTGAGCAGTGACCGAGAAGATAGTGTGAATACTAAGCAAAATAACCATTTGGTTTCATTCCAATAAGAAAAGGAAATTTGGAATCAAAACTGATTTTTTTTCTTTTAAAAGTCATATTTTTATAGTAGTCATAGAAAACTAAAATTAATTTGTAGTTTGGACCTCAATCTCAAAAAAACAACAACAAAAAAAAAAAAAAAAAAAAAAAAAAAAACCACCTGTTAATATTAAAGGAATCCAGACCAAATCAGTTACCTAACTTGCAGTTGTAGCACCCATAATTTTATGTGTTTATTTCTTAGGACCTTTCACTTAAATATTTATCCTCTTAGGGAATAAAGGAACTGTATCATTTGAAAGAATGATTCCAGACTGCCCCTGATCAGGGTCTGTTCAATGCCCTTTTTGCATGGAGTTCACAGAACCACCTCAGCATCCTCTGAAAATGCAGACGTGTCAAACCAACCCTTAACAAGAATTCAAACATCACTGAAAAGCATTTAGGCATCTGTAGGATGATTTAAATCACAAATATTGGCTGCCCTTCTATGTGCCTGCCAAGTTCAGAGGCATTAAGCTGAAGGTTTTCATTGTTTTAGTATTGTTCAGCGCAAAAGTTCAAAGCTATCTGTCTTCCTGACTTAAAACATTACAGCAATGTAAGCTATATGGGATTATAATATACACATGCTATATTCTGTACAGTTAGGAAAAGAGAAATTATCCATGACGACCTTCTCACTTCTGTGTAGCCATACCATTCTGAGTCAATATGTGTGAAATTATTTGACAAATGTTGTAGCAATTCCTGTAAATTGTCCCTTATATCAGTAACAAAGCAAACTTGTCCAGTTTAAGTAATATTGTCTCAATTGAATTTAAATGTATGCCATCTGTTTTGGGTGAGTTCATACACTACAAGAGTAGCAATGAGAAATGTCAGTCTCACAAGTTCAATAATTATACCCCAGATGCACTAAAATTAAGAGATAAGCTGTAGAAAAGTATGGGATTTGAAAATATGCTTTTTTCAATGGTCCAGGGGTTTCTCTGCTGAACTTGTATTAGTACTGATTTCTCTGCTGAACTTGTATCATTACCGTTGGTAAGAGTCCAGTCTGCCACTAGAAAGATGCCCAAATAACTAAAATTTCTGCAGGCCAGGGAAACAAGGGGACATGTGGAGTGGGCCTGTCCCTGCAAGTCCACAGTGTGGGCTGCAAAGAGTCCGTGGCTCCTGGGGCAGGCTGAACGTGGGGAGGCAGGGGGCTGTGAGCCCAGCTGTCCTCCGAGGAGAGCAGCGTCTGGGTGCTTTCAGGAGGGGGCATGGTCCAGTTGCTGGTCTAAAAGATTGATGCTTCTGGTACAGGCCAAGCTCAGCGTGACAGGACTGAATAGACAGCTGAGCCTTCATCTGAAATAATGGGCTAGAGATATCCAGCTCCCTCCGTGGGAGTTGGAGAACGCTGGGGAGGAAGCTGATGCTGGAGACGGATTTACATTTAGAAGAGTGAAGCATGGTGCTTGTGCTGACCTACTTTCAGTGTTTTTACTCTGAATTTATGCGAAAAGGTGACCAATTCTTGTGCTTAAGTAGGAGCAGGAAGGAAATTTACTAGGGAAAACCCTCCTGCCAAAAAGCAGAAAAAATCTAAGGAGAATCACATTAAATCTTTGTCACTGAGCAGACAAATACAGAAGTGAATACATTAGGCCATTTTTAGTTCATAATGGGTATGCCAAAGTGTAGTAGCAGTGCCAAACCTATAACACTGGCTTTAAAACAGAAAAACTAGTCGAGCACTGTGCCAGTAAGTCACAGTGTGGTCTAACTGGGCAACATGACATAACATAAAAGTGCATCTAGAAACATTTTCTACCTGGAAAATATGTGCTATCCAAACAGTATCTTTCAATAAGTGTAGTCAATGTGAAATAGATTGATCAGGAAAACATTAAATTAAAAAAATGTTGTGTGTGACTGGCGTATGTGATTATCAGATCTTAATTTGAAAAAGCTGAGTATTTGTGATAGCTTACAAATAAGTGTGTTAGGACCTTGAATAATGAAGCTGTTCAGGTAGTTCAGAGGAAGACAAAAGAATTGCAGAGTGTTATAGTAAAAAAAAATAAAATAAAACCTTGGTTAATGGAATTCACTCTGTATATGCAGTGATATTCAGTAACTGAGGCAAAAGAAATCATTATGCCAAAGCTTGCAAATGGAAGGCAGAGAACCAAATGGAAAATAAAGCATTATGTCAAAGCGAGCAGTAACTCCAGAATGAGATTTCTACATTTTTTATGACGTGAATATACAGCCTGTAGCAAAAATAACTGGTTTATTAAGCTCAGGCTATCACCAGATGCAAAAAAAAAAGAGGTAACAGTTCACAAACTGGAAAGCCATTATCAAATATGTAATGGGACATCACTGAATATTTTAGGTTACAAGCATTCTTTTGGCTTTCTGCATGAGAGAAAAGTGGAACTGAAGTCAAACAAATCAAACTAATATTACTTAATGTTGGATATACAGGCACTGGGCAGTTTAAATTAGAAGAGGAGTGTGCAAGGGAAACACACAGGCTGAAGAGACAGGTAATATAAACACAGGTAATGATGCTTATAGCAAAGACAAATGAATTCATGAAGCAGGTGACACTAAATGTGGAAGTGATTTATAGGAGACACTACTAAGTCAAGAAAACCAAAGAAGTAGTCCAATCACTAAAATACGCCACAAGATTATTGGAGTTTTTAACATTTCTTTAGAATATGGGCACTCAAATTTGGAAGGTGCTTCAGCCTTCTATGCTGTGTTTTTGTTTGAAAACAAATTCTGACGGCACCTGCTGGCTAGGTTGTGGTAAGTGGCCGCTTACCCTGCTGGCTCTGAGAGGGTCTAAAAGCACAAATCTCAGAGCTGCAGCTTCCCTGCACTGGGGGGATGCACTGGCAGGGGGCACAGCCCTTGGGTGCCGTTTGCTGCTCCCCAGCCACACTGTGCATGAGCAGAGCAGGAGGCTGGAGCAAGATGTTGCTGTGCTTTAATATAGATGCACGGGTAGAAATTATTTACAGAAGACAAGGGGGAGAGAACTCAGTTTATAAGATTAATGACCGCTTAGGATGTCTGGGATGAGTGCAGTGAGAGGGAGCTGGTGCCAGGGGTGGGAAAGCAGAACCGACAGCCAGCAGTGTGGCATTTCCTCGCCGCCCGGCTGGAGTTGTGAAGGCAAGATTTATTGGTGAAGCACAGGGCTGTGAGTAAAATACAGCAGGACTGGGATCTTGAGTCTCTGCATTGCTCATTTCTTTCTAATGAGCAGTCAACTCGCTGAGGAAACCAGTGGCTCTATTGGCAGTTTAAAAGTGATTACTGAAAACTTGAACCTTTGTAAGCCTCCAAATTAAGTTCTCATTGAAGTGTTGCCCTCCCCATCCCACATCCCCACCTTCATCCCCAGTAGAACATGTCTTAAAGCTTCTGCAGGATGCCTGGGACTTTACAGAGATAATATAGTCATTCCCAAGTTGTTCTCAAATGTTAGATATTTAGTGAAACAGTACCACAAAATGAGTGCTGAGATCCCCAGATGATCAGGGGAGAGCAGTAAGGCCCCTGCAAGGACTCATGGATGACTAAATTTAGGCAGGTGAGCTGAGCAGTCACTTCTGGACAGAGTTATGTAGAGGGAGAACTCTCCGGAGCAAGGTCAGTGTACGATGCTATAAATGGCACTTCTTGGGCCTGCTCCCATCAGATGATAAATAGGAATAATAAAATTACCATGTAGGATCTAACAATGTAATATAGCATATGATCACGCTTATGCATTTGAAAGGTAAAATATTTTCCGATGTGGGTGAACCTTCACAAGGAGCTGCAACTTACCTCTTTCTGCAGAATTTCTAATGGTCTAAACATTTCACTCACTTAAATAGTAAGGCAATTAGAAACCTTTTGATAAAACATTGTCTTAGACTTTATAGAAGTAATTGTTTGGTAGTACGGCAGGGGAGGCTTTGCTCCAAGAGGATGCTTTGCAGTGATAGAAGCAGATGGTTTACAAAGTTACCGAATAAGAACTGATTATTGATTTGCTATCCTCTAACAACATCAATGTTGAGTGATAATGTACTGTACTGCTTGTTACAGAGTAAATAGCCATTTTTATATTACTTGCTTTCTTGCAAATTGGCTACTGGCAGGGAAAGTAAAATATATGGCTGCTAATATCTTGAAGCAGTGAACAAATTGCACTGGGGGAACATCAGGGAAGCACTGCAGAACACTTGCTGATATTTACAACTTCTGCCTCTGTCAGAAGACTCAAAATCAAAAGTTCACAAAGTTTCTAAAAGCAGATATAGTCAGGGCCCTATTTTTTTCCTCTATTTGGTTTCAATACATGTGGTTGGTTTAGAAAAATATGAAATAAGTTCTATTTTAGCAGAACTTGAGAGGACAGTCAGGGGATTTTTAGCAGCCACGAGCATACAGTGAAATATTAGTTTCAGTATTGTTTCCCTGCCCGATTTACTCTCTTGGTTTGAAGAAAATAAAATTTTGGAAGGTTAAAAATGCAGCTAGAACCAGGAGTGATATTATAACTCAAGGTGACTGTGTAGCATGTTTAAATAAACATGCAGTAAGTATTTTGCCTTTTATATTGTGGTAGCTTTTATTAGCTGCTTAGTTGGGACAGGGGAAGGGAGACCATGATCTCTTGACAAGGTTGTTTTCACTCAAGCTGTTGTTCCTCTACAAAAACAGGCTTCTTGCAAGCCAGAGACACATGCCCGCCATGAGATACACACCCAAACTCTGCAGTGGACACGCGGATGCTAAAAGGTTTTTCACTATCAGTTTCACTCAGTGCTTGATCATTGCCTCTTTTGTGGGTTAGAGTCTCAAACGTGCTGGATGCAAGTTGGAGACTAACCTGCCCCCTCTCCTCTCTGCCCATCTGTCCACAGGTGTGGCTTCCAGGTCCCAAAATGAACAGCTTCCTCTGCCTGGTGCAGGCATTGCAAAGGGTTAAGGTGGCTCAGAGTAAATACTGGGGAGAAGAAAAAAAATCTGTTTTTGCAAAAGAAGAAAGGATCTGTCCTTTCATGATACTAATCGAGGATGAGGACTCAGAGTCTTTTGATCTTGCTGTGCAATTTTTTCTCTGTTTTTAAACACGGTGTTTTTATTTACAGCTAGCTCAGGAAGGCACAGTAACCTATCTTCTTCACACACAATAAAGCGAACACATACAAGTTATTAGGGCGTACTATATTTACTGATTAGGTAATAACATGGCAAGGCAAATAAAAGATTTTATGACAAATTTAAATAGCAGGGGATTAAAGTTCAGGGGACTGGGAATTAAGAAAAGGGACTTCATCTGGTCATGGTAGATAGTGGCCATTAAACTGTCCTCTGGGAGATTTGCTGAGCCTTCAATAATAGGAGCATATTTGTGTGTGCATGACTTGCCACGCCTTGTTTTTCTTAATTTGATGCAGTCTAGAGCAATTCCTAAGGTGTGCCTCCTTCCTTTGCCTGCTTCCCACCCCCCATTGGCTTTCTTTGATCTGTTTATGGACTTTTAAGTGGCAAATATAACTTAATTGACTGCTTATACTATATTGAACACAGTGACATACCTAAATCCAGTTATGCAGGGGAAAATAATGAATACTTATTCATCTGTGAGGTGCATTACTGTCAGCATTGTCCATCCTGTTTTCATTTCTTTGTGTTTGCTACAGTGACTGTGGTATAGCCAGCTGAAAGGACAGCTATTCCATGATAAATACTGTAAAAATGCTTTGTGTGTAAGACCATGTTTCCCCATTTTTTATTTATTTATTTTTTAATATTTGAAGTGCTCGAGTTCATAGAAGATCAGGTTGTGCTAATTAGAATAGTCCAGCAAAACCTCTGCTACTGGAACCACACTGATAAATCCCAATGCGTTTTCTTTAAAAAAGAGTTGACTCAGTTCTTGAGTGCGTCTTTTTTAAGCCATGCAATTTTTTGAAAGTGCACAGGGATTTATTTTGAAGCACATCTTGACTTTTAATAAATATATTGAAAGTGCTTTAAAAGATATCATAGCTAATTTTGCTCTCTCACAAACCCATCAGTTTTTATTACCTTTAACAAACCTTTTTCCATGAAAGAAAGGAAATGGTTCAAATCTCTCTGTGGTACATTTTCCTTTCAATTTTCCTGGTAGTCAGTGTTTAGGGGAAACAGCACTCAGAAAAATCTACCAATATATCAGCCCTAGAGGAAGGATGCACAGAAATGAGTTGACAACTGGAATAAATGGAGTAAAGGCACAAGGTAAAACAGCAATGCTGGAACAGCTTACTGTGCACAACGTCAGTTTAAGATACCCACTTCATGCGGCTGGCAGATTGCTGTGATGGAGAGGTCCAGGACTGAAAAACTCTGTGAGAACAAACCTGGATTTAGTTTGCATATTAGCCTCTTGCATGTCTCGTGTTGCCTGGGTGTTCCTTAGTGATTTTTACGTAGCAAGAGAAACACCTGCAGTTCCAACTCAAGCGTTTGGACTTTTAATGGCATTCAGTTAATGCTTGGCAAGTATGATTATAACAATCATTCTGTTTCTTAATCCTCACTAATGCCAAGGGTTGTTAGGTAGAGACTGCAAACAAGATGAGAAATTGGAAAATTTCTATGTTATGGGCTGAATGGGAGAATCTCCAAGGGGCTTAATTTTCTTTTTTCTTTTTTCTTATGGTAAATTTTGGATTATCAAACCAAGTGTCATAAAGAAAAAGAAAAGAAAAAAAAAAAGAGCTCTCTGAGTAATATTTTCACTTAAACCTCGAGAAAATTAACTGGAAAATGACAGTACAAGCTGCCTGTTGCCACAGCACCAAACTGGACACGCAGAATTGTGTAGGTGTTTAAGAAATAACTTAAACTTTTTTTTCTCCCCCCTGATAGGTACACCTAAGATGGATCTCCAAGGCACACATGCAGGATTTCCCACTTTGTTCCCTTCTGAATGCTTTGTGCTCCATTGCGTAGTTCAAAAGGGGAAGAGAAAAGCTTTGCTTCATGGGAAGCAATGGGAAGTGAGTTAGGAGCTGTCATTTTGGGTTTGCCACCTTCACGCTTCCAGTCCAGGCCAAATAGCTGCAGTGTTTCAGAGCTGCCAGTCTCTGCAGCTGTTGTAGGCAGTATTTGCAGCTGTATATGGCCTGTGAGAGGCAGACGATGGGTATTTCAGGAACGAGCTGCTTCTGCGTAATGCTTCTGCTGATGCGATCTCTGGAAGCCTTGTTCTAGCGTACGGGAGCATGCATGTGAGAAGGGAAGGCAAAATGCCAATGAGATCACTCTTGGGAGACTGGATACCCATCTTAATTTGTGCTCAGCACTTTGGGAGGAGCTCTGCCTGCAGCAGCGAGGCTTGTGATCCGCAAGGAGAAAGCTGCTTTATCAGGCATTGAGCCTCACAGGGCCTGGCAACGTTTCAACGTCATCTCACCAGTGAGATAGCAGTTTCCACATATGAAGCAGACAGCAGCTTTAATGGAAGGCATTTCATGACAGGGAGCTTTAAAAGTTATCCCATTATCCTGTAGTTGTACAATTAGGATATTCTGTAGCATGAAACATGCTACAGTTGTGATGGCTGCAATGTGTCATCGCTTTCTTCAACTTGCAGATAAGATGTGGCAGAGACTGATATTTCTGGGTAGCAGACGGGCTTCTGAAATGTCCTTGGATTACCAAAGTTGCTTTATACACAAGGAAGTCAGAGTAAAGTGTGGGATACCTGAACTAATTACCTAGAAATGGCAGCCTGAGGCTGGCTGAAGCCTGATCTGATTAGCATTCAGTGTCAGTGCTGGCAAATGATGAGGAACAGAAACTAACAGAGCAACAAAAAGATGAAAGGGAAGTGCTTCCTACCTGTCATTCAGACATTTCTCCCTAATGAACCCCCTCTGCAGCACTCGCAGCCTGTTCAGGAGGTGGCTTACTGATGGGAAGCAGCGCTGGGCAATCAGGTGACCGTGCGGTTTAGGGCACATGGGCACCTGCCAAATCAAAGCCACGTATCCGCAGGGCTTTGGGAAGCAAAGGGGCACAAGGGGTGGTGAGACACGGCCCAGGCTGGGCTCTGGTGGGCAGCCAGAGTCTGGCCAGGGCAGCCAGCAAACAAGGACTTCAAGTGCTTGCTGTCCAAAATAGGGAGGTAAGAAATACAGTGTCCTTTGTGAACTATAACACCATTTCCACCATTAGTTTCTAAATCTAATAACTGCAACTTAGAGTCGCTGGTAGCAGGGGAAAAAAAATAAATAAATAAAGGAAAAGAAAAAAGGCCCATGCTTTGTGCAGAATAATTACTAATTTATTTAAAAAACAAAATCAAGGCTGTCTGTGATTTGGGTCTAATTTCACATTTATTTTTCGTAGTTTGTTTGCTTAGTAGCTTCTGCAGTAAGACAGTGATTAGTTAAATCATTTATACATAAATTCAAAGACTTTTTCTTCATTTTAGATGCTCAGACTTAATTGGATCTAAATCAGATTAAAAAGTGACTTTGGAGGGAAAAATACCCCCAAGCATGAAAAGATGGTTATTTTTTTTAACTTATCACTTAAATGGCAGTAGAGATTTCTATCTTTACAACATTTATTCCCTGATACAGCATACAATTCTATTTAATGTTTAAAGAAAATACTTATATATTAAAACATTAGCAGTGCAGGGTATGAGGAAGACACTAACTTATCTTCCTCAGAATAAACAGCTTCTTAGTCCAGAGTATTTTCTTGAGATTGTAATGGAAATTTGAACTTAAATGTTGTGAAAGGAGGTCATTTTACAAGTTTGTTAGAACATATTAATTGCCGTGAAATCATATAACGCAAGCTGCATTAAAACTGTGGAAGAGTCTGCTCCTCTCTCAGGAGATGCCCAAGCAGATCCGGCAGCAGAAAGTTTGGATGAAGATGGAGTAGATTTCATTGCTGGAAAAGCAGTTGTAGTTTGGGAGCTTGAGAAACAACATCTGCAAACCCAGCGGAGGAAGATCTTTGTAAAGGAGCAGAGCACATCCTGGCTGTCAGAGCACAGGCTGTGCCACGGGGCAATAGCATTTGCTGCCTGGCCTTTTGCCTAGCTTGCTGACTGAGAATGTTTTTGGCATTTGGACAAACAGGTCAGCTGTGGGATCAGCTGTCTCCATGGCTTACCAGAACCCTTGTGAAGCAGAAGATGGAGGACTTGATGCAAAATCAGGTACTTAACCATATCGTGAGGCCAGGGGAATGTGTAGATTTTGAAGGAGTGAGCAGAGATTTGTATTCAGATAATTCTACATCTGGAATGAATCAAGGCTGAGCAATTCAAGCCATCTCCCCTCAAATGTGTGTTCTCGAGGCATTTTGACAGAGAGTACTGCAAAGATGAGAAAGGCAGAAGGATAACATCCATTGACTCCAAATGTCTATGTTCATCTTTCTCATCAATTATTTAGACAAGAAAGATTTACATGAAAATTAATCATTAAAGTTTGAATTGCTTCTTTACATCAATAATGAAATAGCTGCATCAAATACAAACAGATAAAGAGAATAGGATAAGAAATCGTCCTTAATACACAAAAGGAGAAGTAATATTTTAATGAAACTATAAAGCTCATTACTGCTTTACAATGGAGGGTTACTGTCAGTGACCTAGAATAGAGAGCTTTATAGGCTGAACATGAAACCTCCTGTTTAATCTATGATATTTGATGCTGGCATATTAAAAATTGCAGGCTGGATTCTGCTACATTCCATACAACAGTTCTTGTAGGAACCAAAATAATTTTCATAGTCAGAAGGTTGTCTTTTGAGTGTGTGTATACAAAATTACCATGGAAAACGTTGAATTCCAACAACATAACTTCTTAAAATTTTTAAACTGTTTCTGTCAAGTATGTTTCAGTCTGAGAGTAAGCCTACAAAATGCAAGTTCCTTTGTAATTTCCAACCTAATGTGAATTGGTGTGATGATATCTTTAATATAAAAATGCTGGGAGAAGGGCTTGGTACGCTTCTTGTTGTGCCAGCTGAAATGCAATAACCAAAAATTTTAGCTTCTTTTGCCCCTACTTGCCAAGTAATTTTTTTAGTGCTTTTATCCAGAAAAAAAAAAAAAAAAAAAAAAAAGCCTGGAAAGCATGAAGAGTGTGCAACCTGTATGCATAAAAATCTGCAAATAAATGTAATGGTGTCGTTACATGTATTTTATTGTGTATTAACATTGTTGTTTAAATAACATCATGTTGGTGTTACCTTTAGGGGTTTTGCATGTTCAGTGATGAGAAAGCAGCAAACTAAGTCAGATGCAGCATTGACCCGAAAAGCATTGAGACCCTGCAGTATTTTTGGTAGGTACAAATGCTTTTCCAAATTCCATTGCTTTTAACTTGCTATTGGATCTTTTCAAAGGCTTGTGTGTGACAGAGTTGCTTCCAAAAGCGTACTGTGCCCTACATCTGTGAGTATAACTCTAAAAAAATGGTGAGCATCGCTACGGCTAAATAACTTAGATAATGTGGATGTGTCTAGGGTACTGTGTAATTATAAATAAGGTAAGAATGCATGCTGCTCTGGTATAAGTTCTGTTCAAACCTGGAAGACACCCAACATCAGGCCCAGCAGCCAATCTCTGTACATCTGTGCAAGCTGCTTCCTTCGGCACAGAGTTTGAATCCCGTCATCTGGAGTGAGCCTGAGAAAGTGCATTTTGATATGGGACTACCATGCACTGAGATTTTGTCCTTCCTTCTTGCCTTCCCCTCCTTGCTACCTCTCCACCTTTTCCAGCTGCGAGCATTTGTGTGCTCTCCACTGCCATGGACCTGCAGTTTGCTGACCACAGCATCTGGCAGATGTGAATTTTGGATCAGCTGGCAGGATGGACTGCTCAGGAAGAGCATCCTTAGCCTGTCCTCACTTGTGAGGTGGACAGCAAGGCTAATCCGTCCTGTGTCACCCTCGCGACAAGCTGATCAGGTCAAGTAAGACCTGGCTGGAGTGAAGGCAGTTTGATTAACATTAAGCCGCTTCATGAACAGTTCTTCCCCCACTTAGCCATATGAGTGTGGTGCTTTGTTTTCACCCCAGGCGACTGCTAGAATAGTTGTCTAGATGATCTAAACCAGCATGTGTATGTTCAGTGCATCTGTGAGAAACCAAGCAGGGAAGTTAGGAAGATATGCACTACTCCCTGACCTCTTCCAACTCCTTCATTTAATGTTGACCTCATTTTGATATGGGTTTGTCTTGCCATTTCTCTTCGTTATTTCACCAGATTGGTACCTGTATTGACTTAAAGGGAAAACAAGCATAAAGTCAATTGCACTTGCTGTAATTACCTAGCTCTTAAAAGGGAAAGACATTTATTTAATTTGCTTTGCAACCTATGAGCTCATGAGGTTCATTAATTTTGTAGGAAGTAAATAAGTTCCAGTGTTTTGTTCTGGAATTTATCGCTTTTTGTCTATTTCCATTTTAACTGGTAGTTCAAGCTCTGCATCTTGCTTGAATATGCTCTGTGACAGACCACATCTGGGCCTTTGCAGCTTGGGTGACGCTTGCGCAGAAAAATTAGAGATATTTGTTGCCTCATTGCTGTTGCAATTGGTACCGCTTGGGTCCAGGAGCACAGGTAGCAGGGTTGCATTTACAGTATCTATCTTTTCCTGATACAGGGGTGGGCTTCTTGGGCATGGATGCTAAGTAGTCTTGGAATACTTGCCTCTCTCACTGAGTAGCATGAGGACTGCTCATGGGCATGTCAGCCAGACAGGCATCTTGTAGCCGAGAAGAGCAAATTGTAGCCTACCTGTCTGCTGTCTTCTAGCAGACGAGAAGCACAACTAGATGGGGAAGCTTCGTTTAAAAGAGCAGAAGTTTTCCTGGGGCCAATATATCAGGAGTGCTGAGAGGGAGTGGGAGAGGAGGGTGGGGTATGTTAGATATTGAAGATTATTTCCCATTCTACTATTTCAAGAAGAGATAAAAATGCAGGCTGATTATCTTATCTCTATAAACTTTGTTTCCTTTCTTTTTTGTCTTTTTTTTTTTTTTTTTTTAGTATATTATTTTACCACCCAAAGCAAATGCCACACAAAGAGCTGTGGTTAGGAGGCATATAGTTCTTTATCTCAGTCAACATGTCTCAGTTAAAAAGCTATCGGTAGGAGATGATGATAATAAATATATGTGGCATTTGGCTAAATGAATACAAGATTATACTAAACAGAACATATTCCTGAAAAGAATAGTTGCAACTAATTGGAAATCTCCAGTTATGCTTAGAACTGTAAGAATGGGAAATCAAATTTAATTATGCAAGGTCCCAGTTGTGCCAAAGGTGTTATAAAGAATATCTGTATGGAAACACTCAGTATAAGAAGATGATTGCTGCTATTATTAGCATGCTCAGTTGTACATTTTCTTTATAGTAGTTTAAAGTTTAATGATGGTATTTGTAGGGCTAATTACTGAGAATCTGCACAGCAGACATTGGGGTAGCCATACAAAAAGCATCTGTTTTTGAACTGGTAAGTTATTGATAACTCCAAAACAAGCTTTGACTAAACTCTTTGTATTAAGTATATGCACAAAGAGGCGCTTGAAAGTGGAAACACCTCTGTTCCTTTGCAAGCCCGATCAGTGAGCATCGTTCCTTCACTCGTGCATGCTAGTAGAGGACCACTGGCAAGCATCAGCGCTTCCTGGGTTCAGCAGTAAGCTGGGAGATGTGCCACAGAGCACATCTCGGGCGATAGGAATGGTCTGGAGACAGGGAGCAGGGAAACGTGGACAGAAAGGAAGGCAAGCAGTCAATATTCGTACAAATATTCCTTCATAGCCAGTTTCCTAGGAACAGTGAAGAGGAAAGCTAAGGCATCAAGTGTGGTCATAATAGCCCGATATAAAATCCCAGTGCACAGCAAGGATATTGTGCATCTTGGGCCTGAGAAAAAGGAGTTAGCTGGGCTGCCCTGTGTGTGAACCAAGGGCTTTTCTAGCAGCATTCGGTGTATCCTGATCCTGGAGACCATGGTCTCCCGTGGAGAAAGCAGCTTAGGTGACACTGCTCACCAGTGTAGTTGTGGAGAAGTGATTGTGAGAAATATGCTGTGATATTAGAGCAAAGTGAGAAGAAAGCTTGATGAAAGCCGTTATTTTTGGAATTGACACACGAGTCAGGTATGGCTCCTTGTAAGGGCACAAGTCAGGTTAAGGCTCCTGGTTAGGGCTGTGCTGCCCAAACAATTTTCCCGTACTCTCCTGGCTGCTCAGCCACATGTAAGCAATCTACTCCCCCTTCTCCCACCCCGCGGCATCTCTGGAGGCGCTGCTAACAACATGGATGAATTAAGCTTTCAAAACCACGCAAGTCTTCCCACTGATACCGTCAGGCCCTGTGAGGGTAAGTCTTTTCTTCTCAGTTATGAGAACTTTCCTTTCAAAGAGTGCTGTGTGATTCCCAGCCCCAGAGATGGCTGGCTGCTGCCAGTAATGATTCCTGCAGGCCACAGCAAAGCAGTTTCATCTTTCAGCCCTCCTGGCCAGGCACAGAGGGACCGTCTCTCTTCTCCTCCACCTACCTCGAAGGAAATCGCAAGGCATCCATCTCTCTCAGTACCACTCCTCTCCCCTGCTTCGCCAGCTTCTGTGGAGGTGCAGCTAGAATTGGAACCACAGATCTCTGGGTTTAGGTCCTCTGATCTGCTCAAACAAACCTGAGCAGCGAGAGGAGCTGTGCTGCGGAGCTCAGCCTTGCCCTGTGTGTTCCCAGGCTTTGCATTCAAGTAACTGGGGGTCGGCCAGGGGAAGGCAGAGAAGCACAACACAAGCGCTTCTCCCTGCTGATCTTTCAGCCTTACTGGAAGAGGAGGTGTCGTTCAGCTGGATCAAGGGCTCATTCCTGCTACTGAGAGTGACTGACGGGAACCTGAGCTGGGATTCACTTCTTGTATCTCAGAGATCTACAGCTGAGCTGGGCATGCCAGGCTTCCCTTATTAGTTAATGGAGAGGATTAGGTATTTTTAGGCATGATTCACCTGGCCTATTTTAGCTCTCTATTTTAGTGCATGATGAATTGTACTTTATCCATTAACTTTAAAGAGTGTCTAATCCGAGTAGCTCAGATGTGGACCTGTTAATTGATTTATTCAGTTGAATTCTACCCCCGTGTGCCAAGGCCTTTAAAACATCAGCTGATTTCCAGGGCTGAAGCTGACACAACCAGAAAGAGAGAGGCAGTGCAGAAAGCTGCTCTTTGCTTCAATTTTTTAAATTAATTTATTTTTTTATTCCAGATAGTGGCATCTCTTCAGGTGTGATTATTGGTAGCCAGACACTTGAGTTGGCTATGGTCACTTTGTACTCTGAAAGATATTGGTCCTCCTAATTTAGGAGCAGTGCAGTCTCTTCCACCTGTACGACGTCCATCTATCCGGTGAGAAAAAGAGGCGTTTCAGTTGCTTTCTATCTGAAACTCGTGCTTTCCTGAGGACAAACCCTTCCCTTTCTTGCTCTATCCCTGCCCTCCTTTTCCTCACAGACGTCTTGACCCCTCACAATGCAGCCAAAACTGCCGGTTCTCTGCAGCTTCTCCGAGGCTACCACCTTCCTTATCTTTTGCTGGAGTTAAGCGGAGCGGTTCCCCGGCACAGGGTCGAGAAGAGCAGCTGCACCTCCGTAGCACAGCCGGTGAGACCAGCAGCAGCACGCTCCGTTTTCCACATGGCGTTTTCCACATGGGTGGCATTGACACATGGCACATCACCGAGCCTCTGGCTGTGTGGGGAGTGGCACAAGCTCCCTGATGACGCTGCAGGCTGCACACGGTCAGCTGCTGGCTCCCATGGCCTGCCTCACAAAGCGCTGGAACAATCAGCTGGCAGCACAGTGCTGACCCTCCCGGTGGTGGTCTCTGTAATGACATTCCTGGGGTGAGGACCTGGGAGTACAAACCAGGAGTAGTTTATTTGCAGAGTGAGGAATGAGGCGTTACTGATAAATTCAGGTGTCTGAAAGAAGAAGGATTGAAATTCTCCAAGCCTTGCTTGTAACCTGAATGTTGGTGCACCTCTTCCTTCCCTTGCTGTGTTGTCTGGAGGATTTAGCTTCATTTTTTCTCACCCCTTCTCACATTGTGTGGTTGTCAGTGGCTGAACGCTCTACTTGATATTTCTCTGCTCTCATTCTTGGCCTGTGTGTCCGTACCAGCTGTCTAATGATGGCACAATCATGAGCTCTGAGGGCTGTCATCCCTAAATTCATTCTTATTGAATCCAGTACCTGCTCTAACCTGTCAATACATGCACACACGATGAGTTTCTGCTTGCTCTTGTCCCAGCTAACATAAGGAATCCTGGCTGAGGAATCCTGAGCACAGTGAATCCCCCTTTGTTTTGCTCACCTTTTTGCACTCTGATTTCAGGCCATTATTCCAAGACAGCTGAAGAACTTGGCCTGTACAGGCTCGTTGAAGGCTGGGGTAAGCATTTTGATGAATTGCAAAGTCTTTGGATAAAGGACAAACACTGATATGGACAGAAGAGATTTGTTTTCTACAGGAGAAATGGAGATGTCCAAGGACCAGTAGGATGTAGATAATTCATCTTGTGCAGCTGACACTTCATAAATCTGAGTTCAGGGTGCGTGTCCAGCTGTTGGTGTACAAGAACAACAATAGCACAACTCCCAGCAGGCATTGTCTCTCTTCTTTCTGGATCTTTCCACAATAGAAAGGAAAGATGGCAGGAAAATCTTACCTGCCATTACTGAGCTTCTTCAAGCTCCCTGTGCTAGCGCAAGATGGTCCTGTAAGATGTCTAATACTGAGTGCTGTGTCCGTGTCCTGGGACCATTTCCCAGTTATTTACTTCTTAAGAAGAAGAAGAGAGCACACACGTGACAGGTCCTACCTCTGTCAGCTGCTGCACATCTGAAATATGTCCAGATGCTAAAAGAACTTCTGCAAGATAGCATTAAATATATAACATACAAGTCATTTGGCACACTCGGGGAGCTCTGTCCTACAATTCTTTCTCCTTTCGCTTCTCTTGTTGTTAATGAAACAGCCGCTCTTTGGTTTCAGGCTTAAATATATTTTTAGATTGCTTTTATGCTGCTGGCCCTTTGAAATGCATGAAGTGCTGTGAAAGAAAGCCATTGCTGTGAGGCAAGAGGAAGGCCTGTAGGTGAAATCATGTCTCGTAACAACAGTCTGAATCTTACCTATTCATCTCATCCCTTCCTTTGTTTCTGTAAAGGATCTTGGCTCCATTGGGCACACGGTTGAATGCCTTTTCTGCCTTATTTAAGCACTTACAGTGATATCAGCCAAGGTCCTTCACTAGCACAGCACCAGCCACTGGGTCCCTCCTTTGGGGCCTGTTTTCTTCATGGCTGGGGGCTGCAGAGCCCGCGTGGTCTCAGTGCACGGTCCTGCTCCCACCAGAGGACACGTGCTGGTCCGAAGAGAAAAGGGGGTGGAGGAGCTTGGATGGCAAGAAGAGAAGATGGAGAACAGCACAGGAAGAAGGTGGGTATTAGGGAAAGCTGGGGATGAAACAATGCATAAGGAAAGCAGGATTTATTTATTGGATGAGCAGTAAGACCACATTTCTGTGAGCTGATGGATTCTAAATGTGAAATCACACGTTGCATTTGTGCACTAGGGTTTCACATAAAGGGGTGTGGGTGGGCAAATGAAGTATAATGATCTAAATAGTCAAGTTATCCCAATGATTGTGGATGCCAACAGAGAACCGAATCCAGAACCAATTAATTGGTGAATGCAGCTCCTCTGTATACTACAATATGGCCGCATATGTTAGGGTTACTGTGGTTATAAAGGTGATATAAATAATTGCGTAACTTCGTTAGTTATTTGCTACCTACAATGAATTAGTTCAGCACTAAACTACGTTAAGCAGCAATTCCTTACGGGATTTACAGTTTGTAGGCTGAAGGCCCAGCTGTGTCTTAGCTGACAGTAATGAACATGCTGTGGCTAATTGAAGTGGGAGATGTCCTGGTTGCAGTACTCAGCTGACTCAGTGTTGACAACTTAGTCATTTCTTTAAAAAAAAAAACAAGTCAGGCTCAGCACGTTTTGGATGACTAAAACAAAACAAAACAAAATTATTTTTGTGTCCTGTATTCCAAGTTTTAGGCTTCCAAAAAAAGGTTTCCGAGCTGACAAAATAAAACCTTTTTTCCAGACTTTTTTTCTCATTGCTGGAGCCATCATAGCCACCTTGAGAGGGAAGAGGACTTGTTTGCTCTGCATCCCTGCACTGACACAGCGTTTTACTGGAATCTCTGTCACCTCCAAAGTATCAGTTAAATCCTAGCTAAAAATAAGGAGGCCTCCATGGAGCAGGGTTTGGTTTTCATTTTATGGTAGGAAAAAGTGGTTTCACTTCTGTGCTACAAAGATCTAGCACTAAAGTGTCTCTGAGCAGTGATGATGGTTACTGCTGTAGTCTCATAGAAGCTTGGTTGTGGGTAGGTCTGTAGAGGGGAAATGAGGAACAGTCTGTAACACTCGTGGTGCCCCATGGGCTCTGCGTGGGTTCCGCCACTGATGAAACTGAATTTTAAGTTGGATTTTTCAGGACGTGTGTATGCAGTATTACATATATTGTAGCCAACAGCCATGGTTTCTCCTGTCTAGAATAAAATCGTGACACCTGTATGAGTATTTGCATGCTCACTGACACAGAAGACTATGCAGTCCAGAATAGTTGGGAAATATCATCCTTCCTAAAATTATCAGTTCTAATTCTTAGCTGCTTTTCTTGCCCCAGCTCTCAGTATCTTAAGAAAATTATAGGCATTTACTGTCATCCCACAATGCAGTTGAAAACACCACGGCATTAAAACGGTGTTGGACAAATGGAATACAAGGTCTAATAAAAGTGATTGGTGGGAGCAGCTGCAGAGACAGTGAATATGTCTGTGACTTTTTTTTTTTTTTTAATAAATAACAGTGGAATGAAATAAATTTGTATTTTTATCATCTGGTCTTTGACACTGTCCCCAGCATCAAGTCTGCTTTATGTCACTGTATAACAGTCAAGAGAGACTCGTTTTTATAAACTAATTAAGGTTTCAAGCCATACGTTTCTGAAGCTGATATAGAACTGCAAGAAGAAATACCAATAGCGGCTTTTTATTGACCACCATCAGAGATCACTGCAGCTGAGAACGGGTCTTGACTGTCCTTTTGCCAGTGAGCTCAGTTTCTTAGAGGAACTGTTTTGCAGAGAGAAGGCAGATTAATGAAAACTAAGGCTTCTCTAAAGGCCAGCAGCTGCCTGCTTGTGACTGAGCCGGGCTGGTTTTGTTCTGTTTTCCCCGGGCGTAGCACCAATATCTTTGCATTTTAAGTAGTCAGCCAAATAATGGCTGGGAATTCAAGCCAGAAAGCAAAAGCAAGTTGATGACGTGAAGGGGGAAAAACAAAAGAAAGAAAGGCACAGCGAACTTGTGTAATGTGAGAGAAGGGGAGGCACACACAGGAGAGGAGGAACTGGGGTACTGCTGCTGCATAATGGGCATGCAAGGAGCAGCGTGCAGGGTGTGGGTATGGGGCTGGTTAACACGGTGCAGGAGGCAGAAAGGGGAGCAGCACAGTAGGGGAGCTTAAACCATCGGCTGCAGTGACACACCCCTGTCCCCACAATTCACTCGGAGGCTAGGGGAAGGAGCTGGAAGAAGAAGATGTGTGTCAGTGCAAACAAAGCCTGAGCTGTGGGAGCACAGCAGAGCACAGAGGCCTGTGAGGCCACCTCCTCTGGGCCGTGAGGATGTGCCTGGCCCCAGCTGTGGTGCTGTTTTCCAACTGAAAAGCCGAAGCCCAGCTGAGGAAAGGGAATGCAGTGAAGATGTACCAACCCGAAAAATGGGAGGGGGGGGCTCTGCAGAGGCAGGTGGGAGCACTCTGGGTGGGACCTCGCCTCTGCTGTGCTCACAGCAGGTAAGGGTAGAGAGGGAGCGTGCAGAGGGGCTACGCCTGGGGACGATGAGCCCCAGCAGGGCTGGCATCCCCAAAACAGCAGTTGAGAGTTGAGCTCTGTCAAACCTGCCCAACAGTGGGACCTCAGGAGCACACAGAGACTCAAACTGGAGCCATTGTATAAAACACACGGAAGGGGACAGAAACACCAAGTGCGAGGGTCACACAGAGAGGGCAGCAAGAAGGAGCTCAGTTGGCACCACTGCAACGTGCCAAACAACCAGGCTAAAAATCCCATAAATACATGTATTAGGCAAAATATTAGGCCACTACTATGGGTCATACTCTACAACATATGCTAAATAATTGAGTTAATTGGGTGAAAAAAGATGACCCAGAATGCCAAAACTTAGCCACGATGACGTGAGATGACGCCACAGGCTAATTGGTGACCTCAGATGACCCCAGGACCCCAAAAAATTTGCAGCGGTGACCTCAGATGACCCCACAGGCTAATTGGTGACCTCAGATGACCCCAAAACCCCCAAAATTTTGCAGCGGTGACCTCAGATGACCCCACAGGATAATTGGTGACCTCAGATGACCCCAGGACCCCAAAAAATTTGCAGCGGTGACCTCAGATGACCCCACAGGCTAATTGGTGACCTCAGATGACCCCAAAACCCCCAAAATTTTGCAGCGGTGACCTCAGATGACCCCACAGGATAATTGGTGACCTCAGATGACCCCAGGACCCCAAAAATTTTGGAGCGGTGACCTCAGATGACCCCACAGGCTAATTGGTGACCTCAGATGACCCCAGGACCCCAAAAAATTTGCAGCGGTGACCTCAGATGACCCCACAGGCTAATTGGTGACCTCAGATGACCCCAGGACCCCAAAAAATTTGCAGCGGTGACCTCAGATGACCCCACAGGCTAATTGGTGACCTCAGATGACCCCAAAACCCCCAAAATTTTGCAGCGGTGACCTCAGATGACCCCACAGGCTAATTGGTGACCTCAGATGACCCCAGGACCCCAAAAAATTTGCAGCGGTGACCTCAGATGACCCCACAGGCTAATTGGTGACCTCAGATGACCCCAAAACCCCCAAAATTTTGCAGCGGTGACCTCAGATGACCCCACAGGATAATTGGTGACCTCAGATGACCCCAGGACCCCAAAAAATTTGCAGCGGTGACCTCAGATGACCCCACAGGCTAATTGGTGACCTCAGATGACCCCAAAACCCCCAAAATTTTGCAGCGGTGACCTCAGATGACCCCACAGGATAATTGGTGACCTCAGATGACCCCAGGACCCCAAAAAATTTGCAGCGGTGACCTCAGATGACCCCACAGGCTAATTGGTGACCTCAGATGACCCCCAAACCCCCAAAATTTTGGAGCGGTGACCTCAGATGACCCCACAGGCTAATTGGTGACCTCAGATGACCCCAGGACCCCAAAAATTTTGGAGCGGTGACCTCAGATGACCCCACAGGCTAATTGGTGACCTCAGATGACCCCAGGACCCCAAAAAATTTGCAGCGGTGACCTCAGATGACCCCACAGGCTAATTGGTGACCTCAGATGACCCCAGGACCCCAAAAAATTTGCAGCGGTGACCTCAGATGACCCCACAGGCTAATTGGTGACCTCAGATGACCCCAAAACCCCCAAAATTTTGCAGCGGTGACCTCAGATGACCCCACAGGCTAATTGGTGACCTCAGATGACCCCAAAACCCCCAAAATTTTGGAGCGGTGACCTCAGATGACCCCACAGGCTAATTGGTGACCTCAGATGACCCCCAAACCCCCAAAATTTTGGAGCGGTGACCTCAGATGACCCCACAGGCTAATTGGTGACCTCAGATGACCCCAAACCCCCCCAAAAATTTGCAGAGTTGACCTCAGATGACCCCACAGGCTCATTGGTGACCTCAGATGACCCCAGGACCCCAAAAAATTTGCAGCGGTGACCTCAAATGACCCCACAGGCTAATTGGTGACCTCAGATGACCCCAGGACCCCCAAAATTTGCAGCGGTGACCTCAGATGAACCCACAGGCTAATTGGTGACCTCAGATGACCCCAAAACCCCCAAAATTTTGGAGCGGTGACCTCAGATGACCCCACAGGCTAATTGGTGACCTCAGATGACCCCAGGACCCCCAAAATTTTGCAGCGGTGACCTCAGATGACCCCACAGGCTAATTGGTGACCTCAGATGACCCCAGGACCCCCAAAAATTTGCAGCGGTGACCTCAGATGACCCCACAGGCTAATTGGTGACCTCAGATGACCCCAAAACCCCCAAAAAATTTGCAGCGGTGACCTCAGATGACCCCACAGGCTAATTGGTGACCTCAGATGACCCCCAAACCCCCAAAATTTTGCAGCGGTGACCTCAGATGACCCCACAGGCTAATTGGTGACCTCAGATGACCCCAGGACCCCAAAAAATTTGCAGCGGTGACCTCAGATGACCCCACAGGCTAATTGGTGACCTCAGATGACCCCAAAACCCCCAAAAATTTGCAGCGGTGACCTCAGATGACCCCACAGGCTAATTGGTGACCTCAGATGACCACAAAACCCCCAAAATTTTGCAGCGGTGACCTCAGATGACCCCACAGGCTAATTGGTGACCTCAGATGACCCCAGGACCCCAAAAAATTTGCAGCGGTGACCTCAGATGACCCCACAGGATAATTGGTGACCTCAGATGACCCCAGGACCCCAAAAAATTTGCAGCGGTGACCTCAGATGACCCCACAGGCTAATTGGTGACCTCAGATGACCCCAGGACCCCAAAAAATTTGCAGCGGTGACCTCAGATGACCCCACAGGCTAATTGGTGACCTCAGATGACCCCCAAACCCCCAAAATTTTGCAGCGGTGACCTCAGATGACCCCACAGGCTAATTGGTGACCTCAGATGACCCCAGGACCCCAAAAAATTTGCAGCGGTGACCTCAGATGACCCCACAGGCTAATTGGTGACCTCAGATGACCCCAGGACCCCAAAAAATTTGCAGCGGTGACCTCAGATGACCCCACAGGCTAATTGGTGACCTCAGATGACCCCAAAACCCCCAAAATTTTGGAGCGGTGACCTCAGATGACCCCACAGGCTTATTGGTGACCTCAGATGACCCCAAAACCCCCAAAATTTTGGAGCGGTGACCTCAGATGACCCCACAGGCTAATTGGTGACCTCAGATGACCCCAGGACCCCCAAAAATTTTGGAGCGGTGACCTCAGATGACCCCACAGGCTAATTGGTGACCTCAGATGACCCCAGGACCCCAAAAAATTTGCAGCGGTGACCTCAGATGACCCCACAGGCTAATTGGTGACCTCAGATGACCCCAAAACCCCCATAATTTTGCAGCGGTGACCTCAGATGACCCCACAGGCTAATTGGTGACCTCAGATGACCCCAGGACCCCAAAAAATTTGCAGCGGTGACCTCAAATGAACCCACAGGCTAATTGGTGACCTCAGATGACCCCAGGACCCCAAAAAATTTGCAGCGGTGACCTCAGATGACCCCACAGGCTAATTGGTGACCTCAGATGACCCCAAAACCCCCAAAATTTTGCAGCGGTGACCTCAGATGACCCCACAGGATAATTGGTGACCTCAGATGACCCCAGGACCCCAAAAAATTTGCAGCGGTGACCTCAGATGACCCCACAGGCTAATTGGTGACCTCAGATGACCCCCAAACCCCCAAAATTTTGCAGCGGTGACCTCAGATGACCCCACAGGCTAATTGGTGACCTCAGATGACCCCAGGACCCCAAAAAATTTGCAGCGGTGACCTCAGATGACCCCACAGGATAATTGGTGACCTCAGATGACCCCAGGACCCCAAAAAATTTGCAGCGGTGACCTCAGATGACCCCACAGGCTAATTGGTGACCTCAGATGACCCCAAAACCCCCAAAAAATTTGCAGCGGTGACCTCAGATGACCCCACAGGCTAATTGGTGACCTCAGATGACCCCAGGACCCCAAAAAATTTGCAGCGGTGACCTCAGATGACCCCACAGGCTAATTGGTGACCTCAGATGACCCCAGGACCCCAAAAAATTTGCAGCGGTGACCTCAGATGACCCCACAGGCTAATTGGTGACCTCAGATGACCCCAAAACCCCCAAAATTTTGCAGCGGTGACCTCAGATGACCCCACACGCTAATTGGTGACCTCAGATGACCCCAAAACCCCCAAAATTTTGCAGCGGTGACCTCAGATGACCCCACAGGCTAATTGGTGACCTCAGATGACCCCAGGACCCCAAAAAATTTGCAGCGGTGACCTCAGATGACCCCACAGGCTAATTGGTGACCTCAGATGACCCCAAAACCCCCCAAAAATTTGCAGCGGTGACCTCAGATGACCCCACAGGCTTATTGGTGACCTCAGATGACCCCCAAACCCCCAAAATTTTGGAGCGGTGACCTCAGATGACCCCACAGGCTAATTGGTGACCTCAGATGACCCCAGGACCCCAAAAAATTTGCAGCGGTGACCTCAGATGACCCCACAGGCTAATTGGTGACCTCAGATGACCCCAGGACCCCAAAAAATTTGCAGCGGTGACCTCAGATGACCCCACAGGCTAATTGGTGACCTCAGATGACCCCAGGACCCCAAAAAATTTGCAGCGGTGACCTCAGATGACCCCACAGGCTAATTGGTGACCTCAGATGACCCCAGGACCCCAAAAAATTTGCAGCGGTGACCTCAAATGACCCCACAGGCTAATTGGTACCTCAGATGACCCCAGGACCCCCAAAAATTTGCAGCGGTGACCTCAGATGACCCCACAGGCTAATTGGTGACCTCAGATGACCCCAGGACCCCAAAAAATTTGCAGCGGTGACCTCAGATGACCCCACAGGATAATTGGTGACCTCAGATGACTGGTTTCCAAAATTTCATATGCCCCTGAAGTGTTTGGTTTACTTGGATTTTCCACTCTGTGGTGTTTATAGTCTGTAATCACTCCACCTTTTGTGGTCTCCTGGGGCCTGTCCTACAGTGCAGAGGTCTCCAGCATTTTTCTGCAATTCCCAAGGAGTCATTTCAGATTTTCTTTGCTCTTGTTTTGTTTTAAAGGTGTTGGGCTGGGATGAAACCACTTTAAGATTGTGTGTTCCAGCATCAGCTTTCACACTGTAGCTGAACGAAGCTTTCATTCAAGATCTTTTGAGTGTAGCATTTAATGAGTAAGAAATGATACTTGCCTGATGATTCTCTCTAAAAGAAAGTACAAAAAAAACTGAGTTACGGTTAAAAATGGATAACAGGCACCCGCACATTTTTATTTCATGAAGGAATAACAAGAGGCTGCTTGTTTTACCAAGAAAATTATTATGAGGTACATATAAAACATCTTCCATCTGCACAACCTCCTTACATTGCACAGTCTATGAAGCTTTTGCAGAGATCAGCCCCTGAACGATGTTGATTTCATCCGGTCCTTCAGCAGCAGACTGCAGGTCTCTCACAGCTGCACCCATCTTCTCCTTGTGTGTTGATTGAGTCCATTCAGCTTCCCTTGTGTCAGCATTCACCTCTTGGGTTTGGTTAATAAAGACTGTTACTGTTTGCTCACCTCAAGCCAAGCAGGAAACGATCTGCTCTGTAATTATCTTGGTGACACCACATTAAAATACAAGACAAATAAGATTTCAGGCTAAGCCCTGCTTGGAAGAAAAGTGCATCATACCCAGCTGGGCTATATTACTCCCCTATGCAATACTGCACATGTGTTTGTCATCTAATCAGCTCAGATTAGCAAATTGACCAGCTCACAGGGCAAAGGCACCTTACTCGCTAACAGTTGCCTTAAGGAGGAAGCCAGAAGGGAATACATTTCCTGATATTAATGCATATTGCTGGAGGAGCAGCAACATCTGCTTGGAGGCTCTGTGCCTTTCACAAGCAGCTGGGCCCCCTGAGGGAGACCCCTGTGAGTTCTTTAAAGTGGGATTCATCATTGCTTCAAGTATTTTGAGATATACTGCACCAGCTCTCATTAAAAAAAAATAAAAATAAATAAAAAAAAATAAAAAAAAAAGGAGAAAGAAAACTGGATGGAAAAAAAAAATTAAAAAATGTAAATTATTCCAAGAGGGGAGGAGAGAGACTTGCTACAAGGAAGAACAATGAGACAATGCACAATCCAAATGTTCATTTCCAAACACACAGGCATTTAACAGCACTAGCTGAAGCCAAAAGAGCTCTGTTTCCAGCTTCTCCCTCCTTGCTTTACAGCAAGCCATGTCCTGATTAAGAATTATTCATAGCACAGGGAACAAAAAACGCAAAAGCCCAAAATGACCCAGTTTCTATTCAGGTACCAAAATACAGATTCTTCCATTCTCTGTGAACGTGTAGAGAAAATACAGAACAAACCCATCAGCATCCAACAAACCCTCAGGGGTCCTGGGTGTGTGTGTGGGGGGGTGTCCTGTGGGGCAGGGGGGCTGGAGCAGCAGCGGCCACCCACCAGGCAAGAAGTCCCGAGCTGGGACAGCGACCAGGGCTGGCCAAGGTCCTGAGGCCCCCAGACCCAGGTGCAGTGGGGAGCAGGGCTGAGGCCCAGCTGGGAGTCAAGGCAGGGACGGGGACATGCAGCCAGCTGAGCACAGGCACGGTGCGGCTCAGGTGGAAGGGCAAACGCTGGGGTGCAAATGCAGGGCCTGGCTAGGGGCAGAGGGTGCTTTGGTGCCACCCCCAGCCACGGCTGCTCGGGGCAATCGGAGCCTCTTGGGGCACCTAGGGTCCTGATGCATGCCGAAAATAGTGCCTTATGCATAAATGTGCATAAGTGATACAGAGCACGGTCTTTCCTCTACCAAAATTAGCATAAACCAGGCACAACCTTAATAAAGACAATAAACAGTGTTGCAGCATCTTCAGGGCGCATATTACAGGATGAGTAGATCCCTAAATGGTAGCATGCTTGCAATGCCCTGCCATGAAAGGTACCACAGGTCACATCCTGCTCCCTTCAAACCAACAGCAGAACACATACCGACAGCACTGCAGCTGGTACGTGGCCATTTCAGAAAACACCACCAGCTTCGAGTTTTGGGTTCAGTCTCTATTCTGTGTTTAATAGGCCTGCTCATCCTGTTGGAAAAAAATAATAATCTGCTGTAACTCCAACAAAACCAGTGGTCAGAGCAGAGCATCAGATGGTGGTGATGAGCTTTATGAATTTGCCATACACTTATTGAGAAAGCAATGTCCAGGAAAGTGAAATACCAGGTCCTCAGCTAAACTGTGGGCAAACGAGGTAATACCAATGGTATCAGTTTGGTCGAACAAAGAAATGTTGTTTGGGCCTTTATTTAATAGTTTAGTTACATAGCAGACTGCTTCTCAATACCATTTTAAATAGACATTACCACTGAAGTTAATAAATTTAATGGCATTTCTATCCTTCAGCAACAGTATTAATCCTTAAAATATAAATGTTCTCTTTTTCTCTGACATCTCACATTTGTTTTTTTCTAGAACTTGGCAATAAAATGTCTGGGAGAACCATGTACTTGTGAAAGGATGGAGCTGCAGGTGAACACCTACCTGGTAGCAGGGAACAAGAAGCCATGCTGAGCTCCCAGCTGACAGGGCCTGTCAGTCTGCAAAAATGCTGTAAAATCCATAGAATCTAGAGAAGTCTCATCTTACCGAAATTTAATGGTTTGGTAATCCTAGTTGCTCCTCAGAGACTCTGGGCTTAGGGTGTACAAATATCTCAGCTTGCAGGATCTGGGGCTAAGATGAATTCCTCTGAAAAAAAGCCCCATGGAAGTTGCAAGGGTGAAGGAAGAAACCTGAAATAAACAGTGGCAGAAGAGACACCGATAAGCAAATTCAGTGGGTCTTTGCAGTGGTGCTCTAAGTTTCCTACAAGTAACTTAGCCATGTGAATGGAAGAACATTTCTTGAAGAAGTGGAGCATAACTTTCTTATTTAAAAGTATTGATGAACTGAAGTGGGAATATTCAAACCAGATTTTTCTC
This sequence comes from Netta rufina, assembly GCF_964035555.1. Taxonomy (NCBI): domain Eukaryota; kingdom Metazoa; phylum Chordata; class Aves; order Anseriformes; family Anatidae; genus Netta; species Netta rufina. The sequence continues at coordinate 10,550,928 of NC_140128.1, read as the reverse complement.
CTAGTGAGCAATTACCAGCTGCCTCCTCAGAAAGAAGCGAAGGAGAGCTGATGCTGTCCCTGCATCCCTAGCTGGTTCCCTTCTCTATGGGGCTACGGCCTCGGTGTGGTCACAGAGCACACCAAAAGCTGCCCTGGACTCTGCCACCTGGTAACAGTTCCCAGAGGATGAGAATCGGTGATGACAACGCCCATCTCCTTTCCTGCCTTGATATGACTTCAGAAGTTTCTTATGCATGTGGGATGCCTTTCAGATCTTCCAGCACTATTTTAAGAAGTGGAAAATTCAGGCACACCATGGCAACTCCAACTAGAAAAACAGCCAGTTATCCTTCCCTGCTACCCCTGCGTCAATAAAGCCACTACTCAAGCTTCAGTGTTTAGAGTAGTTTTTGCTACCCTTTGAATAGTTTGTTGAGAGCCAGGAGTTATTAAAGGATAAAATGGAATAAGTGTGACATCAGCAGCTAAAGATTCAAACATCAGAGAGTGAATTTTACAAACTACTGAATGATGTTAAAAATAGTGACGCGGTTGGTTTCATAGCAGAAAACCTTTCTGACAAAAAATGTATCGATATATAGGATTAATTCCCAGAGGAAATGTCAGCAGCCCATTGACTGAACAGTCAAACATAGACTTAGGGAAACATGAGAAATTCAGTGCAAGATGGAGGAAATACTTCTGAGATGACTTTCACTAAGTGTGTGCCATTTCTAACTTCAGTTAATGCTGAGTGCCATGGGAGTATAACTTCTGAGCAAGTTGTAATTAGAAAGCAAGGCAGGCCTCAGAAATTACTCTTATTTCAGCAGTTTCTAAGGGCACTTTTAATTGGCATTATTCAAATGCAAATGCCCCCAGATACGAGTAAGGACGTAGTCTTAAACTCTAAATTATTCCTAAATTATTCCAAGTTTCTCAGTGAGAGATTCTGTCAGTGTGGGTTAGTTATCTCCTGCTGACCATTTAAAATAGTAATAGCAACTTTGGTAAATTCTGAGCTAAGCTTTCTTGAAACTGATTTGCAGCAAAAAAGAGAGGAGGGAGTCAGCGAATCATCAGCAGAAAGACTGTTGGTAGGCAAAGCTTCAACATGTTCAGAAGATTGTGAGCATAGAGATATAAGTGTGTGTATCTATAAACACCTCCGAGAGAATCAACAAACACCCTTAGGGTTGGTGGTCTGGCTGGAGAAGGGGTTTGCAGCCACAAGCAGACAGCTGTTGTTGGATCCCTCTCACATTTGAAACTGCCTGTCCTTGTGACTGAATATAATTCATCAAAGATGTCTAGCACTATCACCACTTGCTACGTTTAATCAAAATAAAGCATCCTCCCATTAGTCACTCATATCAAAAGGATAATAATACTTAAAAGAATTTTCCAGAGAGCTCTATTACTTAGATAGTTCTTAATATGACTGTTTTGTTGGTTATTGCATCACAACATAGGATGCAATGACTTTGAGCAATGACTTTCTCTTATCTTATATTTGTGAAGCAAAATTGTTTCCTGATGTCAATTAACAGCAGCGGCTTGTATGAAGCACAAAACCAATGTATGCTAGTAAAGTATTAATTTTATTAAGCTAAACAGACTCTGCCAGATGCATTCAATGACTAATACAACCCAGTGAGGATTAAAAAAAAATAAAATGAAAAAAGAAAAAGTAAAAGTAAAAGTAAAAGCCCTTGTCTCCTAATCAGCTCAGTTTGGCAGTACTGAGGTTTCACCCTGGGTAGTAATACATACCACTGGAATGTGTCATTTCACAGAGAGATGTTGTAGAGGAAGCCAAAGAGGTGCGAGGCAGGCAGGACCTGTTATAATTCATACTTTATTGAAATTTAATTTGCAGATTGGCTGGTGTTTTCCAATTATCTGAAAATTGTCACATACTAAGTAGCAGCAGAACACACAGTACGTTACAAATAGTGCGCACCAACAAAGAACATATGCCTGTTTGTATTTCAGTACAAATCCAAACCTCTAACAGCTTGAAACAAAGCCCCCTTTGTGGTTTCATGGGCTGTAGATAAAGTTATTATGCTCCCAAAGCATGTTTTGAAATTTCCGACAGAGAGGAATTGGCGTTGTCAGACCCGCTTGGGCCATCAAGTGAAAGTGAAGGCCGTACTTCTCCTGCTTTAGGCATTTATCAGCACAACGGGGTCACAAGGTCTGAGATGCAGCTCTTTTCCCTTAATTTGTTTTTCCTTTCGCCTTGGGATAAGCTCTCTTTTGAACACTGTTTGTTCCAGACAGGATCTCTGAAGCAAACTGCAAACAGAGCAGCCACCTGCAACAACTTCGTGCTATCTTAATATAGTACCAACAGCACAGGAGTTACAGTACAGCTCATCTATCCTTCTGAAGGCTGAAGAAATAGCTAAAACTTACAGGAAAAAAATGTTCAGCCTTTACATTAGGTTTTTGGCAGCATTTGTAGGTAATCTCTGAATTTCTAAATAATAATAATAACAAAATGCAATGTTTTAAATGCTCAGTTCATACAGACTTCCAACTCCCAGGCCCCGCTTCCCATCCTGTAGCTTACAAATCCTGCAGCTGGAAGTCACATCTATTCACAAAAGCTGTATCTTCCATGACCGGGATGCCTCTGTCTTATTTTTCATGGGAAAGCTTCTGCGCTTGCAGAACACAGTCTAGGTCTCCCTCCAAGTCCCCCTTTCCCAAAGACGTTGCTTTGCTCTCCCCTGTTAGCCACCATAAATGTCTCTTGCAGAAAAATGTGAATTTGATTACAATGCATCACAAAAACCTAGGAATATGAGTCAGTGTGGTTCATCCCACTACGTCCAGTATCTCACAATGAAAATGACAAGGAGAATCACAACAGTGACCTTATTTGGGGCTCCAGAGTAAAAATAAATAAATAAAATTCTATGTTTCAAGTAAATGAGGGCTGAACTTCAGGTTTAACTCATCAGTGAGGTAATTACTACAAGCAAATATTGTTTTCAGGTCCAGACCTAAGTATCTCCAAAATACATGAATTTGTTATTTTGGTTCAGATATGCTTCTAATGATTACTTATGCATTGTAAATGTAAAGGATTACAAAATAATGTAAGAAATAGGCACCTATGAGATAGGTGTTTATTCTCAGTAGTCTCCCTGTAATGAGATGCGGTGCTCTTGCTTCAAGGTCAACTGTTTGGTTCAGTGGTATCAAGTGCCATAGGAATGCCACCAACTAGGCACATTTATCAATAAAAATCAGGCAGTTGTACTGAGCAGTTTTTACAGTAGCTCTTCCAGAAAGCAAAGTTAACAGGGTGGCAATGGCGCCTGTATTCACGTCCCCCACCCATTTAAAAGATAACTACATTTCTACTTCACCACATTTAAAATACAAATGAATTTCAGATATTAGATTGAAATCCATGCACAATTATGAAAAAAATATGAGCCAAATGTCGTTATCACTATATTAGAAAACTGGAGTATCATTGCTTTGGTAACACAGCAGAAATGGACCTGTAATTGACACAGGACAGATAGCTGGAAAGGAAAATAATGAAGCTGCCCAGGGTGAATTTGAAGCAGCAAACTCTTTTAACTAAAGACAAAATAATTGGAAAGTTTTAGCTGAGAAATAATGGGAAAATGAACAGAAGCCTACCATAGAAATAGTTTGTGTAGGCTTAGATAAAAAATAGAGCAATTGAGACTTGAAGACAGCATTGGCAGTGATTAGAAAAGTACATACAGAAAATTAGAGAAAATGACAAAATGTTATGCATAGATGCCGCCCTCTTTCAAGTCATCATTTTCTATAGAGTTGTTCAGAAACTCAAGTGCGAGTTGGGAAAAGGGGTGAAGAAATGAGACTGCACCATTTCAGAGGCAATTTTCCTTTACTGGAGAGCAAATCATCTCCAGATTGATGCTTTCCTGTGGTGCTGGGGTGCATAACCAGTTATCTGCACCATTCTGTTTCTTCGTTTGTCAGACCTTGGATGGAAATACAGGCACAAAGTCTGCACACGTGTAGTTCCTGCAACTACCACTGCTAAGCATGTGCATGACAAGTCACCAAGCACTGGACTTAGCACCCATACATAACAATGCTACTTGGCACCAAATGTGCATCGAGTACATTTTGCAGCCCAAACCTGATGGGCTTGTTGCATAGGTGCAGTTCAATGGAGCAGCTGATCTCGGTATAGGGATTGGCGTTTCTGTCCAATCCTCAATTAAAACTACTGTCTCCAGGGAGCTGCCAAGCAATCTGAAGGATTAGTTACATCACTAGGTTAATCTTTTCTCTCCCTCTCTCTTTTTTTTTTTTTTTTTTTTTTTCTCCTGGACACATTTCTGAGAAAGTAAGAGTACACCTCTGGGACAATGTGTATGGCATCTCTAAGCCTTTTACTGGGACCTGTAGGATTCACTCACACTGTCACCACTGTTATTTTGCTTATCACACCTCAATCTTTCAGCCTCTTAAATTGTTGAAACAAACCAGAAAAAGAAGTAGAATCACGTAAGCAAAATAATGTTCTGTGCTCCACAGCAATTTTGCAAACTGTTTGCACAGATTTCAATGCCAAAATTGCATGAACATTATAACTAAGGTGCCTTGGCAACGGTCCCACTTGTTAATAGGGTGGTTTGGTCATAGACCTTGTGCTTGGATCAGCATCATCACCCAACCTGTGACTTGACTGGGATGCAGAGTTGATTTCATTCTCCCTACAAGCATTCCTTATTCAAGAGCAAACTATCACCTGATGTAAGAGAAAACAGCCTCAGATTCCCTGATCTCTCTTGGCTTCCTAAGGGGTCATTCAGCTGGGGTGAGGCTGCTCCAGGCACCCCTGCTTCTGGGTCCACTTCACCAGTGAGAATGAAGTGGCCTGGGGCTACAGCTCCATCCTGTAACCACCACATTACACTCTCAGGAGATCTTCAAGCTGCTGTCACCTCCCCTGCACCCCTTCTCAAAGGCAGTCTATAAACTGGAAGAGCATATACAGCAACATTTAAAGAATGTAGTACCTTTAGCACATTGTGTGTGATGAACAACAATATGCCTAACTTCCTCATGAGAAACAGTTACAGTAGCAACATTTTTTAATCAGATAATACTAATGGTCCCAGCTTTCTGCAGATTGTCCAGTCTTTGCCTAGATTTTCATTTGTTCCAAATTTGATTTTCTATGAATTGGTGCAGATGTGCTTGCAGAGGGATTTTTCATTAATCTATGCAGCTAACTCACAGCTAAAATGTTGCTAGGAGTGCTACAGCCTTTTTAATAGATGATCCTTTCCTAAAAGATGCATTTAAAACCATCAGCAATATCCATGATCAAATATACAGAGTACATATATAGAATAGAAATATTCTTTCCTACAACAGTTAAAGAAGATCTCAGATGAATGTGATCTCAGATGAACTTGATAATATGCAGACGTGTCAGCAGCCTCCAGTATCTATTCATTCAGTGTTAAAATTGATTGAAGATGGTTACTAATATCCATATCATTTGCTCCTCCCTATTCTCTCCACTCTTTTCAATATCCATTAAAATACTTCATATAAGACTTTTCCTTCATTGTTTCTACCCCAAGGTTAAATCTTTTTATTTTCACCCAGGAGCTGAAAATGGAGTTTTGAAATAAGCAGTGCTGGTTGAAGGATTGGAGCAAGGTTGGATGAACAATTAAGATAATGGCTGGACTATCCAGCTGAATAATCATTTAGATAATGATTGCTGTCTTGGAACATTTTATGAGGTATGGAATAAAAGGAAAATCAAAAGGAATTCCCTTTGAATAGATGTTTGGCATAGCTGAGTGCTGCTGCAGCATATCTGAATGATAAAGGATGTTCACTAAGACAAAGGCAGTATTCTTTGCTAGAGAAGAGGAGGATTTAATTTGTTGCTTTTCTTTCCCTCTCCAGATTTGTATTGCAAATGCCAAGTGTTGCTTTCTTGGATGCTCAGTTATTGTTTGAAAGGATATGCTCCAAAAGAAAAACGAAGGACCAAATAGTGCTTTCACCTTTGTTGTGCCAGAGTACAGAGGTAGAAACAGGCTGCAGAGAGGATGTACTTGTGAAGTCCTTACAGGAGGAAACAATCTTTGTGCTGATTCTCTCCAAGGCAACGGATAACAGCTTGAGGCAGAAAGAATACGGGCTATAAGCTGTGTTTGATTACCTGGTTATCTGGGTGTGTAGACTTCCTGGGGCAGGTATAATACTATTGCATAGCCTCATTTGAATGTGCTAATCCAATAGTCTTCTCTGAGAAGTGGGATTCCAGAACCATTAACTACAATTTTCTCTGGGAGCCCAATTTTAACCTTTATGTTTCACTTCCAGCTGCTGTCAGACACTGAGGTGTCATAGACACGAACGCACTGAAAGCCTTAAGTATTTATTACTGTGGCACCACCTTTTGCAGCCCATCAGTCTTCTTAAGTTCATAGATTTTTTTTGATTTTTTTTTTTTTTTTAACTTGGAATAACTTTTGATCCATATTGTGTGTTGAATTAGTTGTAATTTGTTGGCTTTTTAAATAATAGCTTACTAATCAAATTCCTGGACTATGCTTGTTAATACAGTAGGTTCAAATTTCCCATGCTTTAAAAATGTGTTATTTTGGACTGGAGGGAAGCAATCCATTCTTTTGCCTCAGTCTCCAGGAGAACCAGGCCCTCCCTTTTAGTTAACCTTAATAAGCCAGCAGTCTATCCCCAAAGCCCAAATAACATTTTTCTGAAATAGTTCAGGCAGAATGTATTGAACATGCATCCTTTGCAATATAGTTGCTAACAAAAGTAAATATGTCAAATGACCTTTGCCAGGCCCTGTGCTTACCTGGGGTATTAATTAAATTTCCATAAAAACCTCCATAAAGGGTTCCATGAGGACCAGGAATAACCTCCCTCTGACATACCTAGCCTGTTTTGGGTGTCATTTAACTGACAGTACAAGCTGTTTGTGACCTGTCACCCTTTTCATTACTCAATCTAAAAACTGTGTTCTTGTCTTAAAACTCTAGACAGAATTGTAGACCTCTGGCTTAGCAGTAGCAATTTTCCATTTCACTCAGCGTGATGCAAACCATCAGATGCTGTGAAGGTGCTTAGACATCCACTTTAGCTGGCTGACATTGTGTTTCATGTGGTCCTGGGGAAGATTAAAAGAAAAAACACTTATACCAAATGATCTAACTATCAAGCTAAGATTGATTTTTCAGCAGTTTCATAAGTCCATTCTTTAGTATTTGTCTATAACCTCATGAGTTTGGATGAGAAAGGTGACTCCTAAAATGTCTGGAAGCATGCCATCCTTTTGACTGTAAGAGGTGTATTCTCTCCTACACGTCATTAACTTAGCCTATAAGCTCAACGTGCTACCTTTATTATTTCAGGAGGACTGAAAAAGGAGAAGAGAAAGCAGCAACAACTATCTTTGGGTCCTCATGCCTCAGATGAGATTATTTTAATGCATACCTTTCAGTTGTTGGTAAGTGGCCTGACTTGGAAATGGCAAAGTTTGAGAATTTAAGGTACAGGAAAGCGTACTCCTGTCACTGCTGCCATCTGAAATGAGAGATGCCTTTGTGAATGCCTTGCTCGTATCACATGACAGACTTTGTCCACTGGGCTGTACAGAACAGGATGCATGATTCTGTATTAACCTCATAAAGATCTCTCTAAGTTTGCATTCGCAATGAAGTTTTAAACTCACACCAGGCAGGAGCTGAGCATCTCGTCTAATTCATTAATCCAATGTTTTACATTTTTATTTGAAAAGCACTGTCAAAGCATGCTAAAATTGGATATAAAGAAAACAAAGGGTGGAAACAAAAGCTTAGAGAGACAGATAATCTACTTCAAGATACGAAGAAATTCAAATCTCCTGTGAATACTTTGGAGAGAAAAAAAAATACTGGAGAGTTTAAATGACTAACTGAACCTAATATATTTTGTTATCACTCTCAATAAGTTGAGAGATTTTTTGCTTTACTCTCTCTTCATGTATTTACAGAATACTCTTTGTGGCAATTTAAAGATACTTACATGTTCTTCTGAGAAGTCTGAATCATTGGCCTTTTTAACAATTATCCAGTTTATAAGAGAAAAGATTGAATTAGACCTCCACAGTAGGGAGTGACAAACGGAGTTTTCTCCTAAAATGATTCCTTGTTGAATCTTGTTGCAATAAAATTACGATTAAACCATAGCAACGAGGAGGCATATGTATATAGGGACTGCTATTTCACAAAAACAGAACTATTTTATTTTAGTATTTTATTTAAATTTATTTTATTTTCTCAGTATTTTATTTTGATTACAACTATCATACAAATGTTCTTCTGGATGACATCTTGGATCCAATAGGGAGATAACTGCAGATAGGTACTAATGTCTTGTCAAAGTTATACAGATTCTTTTTGAAAAAGACATCTGCTTTAAGTGTTCAATGCCAACTGAAATCTTATAACCAAAGGCAATAATTGTTTGCTGCTGATGTGCATCCATGAATAATTGAAGGACTTGCCTTTCTTTAGCCCTACATTGGCTCCTGGGATTGAAGGAACCCAGGCTTTGCATTTATTAAATAGATCTAATCTTGTTTTTATTTAATTTCCATTTTTATTGCATTTCTCCTCTCTGTTCTCATTCATGTTAACATCCTTTCCCTATTGTTACAAACAAAGCTGCGTGTTTAACTGCATCAAAACAAAAAGGTGCTCTTGTTTCTATGCTTGCATTTCTTCAAAAAACACAAATTGGTGGGTTTCCAGGGGAATCTGTCTGAAATATCTGTAGAAGTGCTCTTCAAATGCCAAAATGGCATTTACGACAAATCACACTAGTCAGTAGGGCTTCTTTTCCTTGTAAGTGAAGAAAGTGAAAGGACTTGTTACAAGGATATGTGTTACATTTCACATTGCATTTTGTTTGTTTGTTGTAGTTGTTTTTTAAATCAAGAAACTGCAAATATGATAAGTTAAGTTTCCTTTTCTTTATGCAGACTTAGAATGTGCTACAGGCTAGCAAGCTGATGTTTTCCTTATGTCTATTAAATCCAATGTCCAAAGAAGTATGTTTATTCTTGAGATATCCTTATCAGAACCTCTGCATGTGAGTTTTAAGAGCATTTTACCTTATCAGTAGAGCAAGAGTCATTTTAGTATTCAATGAAAAGAAAGAGCCTGAAGATAATTTTGTTTACACACACAAACATACACACACGTAGAGAGAGATATAAAATATATGAATGTTATCTTTTATATCTGTTTAGTCTCAGACAAAGGTTGTTAACAGGTACCTGTCATTGTATGCACAGACCAAGTACAAATGCCAATACTGGAAGGAATTTCACCCTTTCTAAACACACAGTACTAAAGAAACGACTCCTTATCTGGGCTTTCTCCTGCTTCCATTTAACTCAGCATCAAAAGTGTCAAGAGGAAGAATATTAGATTCATTATACTCTTTAAAAATATGCAAAGTTCTATATACTTCAGCTGTTAACCAATGTTAAATGCAACTTAACAGACTAAATGAATGCAGCATGTAAAATTTATATACGTCCTTGCAGTTCTTTAAGAATGTGCTATACATTATTTAAAGAATAGTAACGGTAGACCTTTGGTAGCCATGCAGAATGAGGGATTAATTATCTGGGACCAGAAAATAGCTGAATATGCCAACACAGCTTTCTTACCCTTTTTGAGCAGTAATTTAAGAAAAGTTTTCTACATCATGTTTGAAACCTTTTTTTACAAGTAGTCAGCACTCCCTTAGAAATCCAGAAAAGAAAAAGCTCTAGAGAATAAAAGTTTTCTTTCTCTACCTTATCCCCCTTTCTATTTTATAAATGATCAGTTCCAGATATAAGAAATAGATATACAATTCTTTGTTAAAGCGGAATGAAATAAATACTTGGGATTTTTCCCTTGTTTGTATGCAATTTGCAGGTAAAATAGAAGATACAGAAGCTCTGTACATCACAGTAAGCTGCTGGTGACTACTTCATCAAATACTCAATAGAGCCATCTTTATAAAAGATGTTGAAAAGGACTCTGCTCAAAATCACCTGTAATGCCATGGTTGGGATATTCCCTTTTAGTATTGGACCCATTGGTTCAAATCTCTGCTCCTGACCAGGTAAGGAAGGGATATCAAAACATCAGATTAGTATTCTGGCACACAGAGAGGAGTAACACTGTCTTCTATCTAATTTTCGAGGAGGGATGGGTACCACTTACTCACCTAACTGCATGCAGGAAAGGAAGCCTAAGATAATAAAACAGCACAGATGCAGAAACAGTCACAGTGGAATAACAGAAAAATTAAGTGTTCATGCCCTTGATCAAAGAGAGGCATAACAGCATGAAAAGAGAGATAAACTACCTTGCATTTGCCAAATTTATCACAGGAAAATAGCATGCACATTGAAGGTTATCACAAAACCAGCTGCTTTAGCTACATCAACAGCAAGTTACCTCCTGGTAACTCTTTGTATCTCAAAGCCTTACCTCCTTTCCTGGGTACGATTTAAGCCACGGCCTCTCTTTAGGATTATAAGAGGCTGTCGCAGATACCTCTCTGCTCAATGCAACTGAGTTTTTTATTATGTACACCAGTTATGTGTGCAAAATTTTATTTTTGCTTTGTATGGGAGAGTCTAAGTGCTTTTTACAGAGGACAAGGCCTTTGTGGGGAGCAGCGAGAACTTTGCCTGCATTTGAAGTAGGATACTGAGGCTCTGAAACTTCTATCTGTCCTACAAATACCAAACAGCCTATTTCCATTGTGCATGCCATACCTACACAAAGACATTTGGCAACCTGTTTTTAAAATGCTGAATGTAAACACTTTATATTAAAGAAAAGTAGAAAACAATATTTTTGATGGAGGTTGTTTTGATCTGGGCTACTGCCTTGCTTAGCAGATCTGGAGCCTATTGATAAGAACACTCTGTCCTTGGGCTGATAACTGAACACATGACATTTTTGCTAATGCTGTTAATCTCGTTAGATATCTGCTCAGAAGTTTTTCCACAGCAAAAAGAGTCAGAGAGTAGAATGGGTATGGATTTTTTGTTAACTTGTGAGACATTTTCCCCATCTTTGGAGCATTCACAGACACCAAAATGAAACAGTTTATACTCTGCAAAATCCTGTAAGCCCAGCATATCTTGCTACGTGAGGCAATTCCAACTCATTCAATGAAGTGAAAGCTACTTTCAATTTGTTAGAATGCTGCATAGATCGCTTTCTATAGAAGAATTTAGGTTATTTCGATAGATTGTTCACATCTAGCTGAGTTGTCACCATCTGTTCCACCTTACAATCACAAATGCAAGCAAACATTGTTCGCTGTTTCAGCTGGGGTATATTCTGTGTCCTGCATGGTACAAGACATACATCTTTTCTGGGGAGAATTTAGGCCCAAATTGGGAAAACTTTCCTATTCTGGTACTAAAATCCTTTGAAAAGACCATAGCAGGTTTAGATCAAAACGCAGTGTTTGTGATGAGCACTGCATAAGGACAACATGTATAAGTGAAGTTTGAGAGCACTGGTCTTCTTGTGCGCCTGATATACCATAAAATCCACTGGTGAGGAAAACAATTCCAATGCAAAAAGCCTCAAAGGAGATACTGTGACATACTCTCCTTGTCCTTTCTAATATTATAAAATTACACACGCACAAAAGAAATAGAATAATAACTCAGCATGCTGAGAATCTAAATAGCGCTCACTCTCTTTCTGAGACTGTGGTGCTTTAAAGAATTAACTTCAAAGCACCAGTCCAAGTTGATCTCAGCCCTTTTGTACCAGGGAAGCTGTGGCTTAACAGAATTGGCATCTGCATACATCAATACACGTTGCTCTTTAAAGGAGCATCTCTTTCAGGTCTTTTAAAAAAAATTATAAATTATAGTGAGTTCTCACTTTCCTGTTTGTATCTTCTTTTTCCTAACGTTGCAAAAGTGTAGTATTAATCTCTAGCCCACTCTGCTTGTAAAAGGCAGCCTTACAAAATGATAGGTATGGGTCACACAGTAGTTGCACTTACTGAGCTGTCAATATTCAACTGTTAATTAGTTGCTAATGGTACAATTTGCCCTGACAATATTCCAGCAAAAAAAAATCTACTGTTTCGATACTCTTGACAATCTTATTTCTTGACATATTTAAGACCAGAGCAATGAAGTCTGTTATTATTTCTGTCTTCATTTCTTCACACAAAGATTTCCTTTGAGACAGTGAGGTGATGGGTAGTGGGAGACAAAGTCTCTCATCTATAGGATTCTAGCTTGAATTCAGACAGGGATGCTAGTAACCAGAAACCTATTATTTTCCATCACTAGATTTTAGTGTGTCTTGCAGTAGAACATGTTTATCACAAAAAACACCATTGCAATTGCTTTCTATCCTAGACAGCTTACCTATGCTAGGTTATAAAATTTATTGCCTTGCCAGAATTGCAGGTTGCATTCAAGAAAAGATTGGGAGGGCCCTTTTCCTGTTACACTTCAGCCCATTTCTAGAACACAATAATTAGAGCTAGCTAAGTATAATAGGCATCAACGGAACAGCTTTTCGCTCTTGAACATTTTGCCTTTTTGATGGGAAAAGCTAGAGTAGTTTTCTGTGGCAGAGTTGTTGTTGACAATGACAAAATCTTCATTGTTAAAAAAAATGAATTCATTTGAATTCATTTATCTTTTTGCCTATCTTCTCTTTAAAACCTGTGGTTGGATACTGAGGAGGTGAAACACAACATTGTTCAGACCTGATAAAAATAGCACTAGAGTTATGAGTTACCTACTTTGTGAATCAAACTATCTCGCATTATCCTTTGGGACATCTCAGACATCTGCTGAATTTAGAAACATCCCTACACAGGGATCATCCCTACTGATCCCTTGAGCAAACAAGTTCTACATAGCTCTCCAAAGTTTATTAGAAAAGACCAAAACATATGAGAAGACTTCAATCTCCTGCAGTAGAATATGAAAAAAGCTGTAGACTAATGATGATGATGATCATAGGCTTCTGAAAGAGCCAACAGGATGGATTAGCTCATGAATTAGACATTTTAGCAGTTATGTGAAATAGATAAGTGTTATTAACTCTAAATTAGACAAGGATAAATGGAAGGGCCAAACTTCCATGACTTAGATCTTGGGAGTCTATTTCATAGCCAGGGCTTGATTCTGAGAGCAACCGGGTACACACAGAGCAACTGAAGATGCTTAGGAACTGCAAGATGTTGATATTTCTGTATACTGCTCAGCCAAGAGCTGGACGATTGTATGTAGAGCTTAGGTAATTACTTAAAAATTGAACAATGTGCCTTGACAAAAACAGAACATAGAGCTTAATTTCTTCATAAATTTCTAAAGCTATACAAACTATAGGAAATAAAAATGTAAAAGTTCACTATGGGCTCTACAGGTAAAAGAGGTATGAATTAAAGACATTATAGTATCTTGAATATCTGTGTAAATGGATGTGGATGAAAAAGAAGTTATAATCACATTTTTTATGACCATCATGAATACGCTATCTGGGTGACAACTGATTTTCTCATACTATAAATAGTACTGACATTTTTTGGATGATCGAATTTACACCTTATTCATTGTTGAATGTATTATCTGATGCAACCATGAGGACAGCAGGACTACAGCTGATCATGCACCCTATGGAAATAATTTTGTCTTTTGCTCATCAAACTCTAGAGACCTTCTATAGTGAAAGAGAAAGAAGGATGCCTTTGTAACAAACAAGTCTGCTAAAATGGACTCATTGAAATATCTATTTTCATTCGTAATCAGAAAGTTAACATGACAACCAGGCAAGATTTGGTTATAACTCCTAACAAAGCTCAGAAGCTAAATTTACTCTTATAGACACCACAAATCATCTGTAGCACAAGATTGAAGTACAGTTGTCTTTTATACAAGAATATTTTTTGTCAGTTCCACTAAACAATGTTACCTAACATATATATATACATGTATGTATGTACATATATATCTTACTCATTTCTGATTGCTATCTTATGCTTAATTACAGATTCCCTTCAAAGGTTTACTTTTCTTTCCCGTTGACAAAGGAAATAAGCATACAATCTGGATGCATCCTTAATCCTTATGGTCCTGCTATACTCTGAGGCTGTTCCAAGCCCAGAGATAAGTAGAAGCGAGCCATACAAATACTTCAACTCAGGAGTTGCCTATTTTTCCATCTTAAACTTAAGTGAATCAGGTCTTAGGCCACTGTAACAACTGAATCTTTTCAGATGTGATCACATACTGAAGACACCCTGATTTGCATGGTCATCAAGGCACAAAATTTATGCATGAATGGGTATATTTGTCCCTGTGTCCTAAGCAGTGTTATTTTGCATTTTGTTCACTCTCCTTCAATTTTTAATCTATATTGGAAACATTTTCTTATATTGCCTACTAACTTTTGTATAAGTTATACTCTCTGAGACACCAATTGGCTTTTTACTATTTTTTATTTTTATTTTTACTAAAACAATCTCAGTGACTATGTTCGTGTAAAAGAGCTAAGCAGAGGCTCACCATACCTAACCCTAAGTGCCCTGCTATTGTCCAGGCCATAATCTCTACAATACAAGAGCTAAAATTATATTAATCTAGAGAAGATGGCACTCTCAGTTATCTCAACTCTTTACAGGGAATCCCAAGGAGATGGGTTTAAGTTTCACCTCCTAAGAAGGAAAGGGCTGCAGGAAGGCTTCGATAGCAGAAATTTTAAGAACTTTATCTCTGCCTGTGCAAGCGCATGCTCCTAGAAGCAGATGCCTGCTTTAAGCAAACAATAGGAGGATTTGAAGCTCATTTTCTCACCCTTCAAGCGGAAGCTATAAGCACCAGGTTGTAAGTAAAAAAGAAGGGAAATGCACAACATTCCTCTGTGTTCAGTATGAAATCTCACCTGGCTTTCCTCTCTAAGAGTATTCATTTGATCAGTCTTTGCAGGTGTTATGGGGAAGGGAAGTTTTCATTGCTGAATCCTGCTAGAGATTAAGCACCACGCTGCTCACTAAAGAAAAGACTTATGTGTTGGCTCATCAGATGAGTACTGAGGTATCAGAGCAGACAAGTAGGCCTTTGCAGGCTTAAATAGTCACTGAGAAGACTTTTGGGAATCTATATTTTGGATTTAGCCCTTAAAAAAAATAGTTGAGCTTTGCCTACTCTGCTGTTATAAGAAAATTCACTAGTGACTGTTAAATGCAGTACCATATTTTCCTTAATGTGTGTACATCAAAAGGAGTCAATAGGGCTTTCTCTTTTAATTGGGATCTGCATGTTGTTGACTGCTGATAAATTGGTTCCCCATATTCCGACAGAGACTTTCTTTGTATTGCTCAACTAGTCCAAAGTTATATAACGTAATTCTGGATTTCTGCATAGTGAGATGTATTTTTGAAATTGATTTTATATATTACAATAAGTTTTGGTAAATACTATAACACTTACCCTAGCATTTTGGTAACAGATAGGAAAATAATAGGAAATAGGAAAATGAATGTAGGTGGTTATAGTTATACAGATTGCACACATCCTCATGAAAAGGGATCAAAAAGGTTACTTTCTGATGGATGTTCTGTAATTTCATAATGCTGTCTGGTTTTACCCAATGTCCTGTGAAGTACTATGCACACCACAGCAACTCTTCCCCTAACTAGTTCTACTTACTGTCTTTTTGACTACTCTCTGCAAGCTGAGTCTGCAAAGACATCAAGGAATTTTCACATGGTTTTCCAAACAGCCCTACTGGCATGCTTGTGCTCAGGGAAAAAAAAAAAAAAAAAAGAAAAAAAGAATCCAATCTTTCCAAGAGCATAATACAAGTGAATAAAGATGTCAAAACCAGAATTAAAGATATTAATTCACAAAACAGGAAGTCAATAGGTGACAAGGAATTAACTCCCCCCCCCCCTAAATTTTTCTTTCTCTAACCCTAAACAACATGTGAACACAAACTCAGATTTTTATTCACATAAATCTGTCAATGATTGATAACTTTCAAAAAACTTCACAACAGTAGTATCAATAAATTCCTTGCACACATATACATTACTGTAGTCATGCACATGTTAAGAAGAGAAAAGAAAGTAAAAGAGGAGTTTGAAGATTTTTGGTGACATCATTTTCATCCACTACAATTTGGCACAAAAGACTTTTCATTTATTTTTTTGGCCTGTCCTGAGTCTGAGCTTTCCAAATACTGACAGCTTAGCTTTGGTTAGGAATTTCACGTCCTGTTCTAGTTGCTGGTAACTTTGGAGTCTTTCAGATTTTATATCAGTTATCTCTTCCTTCAACTTTAATTTACAGATTTGATTACTTTTTAAAATATTGGAATAAAGTGTATTTTCAACGGTTTGACTTATGTTTACTAAAGACATTTTTAAAGAGTTCTCTGCCTTGCTATATCTAACTAGGTAACATTTTATTTTTTAATTTATATTTTGTACTCCAAATATCATTCTGTACTGTAACTCTAAAATGACTTGCTTTTAAATACAAATCCAAGTCCATTTGCTTGATAAATTTTTGGTACACAGATTAGTTACGTACTACCTACATACAAGCCTGTTATAGGTAAGTCAAAAAAAATAGTAAAATTTAAAGGAAAAATGGCTATTTTTTTCAAGAAAGGTGTGATCATATAAGTTTGTGTGCCATAACTCAGGGTCACCTAAAGCTCAGAGCTTAATGGACAGCCATTAGACATGGAAAAATCCCAGATACTTCTAAAACCCACCCCAAACATTTAGGTTCAATCTCTCCTCTTCATTTTTCATGTCACTTCCTTGTGCCACAGTAAGTTCTTAAACTGACTTCTTTCTTGCTTTATTCATTGCCCAGCTGACCTTTTCTTGAAGAAAAAACAGTAGATACCTGGTGAGTTTGACTGTGCCACCTTTAGTTAGATGTCATTTTGTCTCTCTCTCTCCACACTGGCCACAGATAATCTGTCAGATGCTTGAATTGGGGATATGAATTTATGAAGTTTGTTTTTTAAAAATGCATGCATACCATCGATGAACAGTAATTGCAATATGTAACTACACGCACAAACACAATTAGACCAGGCATTTGAATGTATAAATATTCCACTTGCTTATTCAGGAAAGGTTGCTCTAAGTGAATGTTAGTCAAATAATAGCACATTTGTTTTGCAAGTGCAATTATGTAATGAGTTTTGCTTCTCTGACTCATAAATAACCAGATTTTGTTAGATGTTACAAGTCAAATAACATTCGTTTTATTCTCGGTCTACATAATCATATATATTCTTAGTTTAGCGCTGAATGTAGGATTAACTGATACGCTTTGAAACACTGAGTTATGAACCAGCAACCTTTGCTTTTATATTTTTCTCTCTTTGTTTTCACTAATTATTATGTGAGAAAACTTGGCATCTCATATACTAGAGGACATGTCAATTCTGTTATTGGTACACAAAAAGCAGGTCTTTCTGCAGGGCCCCAGGGAACAGTGCTCTCAACTCTGCACAGTGGACCAAACATGCACTATCTTCTTGCATCTGAAAGTCCTCTGTACCTAATGAAGTGAGCTCAAAGGGTCAGGTTCTGGAAAGCTCTATGTCAGTGCTTGCAATGTGCAAATCAGACTTTGTAATGCCAACTGGAAAAAAAAAAAAAAAAAAAAAAAAGTCCAACTGCTTTAATTTTCACTACATTCTTGATATCAAAGCCAAGGACTGTAAAGAATTACATTCAATCCAACTGAGCTAGTGTCATAACCCCATCATTACAGGCATTTTGCCACCATTTAGAAAATATCAACAATTACATATATACTAAATTCAGTTAGTGAGACTAAGGAGGAAAAAATCTTCTTGGTGTTGCAAGATATTTAGAAATCAAATTAGTTGCTTGGGTACAACTGTTTTTGTTTTGTTTTGTTTTGTTTTTTCTTTTCAGGCAAGATAAATACGTTGTCCATGTGAATATTAAACCAAATTAGGAGTAGTTTAAAGTACATTCACAGGAGTAGTAACTGCAACAAAGCATCTGTACTGTATTCTTTTATAAACGTAATGAATTAGAGAAAACCTGTCCATCTTTTGCTATGATAACCTTAGAAAGGTCAATAATTTTATTCAGACTGGATTCAGCCTTCATGTAAATCCAGTTTGAAGGCACAGGATAATTTTAAATGAAAAACTAGCTGAATTCAGCTTTCTTGTCATTGTTGCAGCAAATCTGGCATTTTGCTGCCTTCAGTCACTGGTTTAAATTGGAAGCCTGGGAAGAATAAATTCATCCAAAATCGGGCCAGATACAACTGTGAATCTAGTTTAACAAACGGAGAATGTCACAAAGGCAACAGCTTCCCTTTGCTCCCTCACATCTCCATTTTTTATTTTTTTTTTATTAAAAAAAAAAAAAAAAAGAATGGTTGGATGAGCTTTAGCAGTTCTTTGACCCTGAGAAACTCTGTGTCCTGGATGTCACCTGGAAAAAAGGTAATTTTTGCTGAATTCAAAGATAACCTAGTACTCTGGGCAGGTCTCAAGCATCCTACAGACTTGCTGGCTTTGGCTTTCATTGTGGGCTTTTATTCTTAGGAATGAACCATTCTCACACATTTCTTCAATCTTTTAGTAGTGATGGGCCTGAGCTGTAAAGTCAGAATTGAGAATAAGACCTGAATCTCATCTCACATTCATTTAAAAAAGGAGCCTTACTACTGCATTCTGAGTTATCAAATAGATTTGGAATTACTGAGAGAAAGATCACAACCAAGTACTGCCTGGGCTTATCTTGACTGATTAAACATTTGCAGCCAGCAACCTCGAGGCACTGTGCTTCCCAATTCTACCTCGTTATTTTCTTGGTCTAGCCCTTTCTTAGCCAAGTACATGGCGATTTTATTTCTCCTTGCAAAATACTGAGTCCACTTAAAACCATGGAGCCAAATTACGCCAGCAGGGGAAGCCACACTGTTCTTTTCCTCATGAGTATCTTTTGATCTACATTGCCACAAACCAGCCAGCAGAACTTGCTTTGAAAGTGTATTTCCCGCCTTCTGCTATCAATAAGGATGATTCACAGCACTTCTCGGGGAAGCAATAACATATAACATTTTGCACATCAAAGTGAAATGTACAGGGAACACCCATTTGAAAGGATTACGTTGTTGGCTTTTTCCTGTCACAGTAATGGGAATGATTATTTCTTATATATATCTTGATGGGACTAAATTGTGCAGCAAAGCAATATACTGTGAAATGCAAGCACCTTTCTGCATTGCTTTTGGAGGGAGAGGAGAACTTCTTTGCTTTTGTCCTTACTGCAAAGATGAGCACTACGAGAGTCATCATTGCAAAGAACATTTTGTCAGATTCAGCTGTATAGGAAAACATAGAAGGTATGTAGGAGACTTTGAGATCTGTTTTAGAAAAGCCAGGGGAATAATCACACAGTTATTGTGATTCACGGATATATTTAAGTTGTACAGTGGTACAATCAATTGCTGTCTTAGAGTCTGTTGCATGGCTGTTGAAAGAATTTGAGTTGGAAAAACAGCCCACATGCCTGCCTGGCTTTGCCAAAGATCAGTCAGAATAATGAGAGCGGCAAATGAAGAATCGGAATAGACCTCTTCATCTGTTGACTACTGCTCCTCCCAGACTGGTTTTCACTGAGTTCTTGTTCTCATTGAGTTCTTGTTCTCACCTTCTGTGATAATTTCAAAGGGAAAAGCAAAAGAAGCACCCTTCCAATTAAATTCAAATATTTAGACTGCCCTAATACATTGCACGAGAGAATTGATATTTAAAAATTGATTAGGGAGATATGACAGGTTTAGTCAACAACAGAAGAAAATGCTTTGAAACAGCAGAACACTGAGCTGATGCACAAAAGCAACCAAAGGAGCAAATGCTCCATCGGAGGCTTCTATGGCAACCAGCTCTCCAGGGTTTTTGAGCCCCACAGCACTCACGTCCCTTGGGAGCCCCCATGACACTGGATGCAACAACTATCTAATCTGGAAATGAACAGGAGCAGCATGCACAACTTCAGGCCCAGCATTTTTGCCTGCACGTTGCTGAGTTGTAATATGGTAAAAGCCTAAAAAATGGTGGTAGGAGCTCTCTAGAACAACTCTTTTCACTGAAGGCTTTCTCAGAAACCCATTGCTTTAACTGTAGCTTTCCATTGATATTTTTTAACTTTAGATCAACCACACTAATAGTGTTGGAACTATGGAGGACCTTGAGGACCAGATTCATTCTATCTTGCTTAGATGTCCCCACTGCAGCCAGCTGTATTTTCACTAGCTAAGTCAACCCACTTGAGAGTCAGTAGAGAGAAATGAGCATTTCTGGAGCACAACTCATCTGCCTTTATTAACATATTCACTCCAAGAAGAAATGAATCATGCACAAGTATCTTTTTCTTTCCTCTGCCTAGAAATGTAAGCAATTAGTTCAGATGTTGATAAAAATAGATATATCAGCATTACGTGATACATATCCTAACACAAATCTTTTTCTTTTCACACCTTTTTACCTTTAGGTCACTTTCTTTCCCCACAGAATACTATAGCAAATATTTTTCCAAAATTTCTTCTGCCAAA
Organism: Netta rufina; assembly: GCF_964035555.1. NCBI lineage: Eukaryota > Metazoa > Chordata > Aves > Anseriformes > Anatidae > Netta > Netta rufina. The sequence goes on along the minus strand of NC_140128.1, from coordinate 10,530,264 downwards.
TATTAATGCACTATATAGGAATGCACTACGTGGTTCCCCCATCACACACACACAATTTCCCAGCCCTACCACTTCTAGTCTCTGTTAACATTCACTTGCACTTTGTGTCCATCTTTCTCAATGTTAACTCTGGTTGTGATCATCTCTCCAGCAATTTATTCCAAAATATTATGATTGGGAAGCCAAGGTTTACTTCAAACAGCAAAGCTCAAAATACGTTTAAGGTTTTTATACAAACCAGAAATGTCCTGCATTGTAGTCATGTCTATGCTTCCTTTATGTTTCACATAACAAAATGAAGCAGCATTAGTTAGTGTCTTTTGATTGTAGATAAAGATAACTGATGCATAAGATTAATGTATATTCATGAGTAGAATTATAGCTGTGCATGAAAGCACTACATTAGTGCTTGGTAATCAACATCTACTTCACTTTTTTTTTTTTTTTTTTTTCTTTTTAAAGTTAGCACAGTCACTAATCAAAGATAATTACACCACTGCCATTTGAAATGTTTATCAGGAGTTCTGTAGGAGGAAGAACAAGAAGTGCAATTTTTTCTCTTCAGTGACATGCAGTACTAGCTAAAGCTGGGCCAACAATACTGCAATTTGGCTTTGCAGAGCTTATTTGTAGAGTTTTGTCATGGAAATAATAATTGCAGAGATGTAATATTTTATATCTGAATACAGCCTTATACCTAAGTATCACAAGGTGACAGCAAATATTAATAAACTAATTATCGCTATCTGCAATATGAGGTACAGAGATACTTGAACTCCTACTTAATGGTGAAACTCAGGCACAGAATAGACCAAATTTCCAAAGAAATCAATCAGTAGCAAAATCAAGGACAACATTCAAATCTCCTTACTGTCACTCCTCAGATTTGGGCACCTTTCTGAAAACATGAATGAAAAGGAAGAATAAATTCCATTCTGTCCAAACTAGAGAGGAATAGGATAACAAGGTTTTAATTTTGGGCTACAGCACATTAACTGTATACGTAAGCTGTAAGGAAGACAGCTAAATAATACTTTATTTTAAAAATAAAAAAAAAATCATCATCATCATAAATACTATGGAGGAGGTGGTGATCAAAAATGTTCTAAATTTGGAATTTACGTAATGCTTCCATCTACACAGATTACATAGGTAATTTCTTTATTAATCTGCTTTTTCTCTTTCTTCTATCTCACAAACTGCAAAACTCTTTGTGCAGAAGACTCCACCACTCAAAACAAAACAAAACAAAACAAAAAAAAACACAGTATTTTACATGTTAATAATTTTTACTGTAGGATCCATCCACTTTCTCTTCTTCCATCAATCATTTTCATTAGCCTGTTATAGTTGTTGATTCTTTAAGTGGGAAGACAGAAAGAAAGAAAGACTCAATCTTTTTGCCCTAGTCCTTTCTCCTGATCTTAAATGAACCATAGCAAGACAGCTTTCTATTGGGGTAAAACCCAGGATATACAGACAGAACTGGGGTTATACTTCTCATATGCAATAGTATTTCCACTAATATTGACTTCAGGGTGATGCAAAGAACATTTAAGAAGTCCTAGTCCTTCCTTTTCCTGATTTTTTTCACATCAGGTGCGATGGAGGAGGGGGGCAAGGGAAGAGGTTGTTTGAGAGAAGAGGATAGAAGTAAAACACATTTCCTTTCTTGGTTCCCAAAAGCTACAGAATAGCGTGATTTATTCAAGCACCTCAAGAGCTCGTTTATAATTTGCCTGTTATTCATAAGCAAAGGTTAAAGTTTTTGGACTATCAGAAAAGTATTTCAAAATAACAATTACTTAATCCTAGAGTCAAATGCAAGAGTTTACTGGGTTGTGGGGTCACGAGAAGGTACACAAGGTACATGGTTGTTTTACTGGTTCTTTACTGCTTCTTACTTTAAAATCCCATTTTCCCAGAAATAACACAAATATGTTCATTCTAATTGGAAAAGAAATTACACTTTCATAGTGATTATCAGACATGCTGAGCACAACCTGCCTGCCATTAATTGACTGGTAGCCAACAGTAACAAAAAGCAGAATTGCCTAGTGTTAACCACTGTCACTCGCCTTCATAAGCAAGGCAGTAACTGGTTGCTAAATAGCTTTATCAACTCCTGAGCTCATTTCAGGTGTCATGAGATAATACCGGAGTACCGCTCAGAACACAGAACTGTCAGAGTCATAACAGTTATATTGTGCAGGCCAGTCATGGCACCACCATATCACTTTGTTCTTTCAAAGATAACGTATTGCAAAGGTGGCTGTATACTTGCTTGTCTATGGACTTATAGTTAATTTGGCTTATAAAATGATCCAAAACTTTGTTGCATTTTGTTCGTCCATTTAAACTGAGAGCACAATAATTTACCATTTGTGCATAGCAAACCCTGGAGTAGGAATGTGTAATTGTAATAGGTGAAAATGGTAAACTTTTAATATTACCTGTTATACTTGGAAATCTTAAACGTAGACTAGCATCTAAATGACATATACTGCTTTTAAAGAGTTCCCCTGCCATCCATTAACAGAGACAGATTTGTTCCCCTAAAAACATCAGACCAAGAGCTATTCGCAAGAGGTATATAAGTATTGAAGACTGTCATTATGGCTTTATTGGCACAGCCCTGAGGCTTGCACTACCTGTGCCCCCACAAAATCCTGGTTCAAGTCCTGGCAGAGCTGCCTCAGTCCTTAAAACTTTGGGAGCAGTAAAATAAGCTGCACGCAATTTACTCGGGAAGGATCATTCAGAATCAGTCTCTAAAACCAAGATGCTATCAACAATCTGTGAATGGTAATGATCTTCTGGAAGTTTTCAGATAAGTCTTGTTTGAACATCTAACTATAAAAGTCATTTGTGAGAACTGTGCTCCAGTGCCTGACTTCACTTTCCATTCTGTGATTCTTCTTTTACTAGCAATTCAAACTCCAATAAAACCCCCAAAACAGCCACAGTGTGAATTTTCCTCCAAAGTCTAATGTACTGCCTAGGTTTCCTTTCAGGTTTCTCAGCTGCAGACCTCTTTTTGTTTTGGTCATTAACAAGTGCAGGGTTAATACATCACCTTGGAAATCGATTACTACCTCTAGTGAAAGCTGAAGGTCTCGAGGTTTACTGGTACAGCATGCTTTGTGATCTGCCCTAAGGACATCCAGATGGCTGCCTCAGGAACAGCTTGTGCTCTACCTGCTCTGATGGCAGAGGCAAAGAAGCTGCCTTGTGTGCCAGGGGCACAGACCTCACTCTGCACATGGGCTGGAGAAAGACCTTCTGCCATCCACAGAGGGTTGTGTTACCAGAGGGGCTCTGCCTGGGAGAGTCCCTGATTCTCAAAGGAGTGGTTTGGACTGAAGAGCAGCACTCACAAATCAAGGTTAAGAGTCCTTCTGAGTTGGTGTTTCTAAGCAAATTTTTTATATGTGATAACATGGAGAATTGAGAGAGAAGTCCACCATCCTGTTGCAGCATGGACTAAGAGGCATCTGTATATCAACAGGCCGCCATATGGTAGCGATGGAGCTAGGCCAGGCTCTTCTGCCAATGCCAGCAGAGATCTCTGCGACAGGAAGGCTCTAGCAGAAGGCAATGTAGCATTGCAGCAATTACAAAGTCCTGCACACCCGAGGCCTGCACAGAACCCACACTGGCTCAAAAGTGGCTAACGCTTACCAGGAAATGAACACAGCTGATGCGTTAAATAGTCAGACAACTAGTGAAGGGTAACAAGGGAAACAGCATAATCCCTGTTCTCTGTGTCTCCATGTGTTATTTTTTAGGAACAGTATCTTCTCTATCGCATTTATGAGAACACCAGGATCTCTCAGCGAGGGATACAACCTTACTACTTCCCAAAGAAAGTGCAATTAAAACATCGTCAGGAAGCACTGTCTGAAACAGAATAATCCCTAAATATGCTTAGTATGAAGCTCATGGTATAGTCTTTCAGACCTTAATATAAGGTTACTTGAAGAATTAGCAACAGAGAAATTCTGTTTGAATAGCAGGTTGATATCAACCAATCTCTAGGCAACAGCTTTTTGGGGTCTTAGATAAGGCCTCATTTTTGTTAGTCTACAGCTAGGGAGGTGGTGATGAGCACTGCAAAAAGATATGAGAAATAACACTGAACTTGACTACGGAGTAATAAACACATCAACATGCCACTTATAAGCAGAAATTACTGCAATCTCAGTGCTTGAAAATGAATGATGGGGGGAGGTGACACGCACAGCATTCACTGAAAGCAGTGTAGGCTTTTTATTGGCAGTATCCACCCATTTATGCTGGAAGTTCAAATCCCTCATATGCATAATAATTAGAGTCCATTAACTGGGAGGGGGGAAAGGAGAATTTTCATGAATTGTGGCAGCAAGCGGGGGGGGAAGAGTGAGGAGAATACACAATTATTTGTTTTCTAAGAACAAAACCTACTATTTCCATGAAAATGGGCTTATTTTTTTTATTTATTTTTATTTTTTTTTTTAATCTGTGTGTTCAGAATCACACTATTCAGGATTTAATAGTACAGCTGCTCTGTGAATCTTCACATCTCAAAAAAGACTAATGCAGCTGCCTGTAAAAACTGGAGCGGTGACCCACAAACGGGAACATGCTGTTGATAGCCTCTGGGCAGGCTGGCTAATCTCACAGGGAACCCTGAGGTGGTTGCAGACAAAGGAGAACTGTGTTACCTGGTGCTGCTTAACCTCAGAGTGTTGTATAAAGTAACAGGATGCTGTGTGGCATCCTACTGGGAAAGGGGAAGAAGAAGAACGGCATGTAGTGTATCAGGAACGCTGGGCTGAGAAACAGCACCTCTTCATTTCTAGCTACACTCCAACTTGATTAAGCCAATGCCCCATCTCTTACAGCTTCAAACTGGGAGTAGTAAATATAATTAATTGCCTCAAGTGATTAATTACACATTTGTGTTAATTAATGCTGTATTATAAATTGAAAATTTGCTCCAAAGATTGACACTTCAAGACAAGCCTAACTGGCTCCTGGTCAGCACATTACTAAGTTTCAATTCCCAGTCTTCTACGTGGTTCCTAATTAAGCAGTCACAGCAGCAAAGCTTTCTTCTCTCCTATATCTTGTGTCTTTCTAGCTGGGCAGAAAAGAAATTCATTGGCTGGAGGAAGTTCTGATCAATCATGCAAATTTTCTCCCGTCACTTGCATATATGGTTATGCCTCAATTAAAAAACAGACATCTGAGGCCAATATGTGCTTAAAGAAAAATTCTTTAAAATAAATACATTAATTAAAAAGCTTGGAAGCACAGGATCATATGTGTACAACTAAAAGCAGTTGTGAGCCAGAGAACAAACTGCAGAACCAATCCAATTTGCTTATGAACTGAAAGGCTTTTTGCCAGATCTAATATGCCCTTTATGATGATACATATGATGAGAGTGATACAACTCTCATGTAATAATTACTGCTAATTTTATGCACCTCCTGGAGTAATTTAGGTTGCACCATTATCAAACATTTCCAAAGTTTCCAGTCTTTTAGAAACTACACTCACAGATAAATTTCTGATTAGCTTAGTATGCATTTCAAAGCGCAGTGAGCTGTTTCCATTTAGCCATTTTAATTATGCAAGGCCATAAGCTGCTTTATGAATTACATTATAAAAAGCATTTTCATTCTTATATTGCAATTACACAGTGAATGGGAAATCAAATGAGAATGCTGTGGTTTGAAGTCAGATTAGCAGAAATACATACATCTTCAAGAGAGATACCATCACCAGTCAATGAGCCAAGAGCTGCAAGTGGGGGCAACTGCTCAGAGCTGCCTGAATGCCAGTGGTAAATTCAGCCCCTGTTTGAAAAGGCATTTATTTTAGTCCATTTATTTCATTTTGTGGCTGCCTGTATGGCTGTTTCCTTACTCATATGACAGAGGAGCCTTCGCTCTCCATCTCTTTCACGCAAAGATTAAACAAAATCATTTCCTAGCTCTCCTGAACTAAAAGTTTTCTGCCTTTTATGTGATAATGTCTTCTAATCAACTGAGGTGAGGAGAGACCTGAGATGATGAGTAAGTAGAATTGCCAAAGCAACCTTCTTGCTACCAAAAGGAGGAAGATTTCCAGCCTCGTCATCAGAGAAGTACTGCAGAAAGAATAAGGGTATAATTCTGAGTGTAGAACAGCAGTAATGATATCATTTCTTAAATCTCCTCTTGGGACAGGAAAATCTTACACAGAGAATCCATAACATTCTCCCACAAGCGAGGTGTGACATCTTCAGTACTCTGAATGAAATTTTTTTATTTTTTTTTCCCCCATTGTAAAAGTCTTATATTTTCTGAGACTAATTCTCCACACCTGTCATCCTGGCTTTAGGCAGCTAAGTCAAACATTCTCAGAATAGGATGTCAGAACACATTAAAGCAATGAAATAATGTTAAGAAAATGCCCAGCAAATGCAGTGTCAGAAAATGGTGATTAAGAAGAAAGTCAGCGTGAAACAAATGTACAATGGCGCACTTTGGTTCTCACGTTAAGTACCTGGAGTAAGGCTGTATCCACTGTCAGGAAGATGGTGCTGAAAAATGTATAACTTGTCTCTACGCAAAGACCAGGATATTCACAGAATTAGAGATATTCAAGGTGAGCAAAACCTGCATAGAAATTCCTAATTTTTTAGCAGTGAAAGTGAAACAGAATAGCTCTCCCTATACCATACTGTGAGCATATCCTTCAGAAGAACCAAACAACAGCAGAAGAGTGCTGTTTGGACAAGACCAGAAGAGGAGAAGGGAAAGGCAGAACAAAGAAAGCTTTATTAAGGGGCATTACCCTTCTTTTGTTAAGACTTTCTTAAAGATATTTTGGGGACATTGCTTATGTAGAGGCTGGAAATTAAGAGGCACATTAGCTCTGTTGCAGAATAGGACTAAGACTGACTGATATGCAGGAATACAGCTCAAGGTTTTTCTGGAACTTAAAGAGAGGCAAAATCAGACCTGATAATTTATTTCCATTCTTCCCTTCTTAGTTTACTTCACAGAAGAATAAAACAAAAATTTTATTACACGTAAAACAAAATTAAAATTAAGGCAATTATTTATTCCAACAAACAAACCTTCTTTCATAAGCAGGTGGTATGCTAATCAATTCACTGGGCTTTGACCTTTCTGGAGGAAATAGTCTTATGCTACAAAATTTATCACTGAACCGAAATGTCAGCACTGTAGATGGTATTTTTTTTTTTAACAGAACTTGTTACAATGGCTTTCATGTAATTGTGCAAATGGATTGTTTAACATGCCGGTAAATATGGTCTCTCTTTGTTTGTGTCCCTCTAGAAGGGACGCAAACAAAACGGAATATCATGATCACCTTTCTCCTGTATAAGGACTCATAACCTGATTAGAAAAAAGGTCAGGGAAGTGTTAATGCTAAATATATTTTGTCTATTAAGGCAATAGAAGCGGGAGCAAGAAAGAAAGTCTGCTTTCTTTGCCAGAACTGCAAACGTGATGGTTTTGCTTTGTACCCTTTTTTTTTTTCATACACTTTGTACTGATTTGTGCAATAATCTGAATGGCTGCATTCATCTGAACCATGGTACATTATTAAGACTCCATTCTTCCTTTCTTAAGTCCCTCTCAGTAATGCAGCATCTCAACTAATTTTTGAAAGTCTATACTAAAATGAATCAATATAGTGATGTTCTAATTAAAATAACAAAGAACTCTTCAACCAATAGATGCATTTTCCTCATGTTATCAGTCATCTCACATAACACTTAATGAAACACAATTATTATTACGACTGAGAAAACACTTACCAGTTCTAATTTAGCTTGAGAAAGACTATGTTTTCTGTTCAAATGGTCAAGCGCATTCTGTGGGTTTGTTACCATCAGCAGCCTTATTAATATACTGGTGATGTATGGTGTTTCACTTAAAAGTCAATAGCAAAGAATATGAAGCAAAAACTACTTTGAAGATTTAAAGCATGTAACAACGACTTCTCTTACTCAAAATCGCAAAACATGCAAGTACAGAGAAGCAGAAGTTGCGGACAATGGGACTGTTGCTTTTCCCATGCGAACCTATGATGGTGCTTATGATTGTTCCTAAAAGATTTAACATGAATTTAGTGGATTACTGTAAATGTATAGTCCCATAATGGATTACTGATTTTGAAAGACACTGCAATACTGGAATTCACTTGTACTAACTTGACAATGGTTTCACTAAAGTGACTCACACTGGAGTGAGACTTTCCATGTCCAGTCAATTGGACATATTTGAAGTTAGCCTAACCCAGTGATTTACAGACCCACTGATGGACTATAACTGGAGTAAAAACTTTTCAACATTAAACATAATAATGGCTATGCTAAAACATGTAAAATATAGGTCTTATAAATCTTACAAGATTAAGTCTATAAAGTGGAAATGCTCAAATTTAAGCTTCCCAAATCTCACTTGTTCCCTGAGTAAAACATTCATTCTTCAATGTGCAGAGTCCTCTAAAGATTAAAATCTACTTTCAGGTTAACAGACGCTTATTGACTAAGAAGAAAAGGAATGAAAACAGTTAAAGTTTGTGTCACAGTTTGTCACTTCCCCACTCACAACCTATCAATAGAGAAATTAAACACCTTTGCCTGTGTAAAGATAATCATTCTGTTTTGCTATTGTCTACAGGTTCCACTCTCAGTAGGAGCATGTTTTAATCAATAAAGCCACAGAATTATCAGGTAGGATGATAATAAGATTCTGCACCGTCTGCTTTTCTCAAGGTCCATGAACATATTACAGAAAACTTCTCTGTGCAACCTCAGACTGTATCCTCTTCTCATCCCCACACTCTTTTGTGGTGCTGAGACTTTATTAAGATGCTGACAAGATCTTTTGGCTAGCAAGGTGTTCAAAGCAGGGCTGGAGCTTCTTTGCAGCAGTTAATAGTTCAGATCATGCACGCTAATGGTTCTTAGTAAATTGATATGTTATTATTGCTTAATTTTGGTAAACATTCTTACCGGAAAGTAGTCTCTCAATTGCAGCCCATCTAAAATAAGCTCATTTATGCTAATGTCTTTCTCCTTGACACTCAGTAAATTCTTCCTAATGCATTAATTATGACTCCAGATAGACCAATGATTATTTCATATATGCTAATTAGGAATCATTTTATTCAGCCTGCCACACACATCAGTAAACAAATGGAATGAATTCCCCACAGAGAAGATAAAAAGACAATGATTTTCTTTCAAATGCGGCTTAGAGAATTTACCCCACAATCAAGAAGTAATTAGAGAAGAAATGAGGAGTTAGAAAATATACTTACAGGTGTGAGAGACACCAAGCGCAAGTTCTTTCTCAATGGCAGAATAAAAGCCAATAGTTTCTCAGCTAATGAGTTTTTACTGTATATGATTAAGAGGTGTAATCTCTGTCTATAAAGTAAATAAAAATACAATCAATTCAATTTATAGGAGAACAACTTGATACGAAAAAGTGTAAAAGCCATTTCTGCCCTGGGTTTGAAAAAGATGAGGCTGAAGATGATCATGTGATACATTACTCTTATTTCTGCTCACTAAATGTCAAGGTTAAGACACGGTGGAAAACTTCTTTTGCTCCTAATGCCTTTGATCCTTAGAGCTACTAAGGTCCTCAATTCTAAAACCAGATCATGAACACCTCTTCTTTGTGACTTTTGTATAGCTAGAAAGGATTTCTCTGTAAAAACAATTTCAGTCTTGGAACTAATCAAAGATAAACATAAAATCAAGGGTAAAAAATAATATAATGGACATATATACTGTTAAGCACAAACTCTTATTTCCTCATGATGTAAATGATAATATATTGTAGCATGAACACTGACAGTATTTATGTTCAGATCTGCTCTATGAATACAGATTTAAGTTTTTACTTGGAGAAAAATTAATTGTTTGTGGATATGAGAACTTGTGTTTTATTTTTCTCTCTGTCTTTCAGATCAACTTAACTCATTTTACAAATATACATACTCAGGGCCTAGAGTCCTGCTGGGTGCTTTCTGAAAACATGAATAAATAATACAGTAGACTCTGTGATCTGAATTCAACTATCAGTTTTGATGTGTGAGCCAATCTACAAACTAAATCAGTCTTCTGAAATCAGATATTTCAGTGTTTGAAGGTTGACTGGGTAACATGGATGAATTAATCCAACAGTATCCAGAACACCTAGAAAAACAGCACGAAGACATTATTGAATGAACTAATCAATTATGGTTCAGAATAAGAGAATTACTTTGGATGTATAAACTTTTAGGGATATGACATTTTTGTATGGTCTCTCAATCATGATTATGTCTATATTAAATATATATATATATGCAGGCAAACAATTGCTTGCAAGAAATGTACACGAAACTCATACCTAATACTAAGCTTAAGCTTAATCATGAAAATAATTGGGTGAAGTACTGCAAACACAGCTTTGCATCTACATCATCCTAAAAGAGATGCCTACTATCAACTATGTGGAAATAGAGTATGAATTTTTACCTTGATTATTCTAGAGTCCAGGAATATTGGGATGAAATCTGAGCCAAATTCTGGAACCTAATGAAGTGAATTTCATCCTATAAAGATCCCAAAGAATACCATTCTAGTTAATCCCGTCAGAAGTACTTTTGTGGCTAAAGAAAATGAAACTGCCTTTCTTTAAGCAGATGGATATAAATTTATAGTGACTACAAATGAGTATAGATCATGTCCTAAAGAACATGTAGGTCCTGGATTTTCTACATCAATGAGAAGACTATGAAAGTATTTAAATTCATCTTGCATATCAAAATGTAGTGTGCAATATCTTTTTCAAAAATTTAACTTAGGGACTTTGTAGAACACTCTTAAAAACTTCGAAACTGCGTATAGCGCAGTACTGAAGATATACCATTAAATGCAAAAGTCTACTTCTGAATCACCCCTCTACATTTATATTACTATCATGATATTCTTCTATTCTTTTTCTGAGCTGGGCAACTCCATGCCCTAAGGATCAGCAGGGATACAGAATTGTTCGTAATGGAGAAATAAAAAAAAAAAAAAAAAGAAAAAAAAAGACTTAAACTCTGCTAATGACTCTCTGAAACAATAAGGGATATAAGTCTAGGATTATTAAAATTAACATCAATCAGTTCAGACAGAAAATCCTTAACTGTCCAGTTAGATTACTCAGCCATTCAAACTCCTTGGAGATAAGGGTTGCTTACAGACTGTTCTAACTATACTACAGTTTTAATAAGTGCAGAATAGATGATTTTGGAAAGCACCTTGAAAAAACCTGGAAAATGTAAATTTTAATTTAATTCATGCACTTCTGCCTATGGGGGTTGTTCTTTGGTTGGGTGGTTGTTAGAGTTTAGGAAAATGGTAATGAAAGATCAGATGGATACTGTTCAAGAGCATTACCCATAATGATCACATTGAAAGCTATTAGCAGTTTTAAATATATAAATACATAGCTACTAATGAGATGTGTTTATGACACCATATCAAGATTATTTTGCCACTAATGATTATTTAAAGAGCAGAAAGTGAAATCCCAAGTTTTCTGCATACCGCAGTATTTAAAGGGGAGGCCATTCCCTTAATGCTTATTTCAACAAAGTTATGAAGAGCCAAGTTAAAATAACTCACAGACAACATACTGAACACTGATGAAACAATAACGATGGTCCCTTGCTGGTGGTACAGCAGCAGCATGCTTCATTTGTCTTTCAATACACTGTTCTAAGATTCAGATATATCTGTCTCACAGAACATTAAGTGAAGCCACGTGGGAACCAAAATTTCTAGTGAGTTTTTGTATAAAAACTAGGGGAAATTTCAATGAACGATTTTATTTTAGTCCTTCGTGGAAATCAAAAGCTACAGAAAATCTTTAAAATTATGTTTGCATCTTTGACATTCATCTTGACACCAGCAGTTTCCATAGTTTTGATTATTGTTTAAATATCTTCTTTTGAAACAAAGGAATTAAAACAAATAAATGAAAGCAGGTAACCACCTTATTAACACCCATTTAATGTTACACACATTGAGTTCCTGGCTTCTGGGAAGGCTTTGCCATCCCAAAAGGCTTCTTTGTAATACCACATAGGCACAACATTTTCACAGTGGTTATTGCAAGCACTATGGCATCTGCATGGAAAAGATGCAAGAGTGTAGAAGACAGGGATGCTTTGCTCCTAATTTCACTATCCTCCTTAGAATTTCACATCTTTTGTGGTATCATTACTCACTTGAGTTTGAGTTCTGTGTGTTTTTCACATACCCCAAGAATAAAACAGCACAATGCCAGATAAGGTGAGTTGAAGAAAGACGGGCATCCCCAGTTATGCAAGGAATACACAAAGACAAATAATTGTAATAAAGCCTATTAGCAAAAGCCTTTTGCATGCAAATCTCTGAAAAGTCAACATGAATAGAGACTCCAACCCCAAACAGCATTTCTAAAACATTGACAGAACAGAGTCATTTCAACATCGCACAACTCAACGCTACACGTGTAAGACTAATTTTGCTATCAATATATTTGTATAAGGTATTGAGGACCTTTCTATCTTTGGTATGTTTCATACAAATATAAACGTAGAAGAAACTGATTTCTTGGTAAAAAGTTGCATATTTATTCTGACATTCAAAGTAGTTTCATTTGTTTATGCAAAATCTTGTTTACTACTGCTAGCTTTTTCAAGAAAATGGTATAGCTGTGCTCTGTATAATATTGCAGAGGGATAGGATCTGGAAAGCATAATCTGAAAATACTTCGCTATATTTTAAGCAACATTTAAAAGCACAAAATTTGTTTTCAAGCTATTTATGATTTGCCTACTTTCATTGGAGGAGTGCAGAGGAGGGAGAGGGTGTCATAGAAGCCAGACACTTTTTTCAAATCTGGGAATAATATTAATATTAATATTCAGTGGGGACAAAATCCCTGGACAAGAATGACATCAATTATGTGGGAATTTTTTAGAGTATTCAACATAATGGAAGATAGTCTTAATTACTTAAATACATAATTGCCTGACAACTAATCCCAATCATGACTGGTTTTTTTTCTATTATCACTACCAGACACAAAATGAACATTCAAGTATAATTGTTTATCTAAAAAACAAAACAAAACACTACAACCAACATCAAACCTATGCTTTAATTGTAATTGCATTTTGTGCAGTTTATTGAGAATTTTAAAACTACGAAAGAGCTTAAAAGATATGGAATTAACAGGGATTTGGCACATTGAGCATCATAACTTATAAAATTTACAGCATTAACTAAATCTGCTACCTACAGCAATTCCCAGCTTAAAAAAAAAAATAAATAAAATAAAAAATTCAAAATAATTGGAAGGCCACATGAAATTTAAATTGGAAAAAGAAGAATCATTTTTGTGAATGCTACCTTTGACAGAGAATCCTTGCTATGCAATATCCTTTTAACCTTAATTGAGTATTGCCAAATTGGTGCTCCTTCATGACATTTCATATGTTGTGAACTCCTAAACTATGACATTTTAACCTCAAACGAGATCTTGTAGTTGATTCAAAAACGTCTGAGTACTTGAAATGCAAGTGGAAGTACAAAGGACAGGAGAAGTAACTATAGAAAACTTCATGAAAAACTGCACTATTCATTCAATTCCATGTATTCATTACAGAGCATAACTGAAGCTGGGCACAAGTATGTATGTTCCTCATACATAGAGGATTACTTGAGTTATCAATACTACACTCTGTTACTTCACCTGAAATTGTACACTGGTCAGTAAAGATTAAACTTGTTGTCACAATTTCCACAGTCCTGATGTCAACATGGTATCCCATTACATCCTTGTAGCTAGCTATGCAGAACCAGGGTAGACAACTGGCTGGACCTTTGGACTCACAGGGCAGCGGTGGAATGGTCAAAGTCTAACCAGAGGTCAGCTTGGAGTGGCTTTACTCAGGGGTTGATTTTGAGGCTAATACTGTGCAACATCAGCAACAACTGTGATAAAAGAAAGCTTCCTCAAAAAGCTTGAAGATGATGCTAAGAGAGGGACTGATCCGTCAGTGAGCCCAGATGCAGTTCAGAGAATGTGCAACAAGCTGGAGAAATAGACTGACAACAACATTATGAAATGAAATAATGCAAAATTCACGCACCTGAAACAGAGTAAGTCCACGTGATGGTATAGGGAAGGGATCCACCTATCTAGAGGGCAAATTCACAGAAAAAGATCTCAGGATTCCTGTGAACAAGTTGAACATCCGTCAATAGAGATATTTTTTGGTGATGAAGAGCTACTTCTACTGGGCTACATTAGCAAAAGCATGGCTGGCTAGAAGATCACAGAAACAATGGTTCCCCTCTATGCAATGCCTGTGAAAATACAATTGATCTGTGTCCATTTTTGAGCCTCTCAGTACAAGCAAAACATTGCCTAGTTAGATCAAGTCCAACAGCAGGCCGTGAGGATGTATAGGTGGCTGAAATACATGAGGTATGATAACGGTTTGCTTGAGCTGAGGAAAAAAGGATAAGAGGGTACCTACCTGCAGTCTTCCACTGCCTAAAGGAGGATTATAGACAGAAGGGAGGGCCAGACTCTCCTCAGAGGCACACAGCAAATAGACAAAAACAATGACAAGCTATAGCATAGGAAATCCAACTAGTTATAAGGCAAAATATTTTCACAGAGTGGTGAAGAACTACTTGCTCACTCTGTCATTGGAGATATTTAAAATCTCACCAAGACATGGCCCTGAGCAACCTGAGCAACTTCAAAGTTGATCCTGCTTTGATCAAGAGGTTGGACTAGATTGCCCTCAGAGGTCCCCTCCAGCCTAAGTTATTTAATGATCAGTAAAGAAATAAAAATTCATGAAATGTTGCTATACATAAATAATATGTAGTATAGCAGCAAAGAACAGAAAAAATAAATTAGCAAGGTAATTTCTCTTTTGCATCTAGGCCCCACTGAATTGTGGTAAAGACAGGATTAACAGAGCTATCTTTGCACGTCTGACCCTAATTTTAGAGAATAAGAGAAAAGACTGGCAGCATGGAGATGACATTGGAGGACCAACAGAGCACTGTACCTGTTTAGCCATCTAAACTCACCCCCTATATACTCCTATACTGAGGTAAGAGAGGATCTTACACTAAGGCACCCTCTTGGAGCTTTCCTCAGACAGCTCCTGGGAGAATCCAATCATTTCTTCAGCTCTAATCTTCAGCACTGCAAGAATAGGATTGCATGCAAAACACATAATGGCTTTGATCCAAAGCGAGAGCTTGAATTAAGGATGTAAAAATGTCAGATGCTCTGTTGAGAATAACTCTATGAAAGGAGTGTGGGTCTTGACAAATATCTAGAAATCAGTCACAGACCACTATTCTGTTATGTTAGAAGCCATGCAAACAGCCAACAAAACCAAACAAGCAAACAAACCTGTTGCTTATCTAAAAGTAGATTAGAAAAGTATACAGGTAATACTAGAGAAAATTCCCCTTTGTAGATTGTTTAATAAGATGTTTATAATGTATGGCTTTATAAGTAAAGCATTCAAACCTAAGTCAAAACGAGATGTCAGCAGATGGAGAATGCAAAGAAATTGGCCTCAGCAAAGGACTGTAGGAAGAATGAACTCTACATTATGAACTCGACACTTGGAGCTGACTGGTTTAGGAAACCACCCAATAGAACGATTAGGTCTAAAACTGCTTAGAAACAGCCTGAAAGCTATAAATACACACACTAAATACACCCATTTAATGTATTTGAAATAAAATGCCTTGTACTTGTGATTACACCATCTGAGAAACTCTGCCCTGGAACAGGGTTCCCCCGGCACCAAACTCGTACCCACACTGGAGTTCCCATCCACACGTGCAAAGATATCCCTCTCTCCTTGCAGCTTACCCCATGGCCAGACCTCTACTAGAGTGTCTTGACCTGAAACTATTCAGTATCAGGACTCTCCTATTCCATTGAGTTTATAAAAATATTTCACTTAAACATTTCTTTAACACAGTATCTACCCACATTATTTTGTTATATTTAATCATCACATTAAAGTTTTTTTTTTTTTTTTTTTTTTTTTTTTTTAATTGTGTGGCTTTTTTGTTTGTCTTTTTTTTTTTTGTGTCTTCTTTTTTTTTTTTTAATATTTTATTTTTTCCTGGGAACTGGTTTCCCCACTTATATTTGGGGGTCCAGTAGATATTGCTCAGCCATGAAAGCTGACCTTGCTCACGTGAACAGTCTCACTGGAAAATAAAATGAAACAAAACTAGCAGGATTTTTAACCAAAATGAGTAACAATTGAGCCCACAATATCCATGTATGACACTGAGAACACTCAACATTCTTACTGAAAAAGGAAAAAAAAAAAAATATTCAGCAAAATATCATATACCACAGAGAGCAAAATCAAAAGCATACTGATTAGAAAGAGGCTTTGCAGCAAACTGCAATCAAAGTTTTGATTTCAGTTTTTGCTTCTTTGGCTGTTTCAAAGGCCTCTTCATTCTCCAACATAATATTAGAACATGCAACAGAAAAAAGCTGAATGGGCTTGAGGAACTTTGGACTTGCTCTTTACCTTGTCTATCATTACAGTTCCTAGAATTTCACGGAAATGTACCCAGCTTTGATACATCTTCAGATTACTTGGCTGAAATGCTGTACATCTACAAATCACCAAAATGTACATTTGTGAACAGAACGTCCTTGGAGAGGGGAAGGGGAAGGGGAAAGGGAAGGGATCCTCCTACTTCCCATAGAGATTGCAACACCCCTACCTGCCCCCCCCCCCAAAAAACAAAACAAAACAAAACAAAACAAAAAACTAGAATAGCATAACATACTAATTCTAGCCATTCATGTCTTCATGTGTGTTGGTTGAGCATTCCCTTTGCTCCACACCTGCCTTTATAATCACCACATAGTATGACTGGAACATCAGACTGTGTTCTTCTGTGATTAGAAGGTAATTAGTTTTAATTTGTTGTTAATGATAAAAGAATCAGGATTGGGGTTTTGTTTAAAACTCCGAATCTTTTTTACTGTGATTTTCAGTAAGCCACATTTTTTATGATGATATAAGACCTCTATTCCTGATTACATTACCCCTTCTTGTTCATATGGGCATTAATCTTTCATGGATAATGTGGCCTGTTTCTAATGAAAGCCTTAAGCCTTAGACTAAAAGCACTCAATTTAGGTGCTTTAGAAATACTATGTCATTGAGACTGCATAGGAGGCTGGTTAATACCTTGCTGTCCAAATGACTTGGGAAAATTAATGGACCAAACTGAAGTAAAAACCTCTATGTTCTTTTCTTGTAACAAAATAAGGACACCGTAAATGTAAAAAATTGCCAAGGAGATTATATAAGCAATCAGCTGCTAACAATGCTTTTCTAAGTGAGCCAATATATCAACATTATTCAGAATTCAGGCTTTATTCAGGCTTCACTGGGAAGCGCAATTATATCTGAGAAAAATACTGGTATTTTCTGTCTTGTTAATTAAAGGGCAGTAGTCATTTTTTGGCAGCTATTATACCTGTGAGATATTAAGACGAGGTGTTTTCAGAACCAGAAATGAAAACTCACAAAAATGTAGATCCATCACTTCTGCATATCTCAAATATCTGGATGTTGGTTTCCAGAAAGGTGAAAAACTATCAACATCAGTTTCCAATCCCTTTTCTATTCTGCATGTATCTAAATACATCTATATGGAGATCATTTTGCTGTATTTCACACTGCTTTCCAGCCAGAAATGGTGCCCACCAGGTTACTGAAAGATCACTGAAAAACCATCAGGATAGCATTCTAGGTTTACCTGACTTCTTTATTTAGATTTTCTTTACACTGTGTGTTTTGGGGAGCAAAATGTGTCTATTTATCCAGTATCTGATTCAACAGAGCTCCCTCTGAGATCTGTTGATGCTACCAAACTACATAATAGAACTGAAAATCTTTGAACGGAACTGCCAGTGAGGGTTTTTGATTGCAGAGAAAAGACTGAAATGAATTTGGGAGTATTCTTCATGAATATTTTGCCAAGCCAGCCCTTTGCTCTTACAGATCTACACTCAGAGGACTAACTGATAGACAAAAATGAAGCAATTAAAAGAATGGACTCTTTTGTTACTACTGATATCGCATAGAATTTCAGAAGATCACAGAATCACAGAATCACAGAATTTCTAGGTTGGAAGAGACCTCAAGGTCATCGAGTCCAACCTCCAACCTAACGCTAACAGCCCTCCACTAAACCATATCCCTAAGCTCTACATCTAAACGTCTTTTGAAGACTTCCAGGGATGGTGACTCCACCACTTCCCTGGGCAGCCTGTTCCAATGTCTAACAACCCTTTCAGTGAAGAAATTCTTCCTAACATCTAACCTAAAACTCCCCTGGCTCAACTTAAGCCCATTCCCCCTCGTCCTGTCACCAGGCACGTGGGAGAACAGGCCAACCCCCACCTCGCTACAGCCTCCCTTGAGGTACCTATAGAGAGCGATAAGGTCACCCCTGAGCCTCCTCTTCTCCAGGCTGAACAAGCCCAGCTCCCTCAGCCGCTCCTCGTAGGACTTGTTCTCCAGGCCCCTCACCAGCTTCGTCGCCCTTCTCTGCACCCGCTCAAGCACCTCGATGTCCTTCTTGTAGCGAGGGGCCCAAAACTGAACACAGTACTCGAGGTGCGGCCTCACCAGAGCTGAGTACAGGGGGACGATCACCTCCCTCGCCCTGCTGGTCACGCTGTTCCTGATACAAGCCAGGATGCCGTTGGCCTTCTTGGCCACCTGAGCACACTGCTGGCTCATATTCAGCTGACTATCCACCATCACTCCCAGGTCCTTCTCTGCCTGGCAGCTCTCCAACCATTCCTCTCCCAGTCTGTAGCTCTGCTTGGGGTTATTGCGCCCCAGGTGCAGGACCCGGCACTTGGCTTTGTTGAACTTCATGCAGTTGACCTCAGCCCATCGGTGCAGCCTATCCAGATCCTCCTGCAGAGCTTTCCTACCCTCGAGCAGATCGACACACGCACCTAACTTGGTGTCATCTGCGAACTTACTGAGGGTGCACTCGATGCCCTCGTCCAGATCATCAATGAAGATATTAAAGAGGACCGGCCCCAGCACCGAGCCCTGGGGGACGCCACTAGTGACCGGCCTCCAACTGGACTTGGCTCCATTCACCACGACTCTTTGGGCCCGGCTATCCAGCCAGTTTCTAACCCAGCGAAGCGTGCGCCAGTCCAAGCCAAGAGCAGCCAGTTTCTTGAGGAGAATGCTGTGGGAGATGGTGTCAAAAGCCTTGCTGAAGTCAAGGTAGACCACATCCACAGCCTTTCCCTCATCTACCCAGCGCGTCACTCTGTCATAGAAGGAGATCAGGTTCGTCAGGCATGACCTGCCTTTCATAAAGCCATGCTGACTGCGCCTGATCGCCTGCTTCCCCTGCAATTGCTGCATGATGACTCTCAGGAGGATCTGCTCCATGAGCTTTCCTGGCACTGAGGTCAAACTGATCACTCTAAAGGTTAAAAAAACGGAACAAAGTTAAATAACACTAGAGTGCTCTGAATCAGGCACTTCAGAGGAGGGGCCAAAGAAAGACGCTGAGGGCTCACACTAGAAGATATGCTGAAAGATTTCCTAGAATACATACCTATTTAGCAACAAAAAATAGCTTTAGGCCAAAGTCTAAGTTTGGGCTACAACAAGCTGACAGTAGGTGGCTGTGAAAAGGAGATCTCCACAAGCAGATTGAGCATCTAGTATTAAACTTCAGAGCCTTAGGTCCTTAGGATCAGCTGTGATCTCACTGTGAGATCAATTTGGAGAGAAATCAATTGACTGGCTTTCATGCAAAAAAAATATCAAGGCGCAGGGGGTACACAAAGGAGCACGCTGTTGTGGAGTCACTTTGTAAAGCTGAGCAATCACTACAGCTCCCCATGTATTTTTTACATTATCCATCTCATCCCATGGCTAAAATTACAAACCAGGCTCCCACTTCCACAGTTCAGTAGGCTTCTGTGTTTAAATGAAGTTCATTAATTTCAGTGGTCAGAATCAGAACTCCAGGCTGCAGAAGGCTCTACAAAAGAGCCTGTTTTAATTTTCCAAGTTTCTCAAGGAAACAAATAATTTTCTCTTATATTTATTCTTGTTAGAAAATGTAGCTCTTAAAGAGTAAACTAATGTTGTGTCAAGTAAAACTTTTGAAGTTCCTCTCCTTTCATGAATGAAAGTAGTGCTACATTTAAAACATTACATTTTCTCCAACAGCCCATCTCTAATGTGAAAATTAATGTGCCCTGCCTGAGAACCTCTGCAATAATACTGAAGGCATTAAAAATTGCTGTTTCTATTTGATACTGTTAGCTTTTAAAGCTGTAAAATGGCTACCCACAATTGCATTTTATTGATTTAGGCTTTTAGTTACATTTTGCATAACAAAATTAATTTGCAAATGATTATCTAGTTGCCAAATATTTTAGCTAATTACGAGATTTAAAAAACCTTTCATATGAAGTGAGATAGGAAAAAGTGAAAGCATTTCAAAACTAGTTTTCTGTTAGCTGCCAGAACTGTTTAAATACTGTGGGAATACTGATCAAGCCTAAAAGCCCCAAACCATGCAAAACACCACAACAGTTAAAATAACCTCACAAATCTCTTTTATCACTTAAAAATAAATAAATAAATAAATAAATAAAGGCTAAAAAGTAAGAACAGCCTTTATACTTTTTCAGGAGGAAATGAAAGAAATATGCTAACAACCTTATCTTGAATTTATTCTAGCTTTTTTTTTTTTTTTTTAAATAAAAAACATGATGAAAAATACTGATGTGAAGAACTTAATAGCTAGAAGGTGTTGGGGAAAAGGGCAGATTTCCCTCTGTAAATATTTATATTAATACAGTATTGTTTTTGATGCAACAAAAATGCACAAAACTCATGTAAGAATAATAGGAATTTTGCAGCTGCAAATACATTCTTTTTCCTTATTCCTTGGAAGTAAACAAACAATGAAATACAACATAAAATTGTGTGTAGTGTAGCTAAGGTCTCTCAGTCTTTGAATTTGTTAGAACCAATTAGCACTGAATTGAGATGGACAAAATAAACTTTGCAGAGGTGTTCCCTATTCTTATTTTTACTTGTACTATCAATATTAGAGCCCAGCCTGAACTCCTGTGACTACATATATGCCACCAGAGATTCTCCAACCCCACAGAGTGGTCCCTTGGCACGTGGGCAGCATCCGGATGAGGCGGCAGCTCTGAGATCGGGTGGGCACCATTACCAAGGCCAAACCATACTTGTCTCCTCCCCAGGTGAGCTCAGCAAGCAAGCAGCAGCAGATATTCCTGTTGCACACTGCCTCTGAGGCAGTTTTGAAGGAATCCACAATTTCTACACCCACAGGCTGCTGAGCACAGGTTTAGGTCTGAGCAGCAAGGAAGAACCTTGAATCTACAGAATGGGTTTGGACTTGAACACGGGCTCAAGACGGTACTCAAATTTAAACCACACCAGACTTCAGAGGCATAAATGAACTCTTCAACAGCATGTGGAGGAGAAGCAATCAATCTGAATGTTCAGCAGCCGTTCACAGAATCAAATACCCAGAGAGGGTTTGAAGTACAACATCTGAGAAGATTTTGTAAATGAGGAGAGCACAACATCTACTTGCAAACACCAGTAAATCATTCCCATCCCTTTGATTACATCAGATGCTCTAGGAATGTTTCAAGTCTGATGCTCACAGAAGTGGATCTACTTTTTATGAGAACAAGACAATCTCAGTGTTATATTTGTCTGTACTGTACCAAATCATTTGAAAATGGTGCAGCACTTTTTCATGCTTAATCCTATCTAAATTTTCTTATGCTTTGATTTATTCTAGCTAAATCAGTTCTGTGATAATACCATGTATGATTTTTTTTTTCTTTTATAAAACTGGTCTTAATGTACTCATTTACTTCAGAGCCTTATGAAGTGAATTGCTAAAATTAAATCTCTGTCTCTGTATCTGATCTACTTCGGAAGTGTCCATGGTATGGCATTAACTGAAGTGACCTACTTGAGAGATAATTCCTCATTAGCTAGTTATGAGGGAGAACAGCCTCCTGACAGAATAAGAATAGTATAGTCTTTGGAGAGTTTGCCTTTCTGTTTGATGATTCAATTTGCACTGTACTCATTCATGAGGCATACTGAGATTTTAAGGGGCATGCCCTATTGTTCAGAGTGCCACAGCAAATTGTTCACAGGCACATTCTAATATTGGACTTTAATACTTTCTTGGGATATTGTGGAACAGTATGCATGATTTCTTCTGGCACATATAACGAACAGCAGATGATACACTAATAGTATACCTCCTTTACTGCCAAGGAAAGCCCCCAAAAGCCCAGGGGACAGTTTGACAGGAAACTACACGGTATTAGTCTATTTTGTAAGCGATAAAACTAGTACTCAAATTCAGATTTCTGCATGATTCTTTGTGCTTTGTGTTTATTATATCAACACTGTCTGTTCAACAAACATCATAAAGCAGAGAGATAAGGAGGCATTCAGGCCTCTTGTATTTGAATTAGATAATAAATGTAACACAGCAACTCTAAATCTCTTTTGTAAGATACAGGGGACCCACTAAATTCAGCTCAGCCAATGTGTCAGCAGCAGAATTAAAGTAGCCATGTGTGAGAACTGCACTCCCAGCCATCCTCCTTTATCCACTCACAACGTACCAGGAGAGGAGGGTTGGTACCAAAGATCATTCAGAGATGACAGCCAGGAAAATCTCCCACCTGGCATTACCAAGGGACTTGAATATACTATTCCAAGAATATAAGCAACAGATCTTCATGATTGACAAACATGTCTAATAAGGATCCTACTTTCAAGGAGGAGTGAACCTGTTGCAGCCACGTGGCAGGATGACTGCAGAGACAGACTGCAGAACATGATGAAGACCAAGGTAGTATGACACAGCCCGCTACAGAAGGCATCACAGACACCAAGGCCACATGTGGACAAGTGCACACCCACCTAACAAGTAGATTCACAAAGCAGTAGCCAGAGACAGGGGTCCTAAGCACAGCAGGGCACTTCATGGTCTGATACAGACTTAGAACAGCAGTTCAGACACAATGGTTGAGTGGCCATCATGCTCAGGCAGCCGCAAGTACCAATCACCACTGAACACTGCTGCCAAGAGACAGATAATTAACACAGAGACACAACAAGCAAGCTTACAGAAATCCTAGCCATCAAGTGGGTTAATACAAAAGAAACTGTAAAGCTGGTGTAACAGAAGCTCCATAGTTCATATTTACAGGTAGGCTGAACACTGACTGCGTGTCAGGGCCTGATTTTGATTACTTCCTCTGTTTTAAAGGGTTTGATTATAGACAGGGAGAGTGCCAGATCTGGATAATGAGGGGATGAGCACTGCATGGCCACATGGCAATGTAGATGGAGCTAAAGTGCACAAATGAGAAGTTTCCTAAAGAAACAGTCATAGTGCTGAGAAAATCCGTCATCAAATTTGAGACTACAGACGAGAAGCCAGACACCTGCTCAAAAGTCTGCCTACTGGAAGGAAAATGAAGCCAGAGAGGATACAGTGGTCCACCAGAAGACTAAACCTGTGAAATCTATTGCAATGGGGTCCTTTGGTTAAAGCAACCGAGCAAATATTAATAAAAAGAAAGCTACAGGGCTTGTATTTGAAACAAAGGTTGCAAACAGAGTGCAATTTGGAGGAAGTAGCACAGTAGCAAAGACTTTGGAATAGGTACCATGAAGTCCATCTGCTCACATTAAGCTTGAGAGCTAACTGCTGTTGAATAATTTACAACAAGTTTCATCATTAACTAGTTTAGATTTAGATACGTGCAAGTCTCTCAGGTAACTATCTAATGTAAAACACACAGAGCAATGGACACAAACAGAAAAGGTACGTTCCCTACAGTTCACAATGTCAAACGCTTTTCACTTCCAGATTTTAATCTACAGTCTTTATTCCAGGTGGTGGCAAGGCACAGATCCAAGATACAGTATGGTTTGCACCAGATGTTGGCACTCATGCAAATCTAATTTTGGCAAGCAGGGGAAGAGGCAGGACACGAGATGCTGCAGCAGACATTCTGGTGTTGGCTTGGTGCCTTGAGAGCATGGCAGCATTTCATGCGTACGGCATTTCATGCTTCTCTGTTATTCTGTGTTCTTTAAAGCAAACGAAGTCTCCAGCTGTTATGGTTTTCAAGTCACTTTAAACAATCAAATGAGTGTAACCAATACAGAAATATGCAGAAATGACTGAATTGGCATACAGTCTGAAACTATATTTCTGTATTTCTATACAGCATGCACTTGAGCCCGTATTCATTTTGATGACCAGTGATGGTATTGTAATTACAAGTATTGCTAATTTTGGCTTCTACTCGGTGCAGTTTTAACTCAAGACATAACTTGAACATTTGTACAACAAAATCAAGTTCTTCTATAAACTTCAAATAGCTGGCCTACGAAAATAAATAAATAAATAAATAAATAAATAAATACAGCTCAAGTACTCAAGTACTACTGATGTTTGAATTAGCAGCATCATGCAAAAACAGCTACAGATTACAAGCTGAAGTGAGCAAATCCAATTGCTAAGCATAGATCATATGCTGTTTTATTATTTGGCTACTCTCTCTCATGCAGTCTGGATTGAATAGAGCAACTTCAATACAGCAGCTGCTGACATGAAGCCAAAGAGTGTTCCACTGCTTACAAAAGGAAGTGAGAAAGCAAGCAGAGCATCATAAAATGAAGATTTGAACCAACATTCCTCCAGGTTGGAGCTGGGAGAACGAAGGAGAAAAATTAAGGACTATCTGCTACACATGGAAGGCATAGGGGTTTAGGGACACTGTATTGACACCTGGCAAAGCAGCAGGTTTGTCATTGGTTTTATTCTCCTGAAGTCTGAGCAAACGTCCAGGCAATACAGTAGAAGGGCAGGAAGATCATTGGCTGATCTTTTTTGCATTTTTGGAACCCTCACTGAAATTGTTGCAACTTCAAGTCTCATTGGTGGACATGGCTTGTAACTTTAACAGAATCACGTGAGGATCTATTCTCTCAAAAACAATGTGGAAGGGAATTGGGATACTTTAAGACAAGTTCTTATCTAATGCATCCCAGTCAGAAGAGCAGACACATAGCCTCCTACTGACATGCTGAGAGGCCTTATCCTGGGAATAGTACAGCAGCGATCCAGGTACAGGGACAAATCTTTTCATTTAATCACTTTGACGAGGGAGAGAACAAGGGATTCAAAGAGAAGAGTCATTAGGGAGCACTAAAATTGTAGTTTTGTTTGCCCTTATAGAAGACCAAAACACTACTACCAAAAAACCCTGTTTCATCCACAGTGAACATTACTATTAGATGTTCAAGTTAAAGCTTTTTAGTTAACAATTCTAGCAGTAATTCTGAGGACTCTCTGTTGATGAAAGATGTCACAGTTGAGTATATTTTCTGCAATAAATTATTATTTATCCAGTATACTGAGTATTTATTATTAGGTACCTGTGCATCTAGCTGTTTTTCTCTTAAGATTTTTACCTTAAGTGAACTCCAGAATCCTTTTAAGTAGTTTTGCCTGCAGACATTCTGGTAATGGTACTCATCATAGGAACAATTTCAAATGAAGTGATGGTGGCAGGTTTAGAACATCATACATTTTTTTCTGAACTTCCTCTGCTTTTTCATTGTTGTTGACTTCTCTCTGATAGGCACACTATTCTTTGTACACAATAGACTGGATCAGATGACCCAAAATACCTGACCTGAACAGTCTTGCTTAGCAGAGGTAATGAAAGTACATCTGCTGAACTGGTGGAAAAGTCATAAAAATCAGAAGTTTAAAGACAGTGCTCAAATAGCTGAAAAGTAAACAACAAAAAACTATGGATATTTTAAATCCTAGCTTGGAAGTCTGTGAAGATAAACATGATTTTCAATATAGGCTTATCCAAACCATCAGTTTCAGGGATGCAGACACTACTTTTTAGTAACAAATATTATAAGAGCAAGGATTTTTGAAAGGGTCTGGGGGAAGGAGGAATGCAGTACATTGGCTATTAGGTCATCAGAAGGTTTCCAAAACTAATGTTTATAGCTGAATTAAAGTCACATTCATTAAACATGGTTTTGTTTTACGCTTACAAGCTGTAGGCACAGAATAAAATCAGGTTTTGAAACTCTGCTTGTCATTCCAATAATCTGTATTAGTTTTGTTTCATTTTTAACAATGTATTAAAAAAGGATTCTATGAAGCACAGTTTCATTAAAATGTTTAGCATCTCTCTATAAACAAGAAAGATAAAATACCATATAATTTCAGCCTCAACATGTTTTAAGGAAAGCAACAGGAAATAACAAAATGCATGCCTGTGTGCTGGGTATAGAGGTATTTCTGCATGCACATATGCACACACACTGTGAAGCAGAAATCTGATTTTATTAGATGGATCTCTGTGCCAGCAAATTATTGATATCAGTGAAAATTACAGAAGCTTTTGATCTGTAATTCCAAGCAAAGGGGAAACAAATTAGCTGCCAACTTAGGCATTCTCCACACACAGTTTTGTGTTTTCCACAAATTCCACGGTGAGGTCAGCCATTTGAAAAGAGAATACACACAGGTTGCAGGAGGAAGAAATACGAAATACTCTCTTCTCCTCAGAAGAGAGTTCATGAACAGGTGGCTTGAGTGGAGCTTGCAGCCTACACAAAAGTAATGGAAACCTCCCATATGATTTATTTCTAAATGAATTTGGCAAAAATTGCCAAATCCTCTCAAAATCAGTTCTGTAAGGTAAAAAGGTCTTCACTTTAAAAAATATATATATATATATTTTCTGGACTGATGGTCATGTCTGGAGCTATCAATTTTTATAATCATGAAATCAAATTTCTTCGAAAACATGAATATGGCCACTGGGTGTGGTACCTCTATGCCCAGGACTGTGTAACAGATGCCAAAAGGGTGCTAAGAAATGATTTCAGAACAATCGCACCATATTACTTTCCAAGTACTTTCACTATTTCCAGACCAAGAAATCATCTTGATTGAAACAGATTTCTATCATTTGCAATTGTGAAGCAACCAAGGTCTGAACAACAAAAAATCCTACTTTTAAAATAACAATGTGTAGTCAGGCTCAGCTTTAGCTGACTAAAAGTTATATCTCTAGCCTTAATTAGTTCATTAGGGTATTGCCAATATATATAGGAAGGCAACTCAAATCCATCCTACCTTTAAGAGGGATGACCTGGATTCCAGAAGTGCCTATGAAATTAACAGAAGCATCTCTGTTTGTAGAAAAATCTTACTGTTTGCCTCATTCATTTTTTTTTTTTTTATGCCTGTTTACCTAAAATTGTTGTTTATAACAAAATATCAAAATTGTTTCCTACTAAAATACTCCTTAAAATATTGCTGTGGGAGTCTCCAAAAAGCTACAGAATAAACCAGTGCTGCACAGGAAAGATGAAGTTAAGGCAAAAACACATAAATAGCATTTATTTTTTTGCCAAAAGAAATGTGTGACATCAGAGTTTTTCTTTAAAGGAAATATTACCCTTGGTTACTAAAGGAGAGATTATCTCACTAGAAGTCCAGTACTGGGTAACATTTATGATTCCTTCACACTTAAATGGGTTTCCTGGAGTAATTCTACAGAGCACCTGGCTTTCCAGAGATATGATATAATCTTCTGCTATTTAATTGAGTACCTGAACTTAGTGGAACATTCAGGAGGGGCAGTTCAGCTGCAGCTTATCTCAACCATAAGATCTAGATGTCTATATGCTGCAGTAGATTTTCCTAAGCAGGTTTTTACTTCTTAATTCAAATCCCTCTCTCTCTCTCTCTCTTTTTTTTTTTTTTTTTCTTTGTCAAATATTTGAAACTCTTATTACAGTAATTTTGCTACAGGCCACAGTACAGTTGAAGGTAAATCACCATAGAAAGTAAGAACCCTGGTCCTTCATACTGGAAAAAAGATCTATCTCATTTTGCTTGACTGTTAGGTTAATACACTATAATTCTTAGCACTTTACTGTTTTGTTTTGTTTTCATGTTTCAGAACTGCAGCTACAAAAGCAAAAGCCTGAAAAGAAATCTTCTTCAATACATAGGGTGGTACCATCAGGCAATGACAAATGTGTCAGTGTACCACATATGAACCATCTCAATATGTGGAAGACACAAAGTCCTTCGGCTTTGTTCTATGAAATTCAGTGAAGATTTTCAGATGAACATGCATCTTAAATTATTTTATGCTTTCTATCCAATCATATGTTTCTGTTTGTAGCAACACTAGCATTGCCATGACATGCTAAACAATTTGTTGCTTAACTCTGAAAAACCCAGAAGCAGGAATGATGGTCTGTATGTATTCCTAATCTAAACATTCTTGTTAAACAGTATGCTGAAAGTAGACTACCTTATGAGACAGCAGGAAAGCCATCAGCACTCCAGAATTAAAGAAAAAAATATATTTTAAGTGATATTCTATAAACTTAATGTAATAAATAATTATACACATACAATAAAACACACCTATATTAATCACAGCTATGAATGTGATTCAATTTGCTGTTACACAATTTTAAATTAGGATTTACTTAACTGAAGTGTGCATAATTCTGTGTGCATAATTCTGCTGACAAACTGACAGGACTTTAGCTGATCCCTCAAGAGCTGAGTCCCTTTGTACTGTCAGGTTGGTCGGCCTGTTTTTCCTCTAATGTACTGGTCCCATCGACCAGACTTAATGTGCGCATGTCAGCTCCCAGGTGCCACATAGGAGAAAAGAAATCAGTTAACCTACCAGGGACATGGCAAACTCTGAAGGAAGATGGCCTCAGGCTTCCCCTTTTTTGCAGAGCAGGTCCCCAGCAGCCCCTCCTCGGGTGCACCCAGCTGCAGGTGTGAAACTGGAGAGAAACAACTGGTTCTTCCATCAAGTCCAGTCCTATGCCCTGCTCTGCTCTCATGGTTCTGGGAGACAGATACCTCTCTTGGCCATTCTCCTACAGGCTCCCAGTCTGTACAGCAACAGAAATGCAGATGTATAAATTGTGACCTCAGGACCTCACTGCTCCTTCCAGGTTAGGAAGGTCTGGTACCACTAGACAGCTCTTGTGCCACCACGGCTGGAGCTCCTCGCCTCCCACCCAGTCAGTACCATGCAAACTCTGCACTAGGATCTCATGAGAGGTTTTTACAGTATTTAAATGGTCTACAAGATGTTTATTTTACTTATTTCTGAATTTATTGCAGGAATGAAGTGGGGAGATATTTTTATTGTGTTTATATCAGCCTAATCAAGCACTGATCTTCCTCTGACAGACTGTTGAAGGCCTTTTTTGGCTGCACATTCAGCACCCACACCAGATATGACTCTTCTTTCTCCCTCAGCTTTTAACAGCTTGAATTCCTCACTTCTAGTTTCCTTCCCTAACAGGCTCATGAACTTCTATTTCACTTTCCTGATCCAAAACAGAGCTGCAGAGAGAACTACCTATTCCATTCATCATTTGTTTCCCTAACTCTATTCCTTTTTCTTCTGAAAGTCATGAGAATTATTACCTGCAGATAGATTTCTTCACCTCTTTGCCCTGGAAATCTTTCAATTTTAAAAATTAAGTCAGATGTCTACCTCATCATAATCCATATATTCTGAAATACTGAATGAAATTTCAACAAAGCCTAAAGACATTTTAAGAAACAGAAAAAGAGACATGAAATATATTAGGATGCTTTCTGTCTGAGAACTATTTATATGTAAAGAACTTTGGATAGCTGAAAAACAAAAGTAACTGCAAAACAGTACTTGGCTTTAAATCTGTCAACGTCTGTTCTATTTTCACATTCTACTGTAGACCAGATCTGAAAATTTTAGCTTGCATGCCTATGAGAAATATTCCCAAAGACACTGGTTATCTGGTTATGTGAAAATAAAAAATGACTTTGTAATAATTATGACAAAGAGAATGCACTAAGCTTTGGAAAAAGAAATATGTAATGATTCTAGTTATATATCATTTAAGATGTATCACCACCTAAAGAGGTACTAAGCAAGCACTGTTTTCTGCAACTCCACCAAATGGATGCCTGTGTGAGGTTAATCTTTATGCTCATAAGTTTAGTGCTAAGTGTTTTTACAATCTTAGAATATATACTACACACAACCTTTGCAGAAATCAAACATATGCACAGGAAGCATCCAACAGTAATGTCTGTTTATAGTACAAAATAAATTCAGTTAAATCTTAAATGCTGCTTAAAGATATACAAAGTCACTCAAGAAGAGTTAATTTATCTTGTCTCTTCCAGAAACTGCTTATTTTTGGTTAAAAAAAAAATAATCAAGAGTTTTGAGAAAAAAACGTGAGTTTTGATTAAAAATAGTTTACATAGTTTACATAAGAGGCAAATTGGTCAAATTAAATGACCATTTTCAGGCAAATGGGCTCCCTAACCTGCTCTTTTGCTAAGCCATGAAAAAGCATATCCTAACATCAGTGTATCAAGAAGAGATGTAGTTTAGATCCCACCCATAACACGTGAAAAGAAGCTATCTTATTGTTAACGACCCGTGGCACTCAATTTTAAAGCATACAAAAAGCTATAAATATAAATGATTACTTTCTCATTCTCATCGCACCTGACATCATGAAAAACACCAGAGATACATTACATTGCATCTGGACTTTCAGGTACTAGAGGAATGCAACCTTTCAGCAATGCCTATCACATTTAGAAAGGTGGGGCAGGAAGAATTCTTCCCCAAAAGAATATCAGAAAGCCATTTAAAGTTTTAAAACTTAATATTGCAGCTGTAAAATTGTTTTAGGTCAGATGCTTAGGAATTTACTACCTGGGATGTGACTAGTATCTGATTTAGTGGTAATTCACACACACCTCTGCGACAATACTAATGATCCCAGTCCTGTAAAAAGAATGCAGTTATATGGCTTCAGCCTCAAATTGAATAATTCTTTTAGTTAATGAGAACCCCATACTGTTACCTTGGGGAATTGTAAAAGTCAACACTAAATGATCCATTTTATCTGTAATTCTGAAAGTACCAGTCAGGATTAAACTGTAATCATGACTTGTTATTAGATCAGTATATTTCTGACTAATGCTTGGCTGCAGGAGGATTTATCACAGGTTCAGTTACATCTAATGCTTTCCCGCTTGGATTGCTCCCTGCAGAGCTAATCGGATCTCAATAGAAGTTTATGGGAAATTCAGACACTAAATTGACAGATGTACAAGTCTCTGTCCCTTCTTTCCAACCAATCTCTCTCTCTATATATGCATGTATTTACTTTTCCTCAGAAGGATCATTTTTTAAGTTTACTTCTGCCACTGGTTTTGGTTTGCATTCATTCCTACTTTTTCCCTTCTCTCTTTGTTTCTTCTTTCTTTGTTTTATTTTCCAAAGTTGAGGCAGATCATAGATACATCATAACATCAGAAGAATATACCCTCCTTTCTTCAGCTTTACACACAATTCCTGAAAGACATATCCTTTATTGACTCAAACCAGGGAAAGTGAGATGCATGGGGAGAAGGCCATCTTTTCATGGGCAATGATACTCATGCACTCCCACAGCAAGCCAGAGCAGGAATCTGGAGCCAACAGTTTCTAATTTTATGGACAGTGCAAGCAACACTCCAGAAACATCTGCAGAAGACCAAGCAGGATATAGCCTTGAAAATAAGTATACTTATTGCAGCTATGTGGTCGTCCTCATGCGTTTTGGATTACTATAGTTGAACAAATGAATAAGCAGGCAGCAGGAACAATTTTGCCTGATACTGCAGTCTGTAGGATCCTGAATTTTTATGGACTCTGCACATTCAGAGAGACTTGAAAAATACACACATTCAGTTATGAGAGCCTCAATATTCCAGATACATGTGAAATATATAGCTACACTCCTGCCTGTTGTAAATCAGTGTCTACCTGTTGCTTGAAGTTAAACTATATATCATCCAGCTGAGGATGAAAATGAGTCAGGTTACATAGAATCACAACACACTGGCTAGCAAGGGTGCTATTATTAGTTGAAAATAATCAACTGAAAAGTTGATTTATTAGGAACCAGTCACTGTCAAGTCAATCATTCTAGTAAGCTCTTTCTTAATTACCAGCAGTACAATGAAGTTACAAGAAAGTACTGTGCTATATAGAAGTTTGCCTTAATCCTACTGAGATTAACTTGCTGCTGATGTTGTGCATGGAAGTATTCACACTTCCCCTATGAATCTTTACATATCAAGGATTAATTTTCATCAGTGAGGCTTAACAGATGTGGTACAGCACCTTGCCACCACTACAACTAACAGATCAAATATACAAAAGCTATGCAACACACACACAAAAAAAAAAAAAAAAAAAAAAAAAAGGCCAAACAAAAGAAGCAGGCTGCCAAAATGAGATCAGAGCACTAGCATTTAAAAGGGTATAGGAGCTTTTTTGTTGTTGTTGTTGTTTTTGTTTTTGTTTCTATTTTATAGAGATGGAAGATGGGAGAGACTGGGAGAGCTGATAAATGGAGAATACATGTTGAGATGAGATATTTTTCTAGTAATAAAGTGATAAAAACTCTGTCTCAGATAAAAATGGAAGAAGCCAACTGAGGTAGGAAATAATGAACACTTCTAAAGAAAATGTAATTAAGCAAGACGTGCAAAAATCAGGAGCTAAATCAAGACCAAGTGAATTTATTACAAACACTAGCTGGTCTAAAAGGTCTAGTGTCAAGAAGACCACTTAAATAAGGATAATAATGGAATCCTTAAACAAGAAAAATAATGGAAGAAGTCCACTGGGAATTTGGTATAAGGATTATAACCAAAAAAATGGTTATAATGTTGAGATAAAAACTAAGTACAATTGAAAGCCTGGACCATACCGACAGAGGAGAAGGGCAAAAATTAAAGAATAGTTATAGCCAAGGAATGTAAATAAGTGATTGCATT
The DNA here is from genome assembly GCF_964035555.1 of Netta rufina. Lineage (NCBI taxonomy): Eukaryota > Metazoa > Chordata > Aves > Anseriformes > Anatidae > Netta > Netta rufina. The sequence goes on along the minus strand of NC_140128.1, from coordinate 10,497,140 downwards.
AATTATACCATAGAATGTAATGACTGCCATTCGGTACCCAAACAGGAAATTTTGTAGGACTATATACCTAATCAGAACACAGCAGTAAAAATCAAATGCAGAGGAAAGCTAGAGCGGCTATGAGGGTGGTAAAGACATAAGATAAACTATTTAAGTATCACATCAGATATTAATGTACAACATGTAATTTCTACATATCATATAAATGTTGAGTAAAAATTCTGTTTTAAGACTTTTTTAATTTAATGACTACTAGCCAGAGAACCTACACAAAGAGGAACAACCCTTCTTGAATAGTTCACAGACATGGTTTAAGGGCTACTGAATAGCATTGGCTGTTGAATAGTATAAAAATCTTCTTCAGGATACAATGTACAGAAATCCATTCTGTAGTAATACCTATAATATATTTGAATGTATTGTTTTTTGTAGGCAAGAAAAAAAATATTTAAAAATAGGGGATAGATTTAAAAAGGAAAGACATGTAAGAATGAGATGTTATAAGAAAAATAAAATAAACAGTTAAAAGGGTAATATGCTTGTAAGCAGCATGAAGCTCGTTATGGATTTTCATCACCCTACAGTGAGTATATGAGATTTCAGAAATGAACAAAAACCACCAAAAATGAGATAAAACACACACTGGAAAATTAAAGAACATTGCAATAATTAAAATAAAAAATGAAATGCTAAAATAAGAGAAACAGAACAAATGATTAACTTTGAATAATTAAAAATGGAACCAGATATGTCAGACTTTAAAAGACACTGAGCAGCAAAGCATAAAGTAGCACAAAGTATAAACAGCTGCACACCCTGTGCCTTATATCTACCTATTATCAAAACACTTCAGAAAAAATGAAAGCTCCCAGGTGGGGCTATTAGAAGATCAATGCATAAAAGGAGCACTCAAAAATAATGCAGTAGCAGAAAAGTTAAATTAATTTTGTGAGGTAGTGTTCACTAAGTGAATCAGAGAGATCTCCCGATCACAGACCCTAAAGGTACTTTAATAAAAGAACTGTCTTAAAACAGAACTGTCAGTAGAGACAGTTTGAGATGAAATCAACAAAATGAAGAATAAAAAAATCCCCTGGACTACTGCATGGCCTTCATCCTAGGAACCTGAATATGAAACTTATAAGCAACAGACTGTGTTACACAAATCATCACTTAAATGATCCTCAGTTTCAGAGGAAAAGCAGGTAACAAATAAAATCATCTTTATTAAACATGTGGTTAGAGGTGATACACCGAGAAAGAATGACTACTGCTTTCATAGAAAAAAAATAAATAAATAAATAAAATAAAATAAAATTATTTCCTACAAATCTCTTAGTTTGAAGGAATAAATAATTGTATTAATGAGTAGATTGCAACAGAATACTTTGAATGCCAAAAATGTTTTGGCAAGTTTTGCTATGAAATGTTGTTTAAGTGCACTGGATAAGAGAGAAGGCTTTTTCATACATATATAACAGCAAAAAGGGTCAAAGTAAAACAAACAAACAAAAAATAATTGTTTTCACAAAACAAGGAGATTGAGAAAGCAAGGTTTTCAGGAGCATCCCTTGAAAAAAAATTGTGAAGGGAGTGAATATTGAAGTAAGAAATTTTGCTTATCATAGAAAATGACTGCACATAATCAAATCTAAAAGCTAAGTGTGAAGAGTCACAGAAGGGTCTCATGATACTGAATGGCCATTAATAAACTGGCAGATGAAATTGCTTGTCAGTAAATTCACACTAGTAAATATGGGGGAAAAAATTGTCAAGGACTAACTACATACACAGAATGACTGGCTCTGTTTCTTATTGAAAAGAATTCTTAAAGATATTGTGCATTAATCTTTAGATATGAAATCTGAATGCTCATCAGAAGTCAAAATAGCAGAGAATGATATAATTTCCTTACTTGAAAGGAATAGAGACCAAAACATAACATACTGTTAATACTACTTTATAAACAGATGTACATATTTCCTCTACACTGAATGTATGGGAATCACTTTTGCTAATCTAATACATTCTTTGAAACATATCATAGAAGGGCAACACAAATGATTGGAAGCATTCAACAGCTTTTCTGAGGAACAATTACACTGACCTTTCACATACTACTAAGGAGAGATATATAAAAATGAACGATCTGAAAGAGGTGACAGCATTACCCTTATTTGCCTGTTCTCCTAGTACATAATTAAGTAGTACACGATTATCGGGAAGCAGAGAAACTGTGTTTTCTTCCACACAACACAAAAAATGAGTTGGGGCACTGCCAAAAGCTATCATGAAAACCAGGACATGCGTGCACTCAAAAAATCAATGAGAAATTTATGAAAGTTAGGTCCAATTAAATGTCATAGCCCAGATGACATTTCTGACTCAGGAATTTCTTGAACTGCTCATTGCTGGAAGCTGAGAAACTGGACAACGTACGATCACTATAAACTTGCTCTCTTTTTGATAATTTTTTTCCTAAGCATCTGCTAGCAGTCACCGTCAGAGATGACTGGAGAGACAGTCCCTCCCTTGGTCTGACCCATTAATGTAATTCTCACATGCACTAACTTTTATACAGTAATTCACAAATCTGAAAAGGTACAAAACCCCGAGGATCAAGCATGACAGTACAGAACATGATTAGAAAGCTTTTGTGCAGGAAAGAACACAAAAAAACCTCTCAATATCTAAAGACATCACTCGGGTTTTGATTCTCAGCAGAATCAATTGGCACCTGTGTGCCAAATACATACAGCTGTCAGCGTTACCATCAGTCCACCTGCTGCACAAGCCATATGTCAGTTGCTTTATTTAAGGTGGTTACAGAGAGACAGGGACATATCCTGAAAGGCAAATTAATTTTAATTTCTGTGAATCTTAAAAACTATTACAAACCTTAACTTGTTAAGTAATATACATACTGATGTTACGTGCATACTAGGAAGCAGCAATTCACACAAGAATTGTATTAATTATGCAGTGGTACAGAAACAGTGGCTGTAAATTTTCACACCAGTCAGTGCAAACAGAACTCTGGAGTTGCTGCCAACCACTTCACCCATGCAACTAACCTTCCTGCTGTGTATTTTGCTTTTATCCTGCATTTCTTCCATGTTTTTCTTATTCCATTTCAACAAAGCTTATTGCTTAGAGCTGTTTCACAAAATTCTTCCAAAAGACATTTCTCGTTTACAGTTTCTGAAGAGAAAAACTTGAAAAAGTTTTTCTCATTTAGCCCTAAGTATGACGCTATTCAAACGTGTGATTTTTTTTTATTATTTATTTCCACATCATATTCCCTGACTGTATTCCCATTTAGGTTGGAATTCTTCAAAAAAGATAACTTTCCTTATTGTTTGCAAGCTTTGTAGAATGTACGTGAGATTTTCAAAACAACAAATCAATAAACTTTGAGCTATTTCTTCTTTCTTCTTCTTCAAAGTCTTCTACAAAACAGAATTTAAGAATCATTCAAAAGAGAATGATGTTTTTGCTATGGTGCATATCAGTATTTTCAGATGAATTCAAAGCCACCATTAATCTTTTTTTTTTTTTTTTTCTACTCTAAACTGTCTTGGAACTAGTAGGATTGAAGCATGTTTTTATTAACAACTGAGGAGCTGAAAGAAATCAGATTTCAGAACCTAGCTATTTCTTCATTTCCTTCCATATTCTTCATTTAAGAATCAAGAAATGAACTGACATGGTAACTCTACCACCCAACCACCCTCCCCACACGCACTATCCATCACATTGTGAGAAATCCTAAAGAAGTTAATTCTGCTTGAGCTTTATCATCTATTTGTAGAAGGAGAAAAAAGAAGAAACATCATACATACAAAAAGGTGGAGGGGAGGGAGGATTGGGCTACATATATTTCCGAAGTATGTTTCTAGCACTAAAATTAAAATGCCCAACTTTTAGTTGAGTCAGCATGGTTTTCTTAAAGCCTTATTTGCTTCAACTTAAAGAGCACTGCTTTCAAATTGGTCATAGATAGAACATGGCAATTCTTCTAAACAGAATATTCATTAAGAACTAATTCCTCATTTTAAAAAATGGCAAAATGGTTAACATAAGGTGCATTAGAAATCATTCAAAAGGTTTGCATCTCATTTGCTTGAAAACACTTGCTTTAGGTCAGTTGTGAATAGCATAAACCAAAATGTTCAAAGTCACTATTTAGGACAAAATAAGACTTGGTCATCTGTAGTGTATGTGTTCATTACTAAAGTCATTGTTTACTCAAGTGGGATCAGATGCTTTCCTGCACTTCCCAGATACTTGTGCCAGCCCGATCCAGCAGAGAAGTAGAGCTCAGACCCACCTACCAGACAGGAGCTCATTCCATTTTAAGCTGGGATAAAGTAGCATAAACAACCTTAGAAAAACTGCTCCTAGGTCTAAAGCCTTCACCTCAATGATGATGACAAATCAGTAGCTGTCCTGGTTTCGGTTAGAACAGAATTAATTTTCTTCCTAGTAGCTGGTGGAATGCTGTGTTTTGGCTTAGGATGAGAAGAGTGCTGATAACACCCCGATGTTTTAATTGTTGCAGAGCAGTGCTTATACCAAGCCAAGGACACCTCAGACTTTTGCTCTGTCCTGCCAACAGGCAGGCTGGGGGTGCAGTAAGAGTTGGGAGGGGACAGACCCAGGACAGGTGACCCGAACTAGCCAAAGGGGTATTCCATACCATCTGACGTCATGCTAAACAATATATAGGGGTGGCTAGCTGGGGGAGGGGGCCAGACTGCTCGGGGTTAAGCTGGACATCGGTCAGCGGGTGGTGAGCAATTGCATTGTGCATCACTTGTTTGTACATATTATTATTAGTAGTACTATTATCATCATTGTATTATTATTATTATTATTATTATTATTATTATTATTATTATTATTATTATTATTTTCCTGTCTTATTAAACTGTCTTTATCTCAACTCACAGGCTTCACTTTCCATTTCTCTCCCCCGTCCCAGAGAGGGAGGGGGGAGGGTGAGCGAACGGCTGCGTGGTGTTTAGCTGCCAGCCGGGTTAAACCACGACAGTAGCAAAGCAAATAAATATCTTGCAAGTTCTCAACAGGTTGAAGTTTGAAATTACTTAGCATAAGTTAGAGAAGTCCCAAAGCCACTGAATCCAGCAACTCAACACGTCTCCTGGCACAAGTGCCTTGCAACCCAGTACAAGATCTAGATTAGCTGCTTCACGGTGGTTTCTCTAAATTTAGAGTAATAAGTGCTGTCTTTTTACCAATTTATTTGTAGCAAGACAGGTGTCCAATAGGGAAAGCAGGAGAGTGCTAGCAGCAACTGAAATCCCTGCTGACAGCCTCAAAGGAAACGCCATGACTAGCTGAGTTCCCCCAGGACAGATCAAGGTGTATTAGCAGAGCAGCACGAGGCAAACTGGCACTGCTGCTGCTGGCCTTACTGATTTCATGGATACAGAATTTCAGTCCAGATCTTTCAGCCACAGAATTTTTAACCAGCAATAATCAGTCTCACTTCTGAAATAACTGCAGGATTAGATCTGAAGAAAATGAACAGAGGATTCCTCAGCTAGCTTTTAATGGGTATTTCTATCTTTCCCCCTTTCTCTTCATAGAATCATCAATGTATGGGCATTTATGCAATTAGCGAGCAGAAGCAGATCATAACACAGATTATAAAATATACAAATACAGAAATATTAGACAAAATAACATGTAATGGTTCTACTACTTTAAAAGAAAATAAATACAAAATTCCCTGAAGTCTGTTCTCTATTTAGCATATCAGATTTGCATATGTAGTGATCCATTTCAGAGTTGAACCATCAAACCTTAGTAGGCTAATTTATCCAATAATGTTATAATCAACCATATCAAACTCTCAGATCCTTAGAGATGACAGGAGTAGGAAAAAAAAAGAATCAGTATTCATACATTTTTTTTCCTCATACAATATAATACAGATCAGGGTAGAAAACACTGGTGAACACAAGTGTGATGTGCTTCTCTTCTACAGATAGATTCCTCTTCAAGCAATGAATTTTGAGTGCTTTGCTTATGCTATTATTTTTCATTCAATGAGACACTGGTGTTATCCAAAAGTTAATAGCAGGAATGTGTCTGTGTGACAAAAACGAATACAGCTTGAGCCCTATAGTGGTTTATACCAGAAATAGTTTGCAATAGTGTGCATGCCTGACACACACAAATCACAAAACAGTATAGAAATGTGTTATTGTGCTCTTCTCTTAATAGAACAAAAATGCTATTATCTGGCATTGTCTCTCTCTCTCCAGATTAGATTTTGGTAAATAAATGGAAGCTTTGGAAGAGGTTTCAGAAAAACAACAACAACAAACCAGCAACCTGCAGCAGGTGAATCATCATCATAAGTCATTTTACTTATTGACTTGCTTGACTTGTATAGGTAATCATATTGCTGTTGTTCAAATTGCCCCTTGGCATCAATCAGGCATATGCTGAGTCTATGTAAAGACTCATACCTGTGCATATTCCTTTTTTTTCAGGCACTATGCATGGTTTAAATAGAACCCTAGAAATTTGACAGCTACCTAAAATCAGGGATAAAATTGAGTCTTTCTGTAATCAACAGCTCTAAGCACCATTAACAGCTGTGGACATTGGCTGATAGAATGAGCCGATGCAATTTTTTGTCCCTACCTTATATTCCCTTCAAAACGGTGCTGCCTGAGCCACAAGGGCACAATTTCTAACATCTATAAACTGGAACTTGTTCTGAGTGGTGATGTCTTTAATGCAAGCTTTCTTCTTTTTGCTTTTAGAAGCCAAGTTGTTTCTAACAGCTTCCATTTCTTATGATGATAACAACTACAAGATGCTCTTAATATACCATACTGTTTGCAGGTATGGGGTTCAAATTCTGGGAATTCCCGACTTTCATGGATTGTCTTTCAATGCATCATGAAATCTCCCTTTGGCAGCCCATTAACGGTTATAGAGCAGTTGCTCATTACACGTCACTGTACAATTATTGTATATGTAAGGTATATGTGCTGTTTCCACTTCTTCCTCCCTAAGAGCCACTTCTCCCAGCTCATTTAAATCATACAAGTTCCTCAACAGATTCACAAAAAAGCTTCCATTTCCCTTCTACTGCAAACAATCCCACACCAGACGTGCATTTGTAGAAAAAAAAAAAAAAAAAAAAAGTCTCAGAAAATTAGGGGGAAAGTTCTCATTTTTGGAGAGAAGAAAACACTAAAATCCGAAAAGCTGATGTGTGAGATTTTTGAAGTACCCTAGAGGCTAAGAGTGTTTCAGAAGTTATCAGCACAGGTATATTAGTGAACAGAGAACAGCTGACCTATTGAAAGATGTATGGCAGTTACTTTTATCACATCGCTTTTGTTTTATTATAGAACTCTCAGAAGGATTCAGTATTTTCCCTTGTAAATGTTTCACTTCATGTGTAGTAAATGGCCCCTACTTTCAAGCAGAGCAATCATTCCAGAAGAATATTATGGTAAAGTGATGGAACTTACAAAAATTAAAAACAATTAAAGATAAGCAATGATAAAAACTTTAAAAAGGCTAAAGGAGAAGAACAGAATGATTGTAAAATTTTGGAAGGAAAAAGCACGAACCTCTCCATGAATCCAGGGAAGTTTTTAGCTAGAAGAAAATAAGAGCTGTTAAGCCCTTAATTTTGCATCAAGATCTATTATATCTTACAGTCACAGTAAGTCCCATTTGCCACAAAACTGTCTCTGGAAAAAATCCATTGGAATATGCTATAGTGTGGAATATATCATTTTTGGTTCATTCTCACATAACGTCTTGTGAAACAACACCAATTTTTAGCTATATGGAATGACTAATAAGGTCATATATTTGTATTGTGTATTGCTGTATATACAACAGTGCACTGGGCCATTCACAGCTATCTTATAAATTTAAAGTACTAGAACCTTAAGGTCATTTGTGGAGCTTCTAAGAAAGGATCATCCCCTTTCTATTGGAAAAAAAATAAATTGGGTTTTATCATCTGGTGTTTATCATTAGCTTATGATCATGCTGTGACAGAAGTGCAGGAGTTATTAAGGAAACAAAAGAATTATCTATCCTCTCACCTATTGTGCATTGTGTGTGTTCTGGGGTTGCCCAAAGGTGCCAGTCAAGATTGAAAGCTAATTGCTCTTGGAGTTGTAAAAACATGAAATGAGATACTACTTCTGACAATAACGTCAATAGGAGATTACCTGGGTCTACTAGTGGAATAATACAGCACACCACTTCCAGGTACATGGCAAACGTGACAAAGGAGTAAAGAATGAAACAGGTTCAAGGTGAAAACTGATCAACTGATCAGGGCCTCCATAATGAGGGATAAGTAATATGAACCTCCCAGCAAGTCTTCCATCAAGGAGGTTTACCTGAAAGAAGCCAGTGAAACAATTTGGAGGCTGAAGTATCAAGGTAGATTAAGAAAATTATTTTAGCAGATGAATGACATTTCAAGAGGATTAAGATGAAAAAATAGGCCAAAAACATAATTTACCTTGGGCAGACAATAGTTTTGCTTTTAAAAACCAATCTCAATCTCAGTCTGGCTTCTTATGCATGGCTACTGTCCAGATATGCAAACAAAGTCTACGTCTCTTAGTCTGTTATAACTCAGCACCTAGTAATTGGCCATATAATTTAGAGAGCAGTTGGTTAAAAACCTTAGATTAATCTGGTTCTTTAGAATAGAGAATGTCACTGGCAGCATCATCCTTAAGCATTGTGCTTGGCTGGTATCTTTAATTAACAAAGTTAAGTACCTTACAACATTAGTCCAGGACAAAATTAGTAAAGCAAATTTGACAGAAGGGAAGTCTGTTATCTAAGATTCTTGAATAATGAAGGGACAATTACAGCAATTAAAATCCACTGCAACTTTACTGTCATGAGCATACACTTATAACACTTACGAACATGGATGTAATCACTTAAACTGTATAGACAAAAACCTCTACCAAGAATTACTGTTTCATTGATATTAATTGATTATTCTCATAAGCCCTCAAATATCTTCTGTGAAATTTGCATTCCATTAGTGTTCAACAGAGGTTTAGATGAACACAATCAAAAAAGCTATTTTTTTTGGAGAAGATTGCTCTTACCTGCCTTAGCACTTGAGTATTACTCAGTTCCAGGTGAATCATAGCCAGCTATATCTTTTATGTCTGGACATGGAGCCAGAAATAGACAGCAAGGAAAAAATAATGTGAAATTTGATACTTGAAATGAAGGATCTGTGTTGACTATGTTGACATTAAACTTCACTATGAAACCTCACCCAGCTCTTATCTGCCTTTCTGTAATACAAGAAATCTTTTTACCCTAAGGCACTTGCCCTCTGAAAACTGTAAATGCTGTTTAATTTCTTAGACATTAGGTCAACCTTTGGACAAGAAACCTTCCTCCCTAGCCCACCCTTCTCTGAAACATGCTCGCATTGTGTATTTAGTACACTGGAATGCCACAGAATAATCCCAGTTTCCCTCTTCCATCTCTCAGCCCTACCCAGTCTCTAAAGGGGAAAGCGGCAAATCACAGATCATTGCTTCTGCTTTGCTTAGGCTGGCCTTGCTAGGCTCTCATGGTATGGCTGGCTTTGGTCCAAAGACAAAATGTGCATGTTGGACTGCTGTATAACCTGGCAATAAATGGTTGAAGATGACCTCAGGTTTGACCCTAAATATTAATACAGACTTGCCCTGTCTTCCAGATGGTAAATTACTTTGTTTTACCTGTTTTTCTGTTGCTTGTGGTACTGTTTGTTGGCGTTTGCAGAAGTGTAATATCAGTGCAGTACAGCATTTGTAGAGCTTATTTCAAAGCCATGTGTTACAAGTAGACAAGAAGCAGTTAATGATGTAAGTGAGCCTTCTGGCATCAAAATCCATCTGACTGTCAATCACTGAACTTATCTGAAAGGACAAGACTGGCCTTTACAAAAGGTTTAAAAGGCCAAAAAGACAGCAATAAAGATGTTTAACAGAGCAGTGCCGCTGGTTTGCAGGCAGGGTTAATTTCCTTTTGCCTTTTACCTATAGGGAGGGTAAGAAGTTTAACAGGGATGAAAAGCACAAGAGATAATAACTGCACTTTTTTTTTTTCTTTTTTTTTCTGTAAAAACTGAGGGCAGGAAGGATCTTGAGTTCTTGCTGATCAAAAGAGGCATATGGCTCTATCATGCAATATCTCTAGGAAAAAAGCAATCCTAATACGTATGCATCTGAAGAGAGATTGTGAGCAAAGGGAAGCAGCAGTGCTGCTACAAAAGGTGCAGACTACACATTTCAGAATAGTGGGTTCAGGCTGGCTCACATCCTAGCACTGTATGTTTAATTCACGTATGAATTCAAACTGGAACAAAGGAGACCTACTAGGACAATCAGGGGAGTAGAGTCTGTCATTCAAAAGAAGATTAAGAATACTGCCAGCTACAGTAGGAGCTGGGGAGTCCAGCCTACACGTGTCCAGACTTACACAGCATCAGCATTGTAAACATATTCCAGTTTAAACAAATTTAAGCTTAACTCCAGAATGCCCTACGAGGAAAGTCAGAGTGCAGTCAGTGTCTCAATGCACTCTCTAGCTCCCATTCAAAAGGTATCCATAAAAGTTAGAGCAGCTCAGCTTACCAGAAAGACCCTGGGTATTTAATTTCTAAGCACAAGGTGAATTTTTGTACTCAAGCTATATCTTAGCTACACCTAAATCACAGCCAGGAATAAGGGTGGAGAGCATATGAATCTTTTTGATGTCATCCTTATAGGCATTCTTACACTACATGGCATGTAGCCAGTAAAACCTTATTTAGCTTAGGAAAATGAATGCTAAAAGTCAGAAAAAGAAAAATCCACACCATTTATACCAACTGATAATATGGTCAACAATAACAGTGGTCATAAAAACACAAACTGGAAGAGAGAAGTTATTAACACTAGAGAAGTATGTTTCAGTAGTAGGAGAAAAATACTGCCACTTTCAAGGAGAAACTTGCACAATTAAAAGGATTTTATGATGTGGCTGCCTGTAAAAACAGGGAATGGAATTAATAATCAAGGGTTCCTTTTGGTCACAAGCTTGCATCAGTTCTCCTTCTAGAGACCCACCACTATTCAGTCTTAGCAGAACTATGCTGTACAGCACACACATTTTTTTTCCTTGATGACAGTCACCGTTCTAATAGTTAATGATTATTCATTAATCATTATTCTAATAGTTAATGAATGCTCAGGTTGTGGAAGATAAATGCTTGTGCCTTTGCAATAAGACAACTGAACTCAGTGAACTAGATGACAAATTTCATTTTTATTTGTGGCTAGTAACTAAAACTAAGAGCATGTGTATGAAGCCTGAAGTCAAATGTTTAGAGCATGAGAGATTTTTGAAAGGATGCAAAAATGAGGACCTCAAATATGAAATTCCATGAGGTTTCTTTAAATAGCCTTAAAAGAGCTATGAAAAGCTACAAATGCATAAAATTAATTGAAACCACTGGTGCTCAGCTACCAGAGAATTTGGCTTAGTCATGTATTCTAGAAACATAAATCTGTGACAATCAAATACTACAATTTAATCAAAAACAATGTTAAATTAAGCATCAGGTTACTTATCTTTAATTTTAAGATAATAAATTTTGAAAAATGTTCTCTGCTTCTTTTGTTGAACATAAAGCCCTAAGAGCAACAGGTTAGCAGCCTCAGCACCTCAACTCCAGATAGGAAAAAAAAAAAAAGTTCTTTTCTGCACTAAGTGGTTTATGTATAATTATGTCTTAAAGGATAAGTTCTAAAAGTGTGGGCATTTCATACTAGATGTTAATAAGAAACTGCTAGTCTCAAACAGCAGTGATATATTACATAGCATAGAATTACTCAGAAAAGTTGAGTCATAGCACAGACACAACCCATTAAGAAGAGCTGTGGCAGTAATTCTGCTAAATTCAGCTGAGCTGAGTCTACTTAATTCCAGTGACACCACTGAGAAAAATGGAGAGAAGAAACAGAAGTCTGGATTTTAATGTTAGTCTTCAACAAGGAGGAAAGAGGTTGAAAACCCAAAAGACTGCTAACTATAAAGTAAGTTAGAACAAAGGTTTACAAGGGAAACTAAACTACCAGATTTGTTTGAGGATTGCACTCTCAACTACTTCATCAGGCCAAGGCAAAGCAACAGACAGAGGCTATCCATTCACAAATTAAATAAAATTGTTTTGTTTATCTCCTGTATTTATCAGAACTACATGTGTGTCTGAAATACAGATATAAATGCTGAAACTTGATCAGAGACTTACCAATTAAAAGTTAGAGTTACAAATCAAATGAACACTATTGAGTCACCTGGTTATCATCACTGAAAATCTGCACTTATTGCTGATAATTCACAGAAGAAAAGCATTTCTTTTAATAGTAATACCCCATGTCTATTATTAAAAAGAACAATCCTACCTTCAAAACCCCTCTGATGGGGTCTGGACCTCATAACTGGGATATGAAGTGTCACCAAGTGCTACTATGTCCTAATACAAGTTCTATAACCTTGTAAGATGTAATTTGTGTGGTATATCACTGCAATCCTGTCTGTGTAGATTAGTCAAATGTCAATAAATACTCTTTGCTGTACCGGTATTAAAGATGGCCAAGAGTTTTAAATGAGAAAGTAGCATTTAAACATGCAATATAATTATTAATGACATAAGGCTACTAGGCATCTAGCGGTTCAGTTGAGGTAGTCTAAATGCTGCAGTACTGAAAACACAGGGAAAAGGAACCCTATCAATTTACTCACTGAGATGCTGTATGAACTTTACTGAAATAGTATGGCAATTTGCAAAGTGCTTCTTCCAGTGAATGCAACTATTTCCACAGCTATTGCTTTCAAAGACTGCTTGTACTGGTTATTTTCTTAAATGAACCGGTATTTTCCTTGGACATAATGTTAAAAAAAAAAAAAAAAAAAAAAAAAAAAAAAAAGCTAGCAAAAGCATGACAGAGCAACAAACCAAAATGAAAAAAAAAAAAAATCTAAAGCCATGAAGAACCATGAACAGAATCACAGAATCTAGAATGCACCATGAAATATTTACTTAAAGGAGTCATAAAAGCATCAAAAGCATCATCAGCTGACATTCACTTGGGCTTAATACTGCACAATATTAAGCATCAGGGTTTAAGAGTGGGGAGGTTCCTGGATTATACGAAATACGCTCATTGTTAAGATTATATTCCTGCAAGCAGTTACAATATATTCTGGCACTTGCTCCCTCTTTCCCACCACATTCCCCTGCTAAGGCCTATTCCCAATCTGGCATGTGTTCAAAACTCTCTTACAAGTGTAAGGAAGCAAAAGAAAACCAGAGTGGCTGGTTTCAGTGTTAGCTTTACCATTATCAGTGATTATGGAATCATTGATTTTACAAGCATGATTATTTATCTGCAGGCAGCTTGCAATTTCTGAATGGGTTGCACAAATGCAGTTGCTTTTATTTATATCCTTACTGTCAGAGTTTAAATTTCACTGGACTCATCAGAGTTTGATTTCATTCCAAATGTTTCAGTCACGAAGCACCAGTGGACTCTTTTCAGGGAGGTCTAACAATTTCCTAGATCCTCGTGGCATGAATAAAATTCATTATGACCATAAATTAAGGAAGTTATTGGCAGTAAAACATCCAGACTTCGATTGTTAGGCACCCTTTTCTGTCCTTTCAAGGGAAACTTGTGCTGCTTTTGCAAAGGGAAGGGTTAGTGGCAGTCTGCGGCTATCAATCACCCTCTGCTTAGTTCAGCATTTCATCCAAGTTCCTCCTGATTTTTCTGTAATCCTGGAAGGCAACGCTTGTAAATTTTTCATGCAGCAGGAATCTTAGTATCAAAGCAGGTCCATTTCTGCAACCCATTAGACCCTTCTTCCCTCTAATAATCTGTTCTGTCCCCAGGCTCCTAAAAATCTCCTCTGTATCCATCATTGGAATAGCAAGGCTTGCCTGAAATATCACAACTCTTCACCATTCTGAAACTTTTAATAACTTTGTCTTCAGTGGAACACGCACTTGAGAAGAAAGACCCAGTGCTTTAAAATAGCTTCTCAGAATATATGGTAGATATCAGAATATATGGCAGATATATTAGGGAGAAAGACAGTACAGCTGGTACCGTTGGCAAAAAATGCCATGCCTAACAAAAGCCTTGCTTTTCTTCTGGCTTTTCCCATTCTATTTCAGCCTCTTGACTTAATGGACTTAGGTATGTTTCCTACGGCTTTACATTTGTACAGTAATACACTAAAAGTGTAATGGGCAGTTGTTCTGTCATTGCTTTCCTGCTGTCTCCCTTGAAGGGACTGTTTTATATAATAAACTTCCAGGTGATTTATTTATTTATTTATTTATTAACCAGAACTGATAACAGGCAAAAGAGCAGGTAAGTTGTAAAAATAAAACTCTTTACTCATCACAAACCAAAACTTCATTGTGGACAATATACTTCCTAGAAATTGCAATTGTTCTAATTTTTCATCCTTTTACTATACACAAAAACTAAATGACAAGTGATAGAGAAAGGAAAAATGTATCTCATGCTTTCTTACAGGTGCAAAAGTAAGTCTTTCTAAAGAGACACCAAGAGTAGTCTTTATAAAAGCAGTAATGGTATTTCCAGTTGCTTTAAAAACAAACAAACAAACAAAACATAATTTTATTTGTTATTTTAGAGCATTACAGAACTGATGTCTATATTTACAGGAAATTAAAATTCATAAATGTAGTTTACATCAGAGTCCAATGCTCATTCAACTCTGATAAGATTATGCCATATACAGCCAAAAAAAGGAGTCTCAAATATTCCTAGACCATTTTTAAACAGATCAAGAGTAATTCAAATACCTTCATTTTGAAACAAAGAAATTAATTCTGTTTCTGAGCAATTCATAAGGAAAGAGAAATAAGCAAAATTCATTGAAGTTACTATTCATTTTATAGTTGGCTTCTGTTTAGCTCTTATTTTAAAAGTTCATGGTGCTTCATTATAAGCAATTTAAACAGATATCCTCAACAGAAACTTCTGCAGAGCTGCAAGACTTTGCTTGCATTGGCAAAATTAAATAGACTTCAAACCAGTGTAAAACAGACCTTTCTTCTCCCCTTTCCATTCCTCCACAATAGTGGTTGGTGAACCAGATACATTTGTCACTGGTACAGTATGAACATAAGGACAAGCAAAAGCTATAAAAATCAAGTTAATAATTTTTTTCCTATGACAGGTCCATCAGATTTGGAATCCATTTCATTCACATTTTAGTGATGATTAAACTTTTTATTCTATTGAATTTCTCCTGTAATCTGTCAAGAATTTTGTGGACACTAATAACCTATCATTGCAAAGGTGCATTAATTAAAGGCCTTGTTTTGCAAGGCATATCTCCTGAATTGTTACAATCCTGGTACCCTGCAACAAAAGTGAGAAAAGCAATTTATTTGCAAACTAGAAGCTAAATATCTTCACACTTGGAGCTGGAAAATGCTCTGCTACTTTATTGTAAGGTGTAATTTTACGTGTTTCTGTAACGGCAACACACAATACAATTAAATTCTTTTCAGAAAGTAGGGGGAAAAAACAAACTGGGACAGTCCTTTACTACCTGGGCTAAATTTTTGCAATCCGTAGTAAATAGTTGCTGTTACACGTTTAGCAATTTATTCATCAGCATCACACTGTGAGGGCACTTCACATACATCAACACAGCATCAACACAGACAAAGCAAGCAAGGCTTGCTAGTGTTACTACTTTGCTGAAGAAATATAAGAAAAGTCTTAAGTTTTATTTACTTAACCTAGTTGGAGGGGAAGTGGGGAGAATAGAGGCATACTACTGTACAGCAAGATTTTGTGATTTCCAATATGAAATGAATATATGAACTCCCTACAGAGGGCCTTGCAAGTTATTAAAATAACAGAGATTGAATGCTTTTTCCATATGAGGATTTCCTGTAAATGCTAGACAGTGAACTCAGAGTCTAATTTCTGAGGTTATATTGTTCTGCCTGTCTGGTAATAATTTTATTTTATTTTTTATTTTTTGCATTTTATTTACACTTTAAGGCTTTTCCTGAGCTTAGCTATGAGAAGCCAATGAAAGATTCTAATAAAATCTTATATATTTCAAGCTACTGTCCAAAATATTAGATTGAACAACAAAAGATTATCTGAAACTCATCAAGTCTGTTTTATTCTCAGTCCATATACAATGAAGCAGCTACAATAAAACCTGCTAAGGAACAAGGCTGAAGAATCACATCAAGATGTAATCTTATGAAAGATTAAGAGTCTACGAATGAAGATGCAATGTTTATTAAGAATCGGGATAATAAATGGAATTATTCACATACAGGTGTAGAGGTTGAAACTACATTTCAGTGGAGACCATCTCTCCTGTGCAATGCTGATGAATACATCAATATATTCAGTTTAGATTGCAGGGGGAATTGAAAGATATAAACTATTCGCGGAAAGGGCTCAGCACCTTCTAAGACTGCACCTGCAATGTTTTTTGGCACAACCTTATTATATAACAGCCTTTAGTTAGACGCACTACTAGATTAATTTTTGTCTTGTTTGAATATGATTAAAAACCTAGCTGCAAAATTAAATCCAGTCATGTAATAACTGTCTGATGCAAGCACTGTCCGAGGATTTAGCTTTGCTACATAACCCAGAGGCTACATGGCTACATCATTAGTGTAAGCACATCCTCATATCCTCCGTGAGCTCCTGCAATCTTTTTTTTTTTTTTTTTAAATAACACACAAACAAAAACCAGGCCAGTAACTGCTTCTTTGCACAGTGCTCCTGAGGATAATACCAAATTCTCATTTCACATCCCCCTCTCTGACATCTTTTACAACACCACATGAAATACATTGACATAGCTCAGAAGTGCATGACTGGCAGAGGACACCCACTAAATCGATGCTCTTTACATAATAAAAGTGTAGCAATTTACTGAGAATATCAATAAGAAAGAACAAGAAACTCACAGCTAAATGCATGCATTTGCAAACAGGCTACTGTCTGCTTCTATGACACAGCTGTGTTTGTTTAATTAATATATGAAAAAGATACATTTATGCAAGACCTGTTTGCATGAAACACTGTTTTAAAGTTTTGTTCTATCTTCAGTTATGTAGATGTGATTTGGTGTTCTAGGCTACTTAAAAATTAGTCCATTACTTCAGTAGTACAAGAAAGGCCGATACTCTTTCCCCATATGAAGTGGCCCATGGAAGTAAGATATTTGGTGCAAATATCCCCTGTAAAGCACTTCTGTCCCCAGTGCCACCTGCGATTCCAGGAAATGATGGGGGAGAGCCACCTAAGATCCTGCAAGTCCTGTCTGTCTAGGGTTATTGATGCTTAAGTGGGAAACCTGCAGATGAGGGACTTTTTGGAAAGGTCATGGGGGTCAATCAGAGACATTTTGGTGAAATGTGTGGATATAATTTCTCAGAAATTCTGTGAAGTTCCCCCACATTATCACCATTATTTCTCTAAGGAGGATAAATTTAATAAGACCCAAGAGCTTAACGAAGAAGCTCTAGAGGGATATGCTGGCTTCTTGCAGGTCCAAATCCTCCAGCCAGTATTTTTGCGCAGATTTTTTTTTTTTTTTTTTTTTTTTACTCAAACTGACTGGAAAAAAAAAAGGGGCAAACTCCTGAGCAGAAATTCATCTGTCTGTCACATTTCACTTGACAGTCCTTGACTTTACCACTTACCTTGGCTTCTGTTGGAAAGATAATAATGCCTCTAAGCGCAGATGGGAATTGTCTACAGAAGAACCATAGAGCCATATAAGCTGTAATGCACCTGACAGTCTGGTGAACCTTTATTCTCCAAAGTGGAGAATTTGTGAAAGGATAAAACAGAAAAGAAGAAATTCTAACTTGCAAGAGTTTTGTGGTTAGTGCAAATACAGAATTTGTTAAAATAAAACTTGAATTTGGAGAAATTCTCCTTTTATGCAAGAATGGTACCTGACAGTATGAGGAAAATTTACAACTGCTCACAATATAATTTTTAACTTCTGGTAATAACTACAATATTTTCACAAGCTTTGACGCATTATCTAAAATGTACTAACTTTTCTTAAATAGATTTTATTTCCTTTGTTTCTGCTAATAAACCATCCATCAAGAAAGTTTCTACTTATTACTACATCTTCAGCCATCACAACAGGGAGATGAGATAGTAAGCAGAGCGAAAGCAGAAAAATATTTAGTTAAGACCTTCCGCAAAACAATGTATTTCACTTTCCCATCACATCTGTATTTGCTTTTTTATTTTCGTGTAATAAAATTTACTTGTATTTACTAGTGGGAAGTTAATGCTATATCATCTTGATAGTTCACATTTTGCATATTAATGCTGGTAAATGGAATTATTGATAGTCATGTTGAGCAAGGATTTGGCAGGTGGGGAAATGTTGAGCCAACTAATCTTACTTCAGCCTACTGAGTTCTGACACAGCATTGTGTGTCTGTATGGTTTCATTATCAGTAACAAATTGCTAAGGCTGTGTAAATAGTATGTATCAACAGGGTTTAGGGTCTTGGCTAAATCTGAAGGATCTGAGCTATGCAATTAAATGTTAGTCATTTTTGCTAGCGTGGTATTTGTAAATCTTTGTAAAAACTTGGGAAAGTCACATAGTAAGCAAGCTGCCTTCTATTTACTTATTTTCAGCCAGTATTGTGACTAAGAAATGCGTAATTCTTCTGACAAGCCATAGAAGTAGCATTATGAAACAGCCCCAGTAGCTCTTCTGCTCTACACAACACTGGGTCAAGGCTGGGACATCCCACTTTAAAAGACATGGCAACCCATTTAAGAAAATTCACGCACAAGCACCAAATATAATCAAAATTTTAGAAAATGGACTCCAGGGAAAACAGGAAATACAATTATTTCTGGCTGTAGACAACTGAGGGGACAGCACCAGGTATTAAAATGCTGACACAAAGAGGAAGGTAATAAGCTGTTCTCCATATTTAATTTGAAAATGAAACAAAGAAACAAACAAAAATAAAAACAAAACAAAACAAAACACAACACCAACCAGGGGGCATAAATTGAAGCAGACCGTTGGCTTATGTTCTAAAATGAAGTCTTCTACTGGAAGTTGAGAACAGGCTAGAGAAACAGCCAGGAATGGTTTATCTACAGCTAAATAGCTTCCTGCCGTCCTTTCTCAGTCACTTTTTCTTTGCTTACAACTCAATAATATGAACATTTCAAATGATGTTACTCATTTGGGCTTGAAATGAAGGAATCTTTGCTTCCTTGAGCAGAAGAAAGAGGACTAACACAAAGAAGAAAATAGGACAACAGCACAAAGGTGGAGAAACAGGAGTTTCTATTTTCATTACAAAGATCCTCTCTGTCATGAAAATGAATAAATGCCTTGAGCCAATAAATTATCTACTAGGTTACTTATTCATATCATTTGATATATTTATTACCCCCAAAGCATTTACAGTAACCACTCTGGAATAGTGATAGCACACTCATACGCAGACACCACTGCCATCGGTTCTGGACCCTATATGTATCAACAGTGGCAACGACAAGTAGCATGCTCTTCCTCCCCAGAAAAAGCAGGCCAGAAACCAGAGTCATTTTCTTCTACAATTCCTGAGCCAAGGTAGAAGATAGAAGCAGCTCTTTGCTTTGTGTGTTTCACAGCCACAGACTTCAAAATGGCAATTGATTTTCTAGGAAGAGGAGTCATAAAACTTTTGAAGTTCAGATAGATTAAATCTGCAGCACTTCTTTGAAAAATCAGTTGGCATACTTACAGTCATTTGATTATTCAGACAATTTATCTTTGGTTCATTTTGTACCCTTTTTTCTTTATCTCTTTTTCTTTAATTACATATCCTTAGACCACAGAAATTATAACAACCCTATAACTGCTATCATTATCTCTTCCTTCAAGATCTGCTTTAAATTCTTGAATTTTTTTGAGGTCAGACAAATGACAACATAGCTGTCCAGATCACTATTTTACAGTGCCACACAAAGATGTGGTACGGATTAGAAATCGAACAGAAAATAAACAAGATGAAATGCACTGAGGAGAGCTCAAAAGGGAATATCAGGCTACAATTGAAAACCTTAAGCATTGGATTTGTAAGACTGTAAATTTTCATTCATGGTCCTGAAACAAAAAGTAGGAATGTTCTAACAGGATTTGCAGACAATGAGCAGGTAAGAGGTATTGCCAATCTTTGAGAGAATTAATATATCATGCTGTAAAACTGAAATAGAAAAGGAATGAAGTTCAAATATACACTGTGCAAGATCAACTTCTGGGCTAAATGCCCAAACTTTTTACAAGTTGGGAACTCAATCTGAAATGCCTAAGGATGACAATGACTTAGAAAATCAGAAATTACCGAGAAACACAAAGGTGGCTGTAAGAACAGAAAAAGTAGTATCCCTTTAGAATTGCATGTCCTTCGTTACTTTTACAGCACTGGTAGCAATCTACAGTAAAGAAGATACCTTACAGTAGCACTGGAAACATTAGTACAACTGGAGCACTGATGAAATTTCACCTAGAATATAGCTTTACAAATAGATAAACTGAATTGAAACAAGTATGAAGGCCTGCTTAGATGGAGAGAGTAATTGAAAGTTTGTTTTGAAGCAGAACCTAAAAAAGACTGACTTGATTAGTCAAAAAAAAAAAAAAAAAAAAAAAGCAGGGTGAAAGTTAACATTGTTACTTGCCTAAATATATTTCTATCAGTACAAATGTAGATAGGTACAGAACAATTGTGAATAAATTGCAACAAGAAATTAGAAGTTTTAATTTTTGATATAGTCAGATGATGACAGCCTTCCAGAGAGTGGTATGGGAGTCCCTGAGAACAGATTGCTTTTGAAAAGAGGAAAAATAGAAATATAATTAAAAGGTATAGCAATCAGCAGGATAGAAGTAAACTCAGGACAGATTTAGCATGACAATCTTCTATCTACAAGAGAAATTGGTAGTTGTAGTAGAATGACCATGTCACCCATGCTGGAAGCAAAATACATGGTACAGAAAGGAAGCCAGCAGCACAGGCAAGAGAAGATAAAAAGAAAATTAGTCCAAATACTTTACATTTATATAGTGACTTTTCAGGTTTACATGAAGAAAGAATGCATTGATAACTCCTTGCAACTTAAGCATGTTTCGCCTGTGTAAAAATAATCAAAGTTAGGCCACTCAGATATTAGTTTCACTGAAATAACTGTCAAGACATTGCAACTTGAAGACACAAGACCTACCTACAGCACTACAATGGAATAAATTTTAATTTGCACTTAAATATAAAGAATTTGACTGCTAAAACTAATTCATTGTGCTTTCTCCTTTGCCTCCATAAAAACTTAATACACTATAGAGGAAAGATAGTGAGATAATGAAACTGTGTAACAACTCAATAAGACTGTTTTAAAACAGCTGGCAATCAAACATGTGAGTCAGTATTCTCCTGTTCACAACCTCTAAAATGGATGAATGCTGCTATGTTCATCAAAGCAGCTGAGGAAAAAGAGGGATGAGGAAAACAATGAAAAAAAAAACATTGAAATACAGTGCAAATATTTCTGAGCAAACTACATATGAAGGAATTTTTCTCCAGATGACAACCACTTGCTAATGCAAGCCATTAAGAGACCGAGGGGAGCACAGTTTTGAGTGACCCTAAACAAAAGCATTCATTAGACAGCACATTGATAGATGTGAGTATAGACTGTAAGTCAGAAACTCCCCGTGCATCTCAAAAAATAAGCTAGCATAATGCTTGTATGATCTGTCATCAGCTCCATCCTGTAGCTTTTCCAGCATTTTATGCAGTAGAAAATTACAAAGCTAATAACTGTATTTTTATGGCACTATGTACCACTTTTGTTCTTAGTAAAGAGTCAACCTGTAATAACAAATTGTTTTTGATTTTATTTTCAGAATCCTGTTTGTACAACACAATTTACAATCCTCCGTGTTCTTGGGGATCCTCTGTCCCATATAGTAATGGAGATATGTGATTGAGTCTGGTAAAGTGATAGATTGCACTGACATACAAAAATAATATTTCTTCAAAAGCTTAGACATTGAAATTTCTAACTCAAGTAATATCATATCATAAATGGACATTATGGAAAAAATAGCGTTTAAGTAAAAATGTTTGCCAGTTCATACTACTGTTTATTATGGCTCATGCCTAAATCTGAATTTGGGAAAATTAAATATGTTGAGCATATTTAAAAGCTTTTCTCTGTAGGGTAAACGGTGCTGTATACAGTAAGAATCCAATACTAAATTATTTGGCACAAATCAGCATAGACACAGTAGCATTAGTGGAGGAACATCAATTTAAACAAGCAAAGAAAACAGACATTCACACAAACTTTTTCAAGGATGCTTCCAAAGTGAAAGTTTCTAAAACAGATAGTGGTCATATATAGCATGCGTGTTTTTGTAAGATTAGTTTTGACCTTGTTTTGTTGAGGGAGCAAATGTAAAACTATTAACATTTTTAGTTACTGTTCATGGTGGAGATCAATTATTTTTGTAAAACAAGATTGCATGTTACATGTATTTAAGGGTGTCACGTAAGAATGCATTTACCTAGACAAACATTCTTACTGGAATTCTAGTAAATTCAAATAATTGAGCCTTAGGATAATATTAACTTTAATAAATATGAGTATATTGACTGAACACATTTGGTTTTCAGATTTTCCTTGTCTAAGAATTACACACACATTGATTTATCTGTCCATTATTCAGAGAACACCCCATACATACAGAAATAAAGGTGTCTTCCTGGTTGTAGAAATGTATACACATAATAGAAAAACTCTATTCAATTTAGCTTCTGTGTACAAATACAAGTAATCATTTCAGATATACTAAATACATATTTAGAAAAGAGCTTTATGTGTGGAAGAAAAATTGCATTTCCAAATTAAGAAAACATACATAATTTAAGAGGTAATTGACCAACAAACGTTGTGTGTGATTCTGTTTAACCCAATTACATATGTCATTTATAAAGTGGGAATATAGCTAAAATCATCATTGCCGAGGTAGTATAAATAGCAATTAAGAACAGTTTAGATGTTTGCCTGCTTTTCTGTAATCTTCCCTTACAGATGTCATATGAAAAAATGAGAGGACAACAGTCTTGCTACAAAGTCTAAGCATGAAGTTTCATTTTAGATTTGAGACATACGCTCTTGAAGGAAGCCCTGCACTCTGCCCAAAAAACATTCAACTGTATAACCACGTCCTTAGGGAACATATTTCCAAGGAAGA
Source organism: Netta rufina (assembly GCF_964035555.1). Taxonomy (NCBI): domain Eukaryota; kingdom Metazoa; phylum Chordata; class Aves; order Anseriformes; family Anatidae; genus Netta; species Netta rufina. The sequence goes on along the minus strand of NC_140128.1, from coordinate 10,473,743 downwards.
TCTAGAGGTAACAAAACAGACATTCATCCTTCAGCACTTTGCCAATTGTGTACCGTGCTAATGCTGTCACCTTTCCAATGAGAAAGAAACACGAAGTCTTAAGAAATCTGGACATGAAGAATGTCACTGCATTTTGTCTGGTAATATAACAGCCAGCAGCAGCCTCGCTCAATTTTGTTGTGTAGTCTATTCATCAAAACCAAAATAATCTTAACTTGCAAACTTCCATGTTCTGTTCTGTGGCACAACAGGACATGTAAAGCTACTGCCCTCAGCTCCATTTCTGTGATAAGCAAAAAGAATATGATAGACAGACCCCCTTCATATTTAACTACTGCTTTCTTAAAATACTCTAAAATACATATGATTCTGAGGACCATCCTGAAATCTTCTGAGCCTTAAGAATGCAGGAACTGAACGTTCATATTACACTCATATATATATGCTCTTATCAATCGCACTTGCGCTCTCTGGCCCAGTGAATATCAATTTGCAGTAAATGGAAAAACTCCAGGTGGATAGATAAAAACAGAAAAAAAAAAAAGCCATATTCAACTCCAGTTTGAATGTGGCTTTGACTTGGGTTTCTGACATTGCAGGTGAATGTCTTTACTGGAAGGTATTCTCTCCTCATTTCACACACAGCTTAGAAAAGTCTTCATTTCATCTCACTTTGGTATAGAACAACTTACGAGAATTCAGGAAAGATGTCACAAATGGACAACAGTTCCCATACGTTACTTGGTGAGACAATAGATTGAATGCTGCGTTTGCATGTGCAGCAACCCTGACTTTGCATTTTCCTATTCCTGGGAACTGGGTGCATTTGAACACTCTACACTGCCTTGCTACCAGTACACCAAGCCCTCTTCAGTGGACAGTCATGGTTTAGTTACTTCAGCAGAAAGGGAAAGAATTGGAACACAAAGCTTGTGGTGCTACTTCATCTTTGCTCCTTTCCAAGGCTATTATGAGCGAATTCTCAGAAAATTACCTGCAATTCTAAATGGGTCAACAGCTCGCCTGTGTTTTGACTTGGCCTGCATATGGTACAGGAGCTATCCTACAAGGTGTTCTACACAGCAAAAATATGTATTATTATCTAAATTTTGCTATGATAGCTTTGACTTCCCTCATTAATGGTCAGAACTTCTAGCTGAACTGTTACCTGCACCGAAGAGTAATCTTCTCTAGAAACAAAAACAGGATGAAAGTAGAATAATTTAAATAAATACATAATTGGCAGACGGACACAAGTTCAAGCCACATGGGGAAACTGCTGAACAAGAACTGACGCAAACCCATTTGCTTCCATATAACAGAGAGGGAAGTTCCACAGGTATAGGAAAAACAATGTGTTCACTTTTTTTTTTTTTTTTTTTTCAGAGAGAGATAAACCCTGTCCATGTATTACCACCGTTTGTCATACATATCCCTCTGAGGAAAACGCATTTTGTGCAAGTCTTGGATCTGAATACCAATTCAAGCACAAGAACAAAAGTCTGTTTCCCTTTGAAAAACTGTGGTAACATTTAAAATGTAATTGCTTTTGGAAAATGACAACTAATTATCCAAAAGCAAAATGCACATTAAGCATTTAAATAATTAAATGCCAGTCAATATAATAAAAGTGTCGCTTTTCACTTTTTGCTTTCAGAAATCATTTTACTTAGTTTTAAAATTAATCTATCTACATATATTGGCACATGCATTTTGTGATTATGCCTGTTCACATAAAATAAAGTCTTAATAAATCATATTATTTCTACCTACAGACTTCCTGCTTGTGTCCTTCAACTACATCTGCTGTTTTTAAAGGTACAGATATCGCTATTACTACAAGCTGTTTCAGCTTGCATTTGATTTTATGTGCTCTCCCTGTTATCTTGCTGCATGCCAAGGGAATTTTCTATCCACTGCTGATCACTAGAACAATTATTTCACTGTGTTATGAATCTGTAAATCAGACATCATTACACAGAGGAAGTGAACCACGTTAGCATTAGCATTGTGGAGTCTGAAAAAGCAGTCCACCGTGGAGCTGTAAGAATTACTCATCTGAAGGATGTGTACTATTTCCCTGTCTAATCTGAAGCAGATTTTTTATGAAGCAAGATTAAATAATAATAATAATATATATATAAAACTCACAACAGATGTTTTTAACCCTGAAGAAATGTAGGTTAAGTGCACAGTTAAGATTGCATTCAGCACTATCTTCCCTAGACACATCATTCCTAGTTCTTCACATCAGGTCCTTTAACGTCTCATCTCATTTGTGAGGCTAACTCCCACCTGCAACTACCCTCAGGATCCACCACTTAGCTCCCCCTTGCTCCCACTGCTAAACATCACCAAGGGAGGAGCTGTTCAAGGCTTCCTTATCACCCCTTTTATCATCTCTTTGGGGCAGAAAGGCTGTTTCTTCCACATGTATTTCTCTTTACATGCTAATTCCCTGTGATAGGAGGGCATGGGTATATCACGCGACATCAGGAACTTAATTTCTTCCACTTATCAAGTTATCAATAAATAAATAAATAAATAAAAATAAAGCATGGAAATATGGCAGTGCAAATAGTGAAATTGAGAAGGCTTTCCCTGAATGAGTGCAACAGTCTCCTTCACAACTCAGCACAAATGTCTGTTTTAGAGAGTCCTAGCTATCCTGTCAAATATGTGTTGGAATAAATGCACGTATGCTGTAGATTCACATATACAGCCTGCATATATTCAGGTACATATAGAGAGATTCATATTAAAAAACAATAAATAATGTCTACATATTTATATGTATCTTATAAGGATGTGTAGGTGAATGCATGTGCATACATAGTGCATATTCTCTGTGAGGGTGCAGGCACAGGTGAGCGTGTACATATATATACAGGTACATTAGGACTGAATATCTCTGGAAAAAACAAACAAACAAACAAACAAAAAAAAAAAACAACAACAACACAGGACTATGGCTGCATTCTCACACATAAACTTTAGAGTTTGTGCACAGGTAACTACATTGGTCTTAATACAACCACATCGGAAATTGTTCTTGAACGGTGAACCAGGTTTCACAGTAATCAAAAGAAAGTTTTTTCCCTTGTTATATTAATGCAAAACTCTACTCAACAAAAATGATACAGATGTACCACTGCTACTCATGCTGCAACAGCATATTTTAACAGTTTGGGAGAATGAAATAAAATATACTGTATTTCAATACATTCAGAAAAGCATCCCTGTTCCAAACATGTCCATTACTATATCTGTAAGCCATTCTGTTTAACCATTGGCCCTACTTGCATGTAGCACTGTGAGCATGACTGCATTTCTTCCATAAATTGGCTATAACAGGGTAACAGTAGCTACTGCAACTGTGGCTGGCAGATTGTTTCCACTAGATAGTTAAGGTTTGGTCCAAAGTCTTCCATTTCCCGTCTCTATTGAAATATATACTTTTCTTCTATTTAATAATTTACCCTCACGTGGTCTGTAACTCGAGCAAGATATTCCACTTTTTTCTTATTGTGACGAGAATAAAAATATTTTGCATTATAAGAAAAAGAAGAGATTTTCTGGGACAACAATTTAACATAAAGAAAAAAAAGAATTAGAGTTCTAATCTGTCACCATGATAGTCCCTGATGAAAAGCAGGAATAGCATTATGGGAAAACAAGGCTTTGATGTGACTGAATTAAGTGCTTTCAGGAAATACTGGGCAGAGTTTGTGTAAAATTTACTAGGTGGGCAATGCACTGCACGCATTTGTAGCTATCCAGTACACTGCCTAACTTACACACGTAAATTTAATCATGTTATAGAAAACCCATTGCTCTTCAGTCCTCTTCAATGCCTCTTTGGTCACTTAAAAACCAAGGATTGTGAACCATTCCATGGTCATGTATATTCATATGATTGAACTTCTTTATTTGGCCTATAGCCCTAATTTAATGAGGCTCCCATGAAATTCTGGTCCATTTCATATGTTCACTCACAAGGTACCCTGCAGGCATCATCTCAATCATCTCCTTCAGGTGATCTACAAGACTTCATTGAAGCTCCCTCCTCTGCTCCCTGAGCACCCATGTTTAATTTCAATGGACAGCAGACGGCACAGTGAATCTTCTGGTCACATCTTGTGGTGTAGGTGCGTATCAGAGGACCAGAGCTATAACCAGGTATGCATTCAGTTTATAGGTCATGGATATAGAAACATGTCATAAAGCCAAGATTCAGAGTTATCTTCAACTTTAATATTTCTTGATTTGTTTGAAAGCTTAAAAATACACCCTTTCTTCTTTGAAAGACAATTGTGATCAGGCAGATCAGTTATGTTGTTATGTTTTTGTTTCATTAACAGAAGATAAACAGCTATTTCAAGATGTTCACGTAAGAAAATGTAATATTACCAAATGAAGACAACCTATTCTGTTAAGTGTTTGTGCCTGCAATATGCAGCAAGGCAAGAGTCTCTTACAGGTAACACAAGAAAGGTAGAAGTATGACTATTCACAGCGCAAGGTGGGTATTTTAGTAGCTGATTTCTGAGGTATTTGTCAAGCTCTTCTTGCAATACAATTTGAACAAGATGAAGAACGGCAGGATAAACATCTCCTTGCCACTTCTATCAAAGAAGAGACAGAGCTTGCCCCCATTTTAAATATCCACAAAGCTTGTCTTTATGAAGACTTCCCCTGTGCTTTGATGGTAGGTTGATGCCACTGTGGTTATTGGAATCATTTACAAGGGAAGGGAATGTGCAAGAAACACTGTCATGTATTATTTCCACGTGAAAATGGGGAGATGGAGCAGACATTCAGCAGATGCTCTCACTGGCCTGCCTGTTCCCCCTCACCTTCCTATATTCATTCCTGAGGTTCAGGATATGTAATAATGTTGTTTAGGAGATGAGCGAGCTCTGACTGGTTCATAGCAGGTTTTTTCAGTAAACCAATTTTAATTTTTAGTAGCACTAAGCAGAGCAATCATAAACAGAAGAAATGACTTTGTGATGACAGCGATGAATTTCTTGCAATTTCCTCTATCACAGTAAGAAAATGGGAAATATATCCAAATACCATTTCCTTTTACAGATTTATTATCACTAGATCATATTTTATTGCTATTCTATGAAGACTGTATTTAGATACTTGTGCTCATAGAAAACCTCCTCATTTTTGGCAATTTCCCTTTTTATAACTCTTTAATCCCAGCTAATTTCTGCCTCATTACTTTAATATAAGTCCTCACTGATGAGAATCTTACAAGGAGGGACACACTTTATGACATCAGTGCCTCTCCATGAAAAGAGAATGTAAAAATAAGTATGAAAGTAATTGAGTCCAGCAGAAGAAGGACAGGTATTAGAGCCTCAGACCTTAGTTATTTAAAAAAGAACTATCCTCATTTGTTCCACGGAGGGACTAAAAGAACCAAAGGCATCTTATGTTAAGGAAAAAAAAGCTATAAAAGATCATATTATGAGATTGATTTCAATTTAATAGAACCACCAACTCCTCAAAGGGATAAAAGATCAAGGCCTGGAACTTATATTAAAACTAACCTGATAAAAGAGACTCAATAGACTAACAACTAGCAACTAGATTGGCCATAGTTCTGGTTTCCAAGTTGAGAACATTTAAGTGGTATCACCGTCCTGAAATACATCCAAGGTAGAAAAATCAAAACCTCTGCACCCTAACAGCCCAGCAGAAATTACTTTAGAACACCACTATCCTTCCTCATTCACAGTGTGCAATTAATCCTCTCCTCCTTTTTATATCCCTAGCCTCATCTCATATCAAGCATCCTTGGCACTAAAATGTCACTAGAAAGAACCAATGAACAGTCAAGTACCCATTTCTCAAGAGACCTCTTGCTTTACATATTTTTATATTCATGAAGCACAGCTGTCAAATTGAGCCTTCAATAGCTTAACAAGCACCCAGATCTTTTCTCCAGGTTCAACAGTGGCTTGCAGACAGTCTGCTTTCAATCCATTTGGGGGGCTGAACTCTTGCTTCTTCCCTAGAAGCAGTCTTGCAAAATTATCTCAACTGGATTTCAGTCAACGCCACCTACATTTTTCTCTCTGCCTCTAAAGGAATGGAATTACTTGAAGGATTTGCCTTAATTCCTGAAAGTGATATTGCAGTTTACCTCACAATGCATAAAAAAAATCATGGTTTCTACCTTCTCAGATAGTTGAGGAATGTCAAGGGATCATATAATAATGGCACGGTCAACAGCTTCAGTACCTACCACCTCACAACTAACACGGGACTTGTTAGAACATGAACTGAATAGAAATACAGGGCTAAAACCAAGGGAAAAGGGGAAGAAGTAGGAAAGAAAGAAAGGACAAGCTTGATAGTAGGTTTTACGGTAGCCATTCCCTTGGTGATGTGCCACTAAGAACACAATCCCTAGCGAAGACAGGAAGTAAAGTGAGTGCTCAGAGTGGATCGCCTCACCCAAAATACTGAGGCAGAGGAATTCTGCTGATTATAGACAGAAGGAAAAGCAATTCTAACAGGATCCCATTAGCAGCTGTTCAACAAATCTGTGCACATACAGTGAACCTGTGGATTATTTTTTTTGGCACTGTTAGCAAATATCCTCAGAAGTCTGTAAGGAAGAAGACATAGGTCCCCTAGTGAGCACCTTCTTAAGATAATCACCACAGAGAAACTACTCCAGGTCTCATGATAAAGTATAATTGCTGAACTTTCACCAATAGTATGCCTTCCCAGGGCTCTGGGAGTTGAATGCCCCCACAGTTCAACAGCTGATCTCCAAGTAATAAAAAGAAAAACTGAAAAGTAGGAGTCAGATTAGTAATCAAGGTGGTAGCTTGCTACTACAAACTTAAATTCTTTATAACATTACACAGACCAAAAGTGACCAGCAGCTGAGCTGACCCCTACCACCCAGAGCAAAAGAGACCTTCAAATCATACATCCTCTAATGCCATTTTCAGTATCATAACTGACCCGATGATAGAGGGAATAGTGTGTGTGTGTGGGAGATGTCTTTCACTTGGAAATGCTGCTGCTAAAACAAAGCGGCGGAGGTTTCACAGTCTATATCAGGACATCACCCCTGTAGCATCTTGTTTCAGATGGCAGGACACCATCACCATCGTATCTTGTTTCAGATGTTAGGATACCACTCCTCTAGTATCTTGTTTCACTTGTCATAAAATTTAACACTGCTACAGCAACAGAGAACGTGCCAAGGAGGCTCTGCTGGGCTGAAGTGTATCCAGAATACCTAAACCTCTGGCATCTATAAAATCTGTCCAGAAATTCTATGACAAGCTTCCCAGCACTAGGCTGCTGGGATATGAAGAGTTATCTTCTCACTTGCTCCCTGACTCTTTGATTTAAACCCACTTCTGCATGTATCCTGATGAAGTCACGTACCACCCAATTACACAGTACTAGAGAATGTGTCGAATGTGTCCCCACTTAAGCACATGTTGTTCCATTAGAGTGAAATAAAAAAAGGCTACAGACAAGCAGCACAGAAGGTAATTTATTGTTGAAGACCTAAACTTGCTTTCCTTTTTTTTTTTTTTTTTTTAATACCTGTCCATTTTTCCAGGAGCTTAGTTATGTTTTATTTGACCATGTGAACACTAGCAGTTATATGTTGATCTGTAATAAATCTTAAAGAAATACATTGGGTGTTTTTTCTGAAGAAAAAAACAAACAAACAAACAAACAAACAAACAAAAACATAAAAGCAAATTTCACCAATGAACCTGTTTTGACATAGGTATAGCAGGGAGCAAAAGTTGCCAAACAGAACAGGACTAGAACACAGCTACAGTTCCATACTGAAAAACATTTACATTAGAGGTCTCAGAAAACTTCAACAGTATTATAGCAAAAGAAACTCACTGCGGTAGAAATTTTAACATATAAACACAGATCATTCTACTTTCTGACTGGTTCTTCAATAATTGCCATTTAGAATTAGCTCCTTGTTAGCTCCTGCCCAGCACTGAAGTCAGTCATGATTGAGGATGGACAGGCTGATCAGTTTCTAAGACGGTGAGGGACAGCTCCAAGTTCACTTCGGAGCTCAATTCTTCCCTCAGAAAGGTACCAGTATTCTCTCCTCACATAATTTTTTTATTTTAAAACTTGGTTATTTTGAAGTTGGAGACCAATTACAACAGCATATAACTCAAGTCTACAGACAATGACAGATATAGTGGCCAAAGACCTGACATCCACAACAACAAAAAAAGAAAATCAAGCCCTTTTTTATTTTACTAAATCTAAAAAGTATGAACATGTCTTGGGCTTAAAGAATGAAGATAGTTTTTGAGGCACAAGAACAAGGCGAACTTCTTAAAATCCCTAACTACAAGGATAAATATGCCCTTTTGAAAGCTACCAAGGCAATTGTACACACACTGATCAGCTCCTTACATCAAATCAGCCATCCCTTGCCAGGAGATACCCACAGAACCCAAAGTTCCATCACATCTCCATTGTTTGGTTCCAGCTGTACAGAAACCACAGCTATTTGTAACCTTTCTCCAGAATGCTTTGACAGTTGGAAGCTTTATGAGAAGAACATAAAGAGGTGAATCCAAGCAGTTGAACATTGTAAGCATAACTTCACTGGAAAATGCAAGCATCAACATATTCCAGAAGAAATTCCCCAGTTTGTCCTCTCCTTAGTAGAAGTCCCCAGAGTAAAGGTGAGAAAATGAGAACCTGATAATGACCAGTGATTACGCATCTTTCTCATCTTAGAAAGATTATGTATTCCAAGATAAATGCAAATAATAAATTTAAAAACAAACAAACAAACAATAATGAAATATAAAAAGTACAAACTGTAAAACCAAAAAAGTCATTTAGCTCCTCTTATACATCATTAAATGACAAAGTTAACCACCAAGCCTGGATAATGACTTGCTCTTTTTTTTTTTTTTTTAACTGCAGAAATCATGTCCCATTTCTGGTGATTATCAACAAGAGTCCTGGTTAAAAGCAAAACAATTGCTTCTTCCATTTCTTTATACAAGGTTAAGAAAGGACTAAAAGGACTACACTCTCACAGAAATAAAATATTTTCATCAGATTTCACATAGAGTTTTTTTACAGTAGCAATTTGAATTAGGCAAGCTACTGATACTGTGATAGGAAGTTGATTTGATCTGTTCTTTATCAGCCTGCAGTGATTTACTGACATGGACATTTAACTCTTGCTTTCTTGTTTATTATTTCAATAAAATCTTGACAGTTGAGCCTGTTACCTCAGGGCAGATGTAATTTCACCAAGGAATTGGAGAGAAACACCTGACTCAGTTTCTTAAGCTTTCTTTTTCACCCCTTTGTCCTTAATAAGGACAACAGATCCACTTTACATAAAAACTACAGGCCTATACTACCTATAAGGTTAAAAAAAAAATCACCTTGATGAGGTGCCCATTACAAATTCCTATTAATTACTGAAGGCTCATGTCTTGCACCGACTTTTTACACTGCTGTCTTCCACCCTTCAGATCCCCACATTAAGTCTGCCTTGCTGTGGAACAGGAAGAACATCACATGAGAGTGGAGGATCCTGTTAGCAAGCATGCGCTCCCACAGGGCTACATGCTGCAGCACTCCCCTTGCTTGCAACCCTCTCTCTAAGCCCTTCCACTGTAGCCAGACTAGCAATCCAGAGCAGAAAGAAGGTACTTCTACCCCGCAGCACATGTGAGCTTGACATCACATTATGGAAACATCATGCAGGTTCCTTTTGAATAAATGCGGGAATTGACATCCCAGTCCATACAATTTCCATACAAAGCTGACATCTATCAACATTTTGCATTTTATTACTGAGATGTTTCATCCTTAGAGAAGATGAGAAACATACTTTATGACACTGCAATGTGTTTGATATTTTCAGTTTTCTCTCCAGATCTGTATCTTGCAGGACCTCTGAAAAAAACATTTATCTTGAAAACTTACCTGCAGAGCAGGTGCTTCATGAGTGCAGACTGGACTTGGATCTTCCAGCAGGCCCTTTGTGAACATCATATGCAGATAAGATAAGGGTTCCCTGAAAAATAAGACAAGACATTTTAAGGGAATCATTATAATGCATCAACATGGAAATAAAACATTAGGCCATGTTTTCCATTTCCCCTTATGGTTTTTGTTAACTGGAATATTTGCCAAGTCAGCTAATGCAATGAAAAACACACATTCATATATATGAAGGTTTGGAAGTTTCCACAGCACTCCTCGGCAAGCAAATACGAAATATGTGCACTTCTACCTAGAATACCTGTCCACATTCTGACAAATGTATACTTATACAGACCACGGTGTGCTGCAGAAACCCATCAGGAGAGGAGGCAGGGGACAACAGCTGTCTTCTAGCCAGGAGAATCTCAAAATGCTTTCTCATGGCATCAACTGTGGTTGATCTGTTTAGCAGAGCCATAGAGAAGGAAACTCTTCAATTCTCTTAAAAGCTCACTAAGCTCTTTTGGTGCAGAAAGAAGGAAACATATCCCCAGTAAGTCAACAGCTTTTACCGTGAGCTATGATTTGTCCACTGACAAAAAACAAATCCTCAATGCACACCTTCTTGGGAACATATGTGCCTAAAAGGTGGGGGAAAAAGTGGGGGCCATCTATGCCACAGCAGAATTAGACTTAATCACCTAACCTTTAGACCTGCACAAGCCAGGATAGGCATCACAGTCTCACACTTGCACTTGGTTTAGAATTTAGGCTAAAATTACAAGCACCCAGAATTGAGAATATATTTCAGCTGTGGTGAGCAGCACTGCTGCTGTGTGAGCAAACTTGAACTGCTTACTGCTCAGAGAAAATGATTTCAAGGTCTTAGTGCTTGTGAGACCCCATCTGGAGCACAGTGTTCACCTCTGGGGCACCCAGCACAAGAAGGACATGGGCTTATTAGAACAAGTCCAGAGAAGGGCTAAAAAGATGACCAAGGGGCTGGAGCCCCTCTCCTACAAGGATAGGATTAGGGAGTTGAGGTTGTTCAGCCTGGGGAAGAGAAGGCTGTGGGTAGACCTTACAGCAGCCTCTCAGTACCTAACAGGGGCTTACAGAAAAGGTTGGGAGGAACTCCCCAGGGAGAGTAGTGATAGAACAAGGGGGAATAGCTTTAAACCAAAAGAGAGTAGGTTTAGGTTACACATCATGAAGAAGTTCTTTACTCAGAGGGCACTGAGGCATTGGAACAGGTTTCCCAGAAGCCGTGGATGCCTTATTGCTCAAATTGTTCAAGGCCAGGCTGGATGAGGCTTTGAAGATCCTGGTCTGGTGGGAGGTGTTCGTGCCCATGGCAGGGGGGGTGGAATTACATTCATCTTTTACATGCAGGTCTCCTCCAACCCAAACCATTCTGTGAATCTGCAACAATGGTAGCTCAGCATAAGGCAGCTAATAAGTTCACCAGTATTTTGAACTCTACATTGCTGCTGCTACAGTGCTGTCCAGACTCAGGTCTGAGAAAGTCTCAGAACAGAATGTAAATATATCCTTCAGAATGCAACTTCAGTACAAGTCCGAGACTTATTTTCTGGATTAAAAGCAGTTCAGAAGCACAAAAGAGCATTGTAAATTACAAGTGTTCCAGTCAAAATAGCCATCTGTGGTCCTCAGTGACATCTCCTGATGGTGCACACACCAAGATTCATACTTAGAGAACTCATCTGCATTCAGATTTCACCATCTCTGGGTATTAATACTGTGCATTTTTTTGACCACCTTAAAAACATAAGACGTGCTTAGCAAATGATGCCAGGAGAACAAGAAAAAATCACTCAACTTTTCAGAACATCTGAATCCCCCACTTCACCCCAGTCGTACCAGTACACTCATTTGCTTGTCACCAGTAACACGATCTTCCTGCATTAACCCTAAGCCCAAAAAGGAAAACATTTGCATGAACTTCTCCAGTATAAAAGTGATTAGAGATGGAATAAGTTGTTCTATTTATAAACTTTACTACCCATGGGAAACAGATTAAAGTGATGGATAGGATGTGACCTTCAATTTATTAATGATTTAGCACAGTCAACTGCGATTACTTGTACAGAGACAAGAACATTTGAATTCACACCAGAAACCCTGCTCACAGACTGCTTCCATTTTCCTCTGCAATACACATATCCTTACTTTAAACTAAACTGTAATTCATTCAAAGATATCAAACCTGGTATGTCAAAAATTCATTCAACTGAGCAGCTCAGTTTTAGAGCACTTGCATGTTTAAATGGCTGCAGCATCATATGGCTCAAAGCTTTTTACTTGTGATGTTTCAAGTTCTGTTGGACTTCTACTCTGCAAGCAAATTATGTAGAATATTACCAGAAAAGAAAGTGAACTTTATCAAACATGCAAATGTATGTGAAGGACAGGATAGAGCGTTTTGACTAATCACAGTGAAGAAAAGTTATAACCATTTTTAAAAGCAGCTAGAAACAACTGACATTATTATTATTTTTTTAATTCAAAATTCACACCAAGTTCAGTCATTTGAGAAAATCATTTCAGCGTAATTGCCATACCAACACCATTCAGCATGCTCCTTTCTCTTTCTTTCTCTGATTGAAATATACGTCAAGTAATTACATACAATTAAATGTATTCTTTTCAATGCTCTTCCTTAGTTCCTTTTTTGATTTCACTACAATTACTGCAAGCTTTCTTTTACTAATCAGCTTGTACTTTTCAAACAACTCTGCATGCATTTCACACATCAAGGGGAACAATAAAAATTTTGTTGCCCTTGCAGAATGGTCACCTTGGTCGTCAATCTTTACATTGGAAGCAAATCAACTAAAAAACTACTTAGATACTAATCTTTCAACTGTTTTGTTTATTCTAAACAGAATTTGGAGAAAACCATTTCAAGAAATAGGATATTTGTAGTCTTCCCTGACAGAAGGTTATTGCACATTGAAAATTTGTCCTGCCTGACAAGGGTCTGTAATGGGGTCCACACAGTAGAAAGAATGAAATAGTCAAACTGCAGCGCAAAATGGATTTCCTTCCTTTTCCTGCAGGTTAGCATTTAAATGGAACACTAACTACAGTGGAACTTCACAAGCTAGAGTACGGTAAAACAGCTCATTCACTTGAGACACAAGCATAAAAAACACACAGCATTTTCCAGAACAACACACTCCATCTCTGCTACATTGAATTAAGTCTTGCAGTAAAGACTACCTTTTGCTATGTTCTTAAGCCTGAGTATGTCCTAAGGTCTAGTAATGCCACAATGAAAAAAACACTAAATGCTCATAAGTCAACGTAAATACAGGATCTCCCTCCATTATCAAATCATAATTGTGGACATCTTCCTAGTCCCCTATATTCTAGGAACGCAAACCCTTTCCAGCCATCATTACGTGTTGTGTTACTGTCATCTCTCTATTGCCAAGACACTCAAAGTATGCTACAGCCTCAACTATGATAGTTACAAGTCCCACTCCTATTTTTCAGAGGTTGCCTGTCCAAATTCTAGTAAAACAAAATAGTAGCTGCTGCTACTACCACCTAAAATGCATAGAGATTAGTGTAACTACTAACAAACCTTTTTTTTTTTTTTCTTGGCTTCTTCCAAGACTAGCACAATTGTTTCCACTCCTTTCAGCAAGTAGATTGCCACCAAAAAAAAAAAATAATAAAATAAAATAAAATAAAATAAACAGGAACCTATAGAAAGCTGGAGAACATCCACTTCTCTTGACATATCCATATTCTAGGCACATAATGTCACCATCTGATTTTCTTAAGTGTACTCCAGCAGCATAAAACCATTCAGGCCTTCATTTCTTCTTAAAGCTTAACAAACTGTCCAAATACACCAATATACCTTAAGCTGGAGCATTTCCCTCTTAAAAAAAAAAAAAAAAAAAAAACACTAAAAATGCCTAATGAACAAAATAAGGCTGATGGAGCTTGCTTCTATATATAGCATGATGATGAGCTCCACCCAAAATGCTGCATCCAATAGTTGTATCATGATGATGGAAGATCATCTGCTTGACTGACTGGTGAAATGAAAGGGAAGGCTAGTAACAGAGGCTGTAATTAGAGAGAAGAAGGTATTAGAATCAGCTGGAAGCCCTGATAAGTGGTAGCTCCCCACCTGAGCTCATGCTCCTAAGGAACTTGTTACTTGTTTTGTTCCAAATCTTATTATTTCACTGTTCTGAGAAGAGTTATTTTCAGATCAGAAACAGCCACTGGTGCTGCGTTGTAGAAAACCAGATGCTGTTATCTACAGGTGGGCTGTGTTTTTGATTGTATTGTAATTTTGAACACACAATACAAATAAATAAAAATTTAAAATATTAATAATTTAAAAAAAAAAAAAAAGCACAGGGAGAGCAGCTGTGGCATGGTTCTGTGTTCAGGCTTGGGTCACTATGAATGACTTAGGGAAGCCACTGAAGTATTGCAACCAGTCATAACTTGTCTCTTGAAACAAAGGTGAGCTGTTCCTCCATTCCCAGGCTCATATAACCCAGAAAACTGCCCATTCCATTCCTATCACAGGATGGTCCTTTCTTGGAGTCAGTCCAGTAATGACCGTATCAGAATCAGAAATAAGACACTATTAAAATAAGTATCAATTAAAGGAATAGTATTGCTTTATATAATGTACTGGCAACTTAATTTAGCTGTATCTTCTAATGCACATAGACATATTAGCAGTATGTAGGTCATTTTTGGCCATTTTTTCTCTAGAAATAATTAAAGGGTTATGTGAGAGCTTAAAGTTAGCTAGAGCTTAGAAAACTATATCTTCAGCAGCTGAGATAATATTTAGATCATACAGATGACAGAAAATAAATAAAATGGATGATGATAATATATTCTTTTTTTTTTTTTTTTTTTTTTTTTTTTTCCCCCTGCACTTCCCTGGCCTTTTTTAGGTTTTAATTTTAATTTGGTGAGGGCACAGTATTGGAGACGAAAGACAACAGCTGATCTTAATAGCCTGATTTTTCAAAAACTGGAAAATTAGAAAGATCTGTCATCAAAAATATCTAATAGTATTATTATTTATTTCTGTCTTTTGGAAAATGGACTCCTATATCTGCTGTGTGATTTCCTGAGACAGCTGTTTTCTATGCTGTAATACTTTCCACCCACCCTCCCCCAAGACATGCTCTGGCACCTCTGAGAGTCTGTGTCACCTGCTGCTGTTAATGTATAATGCTTTCAACAGTATCCTCATACTTTGCCCTCTGCGAAACTACAGAACGTATGACTATCATTCAATTTTTCTACTTAAAGGAAGTTACTCACTGATTTCATTATATTTTGCCATTAATCTCTGAATACAGTATTTCATGAGCATTCTTTGGCCAGATATGTATAAAAATAAAATTCACAGAAAAAAATGATACATGATGAAGTTTTGATAGCCCTTGAAATTATAGTTTAAATTAGCTAATATATATGAACTTGCATGAAAATCTGAGAAGCAGCTTCTAATAAGTAGTCTTTAGTTCTCATTAACTCAGCCCATGAGTTTGCCATGCATAAAGATAAAGACAAACTACCTTTCTATGCAGGAAATGCTGTGGGTGCACAGAAAGCCCTTAGAGGACATTTAGAGCTATATTTTGGTTCCCAAAGTGTTTTCACCTCAAGTCCAACTAATTTATAGGGGCCCAGCCTCTCACTGTTGCCGCTGATTGTTGCCTCCAATTCTTCCCAGCTGATCTCTCAGAAAAGGTTTAACTCAGAACAAGTGCTTTCACCTTGTATTTTCCTTTGAAAATTTATGCTTCTATTCTGCATCTGAAGAAGTCATCAGTAATACTAATGGGCATAGGAAAATACATTCTTTTTCCCCATGAATCTATGATATTGTTAAACAAGTTCATGAGGAAAAGTTTCTTTTGCCTTTTAGACATTAGGCATTGGCCAGTGTTCAAGGAAGCACATCCATCCAGATGAACAGTCTTGTTCCTGTACTAAGCAGCCAAATTCATCCCTGGAGTAATACCAATTAATATTTATAAGGGATATATGGCAGACATGAATTTACCCCATCAGAAGAGGCAAAATTGGTGTATCATATATTCTGGCAGGACATACTAGTAGGTTATGTTCTGCAGAAAACAGTTATATGTAGACCTGAGATGCATAGGTTTTATTTTTAACATACATTTTAAAAACTAATTTTGGCAGCCACAGCTCCATTAAGTATAAATCTCCTCAAAACAAAATTCCCAAAGTACATTCAGCTTCTTTCCTCAACTCGTTTCGGACAGAATATGGATGGATGCATGCCAAAAATATCTTTACATATGATTTAGAAAGAAAGCATTGAGCCTGTCTGCCTTGCTTCAGAAGTATAGATTAGACCATGCATCCACCATCAATAACTGTGCAGAAGCATATGCTGAAGACTGAATCTCTGCCACTAAGGGCTGGATTCTTTATGGACTTGTGATGATTCATAGTTACCCTCTGGAGAATAATAAACACTGGGAAATCCATATGCTAGAGTTCACTGTCTCCCATGTGGGGGGAAATGATCATCCTGAGAAAAGGAAATTGCGGTGAAGGAACGTGCCATGAAATTGCAATGTAATGTCATAGGAGTTGCATCAAGGGAGTATTCCAGCCTCTGTAACTTGACCGTCCCTGAAATTGTGCTAAATTACCATCTGGATTTACTGTCTGGTTGACTTTTCTTGAGAAGGATTATTAAACTTTATTATTTGGGCTGTAAGGATACTTGGTCATGACCTTAATGGCATAAACTGAATTTTCATACTTACTGGGTATGACAGCAGGAAAATTTCCACTTTCTTTGTCTTGCAATGGTGTAAATTAATTTCAAAAACTGGACATTCAAATGACATGCCCCAAAGACCAAGAATTTGCATTGTACTTCATAAACTATGATGCAGTGAGACAGAGTGAATTTCTGCATCAAGCTGACAGTCACCTGCAATATCTTGGAGTCACATGAACAGAATTTTCTGTTATGTTTGCAGTCTGGAAAATATCAATAAAAAATGAGAGCTTAGGTAAATATCACTCAGAAGCCAGCTAGCACTAAATAGGACTCCCATAAATACCCTTAGGATTTCAATGGAAATTCTGAGCCTGTCTCCAGCAGGAAGGCGTCCGCTTGTTTGATTTGAAAGTCCATATATGAGATTCTCAGACACTAAAATTAGAAAGCTTTGAAAGTGACAAGTAGCATATTATGCTTGGTTCAGTTACCTGGCTTTCATTATTGCTGACTACTGGACCAGAAAATATTATACATTAAGCATCTGCATTATTGAAATATATATATAAAAAAAAAAAAAAAAAAAAAAGAAGGATAATAGATATATTTTGCTATAAAATGCTATAAAAACCATAACATCTAGATATTTTAAGCAGATATATATCTCATTTTTGGTTGTAATAAAAGACTTCTGAGTTGGTGGTGTTGAACACCTGCAACATATCATTGGAACGAGTCCTTTTGAGCCGTATTCCCGGGCACCTCGAGGAGAAGAAGGTGCTCAGGAACAGTCAGCATGGGCTTGCCAAGGGTAAACAATGCCTGACCAACTTGATTGCCCTCAATGATAAAATGCCTAGATTTGTGGACAGGGGGAAAGCTGTAGCTGTTTTTTACCTTGACTTTAGCAAGAGTTTCAACACTGTCTGCTGCAGTGTTTTTGTACTCCAATTAGGACATTATGGTCTGGATAGGTGGACAGCTAGGTAACTAAAAATACTGGCTGGCTGGCTGGGTTCAGCAGGAAGCAGTTAATGGCCATTTTCTACCTGGATGTGGTAGACCCCCAGTCAGGGGTCTACAGTGTGCCAAAGTATTACCTCAGGAGACTGTAATGGGATCTGTCCTGTTTAACACCTCTATCAATGTTCACTCATTTCTTCCAGTGACTAGAAAGAGGTGGAGGAAGGAGCTCAGCAAGTTTACAGATGACTATAAATGGGGCCCAAATGATGCTCTCAATGCCAGGGAAGGCAGGATGGTCATTCAGAAGGACCTAGCCATCCTGGAGAAGTGGACGCACAGGAACATCATGAAATTCAGCAAAGATAAATGAAAAGTCCGGCAAACAAATAACCCCTTGCAACAACAGCGTAGTCTAGAATATACACTTTTAGGACTCCCAGCTGATGACAGACATCAAGAAACTAAAGCAAATTTAGCAGAGGGCCAACAAGATACTCAGGAGGCTGGAGCCCTGACTCTGTGAGGAGAAACAGAGAAACACAGCTTGTTCAGTCTGGAGGGAAGACAACTTCTGAGGGATTGAACACCAGCTTTTCAATACCTGTAAAGAGATCTTCAAGAAGACAGAGCCAGGCTATTTGCAGTGTTTCATGGCAGTAAGATGAAAGGAAACATATCTCTGATGATATTAATTCTAGAATACACGCTTCTGTGAGAAGCAAAAGGAATTAATCACATTTCCTCAGGTTTTATTGAAGAGATGGGAAACCTTTGCATGACTTCATAATCTGTCAGGCATTTCAAAATGCTGTATCAAGGAATTTTTTCTTCCTTATCCCCTAATCTCCACTATGTAAAGTCTGTCCATAGGTGAAGATACAATCCGCAATTCTTGCACATATCTCACAGTGGAATAAACTATGATTTTTTAGCAAAGTAATTGCTCTTCACAGTCATGTCATATTTCCTCAGTACAATATTTGGAAAAACATGTTTTAGGAATCATTCATTGGCATGGTTTCTCAGCAGAGGTTTACCTAGATGGTCTGATTTCTTATAACTGTTTGTGTCTGGGGAGGAAATAAACTCTGAGGTTTCCAGGATTAGCATGCAAATTATTATTTTTAGTTTCAGGTCCTTGCTTGTTCATGATACACTATGTTTTCCAACTGTAAAGGGGCATTTCCTTTGCTAACCATCAGCCTGAAAGAGTTAAAATGTGAACTGTAACCTGTGAGAAGAAAGAAGAACCATTTTAAGCTCAGAGGCTCCATGACCCTTTCTCTCACACCTTGAGTTTGGCAGGTTTACTTTTGGTTTGCTTGTTAAACCAGGGTCATGTCCACTAAGTCCAGAGAATCGCTTATCTGAGATCAAGTCACAACACAGTGGAATCAGAACTAGCAGAAGGAAAACACAAGTAGAGACTTTCATCTTATGGATTTAAACAACAGCTACATGATAGCAATAGGAGAGGCCAAGGAAGAGCAAATCTAGTGTTTTTTACCTACCTGCTACAACTGCAAACAGCTAGACCAATTGGGTGAAGCAAATGTAAAGGACTGTAGCATACACCATTTCTCTTACATTTCAAAAGCCTGTAATAAAAGAGGATTTTTTGACCAGATGTCTAAAATCCTCTCTTTGCAGGCAGGAAGCACAAATGGTGCTTAAGTGGAACAGCACATGCAAAGACTCTATAGAGGAGAGGATTTTATCAAAGATACTTATCTCTTAAACAGATGTCCAAAACTCTTCTCTGGATAATTTTATTTTTATTTTTATTTTTTGTATAATACTGTTTTTTTATTTGCCATATGCATATTATGTCATAATTGGTAGCTACTCCATAATTAATATATGTAGGCCCATAATTATAAGGTTGCATTGTTGCAGTGCCAGAAACTTGAACCAAGATGGGGAAAAAAAAGTCACAGGCTGTTACAAAGCAAAAGAACTACATTATGGAATCTTTGGCTTAAAAAAAAAAAAAAAAAAAAAAAAAGATTATTTTTCAATCTTCATAAAAGACAATGAGTTTTGAGTCGTGACTTTTGGATGCTTATTAAAACTGAGGCTGTTCAACACTTGATTAGACTCTTACTGCTAGTGTTGCCTCAACTTCACTAGTAAATAAAAATGGACCAGGATCTACCTGGCAATGTATGGATCTTGTGTGTAGAGTTAAATTTTCTTTCTTTCCAAAACAGAGAGGTTGTGGTCAAATTACCTATTCCTGTTAGTCCCTAGCTCATGCTAATCCTCAAACTGAGACTAGGAATTGTCTGGGAGTTTTCTTATTGTCGGGAGACAAGACCATGCCAAGAACTGTACTTAAAACTAGCAACTGCAGGAAATTATCCAACACCATGCATATGCACTATTTATTTTACCACTAAGAAGCAACTGAAATGCATGAAGGGGCAATAATGAAAGGAATATACATCATTTTCTGAATCTTGCTTGAGAAAAAAATACACATATAAATCTTGTAGCCTACGTAATCAGGCCAGGCCTGTGAATGTCTCACTGAATCAGTGGGTTTGAGCAGAAGGGGTCAAAGATCATAATGTCTTATTTTGGATTGAACCATTATAAAGACAATGCTCTGAAAAATGTTATTCTTAATCTGCTCTGATAATGCAAAGAAAACAATTGAAATCAGTATGAATGTGGAGTTTTCCTATGTGGATAACCATCCTTTTAGAGAAAATAGTATCTTGTTTGTTCCTGTCCTATTATTCTGATTTCAGTTTTGTCTTCCCTCCTGCTAATATGCTTCTCTCTTACCTGTTATCAATGGATACTCTGAAACCTGGTTCTCCTTTAATTGATTTTTATCACAACTGCTTAACAAACTTTCCACAGTGCCAAACATGCTATGTTATAAATAACCAGCTGAGAAACACAAAATATGTTTATAGAGTGTCAGACAGCATCTTCTTTAAGCTATAAATATAAAATACGTTAAATATTTCTAAGCAACCATTTTGTCACCTACATGAAAATAGCAGCAGAAATTGACCCCTGTGGGACTTCACAAAATCTAGAAAATTCTGCATTTTCAGTCAAGCCGTTGTGTATCATGCAACATAGAAGCTGTGCACAAGGTACCTCTAGGGAGCTATTAGCTCACACACTCTGAGATGCTCACACACTCTGAGCTGTTTTGTCTAAAAATTATTCTTATACATGCCTGAAGAATTCATGCCCATTGAGCAAGCTGATGCATGTTGAACATCTCAAATGGTGAAATTCTTATGCCTTCATGCTGAAAAAAACTTTTAAATGTATTCTATCTAAACATCTTTTAGTCGGATGCATTGCTGCCCCAAAATTTCACCATAGGTCTTTCAGCTTTACACTGTTAGAAGTGAAAAAGGGGATTTATCTGGCTCTGTGGACTACATTTTCTGCTATAGTCAATGAAATATGGAACAGAAAATGTTGCTCAAAACTTTTTGGAGTTTTTCAGAATGTAATTCATTCTCTTACTGACAGTGTCTTTGCATTGTCACATAAGCATTGTTACAGAACCAAATGCTAAATTGGAGGAATATTTTACATAGAAAAGAAAATAGAAATATAGAAAAGAACATAGAGAAGTGTTCTACTACAAGGTGCAAACCAGCTGCAGACACATTAAAAAAAAAAAAAAAAAAAACGATTTATGTTTGGTTTATGATCTACTAATTGGAGTCCAGCCCTGCTGCTTCCTCTATTTTCTTTTCCCTACAGTACCTGGGGCTTGGATCAATTGACTCCTCCAAACCCAGGTGGACTTTATCAAATCTCTTACTATAATCTGTCAGGCACTTCTAATCATATTAGTGATTTCCCATCATATAACATCAGTAATTATATTATTAGACTTGTTTTTTTCTCCCCCAATCTGATATAAAATTACCTCTGCATACTCTGCATATTAATGGCTTTTCTATCATGAGACTTTAATGAAGCAGAATATCAATGAGATGTGATGGAGTGGAAAACTGTTAGTGATATAAAAGATGTTCACATTTCAGAATAAGCATGTCATTCTGCATTATTAGGTTTTTTTCTCTCTCTCTCTCTCTCTTTTTTTTTTTTCTTTTTTTTTTTTTTTTTTTTTTTAATGAGCAGAGGTCTCTCTTGCCTTTTTCTTCTTTCATTTCCTTTGATGTGGGACAACTGTAAAACTTTATTTACAGTTCTTAAGGAGAATGATCAAGTGGCTCTAATTCTCTGTATGTTGAACAGCACTGCAAATCATGAAGGCATTCACTTGCTAAGAAGAAATTACAGTGCTATTGTCTCATCCTCAGCATCATTTGTTACTTTAAAAAACATAAGAAAGTACGTCAAACTGTGGCAGAGATTGTAGTTTTATCAAAAATAAACTTATTAAAGTAGACAGATTTTTTATTAACAAGTCAGAAACCGAATGATTAAACAGCTTTCTCTCTGTCTGAATACCAAACAGAAATCAATGTATATTATACAGCAGTGGCAGCTGAGATTGCAGAAGATCCAAGGACGGCATAAAGACTGTAATTTACTGAAAATATTTCACCAGGGCAACAGCCATAAGATGAAGTCTAGTTTTGCCCATGGAATGCATTCTCTTGCTCTTTTCAATATGAATTTAGAAAACTTACTTGCATAAGCCATAAAAAGGTGGTATTTTTGTTACAAATCCATAACTGTCAAGCTAAAAAGAATTGTTTCTACACCCTAAGCCGTTGCTCTAGAAAGCCTTATGGAACATTATGTATTGCTGCTCAATGGCAGATAATGTCAACAACTTTATTACTGCCAGTTGTGGCAATTCCCAAACAACACAATAGAAAACATAACTGCAGAACGCTGTTTCTATAATTTCCTTGCAACATTATGAGAAAACATCAAAAAAGCCTATGAATACCCAGTTTTCACAGTGATTCACTCACTACATATCAGCTTCATGTGGAACTTCATGGACAGGGCATACAGAGAATTTCAGTCTACCTGTTCAAATGATTACAGCATGATTTCCATGTCACATCACTATCAAAAGACCTATACCATACAGTAGCATATATGAAAGTTCAAGTACTTCAATAAATACGCATCGGTTTTGGTTTACTATAGGCGTCTATGTGGCAGATATGCAAAATGGCACACGGAAATGGCAAACTACTTTTCCTGAAACAAAAATGTGAGATTTTTACATAGTTTCACATTATGCTTGTTTTTCTTTTTCACTTGGTAGATTTAACCTGGTAGAACTGGAAAAAATAAAAATAAAAAAATAATAAAAAAAAACACAATTAAGAATGTGGGGCATAGTGGCTGATAGTAAACAAGTAAATAACAAAATGTTGGAGATATACCAAAGAAGTTAAAAGAATATGGAAATACACTAATCACCATGAAAGGAAAACAAAACAAAACAACAACAAACAAACAAACAAAAAAGAAAAAACACACACAACCTTTTTTTTTATTACTTTTTCTCAGAGAATTGTTAGAAATAATTGATTCTGTTACTTCAACAACATATTTGGAAATGATTTATCACTAATTTTCAGCATATTACCTAACCAACATAAAACAATAGCACATGGAGAAGTCTGTGGTTTTGTAAGTGGGTTGGTGAAAATATTCATGTACATCACACAAGTAATACAACTTCCCCTAGCCACTACCCACATATGCAAGCCTAAAAAAAGTAACTGTAAAAATGCCCTGGATAAAATAATGATACTGTAATTGTATACTGTACAATCAGTCTGGAAATATTAAGGCTATAGACAAATGCCATCTGATTTATAATACATAAGATTGTATTGACTACAGTGGCAAATACTTATCATAAGCCAATGCAGCATATAGGTGATGCAAAACAGATCACATGCTTGCTAGGACTAAATGATAGATTTTATTGAAGTAACACAAATCCAGAGAGTATGCAAGCATCAAGAAAATGCAGTTAAGCTGCAATTATTCATAGTCCACAAAGATGCATAGTTTACGATATACGTTCCTCTCTTTTTCTTAACTCTTCTACAACAATTTATTCACCATCTGAAGCCAGGTGAACAATTCCAGGCTCTGTCTCACCAGTTTAAAGAAACAGGAGAGGAACTATTCTCTGGCTCTGCGTTCACCTGTTCACATCCAGGAGCTGAAGTGCCCTACTTCCCAAACAGCATGACCACATCTAACCTGCACAGTGTGAATAGGCTTCAGTCTGTGCTGGGCATTTCTGGGGACAGTCCTAGTTGGTATAAGCCGCCTCTGCTAGGCAAAACACAAATGGTTTAATGGTATGGATGATTTGGGGCCGGTTCCCTCGCCCTCCAGTAGCTCTGTGGGAGACACCACAAAGCTCCATCTGTTGCAAGTCGGTATCAGTCTATAACACACATTAAAAGTGGTTGGAATGGGAAAAGTAAATGTGGTTTTAAACAAAAAGTGTATTTTAGTCAGCAGGTAGACTTTACAGTTTTCTCTTGCATCTAGGATCTAGCTGACTGTTTTTCTCAAAAGTTTAGTGGTGTTCTCATTGTGTATCAGAGTTTATGCTACCCTAAATTACAGCTCAGGTAAAATATCATTTCATCATTGGACATATGAGATGTTACTGTGTCATGGCAGCACACAGTAATTCCCATTGGTTGTCATGGAAATTATATGCATATCTTGCAGTGGGAGAAAAGGGTTTTGAAATGTCAAATGGTAACAGAATTATTCGTAACTTAGGATATCCTCTCTAATTTTCAAAAGCTATCAGAATTTATTACTGTCAATACTCAAACAATTTTAAAATGCTAGTCCCCTTCAGGTAAATTATTGTCCTATTTTCTCTAATGCTCGTTTTGTTTCCAAGCACCTCATTCTATTAATGTTCAGGTAATAAAATATTGTTTCTGTATTTTTAATAGTTATATCTACTTTACACAGAGACTATGTCTACAGCTTGGAGATGTTAATAATCATGAAAAAGTCTGCTACGTTTCTAATGAGAGTTTCAAATGAAAATGGGGAGCCTTGTAGAAATGGGAATACCTGGTGATAATTGGTTGTTTTGCATTATATACACTACCTTTACTTTATGAAATACAGGAAAAGCAGTAGAGGAAAGACCAGATGTCTGAGCCATTTCTTGAAAAATATGTTTAAGGAGGATCTCATGATTTTATTTGATATTTGACTAGACCGGACTGTCACCATCTAGAATTTCTCCTAAGGCAGCACAGATGATGACTCACAGAGACATCACTCACTGTACTAGATATGTAAGAAGAAGCCCTAAACATTCACAGAATTATCTGAAGTTTCTAAAAAAAGTTTTTGGCAATGCTATAAATATACTGTTGTAATATTATTTTAGGATTAGGAATCGTGTAGAATTCATTCTCTTAAATATTGTCAGAGAACTCTCTTTGCAGCATAAAATACCTGTTTAGACCAAACATTTGCACTATCCAGAACACCACTTTAATTTTTTAATATATACATGTAAGTATATAAGTGTCAACAACTGCAAATAAGATGAAATGTGTACTGGGACACACCAGAGTGGCTTTATGTTGTAATAATTATTGGACCCTAAACATTCCAGGTAAAATTAAAATCCCCTAAATATGTTTGCCAAGCAAGTAAAAGTGAAAGAGAAAAGATAGGTAGAATGCGCATAGGAAAACAGAGACAAAAGAAAAAAAAAAAAAAAAAAGACAAAACCAAACCAACCAACCAAAAAAACCCCACCCAAC
Source organism: Netta rufina (assembly GCF_964035555.1). Lineage (NCBI taxonomy): Eukaryota > Metazoa > Chordata > Aves > Anseriformes > Anatidae > Netta > Netta rufina. The sequence continues at coordinate 10,448,276 of NC_140128.1, read as the reverse complement.
CAACATATCAGCAACACATTCACAGTTTAGATATGAATCAACATCATAAAAAGAAAATAACCAAAAAAGAAATGATACCCAACTGTTGGTAGCACAGTTATGCTCAGCATCACATAAATCTGATCCTTACTAACATAGTCCAAAAATCTGCAGGATTGATGCTATTAGGCAACAAGACTGGTGAGATGCATGCAATAGCTTATACAATAAAGCCATTATTAGCTCTTACTCAGGATGCCTACAATTAAGAAAATTCTCAAAAACTAAGTTTTCAATGGGAGCTGTATGATTTCAGAATTTGGAGAGTGTTATGATTGTGCCTGGCTTAGGGAGCCTGTGTAGTAATTTGTCAAATTTGAGAGGGCAAGACTGCAAGCATAGAAGGCGCAACTAAGCCAAATAACATTTAACAACTCAAAAAGATTTACTTTAGAGTCTGGAACATTCCAGCGTTCTATCCCAATACATGAAAAACACTACTAACCTGGAGAACACTAACACCATGAAAATATATACAGCTAAGAGGACTAAATTATAAAGGGGAACTGAGAGAAGTTAGTGTAGAAAACATGGCTAAGTGGTGACTGAAGGACGTAAAAAGTGATAAGAAACGATTAGAGCAGACACCAATCTATAAAATCCTGAGGTAGTAAAGAAAAAAAGAATAGTTGAAAGCTGAACAACAAAAAAAAAGTTCAAAATGGGGTCTGTTACTCATGGGCTTCAGTACCTTGTCTTACATTGATACTGCGGTCTTTGAAGGACCAAGCCTCTGTTGTATGTTGACAAGTAGAGTGTGTTGCTGACGGGTTTTGGTTGTTGTTGTTTTCTTTTTTTGTTTGTTTGTTTTTGTTTTGTTTTGCTTCTCTGAGAGGGAGGGGTTGCCTATAGAACTCCATGGAACAGGGAACAAAGTCTTTTTGTACTCTTTTCTCCAAATAAAGCAACATGAAATGGGGCTCTGTCACTTAGTTTGTGTGACTTGTCTGCAACAGTGTTAGTGGGATGGCAACACAAGCTATATCTATTCGGAAACGGAAGTGCAAACTTGAGCCCGCACTGCTAGCTAACTAGCAATTCAAACTGATTTGCTTTGCACATGTTCTGCAATTTGAATGATGAGAAAACTTGAGTTTTCTCTGATCCAGCAGCCTTCAAGGGCCAAATGTAGAAGAGAAAATGGATGAAATTGGGGAAATTATATGTGCATTCAGTATATAAAACAAAGAACAATCAAGAAACATGTCAACATAAAATAGAAAGTAATTCAGAATTCCAATTCTTTTTGAGCTTCCTCTCTTCCAAGTAGTTACTAAGTTAAGAGACCAACATACTCACGGTAAAGCTTGAAAAACAATCTCTGAGCTGAATTGAGAATTCTCCAGTGAGTTGTTACTCACTGTTGCTTGTATGGCATACTTCCAGGCCACAAATACTGCTAAAAGCCTTGGAGCAATTATTAAGCAATGTCCAATATCCATTATGGATTCCTTGAAAACACTTACAAAGCCCCTTGCTAGTAACCAGTAAGTTGAAAAATTTTGACTAAACCAGAGAAAGATCCATTCAAATATTTACTTAAGCTGGAAGTTAAAACTTGTTGGAAGTACTTTTTCTATATGATTTAGGGACATAATGAAAAACACACAAACAAAAAAACTTTCTTCCTACAGCATTTGGTAAGCAACAGGGAAAAAAAGACTGAATACCTTCTTCCTACCACCCACTAGGATCATGTAGTTTTCATTGCTAATATCCCCCATCCATTTGCAAAGGCACCTTGAAGCTGACTACACAAGAGTGATCTTTCTCGTGCCATTTGTTTAGTATGTGATCAAAGTGGTTCTGAAACAACTATGAAGTAACTCTCAAGCTGTACTCCGGAACTTCACTATCAGTGGAAGGCTTAAAAGTGAGGAGTACATGTTAAAATACTGCATTAGCAATGTGCCAAGAGCAAGGTTTCACACACCATACTACTATCTAATGAAGACACCAGCAGATAACTGGAAGGATGATCTCATGAACAGCTACTGCTCTTCTGCTGCTGCTTCTTTACACTCTACTCATCCTGCAACAATTCTCTCCTGCAGCAATTTGCTTAATATACTAATATATTAACAGACACTTTGCTGAATGAGCATCAGCTACAAACAATATATTAATGTTCTCAATAACAAGCTTCAAATTAAATAAATAAAAGCTATTGCAGCTGTATAAACATTTGTAAGGTGCAAAGATTTTAAGGATTAAGACATCGGATAACTCTTCCTAGATTCTCTGGAGCTGAAGATTAAGTTGGGTCAGGCCCTTACTAAAGAGAAGACATCTTTGATAGGGATGGCTACAGATTTCCTTTGACACTCGGAATATTCAAGTAGTGATTCTTGGTTTCACTGAAAGACTATGTGAGAATAAAGTGACATGACTTTCCAAAGCTTCACATACAGATTACTTCAGCAGGGAAGAACAGAAACCTGAATGTACTTGAGGTGTAGAATTATAAGTATTACAGTGTTCTGGAAATGACTTTCTATTTAGAAGAATTCTCGGTTTTCCTTATGTTTGAAGCATCCTGGTTTGCTACCAGTTCCCCCCCAAAAAAGCAGAGGAAAGGCTTAAGCAAAAAGACATTGATTTCTCAAGATGGCTACATGACTTTTTTCCCTGCTCCTATTTAATACAAATTCTAAGGAACACACCATGCACTACATGATACAATCAGCCATTGCATGAGGACAGTAAGCCTCCTATTCCAGTAGGATCATGCCTGCATCCACTTTTAGATATATACAGATGATTCAACAGTACATGGACACTAGGAAGTTGTTCCCCACTTGAAAAGTTCAATATCTATCTGCATAGAGCTAAGCCCATTTTCCATAATCAAATATATTTTCTAAAGACTTAGCCATGGACAGGACAGTCCATGAGGACAAAGTCACTGCAAGCAATTCTCAAAAGAAGTTAAATATAGTCTTTCTCTCTCTCTCTCTCTCTTTTTTTTTTTTTTTTCCCCTCAATATCCTAGGTGGTCGTAAGATATTCAGGACAAGGTCACTCTGTGCAGAACTGTATTTCCAAAAGAAAGGGGCTCTCCTGACTCAGATTCAAAGAAAGCACTTCTCAGGAGGATCTTCTGTTGTTCAAAATAACTATTTAATTGTTGTGAAGATTAATGTCTGCATTCAAACACCTTCCCTTTTGTGAGGAGAAGCTCATGCTGCTGGCGATGGTAGGTAGCTCCATGGACTCCTTGTGCTCCTGTAAGAACTTAAGACTCATAGGGTCAAGCCACTGAGAATTCTACATACATCTCTTAAGCAGTCCTTCTGTGAGGTTGGGGCAATGTAAGCCCACAGCACCCATATCAGCTGCTGGGAAACTGGAAGCTAACTGACTTCACTTTGGAGATTCACAGTTTATTATTTGGTAAGCACCATGCCTATGTCTCCATAGCCACTAATGGTCTTGCTAACAGTAAAAGGCTTCCAGTCTACTTGTAGAAGGTTCCAGGACCCTTCAGTTTATAAAAATAGGAGATATTTTCCCATGCTCAACTCCTGTCATATGTGGCACAGTTCTCATTTTTATACACTTCTCTCACAGTAAAACGTACTTTCTGGTGATGTAGTCATGGACAGGATCAGACAGAAAGACCAAGGCAGTGCAACCAGTTATCAAGAGAACATAAGTCCTTGTGCTGATCCACCCTCACATTTTGTCCTGTTTCTACTGGGGATTCACTTAATGGAAAGAGAACTTTCATTAGCAGTGAAGTAGTCAAGAACAAAGCTTCTAGGTTTGTAAGACTTCAGGCAAGCAATAAAAGAATGCTATTCAGCTCTTAACCAAACTTTCTATTTAATGTATTACACTTTTTGTTTGTTCAGTCATCAAAACTATTATTAATGAACTAGATATTAAGTACAATGAGTAAACAATGATGTAAGACTTAAATATCATGATAATCTTACTGGATCCAGGAACCTCTAGGATAAAAATAGTTGCAGTTCATGGCTATTCTTAGCTATAATCTATTCTTTTTTCATGGATCAAAAACAAGATTCAAGGGCTACATAAAATCACTTTTTCATTGTTGCACTGATCATTTAATACAAATGCTTATCCTGAAAATTGGGCCATTTTCCAGGCATTGTAAATTAATCTTCCAGCCACACAATTAAAGACATTATGCTGATGAATGAGGTAGTAATGCTGATCTACATTCAGCAGTTATGTGACTCAAAGATATGATGTACAATATCTTTGCCTCCTCAGCAGAAGCAGCAGGCAGTCTGAAAACCATTGTCCGACAGGTTTCTTTGTTATCACTCTCACTGAGAAACCTGTAATGCTTAAGATAGCAGAGAATTTGCTAACAGTAGAAATAGTTTCCTTCTTTATTACCTGTTATAAAAGCAAATGAAATACATATTGATGACATTAAACTGATGGTCTTGAAGACAGATTATTTATTTTACTCAGAGGATTGTCGCACCATAGGCAGAACTTGGACTGGTTTTCTTTCCCACTGCAGCAAATCAACCTTGGCCACATACAGCTGTTCTGAAAAGGATGGATAGCATTCATCTTCAGGCCTATTCAGTTCTGGATCTCGCTATAGAAACTGCCAAAAAACGTGCTAATTAGAGACAGTATAATTCTGTAGATGCTGCTGCCATTGGAACAGAGGCATTAGAATTTGTCTGAACTTGACAGGTGTCTGTCATTTGAAACAAAATGGTGGAAATGCTCCAAGAACAGGCACATGAGAACCTATAATGAGTGTATAAGAGCTTTCAGCTGTGACTTCTCCTTCTAGGTTGCATCTCTTTATCATTTAGAATGGAGATCTGCTGCTCTTTAAAAATCATCTGTCAAATTCCAGATCTATACCAGGGTGAGGGGGCAGGGAGGAGGAAGCAGGAAGAAGAGGAGACTTGTACATACTCAAGGTCAGAGTGGGGATTTACCCAGACTAGCTGTGGGAGGATTTCAAAGAGACAAAGGAAAATGAGGCAGATGTCACAAGGTATTGGCAGGGATTTTGTTCTGTTTCCCCTCACTTGGGACCAAAACCATCCAGATTCAAGACTGTTAGAGTAGGAGAAGGAAACTCTTGCCAAGCCAGGCCAATTCTGGAAGAATGGGCAGCAGAACTGGGGAGTAAGGTGCAAGTGAGTCCAGTTTTCACAACCAGCTATGCTTTCAACAGCACGTTCCAACAAAGGCACTGTAAATGCCTATATTGAAGAGAAAACTGCAAACCAAACCATGTGTCTGCTAATGTATTAATGACTTTAAAAGTATGTGACACATGTTTTAACTATATAAAATTTGCAGTGTGACTCCTCACATACTCTTTATGTCAGATATTCAGCAATTATTTTTTGATAGTTATGTTGTGTGATTCATCATTTAGGTCTATGCATTTTATATACTTCCAGATGAAATAGAAGGCCATTCTTGAAACTAGGAAAAAGCAAAGAAGAAATTCATGGATCAGCAATTATTTATAGTGGAATATGTGGAACTTCAATGGGTTACAAAAATTTTTAAGGAATTCCTGAGAGGCACAGGAGGTCCATAAATAGCACAATTGCGACTGCTATATAACTCAGTGGAGTTGGGAACATGCTACATTAACACTGGGCCTTAATATTTCCTGCCATGTGCAGTATGGCCTTCTCTCACATTTTTAATTTTCACCAAAAGAATTAAAGGAAATAGGGAAGATTTAAGGACTGTAGGCATTATAATACTGACATCACATTCAGATGATTAAAATTCTTCATGGAGGTTTTAGATCCCGCTGAATAGCTCATCACTTGCCGGTAGTTAATATACAAAGGAGCACTTTGACACAATTTTAGAAAGGATAAATGAAACAGTCATAGATGTTTTTGGCGCATAAGAACAAGTATTAACGTAATTGCTCTAAAATATTTAAAAGAGCTGAAGGTCACTTGCTGACCCTTCACGTCTAAGAATATATTGCAGTTGGCCTCTGACTCTTGACAATAAACGCATCAAGACTTTGCAATATCCAGATATAAAGCTGTCTGCCAACACTCTTGCAGTTAAGGATTTATCACAGGATTTTCCTTATCACTCCATGGTTTTGGAGATTTATAACTCCATTTCCTCATCCTTTAATATTAATGCAGTAAACTTGCCATCATGTAAAATGAGATTTAATTACTAGATTTATTTTTTTTTCATTTGTAGAAGGGACAAGTCAGATTATTTTCAATTTTCAGAAAAATACTGCTTTTTAGATTAGAGGTTAGCACACAGACTTCTGCAGATGTCTAACATTCAGCATTATCCATCATTCTGCTTTCTTATATATGTGGAATAAAAGGAAAATCACAGTTAAGCTGTTATTTTAGTTCAGCACCATCTTATCTGGTAAGATGCACTGACAAACCAATGGCTATCTCACATGCCCAGTTTTCTGTTTCATACTAGATAAATTCAGAGCCTATGCAAAGCTGCCTATGTCCCTCAAGCCTCAAAGGGCCCTGTATTCAAAGGTTTTGAAAAGCAGCCGCTACTCCCACTAACATCATTAAGAGATCTTGGCATTTGACACTTTAGAAAGCCAGGAACTTTAATGCGGGGCTTTTGTGAGGCACAAACGCTACAGGGATTCTTGAACAGCACCTTTGAACTGGTTATAGTTAATTCTTCTAGGGTTGAATTTTGCTCTCAGTATGTAGTAATTAGATTCTTAATCTTGGTATCCATATAAAAATACACTACAGATCAATACATGGGGATGGATTTCACTCCCTACGCATGATGAATCTTAATTACATTATTTTCCACGTTGCAGATCTCCCCATTGGAGAGCTGTGATCACTCTTTTAAGGTTGGATAAAGGAACAATTCTCTGAATGGGTTTCATAACAACAAAATCCTTTTAGATCCGGTCAGTAATACTGCCACATACTGGCCTCATGCAATACAATTTTGTATAAAGAAGGAAACACATTTTTCACAATCTGTTACAATCAGTTATAAGGGAAAACAGGTCATGATACTTGGCATTTATTCTTTGCTTTTCACCTTAAAGTATTTCAGAAGCAACTAATTAATCCTCTAAGTAATTAATACTAATTATTTTGTAGATGATAATTATGGTAGTCTATTGCTTTAAACTAATTAGTTGTAACTATTTTCATGATATACTATAATGTTTTATATGCAACTGTTCTGGTCTACTGGGCTCTAATGCATATCTTTGGATATTTCATCTAATGCATACTTCAAAATGGTCCTCTGTGGATTTTTATGGCAGGTCACAGCTTTCAAAGGATGATCAGATGAACCGCCCACACGGGCTAAAGGACTAGGTACACACTAGGACTCGTGCTGGGAATGTCATTACACTAACTGGATTCCAGAGCACAGAATGAAGTACTCAGGCCTCCTACACCATGCATGGAAACAGTAAGGATTTCAAAATAGCAGGTTGACCTATATGATCATACACACCCAGGGCACACCTCAGGAGCCGGGTAATGATGGCTGAATTTTTCTTTTGAGAAAAATGACAAGTGCATCCCTGATTCAACATGTGCTGTTTGTGAACCCTGCGTAGGGCATAAATCAGCAATAGGACTGAGGGGCATATATTCATTTGATGTCTTTGTTTATTTGTTTCTTAATTCAGGAAGGGCAACTGACAAAAGTTAGCCCATAACTAAAGAAAGATAAGCTCACAAACGAGTAAGATGTATGAACAATCATTTAAGACAAACAAGAAACCAGAATGTCCTGTGGTGTGAGAGGGAGGGCACTCCCTTGGGTGATTGGAAATGGTGGCTCCAACCCTCTTCAGTAAATGTGAATCAAGCTGAGTCTCCCACATGCTGCAGGAATGCTCTTATCCCTATGCCTTCCTGGCATGCTTTTGGCAGAGCTTCTTCAACAGATTTCATCAAGTGTTTCCTATGGTTGAGGTGGGTATTGAAATGCCTGATTTGTGAAACCCAGCCAGGCTTGGAGATGAGAAAGGCACTGAGCTGCTCTGCACTGCCAGGATCGAAGAATGTCTAAGCCCATGCTGGAGACAGTGAAGGCTTTTTGCCTTTAACCACTGCTTTGACAGTAAACAGCTTAGCATCGTTTGAGTGGCAGTAGTTTTTCAACAGCACAACAAAGCAAAGTTTTAGCTTTAAAATGTGTTCAGAGTAAGAAAAGCAGAACAGAGTTCAGTTCAGCTCCCTACAAAATCACTGCTTCAGTACCAACTATAATAAAAAGTTGGATTCCTACTGCAAATTAAACATAAAATACTTAAAGACCACCAGGTTACTATTTTATGAAAATGAAAACACACTTTCTAAGCATTCCCCTTCAAACACAGACTTTCACTATTTAACCTTCTCCAACATAAAAGAATTGTCAGGAAAATAAATTAACGTGAGGCTGAAGCCAGAATTGTGGCTTAATATATTTGTATTTATAGGAACACAAAGGGGATTGATTCACTGAGTTCACAATTAGGCATTGCAATGCTTTCACGCGTTACAGCATTTGAAATCTAGAAAAGCCCATTTTAACTATGTATGCTCTAACCTCCTGTTTAGCAGTAGCTGATTTTCATGCAGTAATTCCAGCCTCACAGGCCAATGGCTGGGTTTGAACAAGACATTGTTTTTCAGAAATACAATCAGGTTTGATTTTACTGTTTCCTAGCAATGAAAAATGCACCAGAATACTTCACAAACTGCTACAATTACTAATTAGCCTCACTATTTAACATATACATATGACAATATCCTTAAAACTCTCTCTCATGACTTTTACCCTTTTGACTTGATTTTGTTCCTCAGAATGTCTGTTTTCCCAAAATGTATAGACAATCAATATTATCAATCCAGAAAGCTTTTTTACTAGCTGTTTTAAAACTTATTTCATGAAGGTTAGATTTTCAGATGCTTAGTAGTCCTAGTTATTCTTGTAAAGGAAAGCATGACACCACAATTTTTAATATAAATACATATATAAATATATAAAAATATATGTGTAATATGACAAATGTATTTATATAGTCTGTAGCAGCATTTTAGAATTTGTACTGGGGAGATGAATGGGAATTTTACAGTCCCAGCGCTACTGTAAGCTGAGTACAGATGTGTAACTGATGTGTAGATATTGCTTACAAACAATGCTTTGGGGATATCCTTTATTATTTTATTGTTTTATCAAAATGTCCTATTCAATATTTTTGACCACTTACCAGTATGTCTGTAATACTGGATGTTACCTGGAGTTACATCAGTGGGCTCTGTCAACCGAATGTTTTCAGAGAAAAGTTTTAGATAGGTCTCATAGCTTTTAAGAGGCCCTGTTTTAAGTTATGGTTCTAGCTACCAGACAAAAGAAAATCTGGAGTAGAAAGTGCTAGCAGACATCTGGTAACTATTTGCTTAAGATCACATATGTTTTCATGCTTAGTTTTCCTGAGTACTCTGGCATTTCCAAAAAGTTATCTTTGCCTACATACGCTAAACCATAATTTAATTAACATAGTTTAAGTGAAATTTAAAGTCGAATTGAAATGTGATTTCAGTATTTTTCTGTAACTATTAGATCAGTCAAATATTTGGATTTTACTTATCCTCTAGATCTGTTCTCTTCAGGGAAAATAAAGCGTACTGTTAGGTTGACTGTTTGGCCTGAAAATATAGTTTAACAGTGAATTGCTGCATCCTGAGGATAAATTAGCATTTCAAGCATATTTGAAACTCCAGAACCATTCTTCTAAATATCCTTCTGGACTTTTTCAGATTACTTCCCCTTTAGAAGAGCATAGAAAATACACTGTGCTATTTTAGCTTCTCTACAGATGCTAAACATTACAGTGAAAACATTATAGTGAAATTTGTTTTTCCTCCAGATCTTAACTGACAGTTGAACATAGTGGTCATCAAGAAATGACCAAAACAAGTGAAAGCAAGTGAAAGAGACAGAATAATAAGCTAAGTAATTTTGCTTAATATTATAAATAAATAAATAAATAAATTCCAGACATAAGAAAAATTTGAGTAAAATTGAATTAGACATTTTGAAGAAGGATAAACAGAAAAGGCTAACAATCAAAAGGTATAGGCAGGGGAGAACACTATATAATAGCTGTGTTTCTTTATTCTAAGATGAAGTTCATACTTTCTTATTTAAGGAGAGAGTATTTTTTCAAGGTGCCCTCATGGCCAAAAAATCTACTGAATCTAATACTAATGAATCTAGTTGGATGATACACATTTTTAACAGTCTTCTATATTTATGACTTGAAAAACCCTTTTGTTTTATACAGAACAATGTGTTTTCTTGCAAGCTTTATTCTTGTTGTTTTAGAGTTTCACTTTGATTACTTCACTTCTGTTGGATGCTCAAATAGCAGTGGGAAGCCAACAACACATTTTCTCTCTTATCTAGAAAGAAAATTGGGACCATCTTTCCAAAACAATCCTCTTTAAAATAAACCATACTTTCTTTGTCACAACAGGATTAAAGCTATTGTGTTAATTCTACAGAAAGCATGGGGGAGTTATTCAGACAAACTTTTCAGTGCACATTGAAATTTTGTCCTTGAATTTTAGTTCCCACTCAGGCACTGTTTCTATTAAATAAACTCGACCCTCCCACCCCACCCCACCAATTCTAAAAGTAGTTTCATCCTTTTATTCTATGAACACATTCTATAATCTAGCTTTGTCATCTTGTACCTCAAATGCTGAAGCCTCTTGTCCTTGCTAATTAATTTCCTTTTTTTTTTTTTTTTTTTTTTTTTAATAAATTGTTTTAAATTGCAGTTCTTCTACTCCCATTGAATCATCCTCTCACCTTGACTTCTCTGAGTGTCTTCAAGGCTTTCTGACACTTCCCATATCAGCATGAAGCTCTTCTTATTTATCTGAAAAGTTATATGGAGATCTAGGATGTAAACTTCTCAGCTTTTATTTCTTACTGCCATCCTCCATATTCTTTTTTATCTCAAAATTCCTTTCCCCCCCACCCCATCTCCCATTCTTGTTACTTACATTTGGACTATCAACATTTTCCCTCAAAAAAAAAAAAAAAAAAAGAAATGAAAACTACTTTCATCTTTGTCCTTCCAAGATCCTCATCAAATAGACATTTTAAGACATCCTAGCACAGAAATTCCCTCAGTAGATAATGAGGGTTACTATCTATTCCTGTGCCTCTCCGTTAAATACACACAACCAAACTTTATGACCTCTTTTCAGTGAAAAATTATCTTCTTTTAAGACCATTCTCTCTTTCTTCATGATTTGTTCCCACCATGTTCTATTATCATGCTCTTTGTAATATTTTTATAATATTCTAATCTTCTTAAATATATGAGGTGCAAAAAACTTTTTTTTATTTTTTTTTGTTAGCTCAATAATTATCCTGAGAAGTATGCCTTTTTCTGATCAAAAGACTAGCTCTGTTTCTGGATTTTTTGTCTCTTTCAAATTTCAAGTTCCTACTGTAATTCACTGAGATATTAGAGTTTTTCAAAATAAGGAAGAAAAAAAATATAGCAGAAAGTACAGAGAGACTAAATATAAGTTTCACTCCCATTGCCTATAATAATCTTTCATGAGCCTTACTGTTACTTTGCAAAGAATACCTGCAATGTAAGATGAATTTTGCAAAAATTCATACAATTTTAACAATATGAATACTTGTGCTGTATTTATATCGCACAAAGCTTTCATTCTTTTCATTCCAAGAAGTTTCGATTCTTGGTAATCCTGAAAACAATGTATTTCGACAGTATAAAAAAAAAAAAAAGAAAAAAAAAAAGATGCTGATGACAAATCTGAACTGCTCAATGTATCTGCTTTTTTATAATAAATATTGTGTCACAATCACCTCACATCCAAACCACAGAAATCTCATGAGTCTCAAGGTGGTATATAAAAAACATTAAAAACAAGCAAGCAAACAAACAAAAAAACGCAAACCCAAGATTTTCAAAAAAATCTTGAATTATTTTCATTAAGAAAGTTTACACTTCACATTCTTGGGGTATGACCTTGCAAGGTCAAGCAAGTACCTTGCAGGTGTGGGCTGCAAATAGACAGGATTATATGTTTTTACCTGCAGCAATGGATTTCTGGTGTAACTCTAATAACTGCAGTAGAGATAGCCTATTTTTCCAGTTTTCTGTAGTGTGGCTAATGGAATTTCTTCATTAAAAATATTATTTAAAAAAAAAAAAAAAGCTTTTTGCTTCAGCAGTTCAGCTGAGCTGACCACAACAGCATGGTTCTCCACGCTGAATATTAGTTTGTAAGAAATGGCTTGGAGGACTGTACACCTTCCAAGTAGGTTACTAAAATGAACAAGGTGAAATTAGATCATTTTTCCTATATGCAATTTTGAGAGCTCTAGGCTGCATCAATCAATCTGCTCCTTCCAGTCTTTCAGAACCACAATTATCAAAACTTGGTTTCACTATCAAAGGCTAGGCCAGTAAAATACAATATATTCCTGTAAACCTGGCTCCACAACCAGCTGCTTTTCACTCCTCTATTTCACACATGCAGAAATACTTTGCAAACCACTGTCTCTCTCTGCCACCTAGCAGGAAGCCAGATTTTACAATTGTCTTTGAACTACTTCCCAGTAAAAATATGATCATGGAATCCTTCACCAACATAAACCTTGCAAAAGATCTCTGGTGAGCCTTCAGAAAGCATGGGCAATGTATGAAATGTGCCTATGCTCTACATTATAAGGAAAGTTAGACTCACACAAGGCTTTAAGGTATTGCATTGCTGCTGAAAGGGTAAATGTAGACTGTGAAATAAATCAAAGAGTTTTTCAAATGTTTACAGAGCACAGTTTCTAAGCATGATTCATTCCTGAAATAACCATAGTACGGTCCTGGCATACTTGTTTGTGTTGTTAGTGTGTTTACTTGTAGGTTTCCTGTTCTGAAGATGGAATATCGTCAAGTCTGTTCTTGCTCAAATCATATTTACAAGTAAAAATAGATGTAGATCAAGACTAGGAAAACTGTTAGAACGTTATTAAAAAATTATTCGCCATATTATGGAGATGATAATGCTTGATGATCTACAGATTTAAAGAAAGCAAAACCTAATTCCAATAAATCCACGTTTCTGTAAACTAAAGTCTTTAATTATCCAGCTGGGCCAACATTAAAGATCAACTCTTGGCAATTGTCCGCAGTTCTGCAAGGATGAAAACGATCAGAACTCACATCCTGTGTAGTTGTGTCTGCTGCTTGTACTTTCTTAAGTTCATCAAGTCAATGGCCATTTGTATGTTTCATGTACCTTGAATTAAACTGCTTGCAATGGCACAGGGTCATGCTAGCTGGATTCAAGCTACCAGTGTTACAGATTATTCTTTAATTTATTTCATACTTATTTGATCTCTCATACATGTTACCAAATCATAGCAGAGCTAAAAATACAGATGGTTAACAGCTGAGCATCTTTGGCTTCTGGACAGGCTAAAGGTACAATACCACTTGAGGCAGGGACACAGATTTGTAAAGCTTGACTTTGGGTGTTGACCTCAAAGCTTGACTCTGGAGGTTGATCTCAATTACTTCAAGACATGGCTGCACAGACTTGGGCAAATACAGAAGTGTGAATGCAGTGGAACACCAGAACATTGTTCCTTGTGAGCTACAGGTGCAAAACTGAAGCTCAAAAGAATCAGGAGATCTTTTGGGGGTCAGAGAATATAACCACTGCAGAAGATTAACTGACATCAGGAATTAAAAAAAAAAAAAGTATTAATTGTGAATGAGAACTATTATTTGCAACTATTACTTGAACGTGTAGTATATCAATAAACAGCAACCTTAAATATTTACAGAAACTCTCCATTATACATAAGAAATAGAATTATTCTTTGTGAAAAAGCTCACAGACACAAGCCAAACACAAACAAGCACCTAGAGACAAAAAGAGAATATTTGAGAGAGCCTGAGTTAAATGCTTTATATATCTTTACTCTGTGCTGTTCAGAATATGCAAGAACCTCAGCTATTTGTTACCAGTTTTCTTACATCAAGTCAATAGAGTTTGGCATATTGTATAAGATGTACTCAAATGCACTGTTACTGCTTGTACTATAACAGGGAAACAGCATAACACAGCTCTCTCATCTGCTAGCTAACATGAAGCATCATGACATTTTTCAGGCTGTTACACAGAAAGAAAATTACCCATGTCCGCATGTCCCCCTCCTACAGAACAGATTTATTTAAACAGAAATCTCCTCTCCGATTTTCCATCTTGCCTTAATATCCTTCTGATGCTGCATTTTGTCTAGAAGAGGGCTTCAAGCTATCATTCTTAATTCTTAAAAGTTAATAGAGATGGAAATGGTGATTCATTAGTTGTCAGTTCTCTATCAGCTCTTGGTTTTGGTCCTTTTCCAGTATTTCAGTCAGGTTAAAGAGAAAGGAAATCAAAGAAAGTCCTTAATCGTGTTCCAGAATATCACAGTTATTCTCAGCTTGGCATTCATTGAAATATTGCTGGCATGAATTCATTGCCTGAAGATGCAGCTTGCAAGTGGAAGTGGGTCAAGGAAGACCCTCACTAGATTTGCCAAAGGACTGCTTTAATGAAAAGACAGAAAACGCATTTGATTCATCTTTCATTTCCCCAAAGTCAATTCAAGTCTGTTACACAAAGGTAAGTGATTAGGAAAAAAAATGGCCTAACAGCTTTCAGTGTTTCTACTGAGCTAAGAAGTATCTGTATTCTGCTTAATGGTACTAACTTTTGGAGACTTTCCATCCACTGAAGACTGTTTCAAAAGCACTTTGATATTTATAATAATTTCTCCTTCCTTAGCTTGTTTCCATTCCTCAGGAAGACAACAGCTATACTAGAAAAGCATCTTCCGTATTTAGAATACACATACCATACAATATAAGAGTCAATGTGATTTTTAAAAATGCTAAGCCAATAATTTCCCTGGTCTCTGCAATATTGATCTGCACTATTACTATGACTTGTGTCACTTTCCAGTTATATAGAGCATATTCTGACAAAGGAAGCATGCACTTACTGTGATTTATGGTGCATTCATCCAAATTATATTGACTCAGCTATGTTGGCTAAACATGAGGCTTATTGTAAGAAGCATTGGACTGGTATAACAAGAATAGATAAGACAGAAAAGCCTAAGCTTACATCTATACAATAGGGGCATCCATTATTGCCAGCAATGTAAACATATGCTGGTGGTATTATGAAATTAAAGAAAGTCATCTTCTTTTCTTTCTTCCTTTTTTTTTCATTTTCCCAGTCAAGCAAACTGAGTTTTATGTATGTACCTCACTCATTAATTTCTCCATACCAATCACCGTTCCAATATTACTTTTATTTATTTTTTTTTTTAACTTTTTATGGCAATTTCCAAACCACACATAGTAACTTAACATGCAGTCCTCAGCAAAGATTCTTAGGATGATGAAATGGCAGTTTCAGGCAATTACAATAAAGCCTAACATAATAACAAAAAACTGGTGAAAGAAGGTCTGAGGTGATCATGTCCCCCACAGTTCCATATAAGCCTTGTTCAGCACGCTAATCCTCAAAGGCTTCCTCATGGAAACACAGCATATTCTAAGTCTCCATAAAATGCTAGTCTCATAGTTGTGTTTCTAATCTCTCTCACATTAGACGTTTTGAAGTTTACTAACAGCTTAATAATACAAAGATGAAGAAACAACATGACCACACAAGTTTATTTTTTTTTCTCACTAGGAACGATCATGGTTTAAAGAACATCATTCCAAACTATCCAAAAGACTGGAATGACTGTCATTGCAGTCCATGGTGTAATTGAGAAAGAACTATGCTTATATAATTACACTCACAACGTGTTAGTGACGAATAACCACAAATTGTTAAGAACATGGGCAAAGTATTGGCTTTCAGAACCAAGGGGGAAAAAAAATCTTTTACAGGAAACTGACCACTGCATTTGCACATAATCAAGTTAAAATCTTAGTAGTCTGAAGGAAGGAGAGGGCATGAAGGCAACTAAATTTGGTTATGAATCTAATATAGAGGGAATGGTCAATAAAAATCAGGAGGGCAATAAAATTCAGAATTGCTTAAATTGACTTGAAGCATGGGCACACTAAGCAATTAAGCATTTCAAAAAGCAAGGTAATGAGTCTATGGAGAAAAAAAAGGAAGGGAAATTTATACATAATGGCCATATGTTCCAAAACTTTGAGCAGGAGTAGAATGTAGCATGGTGATGGATAAAACTAAATATTCTTGGTACAGTGTTTGTGACTGCTAAAAAGAAAATCAAAATAATGCAGGATCAAACTTCAGAAGATATTGGAACAAATTCATCTCTGGTATGAGGAGGTGAAATTTCTACAAGCAATAGTTCTTTAGTACAACATGACATATTTTGCCTAAATATAGGCCAAGAAGGCTTAGGTGAAATTTCAGGACATATGAATCTAATGTTACACAAATTTCCTGTGCGTCTCCATATGAAGATTTCTATTTTCTCCATTTTGCTCATGATTCATCAACTTTTCATGAGAAATTCTTGGCCCAGATTGTGAAATTCATTAATTCATCAATCAAGTAATTTATGCATACATTTCCATTCTCTGAGCAGGAAATAAATTTTAGAATTAGGTTTTTAAAAGGAATGTTTCAAGCAAGCTTTTATATATTTTCTTTTACTGATATCAGAATCATAGAATCATAGAATATCCTGAGTTGGAAGGGACTCATAAGGATCATCGAGTCCAACTCCTGGCACCACACAGGTCTACCCCAAAATTCAGACCATGTGATTAAGTGCACAGTCCAAATACTTCTTAAGTTCCAACAGGCTTGGTGCAGTGACTACTTCCCTGGTGAGCCTGTTCCAGTGTGCAACCACCCTCTCAGTGAACTACCTGTTCCTGATGTCCAGCCTGAACCTCCCCTGTCACAGCTTGACACCATTCCCGCAGGTCCTATCACTGGTGATTAAGGAGAATAGATCGGCGCCTGCCCCTTCACTCCCCCCTGTGAGGAGGCTGTAGGACGTGATGAGGTCCCCCCTCAGCCTCCTCCTTTCCAGGCTGAACAGGCCAAATGACCTCAGCCGCTCTTCATACGTCTTCCCCTCTAGGCCCTTCACCATCTTCATTGCCCTTCTCTGGATCCTCTACAACAGTTTTACATCCTTTTTGTACTGTAGTGCCGAGAACTGCACACAATGCTCAAGGTGAGGCTGGACTAGTGCAGAGTAGAGCGGGAAACCCTTCCCTTGACAAACTAAGTACAGTGAAAATAAATTTAAATTTTGCTCATCCTCAACCAATGAACACAGTGTAAATAAATTAAAAAAATAATAATTAGATTTTTATCTAACACTAGCCTCATAATATACTCCTATTTAATTTAATGGAACCTACTGGTCATTAAAGATATGCAGAACTCTCTTGGCTTTGTTCTGCATTACCCTGTTTGGTATGTTGTAAATATCTGAACACAAAGACATTAAACTGAGAGTACAATAAAAAATGAGAGTTCTGTTTTTGGATTGTTTCTAAGTCTTGTTGTCACTTTGTTTAATTTCCACTCTGTTCTAGGTTAAAAGATCCGATGTTGAACTATTTGTGAATATTGGTATAAAGTAACATCAAAGAAACAGCTGAAATTTTCTTTTTATATAAGATTTCCCACACTTTAAGTAATAAAAATACTACGCATTGGCACAATGCATCATACTTTGGAGCACTCTGAATGTCTCAGAGCAATAAAAGGTATTATGTATTTTCTCATGAGGAATGGCATGCACGAAGTTGATAATGTAATAGCATTTACTGAACCCAGAAATAAATCCCAATATACAATCTCTTAAGACAAAGTCGTATCTTTTTCACTTGTGTTCCTATATTGAATAATATGAAATGCAATACTATAATTTAAATAATAATTAAAATAGAAAAGTGGCAAACCCCACATATTTTTGAGAAATCTTTTGTATTATTCAAATGGAGATTATACAAGTCCAAAATGCGAAAATACGAGATAAGTAAAAACAGGATGAATGCCCGTGCTGTTTGTGTTTCTCAATATTAAGAAAAATATCAAAAGGCAAACACAATATATTTTTTAAAATTTGTTTTTCCACAACAAACACAAGATGACAATTTCTAGCAGGAACTGTGGATACCAGAAGGGTTCCACTGAAATACTGCAGGTTTTAGACTTGGCTATTTTGATATACTCAGAGATTACTGAAATAGAAATACATTCAAATCCATAACGTTCAGCTGAAGACAGCCTGAATAACCCACAAAATACAGAGATTATAATTTTGACTAGATCTACCTAGATCAAAAACATTTAAAACCTTCTACTTCTATAGACAATTTTATTAAATTTAGTTATTTATCAAGAATAATCAAATATTGCCAATAGAACTGATGTTTATAGGGAGCTCATCTCTTTGGGTAAATTGGCAATATTAGATTTTCAGCTGTTGGAACTTTTTCCTATCTGATCTGTGTTTTTGTCACACCTTTCATCTAAACTGCTTCTTGTGGATGGGAAGTCTTCTATACATCTCTACAAACCACATAGGAGATTTAAAGTTACCCATTCAGTGTATCTCAACCTCATAGAGCTTGTTTTATACTTTCTGACTTTTTTTTTTTTTCCTAGAGTTAATGCAAGGGTGTTCTCCAATTCACCCACCTATCTTCCTAGTTTATATTATTAATTAAAGGTTCGGATTTTTTCCACTACTATTTTTTTTCCCCTTGCAAATACAGATGAGAAGTCTATCCTGTCTGGTAGCCTAACTGAAAAATACGAGAAATTAATAAATCAGATATTTCAGTAATCTTGTATTTCATTATTAAGATTAGCTATTTATTCATGCATTACTAGATACAGTTCCCTAAATTCTTTTAAACCCACATGCAACTTCCTGATTTTTCCCCATTTTCCTTTCTGTTTCCTAATTGCAACATTCTACATAGAAAAACAAAGACTTTTACTTTCCTTGTATATTCTTGAATGGGATTACTTACAAATACTAGTCCTGTGTTCTCTGCTTGTTTTTTTGTTTGTTTGTTTGTTTTGTTTGTTTGTTTTAATATACACACATATATATGTGTCACTTCTTTTCACTGATTGGTTAGTGCAGTGCTTTGGCATACTCTAAACACTGATTTGAAACTGGATCCACAGCTCGTTTAAATCATGGTGATGTGATAAATGTGTGATACAATCATTTGTTATTAACAATAATCAATTGGAATATTTTGGGCTACTATATTTCTTTCCAATGACAGGGAAGTGTTGCTCAAAACTATAGTTTTTGTTTGTGTTTGCTCCTCAGAATTCATTCTTGTAGGATGCACTTTGTCTCAAGGCATTTAGCCCCATGTCTTCAGAATGTTTTGCTCATGAGTTGGATGCAATCTGAAGTGCTTTTGCTCTAACTTTTAGCAATATTTGGCATCAACAGATCCACTTCAAGACAATGAAAACTGCGAGTGTATGGTACTCAGCAAAAACCTAGGTCCCTAGGGTTGAATACTTAAATCTCCAAATATGACCCAATAAAGAACTATATGCCCCCAAACGTGTCTATTTTCTAACTCTATCAGTTAGTTTGATGAGAACTATCTCTTTTTAACTATTTTGCCGTTCTAAGTCCACTTATGTTGCCTTAGGTAATGATCTTATAAGAAAGGGACCACTAAACCTAAAAAGAAAGTAAGCTTTTCTGTACCAGCAGTGCACTGATACCGCTCTCACTGGTGAGAAACATATTACACATAGGGCACCTTTACATAATCGTCTTAGGACAGTGGATTCAATGTCAATCTCCTAAACATCCCCACTTACTGCTCTTCAATTCTCACTGCAATGTGATTTTGGACTGCATGGATTGGTCCTTCTTCAGGTGGAAATAAATCCAAAGATGTGCTCCAGGAGCACACCTAATGATGCTGAACCACCTATCGGCATTCATTCCACAGGAGCTACTGTCTTAGACTACTGTCAAGTAAAACCTCCTGAAGTTCATAGAGCATTTTTACACGCAGCTATACACGTTAGTTCCTCCATTCGCCAGAGCTGCTGCCTGCACTCTGTAGCACTTGTGAATGCACACATACCCATAGAAAACAAGTGGCCCTTCTTAATACCTCTGTTAATACTAGAGTTCTCTTATTGGTACCCAGCAGCAGCAGATGGTTAAAAATGTCGTCTTCAATAACAAGTTTTAAATGTCTGCAGACAAGCTGAAATACAGCTGTACAATCATCACTCCAACTACTGTACACTGTTTGGTAGTATCTCGTATCGTACTTAAAGTTAGAAAAATATAATTGCTAACGTCAAATTCTGAGAAAAATATATATGTTCTTCAACACTATTAATAGAGAAAAATCACTACTATAAATGAAGAAGTAGTCAAGACAAGTTCAGTTTCCAGAAATAAAGCAACAAAGGTAGGTCACAGTGAAAGATGCAACAAAGTCAATGTCCCAGCCCCTCCTCCAGGCATTGGTTGTGAATTATTGTTATAGAATATACTCTAGGTAATAGCTACAATTCAAGATAATTAAAAACCATTCAGTTTCTTCCCTCAGATTAATTTTAATCAAGCTAAAACATGATGCAGAGGAAGAATCGACTGAATATATGTAATCATTACATTTTGAAATACTTTATTAAGCAGGAGGCATTCAATCTATTAATTAGTGTATTGTTACAGGCAATTGGAAAGCACGGGTCTTAATCCAAACAGAGTAATTTACAAATGGAGAAATACTGGATTACCATTTGCACAGACATTTTGATGTTGACTTACAGCATTGTTTCCTCAATTCAATGATGTATGGGAAGAAATTAATAAGTGAAAATTAAAAGAAAGATATTTCATTATAATGTGATGCAGATACTCCTCTTTGACACAGACATTATTGGTAATGGCCCTGAGCCAATATCTGGCTGTTATCTTATTTGTACAAGGCTGCACTTGAAAATCAGGAACAATAACTGAGAATGCATTATTTTATTCAGTTTAATCATTTTGGTTCCTTCTCCAACATTGGATTTGTGCAGCGGATGCTCAATATGCTTACCGGAAAAATCACAAGGCCTATACAACAACTTAAATCCCATTAAAGCTTCGCAGTGGGACTTCAGTGGTGCATCAGCCTGTTACACATGAGTGACTTTCACCATAAATAATGACCCTTTTGGAGCAAGGTTTTCAACTCTAATTAGAAAACATTTTTGTTACTCTCCAAGTGGAAAGCTTTTTGCTGTCTCAACGGTGTATCCTTTTTTCTGCCTGGGACTGCAGTGGCTCTGAAACATGGATTCCTGCCATCAGCAATAGCGTATAGATGGATTGGGTTATAATTCACAGTAAATTTTTAGGTGCTCACTTAAAGAAATGCATGGAATTTATCTAGTGCATGGAAAAAAATTCTTTTATTATTATTTGTTGTTGTTGTTGTTGTTGTTGTTCCTTTTACCGGACAGAATTTATTGTAAGACGAGGAAATGTTTATCAAGGCTGGCTGATTTCTCAGCACCCATTTTCTGTGTTTCATCCATTCTTAGTGGCTTTCTCCCCATATTTACTTTTCAGGCTGATCTCTATATTATCTCATTCTGTCTCATTTCAAATCTACTGGCAAAAATAAGGGGATATTTGAAGAAATTTGAAGCTTTACATAACTTCCTGACTGAGTGAGATTAGACTTTTATTACAATCTCAATGAATTCTGTATAAGCCTCTCTTAACAATGCTACAACATCTTTTGTTGTAGCTGTCTCATCCCCTTCTCTGTACCGTAAACTCACCGAGCAGTGTAAATGTAGTAGAGCAACTAATTATACTGGAAATTAAAGCTAGTAATGTATTCAGAAATCCAATCCAAGAAATCATATAGGCAGGTATATAATATGCAACAGCAGCTGAATTAGCGGGATGTTAGAAATCTTATCTCAAAAGGAACACAATCATTTTTTGTATTTTTTGAATTTCTGGCTCAAATTCAGACTGTATAACTGCAAATGAACAAGAATAGGAATAATTCTAAATTAGGAGCCCTGTTTGTCCAGTTGAGGAATAGGAAGTTCTGTATAAATAGAAGGGATGATGGCATTATTTAATGTGCCTATAACTGAAGGGAAGAACACAGTCTTGACACAAAACTTCAGCTTAGAGTCCTTACTGTATTTCTTTAGTATTATAAAATTCAGATATACACTCTTTGATTAAGGTAAATTCTGGAGAAATTTCTAGAATGCTGAAATAACAATTAACCTCTCCTTATTTTCTACTGGAATTATTATCCCAACAGACCTTGTTAATTATTGATACTATTTCCAGATTTTATTTTATTTTTATTTTTATTTTATTTTTATTTTTTTTCCAGCTATTGGTGGCTGGAATGGGGCTTCTCTCCAAGAGTAGTAACTCTGCTTTTCTAGAGAGAAATTATTTAATAAGCAGAATATTTTATATGACAGGAACACCATACACTAGAAAACCGTTCTCTTTGCACTTTCCAAATACCATTGACTTTCAGCAAGCTAGACTTAAAATTAGCATTTATCTCTCCTCTGTTTTTGCACTATATAGATTAATATAGTAATTATCTCAAGTGAAAATTCAAAAAAAAAAAAAAAGCAACATCTATGTACACGAAACAGATGAAATTCAATGCTTATGCTTTGGGATGCTTTTCATTTTAGTCTTTATCTTTTAAATAGGCCTTTCAAACTCTGTCCAAGGTTATGTGAGGTAAAGGAGGAAAACTGGGATGTTTTTGGATGTTCACTGGGAAAGAGGGTAGGGAGTGGGGTGAGCAGAATCAGCCTAAAGAATCTACTATCTCATTTGAGAGAGAGAGAGAGAATTACTCTGTTACAATGAAAAAAAGATTTCACTCTATAAAATAAGGAGAGATTGTTGCCATGGTACCAGCAAAATTTCTCCTTCACTTAAATGCACACACATGAACCTTTCTTGACAGAATAAAATTATAAATGTGCAAGGCAAAATATTTTCTATTATACTTCCTCACAGTATTTTAAATAGATATTTGCATTATATTTAGATGAAATCATATAGGTAATCATCTATTGCAGATCTCTTCCAAAGCAAAGCAACAAATATTGTGTTGACAGGGAAATGCATGGCCTCGGAAGACACTAGGTAACTCAAGGCACACAGAAGGCTATATATTCACTTCTAAGATGTTCACCAACAAAGACGGATTTCCTGGGGATGGGAAACTCTTAACCTAGACAAAGTCACATTCCACAAATATGCAACTGGCTCAAAGTTATTCTCTGGAATGACTGAATGATTTGGAGTCACATTCCTGGGCTCTGTTCCTCATATACCTACCTTTATTATTACTCTGGGGGCTGAAATAGTGTAATCTTATGTTACAGACTGTTTGTCTTTACAACATGTGGGTATTTTGTGACAATTTCCCCAAGTGCTCTGAGCACTTAGCAGATGAACTTTTATTACAGAGTTCTGAGACCCACAATCGGGTAGCTAGCTATTCCAAAAGTCAAAAGGCACTGCTAGATTTTCACTGAACTTGTCTACTTCACGCACACAGATTTTACACTAGTCCTTAAAGTCAGTACAAGCTTTGACTTCATTTGGTGGTATCATACCGTCTTTCCCCTACTATTGGCCCTTGCAGTTATAGAATACTTAAGGGCATTTTGAAGACAAGAGGGACCACCTACTGGCATTCAAATCATCTTTGTTCTTGCATAAAACATGACAGATAATTGTGCTTTATGCCAATTTCTGGATAAGGGAGAAATGTATATTTTCAAAAAGATCACTGTTTTTTTGACAATCAGAAGTCACTAGAAAAACACCAATCTTTGAATAAGGTCTTTAATAGTTTTTGGTTGTTTGCCTGTTTTTTTTTTTTTTTTTTTTTTTTCAATTTATATACTCATTTACAAATGTGAGCATAATTTCTAACTAAGTTTGGTATGGCATGAACATCTAGCCATTAGACTGTGTTGCACTTGCAATCAGCTGAAGCCTGCTCCCAGTGTAACACACAGATGTGATAAAGTACCTTTTAAAATTCTCTTTAGTAGAAAGGTTGTGCTTCTTCAGGATGCAAAAGAACATTTGCATCCTTCTGGACAACAGAACTGGACATAACAACCCCAAAGTAATTTCACTAAGGCCATATGTACAGGTAATATCACTTTCTAATTTCCAAAGGAAAGTTCCTTCTCCATAAACCCTCTGAACACATTAGTTCTCATAGCCAGAGCTCTGCACAGGAAATTCACAGTTGTTTGATTATCCATTATGCCCAGAAAGTCATTTCTAGAGGCAATATTGTTCTGAACATAGTTTCTTCAGGCTGACAATTTGACATACATTCACCATCTCTAGATGCATAATGTTGTATCTGGTTACATTAAAGTTGAAGCTGGACTTATTTGAGGAGGAAACCAAGATGTTCAAGTGATTGGCTTGTCCCTTAGTGGATGAAATCTGAAACTTTACATTGCCTCTGCAGGATCTGTAGTCTTTTTCTGTAAATAAAAAACTTTATCCTCCAGTGCTTCCTACTTCACAATTCTCACCAGCACAACATTCTTAGAAAAGTATGAGAGGGAAAAAAGATTGCAGTTTCATATAGTGTTGAATTTCACCATTTATTTTGTCAGTTATCAATCCGCGTCCTGCCATTTCATCTCCCTGGTGCTAAAGCCTCCAACTTTGGATGTATGAGCCATGCTGCACAGATCTAGAACGCGCATTCACTGCACTGCCCCGTCGGTTTTCCATTCTTTCTTTCCGTAAGCAATCCAGAGCAAAAATAGACTCAGTACTGTGCTTTACTGCATTCTTTCTAACATGCTGCGTGTTACAGACTGACAAGAAATATTATAAATAGAACTGAGCTTCTTTCTCATTACAGTGATTGTAATGAGAATGATAAATGGGTTCAAATAAAACCATTCAGGCTCCAGTGATAAGATTGCTATCTCTTCCAATGCTGTATCTAACCCAATTTCATGATGTCATTATCTTCCCCGAAATGTAATGGAATTTATGGCAATTTAAAGGATCAATCCTAGTATATTTTATATATGCTGTGTTTTCTCTGGCACAGGAAAACTCCTTTCACTTGATCTTCATTATGACTCTGCTTTCAGGTATCTCTGCTCACAAATGATAAAAGAGGTAGCTACAGATTAACGCGTATATTGATCTGTGCAAACGTAAGACACTTGCCTCTTGGTTGTTACCTACTCCTAAAAGATCAGAGATCTTCTGTTACGACTTGTACTGATTTGAGTAATATAATTAAACAACACCCAGGAGAAAGAGGAATAAAGAAAGAAACTCATTTGTTTTTCAGATTTTTTTTTTTCAAAAAAAAAAAAAAGACTGCCAAACTCACTACCTCAGTACACCAATCGCCAGCACAAAGCTTAAATGTGAAAAATAGATAAATCACTTTGAAACTTTCTCATAAATATTTTCTATCAGAAGGTTAGAGAGAGGTGGAAGTTCGTGAGTTACATTATTAGTACAGAGAAGGTATATGTCAAGGTGAAAGAACAGAGGGCTTAAATTTCAGCAATGACAAAGTCAAGGCAAGGATTTCTGCCACAATCACATTAAAAGCTATTGTTTCTTTCCATCATTCTCCTAGAAATCGTATGTGTTGCTTCATGTTTTTTCCTGGTCCCATGTAAGAAAAGAGATATACTACGTCTGCCAAACAAAGCTGTCATCTTATAACAGCTTGAGTACTTGTACATCTTTGTGAATTGCTGGTTATCATCTGTTTTGATGTATCTGATGTTTTCATTCATACTTCCTTATGCAAATGTTAATCTGAGAACATGTAAACAGACTGAAAAGTCTCAAGTGCATCTTTTTTTACACCTCTTTTTGGGATTCTTGTTTATGATTTTCTCTGAAACAGGTGAGCTACACAACACTGCTGCCATAACGCTGCTTCACTGAGAGTGTCATACAACATCCCTGCATTCTTGGTAATTGCCAGAAATCGTAACAAAATTAAAGACAGCCTTACCAATTTTCATTGAAACTAGCAGTGAATAAATACTGGCGCCATACAGAGCCATCTGAGTATTTCACCTAAAAGTTTCATGTCATTACTAAAGTCTAACATGGGAGATAGAACACCTCTTTTTCCCTCTCCTCTTTTCTTCCTGTGTCTCATTTTCAGGCTTACCCCTACCTAGTGATAATCTAATTGTTTTAAGGTGATATATTGTTTCTTGTGTATACAAGGAAGACTGGAGGAGAGCGTAGACTTCTCTGGACTTAACATATTATGCACTGCTACCTATTATTAGAGACAATTAGACTCAATAATACGGTTGTCCCTTCCGTACTGTATTTTTATAGTTCTAAAACTTTGAGTTAATTGTTGGATCTTAATTCTTATGCTTGCAACTTTTTCCAGCAATATTACCACTCTGTGTACTTAAAATTGACATGACTTTTCCACATAAGAATTTCTGTTCTTTTCCCTTCTTCCTGTTAAGTTTGTCAATCTCATTAGCTAAAATGCACAGAAAGATATACAGCTAATATACGCCATTTTCTCTGACGTTGTGGACTAAATACTCAGTGAGTTTTTACAGAAACATAATCCTGAATGTTTATCACAATATTTACACAGCTTTTTGTTCTTTGCAGAATGATGAAGTCTTTATTGTGCATTGATATTGGGATGAGATTCCCCCCTGCTGCCTTAACTAAATATAAAACAAGAAAATAAACAATATTAACAAAAACCTCTGATTCAGGCCTTCATTAAGCACTAGGTTTTCAAAAGCACTCGCTTTACCTCAAAAATGTCAGAGCTTTTTTCATTAGGGCTGAAATTATGGAACAAAAATAACTCCTCTTCTCTGCACTCCAGGAAGGCCCTCATTCACCTCTTCATTCCAGAGATGGCTAATAATTCCTACATGTATCGTGCGCATGCATGAAAGTGCTTCAAGACGAAAAGTGCTGTATAAATGTAAGCTACTATTAATTATGGTACTCAAAGGAACATTCAGAGAGCTTAGTTTTCAAACTGAGCCTACATTAATGTTTCTATATGTTCTAAATTTCATTTTCTCCATGCCTCTTAATTTGCCACTCTGTCATCAGAGAAATAGAAATTCACTATTCCTACACACCTCTAAACACAGATATATTCTTCCCGCTGCTTCAACTGCAACAATTGAGTAATATATATTATTTCTGGAGCTCAGCTGAGGATATTGTGAGGCAAAGACTCAGAAAGAAAGATGAGATTGTTTTTTTTTTATATATACATACCAAGTAGTTAGTATGGAGCTGTCCTTTAAAACCTTTATAGATAAAGCTGAAGAACTAGTTTTATTAACTTGAACATCTTGCTAGAAGCACATGACAGCTATAAACTTTTGTATGACCAAGAGTCGTGCTGAGATGTACACCTCTTCCACCCCAAACTTCCCTTTGCTAGGAAAACTGCTCGGTCTGGATCTTTCATATCACAAATGGTGGGCTGCTGTCAGAATGTTTTCTACGAGGTCTTGTTCCCTTTTAGATCTGGGCCAAGTGAAAAATACATCAGATTAGGCTTTCAGAGCGGGCAGATAGATTTTTTCACATGCTGAAGTAAGAGGCAATCCTGTCTACAACTGAATGATTACATTAATGCTTCAGAGATTTAAGCTGCATTGTTAATGTGCATCACAGTACTAGCAAACCAGGCACTATAAATACTCAAAAAGCATACGTGCGTAGGATCGGTAAGCACACCATTCTCCCCCAGCACCAATAAAATCACGAGATGTGAGAAGGACAGACGGCCATGAAGCAACTCTAGAGTCCTCTTTGCAGGGTTCCATCTTTAAAGTGGAAGGCATCACTTTTCTTTTCTTTTACACTTCTCCTTAGGAAGGCAACACAAGCAAATGCTAGGAAACTAGGGTTTCCTACTTGATGCATATCCAAACACAAAGGAAAAGAATGTAAAAGTGTTTCCTATCTCATACCAGCTCACTGGAATCTCATTGTCTTCCTTGCTGGGGCTGTTACAGTGACTTAATTGTTTTCTGTTATTTTTCCTCTGCTGTCTTACACATTATACTTGGGTTTAGGTGGATGTATATTTCATTGCTAGGAGGTGATTCCGAACTGGAGATTTTAAACCAAATGTTGACATTGGCTGTAGGACGAGCTTCTGGACCAAACTGTGCCCAACAGTCATACCTCTGCCTCATTGTCATCTCTTCACAAGTCAAGCCTTCCCAAGCCCCATCCTGGCTCTGACAGCATGTGCCTTCTCTTTAAGTGCACATCATCAAAATTGCATGGCACAGTGGAAAAGAACTAAAAAGAGCTATCCACCATGCTTTACCAAATGCCTAATCTAAGTTGTTGTCATTTTCTTGTTGTTTGTTGGTTTTGTTTCTAATTTTCACTTGAAGCAAACAAAAAAAAAATATGGATATTTAGTTGTTAGCCTTCAAATTCCTTTATTTCACATTACAAGATGCAACAGCAAGATTATTGATTCAAAATTATTTCTTAACTGGATGAAAAAGAGTTGACTTCTCAAAGTATAAGCCACTGTTCAGAAAATTCCTTTCCTGAACACATATGTTAAGAATAAATGATTTCCCAGCAGCTTTGTTTGTGGCAAAAGAAAAAATTTATTACCATTGTCAATTGTCACTCATCCATACAGGGACGATCCATTTTGCAGCCCAAAATAGCACAACTTTTAATTCACTGGGTAACAGTCTGTGCTTTTATAGCCAGAGTATGCATTTCATTTCTCCCCCTTTGGCCAATATTGATGAAGCAAGACAATCACCTTGTTATCTTCTGTAAATCTAGTTTCATACAAAATTACAATTTAGAAATCTACAACATTCTCTAGATAAAAAGCTTCTGCAATTCAGGACGTTGTCTGTCCCTCTTAACAGTCAGAGAATGTCGTGTTCTCATATAATCTAAGTACCATGGATGATTCAGATTCAGTTCTGATTAGAGCTGTGGATTGAAAGCTGCAGATAAAGACTAAAAGATGGATGTTAAAATTGGATTTTACTATGTGCATAGTTTGGGTGGGTACAGATGTGTTAAACAACTTAGCAAAAGTCTGACAGTCTGACACCTGTAGTCCAGAAGAACTCCCAAGACACTTTTCTACTCTAATTGTTAAGCAAGTCTTACCCAAACATGAGCTATAATGCACATAAACACTCCAATAGGTGACTTTTTGTTGTTCTACCAGTAACTGCTACATTAAGGGATATAAATTCTATCATACTGGCATTCCCAGCTTTAATTTGCACAGGATTAGTTTGTTTTTTCTTCTTAGAACTCTAAGATGTTACGGTGCTTTAATGAGTAACTAAAAGACATCCAGACTCAGTAAGCCTCTGACAGATGTTGTTTAATATCATCATCTTTCTTGGTCTTTTCAGAGACTACACAATTGGGATTATATTTTGCTGTCTGGTATGTGATTTTTATTAGAATTTAACTATTTCATTAGCTCATCATATGTAGATGTTATGTTGATGGCTGCTATTCCTGCTTAATTGTTGCTGATTATTTTTCTCTCCCCTTGCATTTCCACAAGCATAGCTACACTGTGTATCCTGTGCAGCACCTATCACTTTTCAATAAGATAACAAGGCTTGCCAAACAGTGACATTCTGTAACTGACATGGTGTCAGCCAGAAAGGTTTTGCTGCTGTATGCACTTTGATAACATGATGCCCTTCCTTTGGATATATTGATTATATTCACTTCTTCTTCATTTATACTAGCGTACTGTTGTCTATACAGAAATAGGACTAATTTCATGTTCTGATAGCACAAGCACCACCTTCAGTTCTATCTCACAAAAATAAGCCTGTAAGTCTGGGGAGGAAGTGTGGCAGACAGAATAAGAGAAACATGATAAAGCCGAGCACACCAAGGTGGCAAAGATGAAAAGATGTACCTAGATATACTACTCTAGTATTTTTACCAGAACCCTATGTTATTTTTTTCCGGCAGGAAATTAAAAATAAGGAATCATAATAAAAATGAGATTTTGAGATTGTTTTAGGAAAATGAAAACAGTGTAAATATCTATCATTCTCCTCCTTCCTGGTAGAGCAACCAAACATTATGGACATACTTAGAGTAACTCATGTAAATCACACAGTCCTCCAAATGGGACCGAAAATTGATCCTCAAGCTTCTGCTAAAAAGCACACTTCAGATGCTAGCACCAGCTGTCTATGTGTTGACTTTATTGACTCCTAAAACTAACAGCATTATGGAATATTTCCAGGTAACTTGTTTGTAGCCAGTAAGGCAGGGTTACCTACAAGAAAAATGTTCTGTAATATTATTACCTTAAGTACCCTGTGCTGCCTACCTGTCTGCAAAGATTTCTTGCTAATAACCTGGTTAAGCTCCCTTTCTCGAAGCATCACCTTCCTACCATACAAGCCTCTCACCGATTTTCTTCTTAGAAGTTCATTGCCTTTTTTATTCCTTCTGAATGGTGAAAAAAAAATCTCAAAAAAAATCTCAAATAAATTGAAAATATTATTTAAAAAAAAAAAAATGATCATGCCCTTGCTTGTCCACCTTAAAAAAAGTTAGAAGAGACACAGATGTTTGATTACTTGTAACTCATTTGACATATTTTTGTTTTACTAGTTTAGTGGGGTGCCTTATTTATAAATTTGTTTATTAAAGCTCAGTGGTATCTCTCTAGCCTGTTTTTGTAATAACTGCAGCTGACTCAAAGTGATACTTCATAAGGTTCAACAAGAGGACACTTCCCAGAATCCAATCAGGTCTTCTCATTAATCAAACTGCTTGAGTGCTGGATGTTTCCTGTTCCCTAATCACATGTGTGAATGCTGCTAGCTCCAACCACTTCTCCTTTTGAAGTGGACTGAAAACTTCATATTTAACCATGTATTTTTTTACATGGCTTATATACAACTTCATGGAAAGGGTGAATGATTTTCCTGTTTCTATTTCTATTTCTTTCTCTTCTCCATGTTACGTGAGGTGGTCATATAACCATGTCTTTACGTACCCGAGTTCACAGTACATATTTTGCTGCCATCTTTTTCCTTCCTTGCTTCCTTCCTTCCTTCCCTTCCTCCCTGCCCCCCCCCAGGTTTCTTCAGCAAAGACAAGGGCAAAGAGGATCTAAGCTCAGCGTAAGGCTATGCCTCCATTTACAAGTTGTACACATCAACAGGAACTTATGGGCAGAGCAAAACAACTGTTGCTGGAGAACTGGTATCAACTTGAAGCAATCCTTGCACCTGAAGGACACTTATACTTGCCACTCAGAGACTGAAGGCAGAATTTGGGCTGCCTTGCACCTTGCTTTTGGCCTGCAGCAGAGCAAGGCAGGTATTCCACACACAATCTCTCTCTTCAATTTCTCCAAACAAGTTCATGTTCAAAAACCTCAGAAATGCTGCGCTTCAGAAAGTAAGTACTCCTAGGGTTTTAAAGTTACTGCAAAATGAGCTATATAGGTTGCTTCCTAGACCTGGATATCTACATTTCTCCATGTCCTACAGACAAACAAACAAACAAAAAAAAGGTATGGACTGAGTAGGGACTGAGGCACCTACTCTGATAAGTATCCTCACTGCTGAAACATCATCCTTTACATTCCACCCTCCTTCTTTTTCTTAGTGGCATTGAGAAACCATCTGTTTCTCAAATTCTTTGGTTTGGGCTTTGTTTAAAGCCAAAAGGCCCTGTGACTCAAGAGATGCTTATGTCTTTCTCATCCCGAGTTGTAAGGGTGAATAGTATATTGGAGAGAAGCTAGAAAATAAGAGAGGTCTTGATTTTAGCTTTAATTTTAAAAGAACCGACCCTTCTACTAATGGAGCTTATTAATTACCAAGGGATCCTTAAAAACATGAGGAAGTAAAATTTTTATGATTACTCTTTTGAATGGCAAATATTTTTCTTCGGGGTAAAGTGCTGGACTGGTAACACATCACAATTTATTACAGTAAAACAAACACAACTATGGACTTGAGAAGAATTCATTGTCACAAGTGTTTGAAAAGGATCGCTTGCACCCAGGGAATGTTTCTGTTTGTTGGTTTAAAAGGCCTTTTAATCTGCATCCAATTTTGTCCTAAATATTAAAGCAGCTTTTTCATAAAATGTAGCGTGATGCGAGACATACACATAATTTTACCCTGGCTCAGGCTTTGAGCTAGCTGCTACTGGTAATGGAGTAAGAAGCTGCCATGTGCTGTGCCATTTCAGACTTGTATGAGATGAGAGGCTGAAAGCAGTTACTCTTTGGGTTTTCTGTGGTCAGTGTCACTGGTGTTTGAGTCTCTCCTCTAAAACAGGTGAAAATCCTGTAAAGAATCACACTATCTGTCCCGGCTTCACACTTCCACTGGCCACCCAATGTTGGCTACTGTTAGAGATACTGCACTAGATGGATCTGGCAATGGCTGCTGTTACGGTTTTTATGTCTTTCTGAAGTTTTAGCAGATCATAACTACCTCACATTGTCACAGGCCCCCTTAAGTTGCACCTTCAGTTGAGCTCAGTGGAAAGGCCAAAGGCTTCTTCCCACCATAAGCAATGCAATTGTTCTTGTTGCTTTAAATGAAAGTTGCATTAGATTTTAACACAGAATCTTGCAGAACAAAGAACCTGAAGTGTTTTGTCCTTTTCCAAGGTTATCTTTTGGATCAGACTGAGTTTTTTCAGAGGACAATGATCTCCTTCTAACTACCCAAAGGGGATGGAAGAAAAGTGGTGCTAGTCATGTGAGCAGGGACTCCTCATGTAACAACAGCCTTCCTGAGAAACCAGCGGAGATGAGCACAAAGCTTTTGTGTCAGCTGAACCATATGACATCATCAGGCAAAAAACTTGCAGGAATATATATATATATACACCCTGTGTAAGAAGAAAGCATACTTAACCAAACCTTATCCCTAGGTCTACACACAGAAATGATACTG
This sequence comes from Netta rufina, assembly GCF_964035555.1. Lineage (NCBI taxonomy): Eukaryota > Metazoa > Chordata > Aves > Anseriformes > Anatidae > Netta > Netta rufina. The sequence continues at coordinate 10,415,193 of NC_140128.1, read as the reverse complement.
CTATCCAAGACAGTTAGGCATATAGATCCAAAGGCAGAACAAAGATGCTAGCTAGCATTTCACTGTAGAACTCTAATTATTCCCTTTTTTTTTTTTTTTGCAAAGTACTTGCAGGTTAACTGTAAAAGTTTGTAGTGAGTAGGGTAAATTCTACCTTCTGTCTGGAAGGATTCCAGCCTCAGATGCTTCCTGATGAGTACATAAAGAAGTTTGTCAATCAGTGAAACTATGACGTGATATTGAAATACCATTTCAGAGTCTTGTGGACAGCACACAGAAAAAATGCTGTTGGTTATTTTATTTAGTGTTTGGTTTTCTTTTGTTATGGAGTAGTTATTTTGTATTTCCTCCCAGTTAGAGGGAAAGGTTCACACAAAGTCGAATCTTTGTCTAAATTACATTATCTACATGTTCTCAGGCTTTTTTTGCTGTTTATGATGTTAATTGCAGATGTCAAGGATTCAAGGCTCTGGCATTCTTCTGTCAGCACACAAGAGACTGGTTTCTGAACTCAGATGAACAGCACAAATCCAAAGGCACACTACTACCTGTCTCCAGAGCAAAACTTTCCCATATAAGAAATCATCAGCCTTTGTTCAGCAGTCTTTGCCAAAATCTCTTAATCTGGCACTCAAAATGATCAGTTGGTGGAAACTACTATAACTCCAGTGGCGTACACAAAATATCAGCTGGGGCTTAGAGTAAATCTTGGCCCTAATGAAGTTAATGGCAGAATTCCCACTGATCACAATGGGACCTGAGACAGAATGCGACAGCTGCATATAAACCAGGGCAGACTGGTAACAGCCTTTCAGCTCATTGTACTTCCTTGGAAACACACAGAGGCTTTCATAAGTCCTTTTGTCCACTCCAGCACCTCAAAGGAGATTTAAAATTACCTCGAGGCTAACGCTGAGCAGTACAGATGCAACTGGTTTTTAGTTCTCTGCTGTGTAAGAAAAATAAAAATGAAATGTTGTCTCAAGACTATCTCAGATGAATATTTCATGAACTTTCCAGACAATTAAAATTCTACAAATTACTAATTGGTCAAACATCTGTACGATTTAAAATGTTTTGCAATGCTGTTTAAAAATAAAGAAAAGCATTCTGTTTATTCAGTTAAACATAAAAGTAATTTTGATTTTAAAACCTAGTAAAGGATTTCTTATAAAAGATTTCACTTCAATTTTGATGTGAGCTAACTGTAACAATGCTTACAAAAGTTGAAGAAACTTCCTTTCCCCAGTAACAGTTCTAGCCAAAAAATCCTAGCTCATTTGTTGAAAATTTGACCTTCAGATGGCATGAGGTTGGCAGGATGGGTCACAAGCTGCTTCTGAATTCCTTCCTAAAGCAAGTGCCTTGTGGTGATCTAAAAACATGTCAAGACAGAAGAGAATTGGGTTTAGTAACCCCAGCTGACAGACTAGTCCTCGTGTCGTGTGGCTACTGTACTGAGGGAGGAGCAGCTCAGGACTCCTGGGACAAAACAGACTGAAAATGGACTTTGCTTCAACTGGGTTTGTTAAATGCTTACTCCTCCATCACGCTTGCATAGCCAGTGTTCAGAATGTCTTCCTTGTCCTTTGACTTCTCTGCTAGCAAACTACTTTAGTACCTCTTTACTGAGCTACACCACTTTGTAGTGTTACCTATTTATACCTACAAAATGCATTTTATCTTCCCCTTTTACTACTGTATCTTTGTCTTTATAGCCTGTATCACAGGTGTTTATCCAGCAAGAAGAACAAGGTCAGGGTCGTCTAGTTCTCTTTAAAGTGGGTAACAAAAAGCTATTCTGTTTTTTCTTGATTTAATTATCTATTTTGTGAGGAAAGCTCTCACACAGGTTCTATTACTGTTATTTCGTGTCAGTTGATTCTTGGGGCCATTGTATTGTCTGCTTCGGATATGCCTCCAGGCTGTTTTGGCCTGCTGAGATCTTTTTTTGACACCCTGAGAACTACTGATGGGTTTTCATACCCCTGCGGCAATGCAACCTGTCTCCTTGGCAGCTAAAAATGATGCTGCACTGGTTGGACTGCTCTCCGGCATGGTTCATGTATTCTTTTCTTGGCACGTAATTTTCAACAGGTGTAATCATGCTCTAAGAGGCCCATGGTAGCAGGCTGTACTACTGTAATTGCTTAAAGGAGCTGCTCTTTTAGAAGAAACGATGCTTGCATTGTCATGCTGGCTGCTGATCATTGCCTGGCACCTCTGCCCTCAAGGCAAGAGTCCAAACAACTTGTGAGAAGGCACTTTGCCATCTCAGCAGATGGACATGAGCATAAGCAGCTTAGGGACTATGTCTGCACATCAAGCATAGGCATTGAAGGCATGATTCCTAGCCAAGAATACTGCAACTGCTGTTTATCTTCTGCTTACCAACCAAGAGTTGTTTATCTTCTGCTTACCAACCAAGAGTTCAGGGAATATGTCATTGCTAATTAAGACCTGGGCTGGCCTCAGTTTCAAAGTATAAAACATGACTGTGCAAAACTCGTGTCTGTCTGGCTTGAGTCAGGCAGCAAGTCCTAACAGGGGACGTGGGAGTTACGGGGGTGAAATCTGCACTGGAACTGACCAAAATGGTCCGTGAAGGAAATGATGCCCCAAAATATTGCCATTTCATCAGATCTGGGAAGAGTAAGGGAAGGGTGAACAGGGATACCACTGTTAATATGGGGGTGAATTTATTTTTGCTCAAAAGTAAAACTTGGCCTACAAAGGCATGTAGTTGAAATGGGTTAAAATTTAGACTCAGTATAAGAAAAAATCCTGATTGTAAATTGCATGAATTTATAGAATAACCTGTGAAAGGAAGATTAGAAGCACTTGTGTTTGGCAGTTATAATATCTGAAAGGAAACGCTTCTTCTAAATAGGAAGACAATGTTGCATTCACTAGGAGAAAACCCAGATGACCTAATGGATATTTTTGTCTCTCAGTTCCGTGAGTCAGATAAGATGCTACCTGAGGTGCAGTGGGACTACAAGTCCTAGAACACTTTTGAAAGACTGAGCTAGAATGAAGTGGTTCAGAGGCCTTGTCCTTGTATGCAGAAGGTAAAAAGCAGTCAGGCAACACATTATCTCGACCACGAAGTGACACGCTTCTGCCAGTTACAGGCAACCACAATATCAGACGACAAGATCAATGACATGCTGAAAATATAATGGAAATGCGTTAAAAGAGGTTTTTGATCTTCCAATGTTATCTGAGTTTCAAGCCAAATATCCAGGAAGTACCGCAAAATCTTGCACCCCCTTTACCATTTTACTATTAAAAGTGGTTAGTTTTCCTAATTACTAAGAAAAAGGAAAGAGGTCAAGTACTTGTTTTTCTGATAAAATGGAAGTTATAAATAGATATAAGGAAAGTAAGTGATTAAAAAACACAAAACTAAAACAAAGTGTTTCGCTGCATGATACTTTAATGAATGCTTGAAACACAGCACCCTAACAGAAAAAGCTGGCCACAGAACTGAAAACTCAAAGATCAAGAAGTCAGGACCTAGACACAGCAGACTCCTGAGATGATAATCTCAGGAAACTGATCCCACACCATGACTAATAGGAATAAGTGTTTTACATTATTTTGTGTATTTTTATTTATGCCAATGAAGCTATTTTCATCAAGACTTTATGCTTTTGTGGCAACTGGGGTGCAAGAAACTCAAATATTCTCCAAATCTACACAAATACGAGTATTCAGACAGCCAAGTTTCTACATATTTTATGCTTCCTATACTGTATGCCAATACTAAGTTGGAAATATGTAGCTTGCTTTCCCAGTGCCCTTCATTTACTGCTGTCCATTAGAGAAAGAAACCTACAAGGGAGCAAAGCTAAAGGAAAAGCACAGCACGCACAAGCAGGCGCAGCATGTTCAAACAACCTTCTCTAATGACATGACATAAATTTCATCACTTCAGACTGTTCTCCAGCTCTATGCAAAAAGACAGACAGTATTCAAATGTCTTCACCAAAATGTCTTTCCACAGTTCTACCATTTCTCAAAAGCAATATATTCCTGACTGCTACTTGCATTATCACTGTATTTGTATCTATATCAATATTGGAATTTGTATTTTTTATTTCTGTGAGAGGGCCTTCATAAATAGGAAGAAAATTTATCAGAAATTCTTTTGGTAGTATCATTAAATGTTGCAAGGCCATCACATCGCCTTGCATCATTTCATGTGATAATGCAGATATGTTGGAATACAAAATAAATTAGAAGAAATATGCAGTTCTACCCTTCGCTGTTTGTTACTGTTCACTTTTTCCTACCATGAATATTTAAAGTCTAACTCAAAATATAGTAAAGTTAGAATTTGCTCAATGAAATAACTTCTTATCACTTGTAAGTCACTTGGTTTTCATTTGAATATCCTGTATGCCAGTTGGATTAGTGCAACGCATCTTCTCATACCACATTGCAGTGCAGCCAGAACCCCTTAAAATACCAACAGAGTCAATTAAATGGATATTCTCTGCTTACATACAAAATGTAGGTCAGCTATCAAGTTGAAGATGATACATTAGCCTTATCCTCTCCACTAGTTGGCAGAATATCCAGTCTGGGGAGAGTTGATTTGGAAGAAACGTAGAGAAAGATTGCTTTCTGTCACATAACACAAGTACAAGGTAGAATTACGGGGTTTTGTAAGGAATTTTCTCGAAGATGAGCACTGAGCAGCATTTGAAAAGTATCAGGGAAAACAAAACCTTGAACAAAGTAACCTGTAGTTGAACAGCAACCAGCTCTAGATGGCACAGACAATGAAAATGTCTATTACCAAAGTAGTACTTCTCTTTTTTTCCTGTTTTGTCTTTATTTATTTATTTATTTATTTATTTATTTTCCCCCTCTTCCATGGCATCAAACACAAGGCTAACAAGGAGAGGAAGCACCTGCAAGTCAGGCATTCTGCAGTCAAACTTGCCCTCACAAGCTTCTGGCTCTCTGAAAAGTCTCCAGATACTTGCCTAAGGTGCCACGGCTGCACAAGCAGTGCACAATGATGGTGAGGTACCTTAAAGAAGCTTAAAATGCATGCATGGTACTAAGGCTAGACACTACTGTTCTGGTTGTTCTCAAGGTAATTCAGTCCTTCTTCTTCTCTCCCGCTTCTTGTTTTCTTGCGAAATGTTCAGTTTTCAAATGTTCTTGAAAATTGTCTACCCTCTCACATATTCACTTACTTCCTCTCTGAGGCTTGCTGCAACTATTCACCTTGTCTTCCATTTCACCAGCCCTTTTCTAGCGTAACCATCCAGACCACCTATTTCTATCCTGCATAAAAATCCTTGTATTTCCAAGCTCCAGCAAAGCAGCTTTTGCATAGCAGCTCTCATCTGAGACTCTCACTGCCTACCTGGAAATCAAGAGAGCTAAACTCCTGCCAAACTTGCACTATGGAGGATTCATATGGCCTCCCATCACTAACCTCAGGCCTCATGTCCCCATTCACAGAGATTCCTTGGAAAATTGCCTTTTTCTTGTGTAAACTGTTTTCTCACTGTCCACCTCCATCACTGTGATGCTCACTTTTTTTTTGTGAGCAGAGATCTGCCAGCAGCACTGGTGCAGCCAGTGCAAGGCCAGGCAGGCTGGAGAGGAGCAGCAGAGGCTGCCTGTCCTCACCCAGCTACTGCCACAAGGAGGGAGCACGCTGGAGCCTTGGGTCCTCTGTGTGCCCTCTTCCTCCAGAATGATTAGCCCCCCGTGGCTACTGTCTGCTTTTCACATGGCTGCCATGAAGAGGAAAGAGGGAAGAAAAATTGAAAGGTAGAGTAAATAATCAGATGGTCTTTCCTTGGGCCTACTTACTGAGGATATATTTCAAAAATTTATTCTGTACTATGGAGGAAGGCAGGGAAGGAGCTGCTTTTTGAAAGCAGCTGTTAGAGGAAACACTAAGCAGAAGGATGTATTTGAAATGCGACCCTGACCTACTCTGCGCTTCACATTTTGCAGGAAAGTGCTTTTATCTACTGCAGATCCACAGATTTTAGCCTTTTCCTGAAAGAAAGGGTCTGTGACCTGTCTTTGAAATAGCTAAGCAGGGACTATTCTTTTTCCCTTTAAAACATAGTTGAAAGGGGAGATGATGAAACAGCACTGAATAAAATATGAGTCCTTGGAGCAGAACTCAAGCTATCCATCTATCACGTAGTGCCCCTGCCCATGGAGCTATGTTCATATTCCTATTATCTTACTGGCCCAGTCAATCTTGAGTCCTTTTCAATAGAGCAATCCAGAGTCACCAGAGTGGCCGGAGAGCACTGCCCATGCATATACCCCATTAACCACAGGCTACAAAACCAGGCAAGAAAATGGGACACATGGGTCTGAACTCCGTAAGACAGGAAAGGAAGGTGAAACTAATTCTTTTGCAATGACAGACTACTACAAATAAGGGAAAGAGTAGGGTGAGATGATCTTTTTAAAGGAAAATGACACCTCCTACTGCATTTTGTCCGATCTTTCCAGTTCACAAGGCATGTAACTAGGTCGGATGCCTTTTGAGACTTAATCACAGGTTGATCTAATTACTGATTCTTGAACGTGAAGCCCATCAAGCCCAAGTTATGAATTCATTGTTACTGCAGGTTGGTATCTGGACAAGGCTGAGTAAGTGTGAACTCTGGCAGAAGAGGGAACAGAAACGTACTGAAGTATAATCAGTTGTAGCTACACTCTGAAAGTCAACGGCAGTCAAAGGGCCAGCATTCAGATCCTGGACATACAGAAGGAAAACCAAAGGAGTTCCTGGCATGTTTAATCTCATTAGAAAAAAAAAAAAAAAAAAAAAAAGGAAGAACTGAAAAAGGGAAAACATATAATAAAAATGACATCAGTAAACCCTTTTAAGTTTATTATCAAGTGTGGTCAAGCAAAGCAAGTACAACGTGAAGTGCCGGTTCACTAGATAATGTTAAGTAAATTCTTGGTTCAAAATTCTACTGGGAACAATAGTCATGAGGCACTGCCACCTACTGCAGATGGTTACGAAGAACCTTAATAGAGGAACAGGCTATGAAACCTTTCATCTTAATAACACCTACCTGCTGTCTTATGGTCTACAAAAAGAGACATAAGAGTTCTCCACAATAAATTTATTTAGTAGAAAAGAAAGAACTGCTACTTGCTACAGACTTCTGGCTGATTTTTCTTTCCACTTGTCTTTGTTGCCATTTCACTCCATTTGTTCTGGAAGTATTTGCTACTGGAGAGCAAAAATATTGTCTTTACTGAAGCAAACCAACAGCTCATGTAGTTTTATGCCCTGTCCTTGGTAGTGGTTGGTATAAGTTACCTCACATAGAACAAGATGGAAGAATTACAAGGAATACAAGAAATTCTAATTGAAAATTCTGATTAGCAGGCTCAATAAAAAGAATTCTGGATTAAGCTCAAGATGAATATGCTCTGAAACATCATGATTTATGATTTAAATTTATAATTTAAATATTGTATCACATTAATACATCAGTTCTTTCTAATTTTAGTTCTAGTAGCTTGGTAATACTGGGACCATTTCATCTCACATATTCCTAAGCAATATTTCACTCCTGTATTGCTTTCTCCTAGTTCAGCAGGCATGAGTTAAACTGGTTGAGAAACAGGCTGCTTCCCACCTGCTACCAACTAGTGTGATCTAATATGTTAATTATCTTAAAAATCTAGCATTGAAGAGTTTTTTAATAATGAGATAGAGAACCATTACCACTAGTTTTTCAAGTTAAACTTTTTTTTTTTTTGGCTCATGGTCTGGTCTAATACTCTGAAGCACGCTGACTTCAGTCTTGGAACAGCAAGCCATTAGCTTTTTGTTTAACAGCTATCTGTCTTTTTTGGTTTAGATTCCCAAAGTCAGATGCAAATCCCTCACACTGCTTCCCTTCCTCTTGACTGCTCTGCTCAGATAAATTTCCCCTCACACCACCTCCACCTCCGTTATGCTCTCTAAAGCAGAAATGAAGCACGGATTTGTAACATAAGCAGTAGGTCTTCGTTCTGGTTAGCCCAACACAGGCAGTAAGGCAAATGGCTTTTGCATTCTGTTCAACATCAATGTTTTTGAGAACTGATTTGTCCCCACACTTACTTCCGTTCTTCTGGAATTGTGAAAAATCAGTAGCCTTGATTAGGTATTTTGTCAAATAGGTTTTGATGAGATGAGTAGCTGTAAGGATATTCGACTAGTTCTGCATCTGTGCTCTCCAGCAGAAACAGCTCATCAGCTTAGCTCATATATTTCAGCAGAAAGAGCAGGATGAAATGTCAGGAGGCTGTGCTGGATTATATGCAAGTGTTCCTGACCTGATTCACTTTAATTTTTATTTTATTTATTTATTTATTTATTTTATCCTTTAAGGCAGTATGCTTCAGTAAACATAATATCTTTCATAACTATTTTGGAAATTGCAAATATCTCTTCTATGAAGCACTGTGAAAATTCACTACATCACAAGCCTTACAAAGAGATGCTGAAATAAAACATCTTTCATTAAAAGTGCATTAGGTGCTAAATGAATCTACAAAACTATACTCACAGACCCATACATTGCCCATATGGGGAAAGAGATATATAAAGTTTGTGGCTGGCAATCTGTTATTGAAATGGAACATTAATGTAATAGAAAGTATCTGCTTGTATCAGCAAGACTACCATCATAAACTTTACAGAGTAATCTCTTGCTGTTAATAGCATTTCACAGGAATCACCGCAGACAGAACAGAAAACATATCCTCTAGAGAAATACACAGCAATATCCAATGGATAGTCCTTTCTCTTAAATGAATTTAATGCAACCTTAGAGAGAAGATTATTTTTAAAAGTTCAACACTCAAATTTGATTCCACATCTCAGATCCTCAAAATATGATGGTAGGGTACCAATCTGATCCAGATTTAAAAACAAAACAAAACACTGAAAGCACAACACTGATATCTAGTATATAAGGAGGAAAAGTTCTCAGGCATGGAGCTTGGTTTCTCCCCCTTGTCTCACTATTATGGAACTTAATTTATACTGGATGTGCAAATTCAACTGAAATCTCCAAGCCAAATCCTTAAACTGGTACAACACAATTACTGTTCAGACGTAAATGACATCAAACTAACAATATGAGCAAACAGGGAGTAAAAATAATCACAGTGTGAAGGGACAATTTGCTTAACTATGTCATTTCACTAGGCAAATAAAGTTCCAGGTTCCATTAATATCGGTGAGAGCAAAGCTCCAAGTGGCATTTAGTAATATGCTTCTTAAAAACATATCATTTTTATTCTCTTGGTTTCTGAAATAATTGAAGATTCTTTGTCTAGATGTTTTGTTTCATCCTCTATCACTGCAACACGTAGCTGGAAAAATATGTGATGTCTAAAGGTCGGGCTTCATTTACACTTCATAAATGAAAGGTGGATAATGGGCTATTCTGCCCACTTCAAGATGGGAATTCTTTTCTATTTTACTGTCTCCAGGTCTGTGGTTCTTCATGCTTAAAAACCACTGTCATTCCTAACAAACATTTTTTTTCCTTTCTCACTAAACATTCTGTTCTGAGCATGTTCTACTCAATGAAAGAGAGGAGATAAACCCTCCGTAAAGCCATTACAATATTTATTTGGGTACTGGAAAATCGGTTTTAAAAAGTTTAATTGCAGTATAAAACGTGAATCTATCAAGCCTACCAGTAGGACAGTATCCCCCTGGAAACTGCAAGAAAATTGGTTGAAGCTCTTTTATTTTTATTTTTATTTTTTTTTGGCACAGAAAATTATTTGTCATTAGTTTGAGATAGATTCTTAGGATTCATATGGGATAAAGGCAAAATTAATTAAAGTCCTTGATAAAATTAGTATTAAAAGTAAAAGTAAAAAAAATTAAAAGTAAAGCAGTTTCACTGGGGAAGCTGAGGAGGGCCATGTGAGACATGGAGCACCCCAAAGGCACTGACAAAGAACTTGCATCTGGGTCTTCCATTCTGCTAGCCTTTCCCCACTCTTTAACTGTTTTGCCATTTCTGCATGCTTATTTATATAAATCTAATTTTTAGGTGTATATTAGATCCAAATGCTGATGACAGAATTTATATACTTTTTTCAGGATTATGAGTTCCCCCAGCTTTCTGGGTATGAAAAATAAGGAACTGCATAGGTGAGTACTGCAACAACAGAAATCTCCTCAAGAATCTACCCCCCGTGACTCAGTTCTGTGCTGCCTGAGAAAGGGCACAGGTCAGGTTATTCTACAGAACAAAACCTCATAATAAAAATGAATTTTTTTTTTTGGCCATATAAATCACTATTGCCTGAGAAAGAAAGCAAATTGTAATCTCTAATTGCAGGTTGTCAGAACCAAGTGTTTTTCACAGTTCAGTATAATTGGAAGCAGTACTGCCAAACTGTACCCTCTTCTAAAAATATGTCTTTACTGTCTCCTTTTTTTGACTTTGAAAACACCGAAAAGCCTTTGTCTTATTAATAGAGCATACTTTTTCAGAAGTACAAAGTACATATTTGTCCAGAGTATTTCTAGATTAAATTTCAGGACACTCATAAATCTGTATTAGAAAATACCCAGGCAAACAGCTAAAGTATGATTGTATGGAATGCTTCAGAGTAATTAGCAGATTAAGCAACACTTTTTTAAAAGGCTAAAATCAAATTTAATCTAATCAAACTCAATTCAACTGAACTTCCAAGAGGAAAGGATAGGTGCGTGGTCCAGCTAACTGTCTTCTTCATTTTTTTAAAGGATTTTCAGAAATACGGATATAACTTAGAGACTCACACTCCAAAGCCACTGAGCTCTTGGAAAAGCCATTTACAGTCAAATTTTAATACGCAGTTTAATGACTTAGGAATGTAAATTGTCTTTTTGAAAGTGAGGTAGGCACTTACATGTTTAACTCTTCTAAAAATATAAGTGACTCAACATAATAATTCCCCTATTCGCATGCATATAAGCAAAGTAAAATAAGCTGTTTATTTTTAAAGAACAGAATTCTTGCAAATGACAACTATTCTTCGATTTTCAAGCAAAATAGAGAGACTATGCATACTTTCAGCAAACTATTTTTATACTGGAGTCTGACATTATTTTAGCTTGTAGTGTGTTAAAGGTATTTTTTTTCTCTCATGTAATTTGGGCAAGATCACTTCCACAGCTGTGGGCAGTTTGTAGCAGACTTTTCAAAGAGCATCAGAAACAATCCAGAAAATCTAAATCCTTGTTATGAAAATGTTTATATTTAGAATCAGGGTGAATAGTTTAAATAGCTATTTCCACAGAAAGGAACTGCCAGAAAATTAACAAGAACACGGGCAATACTTGTGTGTGCACTGCTTGCTAGCTGGGAGATAGAACAGCTAGCAAGATAGAACAGATATGTTAATTTCTTTCTACTGTCCCATTCCTTGATAGTCAGCCAAAATCTTAGCAGCAAAACCCTACTGCCCTTCTGCCAAGTAAAAGGGCTGCAAAGGAAACAGTGCATCCAAACCTGTATTTTCTTCCCTTGCTAAGCTGTATGATAAAAGGCCTGACTCACTGCTTTCTCAGCCTCAATGTAGAACTGCCTCCTGAGGACGTGCCTTTCAGTTTTGCTTTTTCCTTGCATCCAGAAATATTGTCAGTGCCTTAGTTTCTCAAAAAGGTCTTCCATCAGCTAAATATCTCAGAAAACATTCAGCAATCTGCATCAAAAATTTTTGGGCACAATTACTTATTTGAGCAAAGACTTTCCTTTTTCTTCATTTTGGACACAGCTGTGCAGTAGGGGCCAAACTATATTAATTGTCCTTCACCTCTTAATACTGTAACTTTAAAGAGTCATTTCAGAGATCTGGGTGTTTCCATCTCTGTCAAGCCTATAACAAGCTATTATTCTGAATTAATAATAATAATAATAATATTCTGAATTAAATAATAACAATAACAATAATGATAATAATAAAATCCTGCAAAGCACAACAGCGTGGGAGGATCTAGCAGATCATTAAAGATGTAGTTGAGACAATAATACAAATATACCAACTAGTCTGGTTCAGTGAAATCACACTTTATTTTTAGACAGTATTATGTTTCTTCTCTAAAAGAACTGCACTTACCTAATCTGCTGATAACCTTTTCCCATTTCATAGAACGCATACATTGTGATAAACTAATAGCAGTAAACATAGGGGAGTTTGGAGGAGAAAAACATAGGACATACTGTTTTCAAACTCAACAGGAATGCTCAAAGCACTACGTAATTTACCCATGCATAAAAATACACACTACGGGATCCTAAACTTGTAAATAAATGTTATTGAAGAATATTCCTGAGAGAAAATGTGAAAACAACTGGTTGCCAATAGTGTATTTAAATCAATGAGCTGCTGCAGTATTGGAACTTAATGATGCTTGTGCCCTTTCTGACATTACAGTGCTTGTCCTCCTTGCTTTGCCTGATCAGAGCCCGCAAGCTTTGCTGTTGCTGTATTTCAAGCTGCTGATGAAACAGCCTGAAGAAGACTGGAAACACCTCTTTGAAATGCACAGCGGGATCTCTCAAAAAAGAACAAACAAAATTTTGACAAAACTGCAATACCAAAAGCAAGAGAAAAAAATATGAGCATTATGAGCAGAAACATATTTTGATATCTGGGAAATACTAAAACATGATTAAAATGGAGGACAAACTATCATCAAACAAACAATATGGACAAATACGGACAAAAGTCCACGCATAGGTATAATACTCCCCTAACTAAAAGCCGATAGTTTTACTGATGCCCTCGTGTATCTAGCTTCTAAAATGACGGGAGAGCAACTAACCCTGATTCTTTGCCACAGTCTACATTTAGAGATGTAGGAGTCACTTTAAAGTATTTCAGTTACAGAAAATTATTTAGTGAAAGTGCCCAGCAAAATTCTTCTGTCTCAGAAGAAAGGCTGGAGGTTGAGGGAACAGAAACTGATGATTTCAAGCTGATCCTCTCAAACGGTGAGGGTGACGGAGCACTGGGACAGGCTGCCCAGGGAGGTTGCGGAGTCTCCTTCTCTGGAGATATTCCAGGCCCGTCTGGACACCTGCCTGGGCAACCTGCTCTAGGGAACCTGCCTTGGCAGAGGGATTGGGAATGATGATCTCTTGAGGTCCCTTCCAACCCCTACAATTCCGTGGTTCCATGTGGTGATTTTATGGTAAGGAAAAAAATAAATAAATAGGAGGTCTTCCACAGCACTGTGCTACCTGAAAATTAGGACACTTTCTCAGAAGGTTTTGTTGCTATTTTATTACTGGTGACTTTTTGTTGAATACACTGTGCAAAAGATGGAGCAGTGTTCTATAAAGTCTGTCACAAAAAGCATTCCCAGCCAACGCTGGTTCCGTTTCAGGCAAAAAGATTAAGCAGCACCCCACCACTCTCCCTTGCTGCATTCAGAGCTCTCACTACGGAGCTTTCTCGCCAAAAACAGCGCTCTAGACACAAACGTTTTCCCTCTTTCAGCTTCTTTCTGCTGCGGTACACCTGCAGGAGGCTTTGCAGAAGAGACGATACCACACAGCGCTCCCCACACGAGCCGCTGCCCCTCAGCGGCCGCGGCGCCCTCAGAGCCCGGCCAGGCGCGGGCCGGCCCCGCTGAGGCGGCGGCGCCGGGGCCCGGCGCGTGGTGACAGCGGCCCCTGGCGGCTCCCCGGGCTGCGTGGCCCCGGCCGGGCCCCGCTTCGGGAGCCCCGGAGCACCGGAGCCGGTCCCGGTTTGCCCCGTGCCGGCAGCCAGCGGGGCCCAGAAGCCGGGTCCCGGCAGCCGGGCACCTCGCCAAGCGCGCTGCCGGGGCGCACGGCCAAAGGAGCGGTGTGGGAGGCCCGCGCGGTGCCGCCATTTTGTTCCGCTGGGGGCGTGAAGGGATAATAAAGATTAAAAATCCTAAACTTGATCTGACAGAGTAAGCGTGAGGTTTGGGCGCTGGAAATAGTCCCTCATGGGTTTCCTTATGAGGATGGCTGCTACCTAAAACACAGCTCAATGAAATAGAGATTTAAATCGTCGCAAGGCTTGACTTCTGGCAGGACTGCTTTCACTTATAAAAAGAACAGAACAAATTTCCCAAAATGTTTAATGTCAGTACTTGCAGTTCTCCTATAACAGCAGGAGGAAAAAAAAAAATTGTCTAATGCCCAAAAATGACATCTGTGAAAAAAAAATTTGTGCTAAAAAGGATGAAAAGAACATCTAGTACAGTTTATTCTCAGAAATGCCCTTAATAGACTAAATTTACACCATAAAACTGCTTTTCTACCCAGTTTGTATAATAAAGAAATTTATGTTATTGACACTAGCGCTAAACTAGCTGTGTGCAGTATAGTAAATCACAGTCATGCTGTGCTAAACAGATGGACACATTTCTGTACGCGCTGGGGACTGTATCAGTTAGCCATCTGAGAAAGTCTTATCAGCACATTTATCCCTGTCATCTAACCTTCGTTTAAAGGCATCGCTAAAATCAGTAGCCGAGATTTAAAAGGTTCAGAAAGAAAACAGGTCATCAGAACACCGATCTGTTACGCAGCCCATGCCAGGTATCTCTTTCCACAGATTAGAAACTGTTGCTGCAGGCAGCCAGCCACAGCCTGCATTCAAGTAGCAGCCATCTTCCCAGAGCAGCATCTGAAATTTCACTCGAGGAGGCACACAGTAGAGTCAACCAAATTAACATTTTCACCATTATTGACACGACGAGATTTATTACTCCCTGTTCAATTTAAAAAGATTCCCCGGGGAAATTTTTAAGGGGTGCTTGCTTTATTAGTTGTTATTGAGTTGGACCATTTGATGGCTTGTGTGGAATGTCTGAATAACAAAATCCATGCCAGAAAGGGATCAAGAGACCCCTGGTGACTGATATGGAGGACATTGATTTGATTTTAGCATGATGCATTTAGTTTCCATTGTTAAAAGAATATAGCAGATTAATTTATAGAGTGAAGAGTAACCATATGAGCCATATACACAAAGGAGTCTGTCTAGGGCTGCTGCTAGGGCTGCTGCTAAAGCCTCTAGTCTTAGAGTGCACACAGCTCTTGCTCCCCCGGTAAGCAATAAATTTTGGTAAGATTGCTATAGAGATGGATTACTATGGAGAAGAAGCACTAGGGATGAACCCTAAAACTTCTACATTTGATATTCACGGAATCATTCCATTAATATATTATAGTGGATGTGAGGTAGGAAGAAAAATAAAGACAGAAGAGGAAGATTTCTATCTTCTTAGAGCTCATGAATAATTTTCTTCTAGCAAAAATATAAAGAAATCATGAAACATTCTTGTATAATAAGGATACTGAAACAATAGAAGTGCTGAAAATACAGATATGGGATGAATTAGAGTCATACAGTCGTGCAATCTAAGAGGTATTCTTGGCATTAGAATACAAACCACAAGGCTAGCTAACAAAGTAACATTACACCGATAAGACTGGAACTATTTTCTTTTTCTGAGCGATTAGGAGAAAAACAGAGTCTAAGACAGTGGAGAGAGGAAAGACCGTGAGCATAATGAATTCATCCAGACACTAAAGCTCTTATAGGACCAGGTACAAAGACACCACTTTCCTTTAATATGCTGATAAAATGAAATTTTAGAAAAGCGGCAGTGCATCAAGTTTACCTCCTTCAACAACATCATTTGCTAATTGCCATAACCCTAAAGTCCTTCATTTCAGATTTAGCCATTACAGTCATAAGTCATATATATCACTGCTACCAAAATGCCTCTCAATCTCCCAAGAAAGGACTGGTGAATATTCCTGTGACACCAAGAAACAATAGGAAGTAGAGGGACATAATATATGCAAAGATTGTTGATATCAACTCCACTAAAGCTTAAAATAAATGATGAAATTTTTTTAAAAGGACTTAAGACACATCCCTAAAAATGCCTTAGAAAGTATGAGCTGTTTCAATTACAGGTGAAGTTGCTGCTGGATGGTCAGCAGCTATACAGGTTCTCGATGAAGAACTGGATTGAGACCCCTCTACCATGGTTCCAAGCTAACCAGAAATTCCCTAGCCCCATATACTTACTTTCCTCCCTGACTCTGCCTCTGGTGAAGTGATGGTGACCTGGCTGATCATCCCTGCAGCTTAAATTCTGATCGCTGAGGTTGAAAAATTTACTTGTGAACACTTTATTCACTCTGTGATTATTCTGGGGCACATCAGATCTGCATTATCTGATCTTAGGAGTTCATCTGAGGCTTAATATGAATTGATCATTAACCCAACATCTGTGCTGCATACTGGGCTTTGGCAAAAAAGCATGCCAGGCAAACATTCAGATCCTACAAACCAAAGGAAGCCAGAAATCTGTTTCCCTAAGCACACCAAGGTTACTCAGCAGGAATAGTTTTTGTCCCACTGTTTTTCTACCAGACTATACTTTGCTGTGTACAGCTACTGTAATTATACTTAATCCTCTCTGTGTTACATATGCTAATGTAATTTTCTGTACTATGTTTGAATCATCCATAATTCACTCCTGTTTTCTAACAAAGCATAACAAAGCTTTATGCCCGTGGGGCTGGAACATGGAGTGGGTTTTCCAATGTAACAGATGAACACCTGAACAGGTAGATTAGAGTCAGTTTCCTTATCTATGACTGTGTCGCTGACAAGTCTACAAAACAAAACCATTTTAAGAGCAAGAGATTCCACGGGGTAGGATATATTTACAAGCAATAACTCTGACTCACCATTTCTGGCGATCTGGCATTTCTCCATTGTCAGGTTAATAACCTGATCATTGGCCTACACCACTACCTTGTAGTCATTTTCTGTTATTTTGATTAGAACAAGATAAACACTTTAGTTCTATAACAGAAAGAGTCTCAAGAAAAACTTCTTGCTAAAAGCATCACCTTTACATGATTAACTTTCCTGATGAAAATCAATGTTGGACTGTCCCTGCTGAATTTGAATAGATATGTCTGTTGTTTCAGGTCTGAGACCAAAAAAGTCAGTAAGTCATCAAATCTCTAAAGCAGTCAGCAAATATCTAAATGGTCACTGAAACAGACGGAAAATTATCGCAATGTGCTCCCCAAATGAGAGCTCTGCATATCTTCATAACAGAAGTCTGGTGAGTCTGCCTGCAGAAGTACTCTATGAGGTGCTGCAGTGCAATTCCATTCATTACACACTCTCAGATAACTGTGACAGAGAGACAAAGCATGAATACTTCTCAAAGAGCACTTAACAATGAAGCAAAGGAAGAACACACTTCTTCACATTAAACCAAATCAAAATACCATGTTCAAAAACCTAGCCTCAGATGACTAAACACAGCAAATTCAATGATCGTATTATGGCAAATTACAGCCATGGGTACCATGCAGCAAGAAGTATCCTGAAACCAAGGAGCAGCACATAAGATCAGCCTCACTGAAAGAATGATTGATTGCAAGCAAAGGAGAAAGAAATTACACAGAGTAGCTTTTCTGGGGACAGTATTCTTCTCTGCGCTTTTTAAATCCAAGACAAAGCCTCTAGGAATTCAAGATACTAATTTAAAAGAAATGAAAATGATTTCTACCTTGCCATAACAAACCCTTATATAAAAACATTTCCATTCACTCTGTAATGCCTAAAGACCTTCACAATGATATTTGTTTTCTGGTTGATTCTCCTCGTCTAAGAAAGAAAGAGATACATTGCTATCTAAAAATGAATGCTTCTGACAGGCTTGGTTCTCTTTCTCGATTACATTACAACAGTAACAAAAACCCTGAACCATTAACTCTAAAGCAAAATTTATCTAAAAGTGAACCAACTAAGTATTTCAGGATTAGGTCCATAGAATTACACCATCATTAGATTCAAACAGATTAATATTTATTCACTGTGAAAAAGTGTTAACGCTTCCGAAGTGACTATGCTGGGAACAAACTATCGGTATTAGTAACAGTCGATAGTAGTTTGATGCTGAAGCAGTTTATATTTTCAGATGTAAAATACCAAGTACTTGCAGACAAAGAGACAAGGGTGCGTCCTGAGAGCCATAAACCAGTTGCTGCTCCCCAAGGGTAACTGCCGAAAGCCAAGAGATCATTGTGAGGGCACCTAACCCTGAAACGAAAAACCTCTGTTTCAGACAGAAGGGAACCTAGTTTTGCTAGGCAGGAAAAGGGAGAATATGTGGCTGTGCGGGAAAAGAAGACCTCCCGTGGAAGCAGCAGAAATGCTGTACTGTTGCCAGTACCTTCACTTCCTTCTAAGGGAAAACACTGAAAGACTGAGAAGAGGTAAGGATGTTCAGAGCTGGCTGGGAAGAGAATGATAAACAAACCTGAGTGCTGGAGGGAAGACTGATTAAAGCAGGAATTAAAGAAAGAGGGATATCAGAATCAAGTGGAAGGGGAAGAGATCTGGAGGTGGGAAAGAAGAGCTAGGTAGTACCAGAGGGACAAGATGAGAGAAGAGAGGTAGAGAATGAAACGGCACTGTGAAGCTTAGTTACTTGCCAGAGGAATCTTTGTTAAAAGAAAAAAAGAAAAAAAAAAAAAGGAAAAAAAAAAAGCTATGGCTTCACTGATATAAAACACTGTACACATGATACAGCAGTAAATCTGCATGAATTACTATTCAAATTACACATAATTTTCACTCTGTGTAGAAGTGTGAGATGTAACAGGAAAAGAACAAAATAAGAGCTGTGAAGTGTGAAACAAAGTAGAGAGGGGAGGACTTGTTTTCTCAGGTTATATTTTGTATATACAGAGCAAAACATTTTCACTCTGAAAAAATAAGAAAAGCAATTAAAAACAAAACAAAACAACAACAACATAAAGTACTCATTAAAAAGAGTACCTCAGTATTACCCTTGTCCATGTAGGAGCTGTAGAGTTTAATGGAGACTGAATACAGACTATAAACTACATTATACATGTGTGTCTCTCTCTACTTGTTAAATTTCTATTAGGAAGTACTTACACTGTTTGTAAGTGTTCACAAATGAGGTATGAATACTTCTTTTTAAATTGTATTTAGTTTTGATTTTGTAGAAAGAAGAGTATGTACTATACTTCCCACACAATTACAGAAGCCTGAGAAAAATGGGGGTGGGGAAACACATTGTGAAATATATTTTTGTTTATTTATGCTATGGAAAGGGAGTTTTATATTCCTTGAATTTGATGTGGAATTACAAACTGTGTCATAGGTTCGCTAATGTTGTTTTACCTAGGAACTGTTAGACTGAATGTGAAGTAATTCAGGTTTTTGGATAACCTAGATAGGTATGTGCTGGGAGAGATCAATACACGAACTTCAGTAGGAGTAAAGAACTAAGCTATAGTTAGGTTACTCTGGCAGGAGTTAAATACAACACCAGTATGGACCATAATGCCAAGGTAATTGTGAATCCCCTACCTCTTCACAATTCCTGCTGGTTACTTTGCATTTTGAAACAGCAAAATGGGGCTCCAGCCAAGCCATTTGTTTGGATTTGGCTCAGATATGTTTACGCCCCGCTGAACCAACTGATTTCACTGGCAAATTGATAGTAGCTTGAAACATATCACTGGGAATTATTTGTTGCACAAAGCTGAGCGCAGTTGGCCGAGTTCACAATAGGTGTAATAAAGCTAAAGAAAATCTATCACGTTTTTCATACAGCTCACACAGGACCCTATTTCCTGACATACCCCTTAACAGCTAGCTAAGCAACTTCTGAGATGTATAGTATAAAAACAAGAAACAGTGCTCCTGTTGTTAATAATTTTATCAATCAAACTGCAGTTGATAATCAACGGACTGTTTCTATAAAAGTAATGATCAGTAGTGACAAGGGGAACTGTTCTGGAACAGCAGCTGATGATATTGCTTATCCCATCACCGTCTAAGCCCATTTTTTTGTCCAAATTAAAACCAGCAGTGGAATGGTCAGCAATACCAATCCACACAGGGAAAATTTTAAATCTAGTTTCTCATATAGCATATAGTCACGGCGATCACATTCAATGTACCACGTAATCATGGTGGAGAACATGACTGTGTTTCAGTTTCTCATGAGAGAAAAGCAATAGAAAAAGTCACAGCCCACAGTCACAGTCCATGCCCCAGCTCTAAAAACATCAAATGACACCAACAAGAAAAAAAAAACAGGGAATATTTATGGAAGATGTGCAAAATGGGTTTCTCAAAACAGAAAAGAAGGGCATGGAATGATGACAGTATTGAAGACTGCAATAAATTTTGGGAAAGAACTGTGCAAAAGTTGCTGGTCTTTGGAAAAGGAAGCTCGCTTGTATGAATTAGTAAACGTGCCAGAGTAAAGCAATACGAATAATCACTTCTCTACTATCAGATAACACTGCTAAAGAGATTAGTGTTCGTAAGGCTTAATTAAAGCAAGTGCTGTAGCTGATGTTGACCCTGACAACGTATGCAATTGTGCTGAATTAGAGAATATGATCACCAGTCTAGTGACAAAGCATGATCTTGAAAATGAATTCAAAACAAAGGTTACAAGATGTTTGGATAAAAATATTATAACAGAATAACAAGAGATTTTAAACATGAATCCTGGAGTATGCATACAGAAAAATAATAATAGACTCTTATTCCATTAGCATTTCTTTAGGGCTATGGTATGGAGATACTAAATCATAAGTGGACAGACAGATTTTCTTAAAATTATTTTTAAATAGCACATATGCTCATAAGTGCAAGAAAAAAAATGCTTTGCCTGTTTCAGTTTTCATTTGAGTATGACAAGAAGAATGTGAGGAGGATATCAATTTTACAAACAGAAATGGAGGGATGAAGCTTAATAACATCATTACCTTGTGAAAGTACAAAGGAAATGAAGAAAAAAGCTGCTGCAGACCAAGGAAAAGTTAGCTAATACGCATAGAGCTTCATTGGATAATGATTGATAAGAGCAGTGATTACTGACAGTTTTTAAAATTGTCATTCTATTTTAATTCTTGAGATGTCAGACTCAGAAAAATTAAATCACATCAGAAACCACAGACTTATTACTAAAAGGCTGATTTTTATGAAACACAAGAATTTTAACAGATTAACTGAAGTCCACTCTATTAACTCAAGGCAGACAAGTTTTAGCAGAATGCCATGCAAAAATGGACCGAGAACAGTTGTATTTACAGTTACTGCACAAGGTTTTGATTCTAGTACCCAAGATCACTGAAAATTAAAGAGTAAATGACCTTGGCATTCATATTAGTATTATTATTCAAAACTTTTATCAAAACATGCAGAAGTGCTCTGAACTGAAAAATGAAGTAGCATCATTGACTTACTTAATGTAGGAGTGGATCAGGACAAGCCAGTGCTACCTCTCCTATTTAAAGTCACATTCATTTCTCTAATGCACGTTCTAATGCTCTAATTCTCTAATGAGGCAAGGCATGCGGCTTTCCACTATGGTATTTTCTTGCCTCTTTTCACATTTGAAGTATGAAACACAAGACCTTTTAAAATGAGGAGAAAAAGAAATGATAAATGAAATTCTTCCATATGTACTAAGTACTTGGAACGATTATCCAAGAGGACAGACTTAGAAGTCACAACTAGTTTGTCTTCTGATAAACAATACAATTCACAAGAACTGTGTTACAGACAATAGCAGTAATCTCAAGAAAACAGATTTGACTTTTATTAGAGATGACAGAGCTCTTCTTATGAATTCAACACTTTAATAGGAAAGTAGAATTAACATTCTAAGAGACAGCTATAGAAAAAGTGTTCAAATATCAGATTCGCTGTACCGAAATTACTGAACTCTGCACCGGCCTATTTGTGTTACACTTCAGTATTCCCACTTGAAGCCAGAGCTAAACAGCATTAAAATATTTTATGGTTGGCCCTCATAGGCCTATTAGAAGCCAGAGGAAACACAGTAGCATCTTGCATTTTGAGAGCTTTCCTCCATTCCCCCGAAATTTAAAATACATTGTCTTCCCAGACAATGAAAGTTTCAATTTGATATCTTTCTTATTTATTGCTTTGACTTTTTTTTTTTTTCACTTTTCATCAGTCTCTGCTACCTCCTGCTTAGAATGTGTACATAAATTTTTAATTATATTGATTTCATCTTACTATTTCTACTTCAAAGTAATGATTTTTAGATACATCTTCTCTACTTCACTGTGTCACTTTTCTTTTTGCCTGATCCTTCCTGTTACGTTTGAGGTGGCTGGGAGTACCCGTGTGTTGCGCCACTCCTGCTGCTCCTGGATGCTTATCATGTTCATGGAGTGCGTGTAACTCATCTACATGCTCAGCCTGTGCTGTGACTAGGATGGACAGGACAACTGGGGCAGCTCTGCCAACTTTGCACAAGGGTTCCCCTGGGTGGGGAGATAAGTATTACATTTTTCAGATAGGATCTGGTGTAGAAATCAACTAGGGCTAGAGACTGGGGAAAGGCTGGAAACATTTTACTGTGTATCTCACATAGTTGCACAGAAAAACTGTGAAAATGAGTACAAAAGAAAACTGAAAGGTTACAACAAACAAGAACTAGCAGCTCACTGCACAATTTTATTAGGGTGGAAATCTTCAGCCAAGTGACTAGAACTAAACTGTGGAGCATATCCAAGGAGATGGGCTGAAAAGAGAAGATGTAGTTTGATCCTTTGATGTAAGAGATTGTTCAAGTTGTTTTTAGGGTGTAAATCTACCAAATATGCAGAATTTAAATATAATTTAAAACAGCAAAAGTGAAACATTTTTTTAAAGCTTACACTGGAGCCTCTAATGTTCTTCACAAAGAATTTTGTAAACAGCAGAGAAGAACACATTCATTCAATACTGTCCATAGGATTAGACAATCACTTGTAGCATTATTTCTATTATTCTCAGCAGCCTGACAGCTAATAAGTTGTGCTTGAATATCCTGCCTTATTAATAAGCATATAGAAGGACTTATATTTTCCTAGGTTTTTTTTTTTTTTTTTTTTTTTTATGTAGCTGATAATCTCTTTATACATTTCTGTAAATTTGCAATAAAATAGGTAACTAAGAACAGTTAAAAGTGGGCACATACGAGAGATGTACAAGTCATTAGAAGGTATGTTGAAAATTTTGTGTGAGACTACATTTTATCTCATACAAAACTGCAATGTTTTGCTCTCTTAATTTTATGGTACCTTTATAATTCAGTTCTGCTTTACTGTCTAAGCTGATTAATGCACACTGAATTGAACTAAAGTTTCCAATATTTTTGCTAGAGCTACTTAGCTCCCTGCAACATTTCAATGCTTTGGTTTTCATACATCAGCCTCCTCATTTACTCCATCCACAACCCTCCGTGTTTAAAAAAATATATACATATACATAATTTCACCTAATTTTATCCATTTATCACCAAAGGGTAATCAACTGATGCAGAGAAAACTAAAAGGATAAAGAAACAAAAACAAACCGAGGTGTCAGCATACCTAGTTTCACAGGAGAAAACACTATAACACTATTACCACAAGAGGGCACTAAACCCTGAGAAACTATCTAGAATAGCGAGAGAGAAAATGGATGATTTCTCTAGAAAGCACGTAGGAATTTACTAAAATGTCCTTAAATTAACATTGTCATTTAAGTGCCAGAACTGATCAAGTAGCCTTATCCCAACTCTACTGCATTCAATAATCCTTTCTACAAACGCACCTATCAGTGCACAACCGATCAGAATGAAATACTGATCTCCGCTCATCTATTTAGGAGCAGTTTAGTAAAATCAATGGAAGTATATCCTCAGAGACGCAACAAGAGCGAAGAATCACACCTCACACATACTTAATGAATAGATTTTTTGCATATTAGGGTATCCTTATAAAGTCTCTAGCAGCATGAAAGAGATGGATTCTCTCTACTCCCCGGTACCTAACAATGTAATTTTTTCCTTGTGGTCTTTTTTGTGGTTTCTTTGTGTTATTTCAAGAAGGCTTTGATAGCAGCTGTAAACCGGGGAATCCAGTTATTGGAATGCAACTGCAAAATGACAGAACTACATGTGCTTGTGTGTGAAATGGGATACGGGCTTCTGTTAAAACACCAAAATACAGCTTTCTGTTAAGATTACCTTGGTCTCTTGCAGCTCTTTCAAAACATCTGTTACTCATGCAAAGGACACAGAACTGTTGTTCCTGTTTCATGCTTTCCTCCTCCCGGAGCAGTCAGCACCCTGCAGAGATGTGGCTGGGCTTAGCTGGGACCACACCCATGTAGTTTCCTTGCCCTAGGGTAGAGAACAAACCAGGCAGTTGATTTTAGCTCTGCTATTGTAAGTTTGCAGTAAATCAGCTCAAGGAAAAAGTAGATTGCAGTCTGCAGAGATATCTGTTTGTTTAAGTATTATAGGTGTTATCCTTACCTGCGCCACTTAATACAAACAGCTGACTAACTGAAAAGTGTGAAGTTAGAGAAAATGCAGTGAGTAACTAAGTACATTTGCATACTATGTTAAACTTTCTTTGAGAACTGCTTACGTTCTGCCACCTAATACCGGAACTGTTTATAGCAGCCTCTTATCATTACCATTTCCTGATGATTTTTAGGGTTGCAAGGCAGCATGCAAATAAAATTAGCTGTCTTCGTATACAAATTCAAATGCCTGTTCCATCGGCAAGCGTTGCTGTATTTCCTAGGTGCCTGACCCTGGAGTTTTCAGACAGCTGTGTTTAGCCTGAAGAACTGCATATGGTGCAAGGAGAGTCAGATATCAAACAGCCTCTGAGTAAAATGCAGGAAAAGTTTAGGGAACCCAGACTGAATCTCCAAACAGCAAAAATCTCCCTCAGGCTTTCTCTGAGATCAGGGGCTACTACATTCCTTTCTTTACTGTGGCAACTGTAAAAGAAGGGTGTGAGGTACTTCCCTCATCATCTCTAACACAGCCTACAGGTTGGTGGTGTGGCACTGCATTAGGAGAGGTCAAAATCCCCTTCAGTCACAGTAACTGGTCTGTGAGCTCCAGCATTCCAGGCAAGTGTTGAAGCTTTAACTGATGTTATTGCCTGAGAAAGAGATACCGTGCTTCCTTTCTGGCAGCATTAAAAAAAAAAAAAAAAAAAAAAAAAAAAAAAGCCAAGAAAGTTACAAGACTAAGTGGTAACCGGGTAACCGAATTGTCATGTTGGGTTTGAGTATCTAACTTCCATCTGAGTTCAACTTTATCTTTCTAAACCTCTTTGATATCTAGTTCTACTGGTCTCTAGAGGATTACTTTCTTTCCAAATCACACTATTATTTATATTCTAAAGGGCTAATTTAAAGACAGGGAAAGAAACTGGTTGGCTCTTGTAAAGCCTCAAAGACATTTAATTGCTTGAAGAAGTGGAGGGAGGTGGTAACATCGGTTTCTGGGATGCATTCTGTGTGAACTGAAACCTTACAGCAAAGCAATCCGCCATGGGTTGCAGACTGAAGAGACTGGGAAGGAGATAGGATGTTTTACCTTTTCTTACTGTATCTGTTTCAAACTTGGGTTTTCTTACTCTTATCTGTTTCAGACTTATGCTCACAGTCTGATGTGGGAACTTACTAAAACTGAATATATACAAAACTTTCCTAAACAGAAGGAGTATGCACAATACACATTTTCAGTGGCAGAAAGTTACTGCACCTTCTGAGACTGTGACAGGGATATATATGTGGCAATCACCAACAATATGAAGTTTGACAAGAGCAAGTACTAGATTCTGTACCTGGAATGGGGCAGCCGTGGATATATGTACAGACTGGAGGATGAGAAGCTGGAGAGCAGCCCCGCAGAAAGGGATCCGGGGGTTCTGGTAGATGGCAAGCTGAATCTAAGTCACCAGTGTGCCAAAAGGGCTGACTATATCCTGAGGGACATCAGGCACAGCATGGCCAGCTGGTTGAGGGAAATGACGGTCCTTCTCTGCTCACTGCTGGTGCAGCCTCATCTTGAGTACTGTGTGCACTTTTGGGCACCACAGTATAAAAAGAATATAAAACTATTGGAGAGTGTTCAAAGGAGGGCTACAAAGATGGTGAAGGGTCTAGAAAGTATGATGTATGAGGAGCAGGTTGGTTTGTTCAGCCTAGAAAAGAGGAGACTGAGAGGAAGCCTAGACTAGGCCTACAGGTCTAGGTCTCTGCAAAGGGAAGGCCTGCTTGGTCTTCATAAAGAGAGCAGAGGGGCAGGAGCTGATCTCTTCTTTCTGGTAACCAGTGGTAAGAACTGAGGGAATGGCATGAAGCTGTGAAAGGGGACGTTCAGGTTAGATATTAGGAAAAGTTCTTCACTGGGAGGGTGGTCAGGCACTGGAACAGGCTCCCTGGCGAAGTAGTCACTGCAGAAAGCCTGTTGGGAGTTCAAAAAGTGTTTGGACAACGCTCTCAGACATATGGTTTGATTTTGGGGTTGTCCTGTGAGAAACCAGAAGTTGGACTTGATGATCCTCGTGGGTCCCTTCCAACTCGGGATATACAGTCTTTCTATGATTAACAGATATAGAATCCTGAAAGCACATGGCATCTTAACATTATAGATCCCCAAGTGGTAAAAACAAACAAACAAAATTGTTTATATTATATTCCTTCATGGTGGGTAAATAATAGAGAACATTTTTTTTTTTTCAAAGCATCTAACTGCTATACATAAAAGCTTTATTTTCAACATGATTTAGGACCATATGTTTCAAAGATGCTTCGGTGCCAAAACATTTAGTCCTCTAACATGACTTTTAAAAGCTAGGATCTCAGAATGAAAATTGTGCTTTTGAACAGATTACGGGGTACTTATCTAAGACAATGATGGAAGCAGGGATATCTTTGAAATCTGGCCCTCCAATCCTCCCAATGTTCTGCACTTAAATAAGTTAGAAAATATGATGGCTCCTAAACCAGTTTCATGCTTTTGAAAAAGCCTTTATAAGGGGTAAGAAAAAAAAAAAAAAGGGCTACAGACTATCTGCTCTCCTTTAGTGCACATAGTTAAAGATTACATTTTGCTGCTGAACATCCCAGACGTAATCACTACTAGCAATTTCTGGCAATACACACTAACTACACCTCAAGTCTACTATTTTTATTTTTTGTTTTATATATACACAGTATTAGAAACAGTGTTTGAACCCCAGACCACCAAAAGCAGAAATACGATGGCATTCCTGGTCGTTTTGATATTTAAGGAATAAAATAGTTCTGAAACTGAAAATAAAATAGTTCTGTGTGGTGCCCCATTTCTGTCTCTGTGTTAGCAGTACCTGTTGCTTGCAATGAGTCACAGAACTGAAAACCCACAAGGAAAAAAAAAAAAAAAAGATCAGCTTAACAGGTTAACCTGACTCACTGCCTTACGAACGGCAGTGAAAATGTAAGGTAAGAGTGAAAAAGGCCTGTGCCTTTTGTAGGAAGTTTGGTCCTAGATCACTTTGGCATACTCTGAAGCCCCTGAGTAAAACAATGGCTGCTTAAACTCAGAATATCCAAGAAAGCTAAATGCTTTCATGTATTGCATGTACCTCCTGTATGCCTGCCACGGACACAAGGCCTTTTGTACCTCCTGGGAGAGCAGATTTCTGTCCTGTCTCTGACATAAACCGCTGTGTAATTTACATAAATTCAGTGCTTCAAGAAACCATGTACCCGACCAATTACAGAGATCTGCAAAATCATCTCTGGAGTACTTACATAGCTTTAGATATGGTCAGCTTCACATGCACATGCTGGGTGGAGCTGGGAAGAGAAAGCATACAATTAGAAGGCAAAACCTAGCCATGGCCACTGAAATTGTTGCTGTTTCTGGCTCTTGTTAAATGGTGGAACTCTAATTGCATCTTCTACAGGCATAAAAGCATTTATCCTATATTTAAAGTTCTGATAAAATTAAGGGCTTAGAAAACACAGCTTTTAAACTGAACATTCTGGCCTAGTGAATTGTATGCTGTTACAAGTTGTTTAAATGCTTCTCACTTAGCAGGCCATTTCTGTAGGCTTTGTTCCCAGTACCCTGCATCTTGAGATTAAAAAACCAACTAAACGTTTCAGACTTTGGAAAGCAACCAGATATGTTTTTAGGTCTTGCCCCTGACTAAAAATATACTTCTTGAAGCAGTAGCGCCATACAATAAAATAAAGGCCTAGTACCAGACGTAGACTGGAGTGCAGGCCCAGCACCTTAACTGAGGGACTTGCTTTACTTGATTAACTTCAGGATTGAGAAATTCTCCATGAAACTGATGTTGCACGCTAGTTGCTCAAGTAACAAAACCTGGTATGTTTGTTGCATACAATTGTTACATTGTCAGTACACGCCAAATAAACAAAAAGGTTAATCGGTAAAAAGGCCTCAAGATCTGCCTTGAGGGAGTGCAAATTAATAAAAACTATGCGAAAACAGTGTACTGGACAAACAGTGGAGGACAAACTACTGAAGGAAGGAGAAGACGGGGCTGTTAGGGACATAAAAACGAAAGCAGCCCCAGGGCAGCGCGCAGCAGCCGCCATCGGAGCCTTCTCTGAGGGCGTGGGGAGAGGCCTGGTTCCGAGCCCCTGAGGGAGGCCAAAGCAGGCTGGGACAGACCAAGGGACCCGGACCAAGCTGGCGTTGCTTTTATCTCTTGATCCAACACCCAGAAGGAAAGGCTTGAGTTTCGTCTGCCACTTTCCATGCCCCATTTTCCCTTCCTCAGGCTTTGTTCTTATTTCTGTCAGTTTCTCACCCACGACTTTGAAGACCCAAGGGCAGCTAGCCAAAACAATGCTTTTACTAACATTGCTGTGAATCTGCAGTCAGGACAGCCGACAGGGATAGCCTTTAGAGCCTGATCCCGCAGAGGCAGGACGAGGAGAGCCAGCCCATCTATCCCCAAGGAGGAAAAAAGAGAATCCCCTGAAGTGAACGCTACTCTATCGCACTTCCTTCAACTTCCCTCATAAAAGATCCGTTGTGATAAAAGACCCAGAAACAAAGACAGCCCCATCGCTGTATCTAAACCAGCAGGTCACTGTCTCTTCAACCGTGAGGGGAGGGCGCTGGGCTGGTGACACCCTCAGCTACCACCCCCCCCGTTCCCCGTCAGGGAGCCCCCGCCACGGAGCCCCGGCTTCCCCGGGCGGCGGCCGCCCCCCCCGCCCCGCCCCGCGGGCAGTGCGCATGCATGGCCGCCCGCCCGCCCCCTGACTCACCCCGTTCCCCACCACCCCGCTGCGCTCCGGGAGGCGGCCAAGCGGCCGGGTGCGGGCGAGCAGGGGCCGGGAGGAGCGCGGGGATAGGCGAGGCGCCATGAACCGCCTGGGCAGGAAGGCGAGCGAGACCCTCATCGAGATGGCCCCGTCTGCTGACGGTAGGTGCCCGCCGGGCTGGGCAGGGCTGGGTCGGGCCGGGCGGGACGCAGCCGCCTGCCCCGTTCCGCTGCTGCCGGGCGCTGAGGGGCCCCCCGGCTGGGGCTGGGAGCTGGCGGTGCGGTAATGCAGGAACAGCCCGAAAACCCACACGCCCCGAATAAACCCCGCGACCCTTTGGCCTAGGAGAAGTCGGTGGGAGCCGTGCTGTGGCAGCAGCCGCGGAGGTGCGGCCCCCTGCAGGGGGGAACCACCGCCTTGGGATCCGTGCCGGGCTTGGCAGCTGCCTCCTCTCCTTCTTGTGCGTTTGTTTTAGGAAAAAATAAAACGTAATGCCGTTTTAAACAGCTTAAGCAACAGTGTACGCTCGCAGGTTTCAAAATACTTGACTGATCTGTTTCAGACAGCTGGCAGCAATGGATAAGTGTGAAACTCGCCCAGTTGCGGTGGCAGCAGCGGTGATGCCCCAGCTGTGCCAGCCCAGCCCAGACTTGGCCTTCCTCGAGGAAGGCTCCCGAGCTGGCAGTCTGGCTGCAGAGCTGGAGCAGGCGGGGTATGGCAGCCTCCCGGCCTGCCAGCTGTTATCCCAGCACTGCACCAAGGCCAGAGTCACGGCCCAGGAGTGCTCGACCTGGGCTGCGGTGCTGACCGGGGGCTGCTCGGCTGGCAGAGCTTGGGATGGAAAAAGAGTTACAGGATGTGTGGTAACCGTGTAGGGAGTGATGTTGGAAGTCTGGTATGTAAACTGAATGCTGTAGTGCTCATTTTTCCCATGAGCATCCTTTGGGGCTTTTTTTAGTTTCTGTTTAGTCATAAACACTGAACGTAAGGGGTTTCAGGGAACAAGGATGACTTATTAGCTTATACTGTACAGTAGCACATAACCGTGCATCCAGAATCATGTCCCAGTTTAATTCGCTTTTTAATGAAACATTTTCCTAAAACAGAAAAAAGAATTTCATACGGGCTAAGAGAGTAGACTTCTACAAGTTTGTTAATTGGTTGTGCAAATAAAAATCTGGTTTAGAATAAATGAGGTCTTCTTTCAGTTATGGCCTACAAAAGCTAACAACATGTATATATCACCACTGGGACATCTCAAAGATCTAAACATACGCTTTGTGCTCTGAAGGAGAAAGTGGTCTCTTACAGAGGCTTCAAGCCATAGCTGCCTGATGTCCACTCACACACAGTAGGGTCTGTGTACATAAATAGGAACAAGGCAGAAGAAAAAAAAGTGCTGTGTCTTTTCCTTAAAGACACATTAATATCTGTAATGCACATGTGCATTTAGTTCTGGTTTACTACAGCATTTCATTAAACTTGAATGCTGAAAAACAAGTCAGGGGAATGAAAAGCTACTTACCAACAGCAGTAAGTTGAGCATGCAATCTGTGTCTGGAGTTCACATGCCAAATCCTCTACCTTGAAGGAAGTTTTCTGGCTTCCTGTTGAATTACACCAGTATGAGGTAATAACTTCTACTTTCAAGTGCGTGATTTTGCTTTTTGTTGAAGCTGTGTGGAACCTACCTAAATATATAAAAACAAACAAAAAAAGTAAATAAGCAAATTGAACTTGGAACAATCACATACAAGTATCAAAGACCAGTCTGTTCTTAGGAATATTTCCTTGTCTATGCTGTTGTTCAGCATTGTTTTTTCTGCATGAGATGCTCATGCTCCTGCATTTGTGTTGGGGAATACACCCCAAGACCACAGATGTTCTGGAAGACCGCATTTGGCTCGGTGCTGTGTTTTGAGCTGTACTGCCTTCACTTGTGTGGTTCTACAAGAACATGGAACCTGTGTGGGGAGGCCAAACCAGGCTTGTCCTCTGCGAGGCAGAAGGATCATTCATGTCTCCCTTCAGTAGCAGGGGCATGGACTGAAGCCATTGCTCATATTTCTAAGATTTACCTGACTGTTCTAAATTGTAATGTGCTCTAAATTGTAATGCCCGCTGAGGTGGTTGGTCATCTTGCCTGTGTTCCCTCTGAGAAAGGTACCGAAACACCAGGAGAAGCTGATGGCATGACTTCGAAAAAGTGCTTGTGACAGTGTTGACTTCTAGTAATGCATTGCTATTTGGGATCAAGTGTTACTATTGTTTAAGAGCACGTTGCTTATTTAATTGAAATTATGATTTATACTAGTAATTTAAAATCAAAACATAGGCTTATGTTCAAAACTACATCTGTCTTTAATTACTGAGGAAATGTGTGTAATAATTTCCACTCCATTTGTAGAAACAAAGATGGGTTATCATGCTCCCACGGGACTAAAATGGAAGATGTATTAATACAAAAAACTGTTTGAAAATGTATTTGCAGATAATGAAATAAAAGCTCCAAGAAATTTGGGCATAATTCAGAATGTAACAGGCAGGTGAGGCAATACTCCATTAGCCCCACCAACCAATGTGTAGCTCCTAAATGGAATTTCTTTCCTGCCTGGGATGTGTCCCTGCAGTGGCACAGTTTAAGTATGTATTGGATATCCAAAAGGTAAACTTCGTTTTAGAAGAAAACTACAGTTTGTGGTAGGCAAGTTTGCTTTTTGGAACAGATCCCCATAGTTTGCACAATATTGCCTTATACCTGAGTGCACGCAAAAAGATAGTTTGCTGTGTTGCTTTTAATTAAAAGCTGAAAACTTTAACCACTGTAGAGGAGTTGGGTTGAAAAGGAATTTTACCCAGAGATTGTCAACTGGAAAAACAAAAAAAAAACAAGTTAGAATGATTTTCTCTTGGACTGGTGAATGAGACCTAAACACTTTTCTTTTAGTTCATGACCCTGCGTATGAGAGTGAAATCACTTCTGTCAACTTTTTCTGACTGGCAAAGTGGAGTAGCTCCAAAGGGAGCATTAAGTGCTCTCGCCTGCCTTCCTAACCCACTGGCAATTATGTGGGATGTTCAGGCCGCTTTTCTGAGAGCTGGGGAATACAGCTGAACTCTGTCAGCTAGAGGAGAAAACTGAGCTGGTTCTGCCATCTCAGGCCAATGCTTTTTAGCCTTTATATAAAGCAGGGTCACTGCTTCACCTTTGCAGGACTCATTGAAAAGGAGGTTTCCAATGCATAGGATTTTGCTTTGTGTCTGTCTTTTTTTAATAATAAAAAATAGGCTTTAGATTTGACTAAAATTCAAAATTATGAAAGTACATCTACAGCTGGAGACTTAGTCTCTGCTGCTGGTCCATGAAATTTTATGACCTAAGTATGATCTAAGTATGATATTGCATGCTGGAAAGTTTTTGTAGGTAGTTCTTTTCAAGTTATTAAACAAAATTCAAAGTTAGTTTGCTTTTCCAACTTCTATTGTACAGATAAATGTAATCTGCCTGGCATTACCAGCACCTGTACGAACAGAGAGCTTAGTTGAAATGCAAGGTTTTGTTGTTTGTGCTTGAGAGAAGTCTGTACTCCGGAGAAATGAGATAACTGACCTAAATTGGGCAAACACCTCAACAGCTAAGTACAAGTCATTAATAATTACTGAGACTCAAGGAAGAAACTAAGATAAGATGTAAGAGTTCTGCTGAAAATGGACACTTAAAATTAGGCTCAGAAAGCTGTTGGCAGATATATCATCAAAATAAATTGTTCTGGCTTACTGTCTGTATATTAATTAGTGAGTTGTGCATGTATGCACATGGAGGAGACGTACAGGTCACCTAATACAAACATATTCCAAAAGTATTGGAAACATGATCTGGCACACAACACCTCTTGGCACCTTTTCATGTTACGTGGCAAGGTAGTAATGCAGTGAACTTTCCTGTGTGTTGTTTTATTGTTATCTGGAGGTGGAACTGAAGAGCAATATGATTGCAGGGGTTGTGCTTTGCTATCTAGCAGTACCTCTGTACTAGCAGTAGTTATGTTTGGGGGTAGTTTTTCCACGGGTGCACGTGTATAAATGCACCAAGGGGAAGAATGATCTTTGTGTCATATTGCTAGGGGTGCTTCTTGCCATTACAGTTCTGTAAAGAGTTTTGAGGTGTTAGCAATCTGCAGAAAGATGAATAACATGTCAGGAGTTGTTTTTGAGGACTAATACTTCTTGGAGGGGTGGGGTTGACTCCAGTCTGGGACGTGGCTACTTGGATTATACTGTAGACACAGACATTTTTCAATGATGAACCTCCTGTATGGACCTATGGCTGTTAACACGTGCTCCTTGCTTTAGCCAGATGCGTGCCAAGAAGAGGTGTGCTAGCAGACAAGTTGCTGCTGTAGGCCTGGAATAAGGCAGGTATTTGGAATCAGAGCTGAGAACTGGGTGCCCTGTGCAGCTGTGCTGAGCAGCGTGGTAATCTGTAATTACCTGTGCTAACGTAACCTAATACCATTCTGAATTCACCAATCTGGGCAGGGCGAGGGATGCAACATAAATATCTGCTTAAGGGTATTTCTCCAGAACGGCTGAGAAAATAGCTTAATTCTGTACCTAAGTTAACTCAGCATTGTGGTAATCCAGTAGAGGATTGGGAATCTATTTATATGTAGTTTGAATACATCTGAGGGTGAGCTGGGATTACTCTTTGCATCAGGAGGGAACTGTGGAGGACGGTTCTGACTGTATCAGAAGATCCAGGTGAAACAAACAGGATGATGACCAGGAGAGCTAATGAAGTTCCAAATGCATTTTTTGGGGAAGTGAGAGTATCTTAAGGTGAAGTGCAGTTTTCTAACTGGAAATCCCACGTGACCTTACTTAGCCAGCTCCCAAGGGTAAATATGAAATCTGAGGCCTTTGGCAAGGCAGCAGAATGCCAGCAAGCCATGTGGGTAGGGCTCACGATGCAGACCTTTAATTTTCTGCACTAACCCTGTATTAGAAAAGGCCCTGGGGTTTGTTATTCCAAAGGCTTTTCTTAATTATCAGGTAGGAAATCAGAGAGCCTATATTTGCCCAATTTACAGTGTGCTAGAAATATACCATGTGGAGAAGTAATGTCAAACAGATGTGGTTTTGAGGCCGCTGGCAAGTTAGTTGTCTTGGCTTACTTGGGTCCTGTTCATTAGCTGGTGCTTACATCAGAAAGTGCCAGCTAAGTGCCGGCAGCCCTGGTCTATTGCCCTGCTCATTTTGTTGGTTGGTGGGAAATGGGATGGGGGAGCTGCCCAGTGAAATGAGACACTGAAATGAGGTGTCCAGGTCACAAGCAGCTGAGGAATCCTGCCAGCGGACAGCAAGGCCTGGTTTGCCGTGGAGTGCTTTTTACTTGCTTAGTAAATACTGACTGAGTAAATACAAGTCATACATGTTCCTCACTTCTGCGAATCCAATCCCCACTTTGGTTTCCCACTATTGCCCCATTTTGAGCTCCCTGTTGACGTGTTGCTTTTCTCTTACAGTCTCTACAGAAGATTTCTCGTGCAAAGATGGGAACGTAATGCCCATCCATAGAGCAAGCAGTGTGTTGAGCCCCCTGCTGCTTCTAGTGCATGGCAAATGCTGGAAGAAATCAGAGATCGTGTTGCTTCTCTATTAAATCAATGATTTCAGTGAAAGTCGGAGCAGTGCATTAATGAATAATGCTGTGAGATTTTAAAGGGGCCTCTGGGAACAGTAGGAAAGCAAGTCTGTACATAGCACCTTTTGAAGTGCTTGCCACTCTTGGGCTGTGATGAAAAGCAATAGCGCAGTTCCCCTCTCTTCCTCTTCTCTGGAGCGAGAGGGGCACGCACCTGCCATTTCCATGTATGCGCACAGCAGTTGCTCAAGCTGTTTGTCCGCTTCTGCAGTCAATGAAAAATGGCCCTCGACATATAAATAGTCCAAGTGCAAACAGGCACGGCTGTAGTCCCTCTCACGTTGCCAGGACTTCTGCAGGCTGGCATTTTTCTACCTTGCATTGCTAAGGTTTAATTGCCATCCTATTCACCATCACTTCTATGCACCTAAATGCAACCCAATGTAAAAACACCTCACTTTATCCAACTATCGCTCGTCTGGGCTTTCTCTTTCAATTACATTTGAACCCATTAATCACTTGGCATGTGCTGTTCTGCAAAATGATGGGTCCCAAAAGGTATAAATGCTACCTTGGGTGCTCAGAGCACATTTGATGAACTTACACAGACAGTACTTGCAATACAGTAGTGGTTATTGCCCTAACCACATGAAAGTGTCATTCAAGTTCTGTGTTACAACACTATGCTTGTGGTTTTTTGCTAAAACTGATTTACACAACTTGTAGTTTTTTAACCCAGTCCCTTCTAAGCAAAAGGGAAGGTTTTATGGTCTTTATAAAAGGAAGGCAGCTAGGAGTAAACCTGATGTTCTGATTTAAAATACACATTTACTGTACTAGAGGTTAGAGGTAAGGACTGCATTTTTTCCAAATTGTTATTGTTAGCATAGATTTTTCTTCCATATATTCATCTGCTTAAAATGCTGCTGTTTTTTATTTTACTACCGATGTGTTGATAAATACCCGTTCTGTGCAATCACTCATTAATAATAAAACAAATGTTGTAAATTAATATGGCCATGAAGCAGGTAATAATTGAACACATTTTTTTCTTCAAAGGGGATCATGAAGTTCTTTTAATACGTTCCTAGTAAATGATCGTGTGTTTATGGAAAATCGAACGTGTTCATTGTTAAGGAATAGTTTTAAATTTGAAGGAGCAGCCTTGAGTGGGCATAAAGTACTTGAAGCATAACCTTGAGATTGAATCTTTGGCTCAGGATTGCAGTTGTTAATCTTCGGATGATGCCAGGTGAAGTAACAGTGTTTATTTAACTTGCTCAGGAGCCAGCAGACTAGGTGGGACCTCATTTCCCCCAGGCAACGCAGTCATCGAGCTGGGGAGTCTAGTTGGGTCGTGCCGTGATTCCCCTCCAGCGCATGATCCCAGGCGAGCAGGGTGCAGCGAGTCTTGCTTCACTGCACAGCTGGGCTGTGTCGTGTCAATAGGGTGGATTTGGTCAATATACGCATAAATTTAGTTAATAAGTTATTTTAAAGCCATGCTTTTCTGAGATATAGAATTTCTGAGAGATAGACTTAGAATAATCATTATAAAGCTTATGTGGAATAGATGATGTTATTTCAGAGCAGTATTCTTCAGTATGCATTTTTGTTAGTGATTCATTGCTGAATCAGACTCCCTGAGAGCAGAAATCAGTCAGAGTACGTCCTAGTTGACCATTACAGCACTAATCCCACGGCGATCTTGTGGGAGCACAGGACATGGTGCCATAAATAAGGTATTGATTTAGCAATATGTAATCATGTTTTTAAATTGATTCCTCTTGTCCCATCAGGCAGGCAGACATATTGAATAATGGCAGGGCTTTATTAAGATGGTATCTTCAGGATATCCAGAAATAAAGTTTTCTTTCACTATTTGGGAAGGGTAAATAACTGTTTATTTTCCTTGGGGTCACATTAATTTTTAGTTTTATAAAATCGATATTAGCAGTATAATCAAAGAGAACTTCCCACATCCTATCATACTCTCGCAGAAGGTTAGGTCAGTTGAGCATGCAGTCTTTCATCCATTCGTCTGATCGTAGACTTGCAGTCATACTCGAACAGATTGCTTGCTTCCCTAATTTGTGGATACAGTGGTGCCTTTGAGAAACCGTAAGCATGTCCAGACCATTAAGGCTTTTTTGTCCTTCATCATAGAATGAACAGACATGTTTTGAAGGACAGCTTTTTGATTCCTAAATAATAATCATATTAAACTACTTCGTTTAACCGATAGGTTCAAATGCAGAATTAAATGGCTTTAATTATTTTCCCTAAAGTGCTGGGTTTGCTGTGTAGAGAAAAGGAAGTGATTCAGGCGCTGTGGACAAACTCGGACTATTCCAGAATGACTCACCCGTTCATTACACCCCGAGCCATTTTTTCATGCTTGTGGAAATAATAAGATTGCATTAGTAAAAGTACTTTTCTGTGTGTGTGGAGCAGACTACAGTTATCCTAACAGGCCAAATCAGTCATGGTTGGATTCTGCAGTCTATTCTTCAGTCTCCAGTTCAGAATGTTGATTTCTGTGAACTGTTTTGGATTACTGTTGATTATCCAGGTCTGTAATTGACGTAGACGTGGTCTGTAATTGTTCAGGGTGGCATACTGAAAGTTTATAAGTAGATTCCCTTGTGGTCGGGTATAGTTCAGGATAGCATATGTTAATAATACTGCGAAATTACAGGCATAGGAAGCTCACTCATTTCCAGCCATGTCCAACTCCCAGGATGCATATGTTTAAGGAATTAGAAATAGCTGTGCACGGAATTGTAGGGCTGTTGGAGACCAAAAATAACATAGGGAAGGCAGCATTTCCTTCAGATACGACGTGCACGCCCATGAAAGGCCAGTAGTCTGAGTGAACATTGAAACTATTTTAATAGATCTTGATAATCATCGCGTGGTTCTCTGATAAATTTTGAACAAAAAAAAAAAAATATGTGGGCCCTGACCACAATTCGTACGAATGAATTTTGAAGGGCTGTGTATTTAGCAGATGTCATTCCTCTTGGTGTGCTGATGGCTTTCGATCTTTTTACATAAAGTAGAGCATGGAGTGTCGAAGAACAAGGCAGTTCCCTTAAAGATGCTGGTTTTATTGGGGTTTTATCAGTATGTATCTTTATACTTCACCTTTAGATAGGAGGATGCAATTTTTTGATTGTGTTTTAAAGGCCTTTTCTTGGCTAGGGGAAGCTATTAATGCCCTCCCTGCTGACGATATGGGGAATTGACATCCTTGCTTGTGTTGCCCAATGAAGGGCCTGGACAAAAGGGCAGATGCAGAGGTTTCAAGAGGAGCCTGCTGTGTGCTTTCTGCCTAGGTCACAGGCCTTCTTCACTGCTTGGTTGGTTATTGGGCCCTTACTGTAAAGGGTGGAGGAGATATATTAAATGGATTCATGTTAGAAGTGGATTGTTCTTAAAAAGGCTTTTGGTTCTTACTGAAGTGTTTTTTCCTTTTAAAGATGACATTGCGGTTCTCACCAAGTTCAAGCTGTTGCAGTCAGAAGGTATTGTACTAGCCAGCATCCCGCCTTCCTTCCTTTTGTTTGTGCCCTCTGTTGCTTTTTTTTGTTTTTAAAATTCCAAGAACCTCTTGGAAATCAGACTTCAGTTTGAGTCGCTGATGTCATGCACAGGCCATTTTAATTTTTTTTTTTGCAGTGGGATTTACAAGTTGGTTTTTACTTATCCTCTTGGCTAGGCGCTAGCCTGGCATCTGCGTTCGTAGTGCTTGTTGCAGTTCTGGGTTGCGGCTCCCTTACACCTTCCTACATGACATGGACATGCATTTTCTTGTACTGCTGTCTAGGAACCTGCTTATATGTTGTTCAAGGAGCAAACATTTAAGTATGTTGTATTTCTTGGCTTATATTTTGCATTCTCTTTCTGCCTTCTTGTGTGCTGCACCTGCATTAATTCAGTTTTATTCCCCTGGATTAGAGCTACCAAGAGGATTTCTTCTCACACCTTTATTAGCTATGCTACTAGAAGAGCATTTCCCAGGAAAGCTCATAATCGTGCTTGTTCCCATGGTTCAATTTTCACAGCTACAGAAATCATAATCCAGAAAATACAACTGCCAAAGCTGTTGTAGGCTGCAGAGTCAGTTCAAGCCCTCTCAGCATCCCTGGCAAATTGAACGCCACTGCTCTGGGGATGAGGTGCCAGGCTCCTGCTGCCACGGAAAGTTGGGTGCTAAAACCCTTGGGCTGTCTGCCTCCGGGCCCTGGGCTTGCTACCTTCAGCCAAAGCTGCAGCAGCCAACCTGCTTTCCTGTGTGATGGGCAAAGCAGCCATCAGAGTGCCGTGGTGGTGCTGCTTTTCTCTTGTTTCAGCAGTTCTAGGCAGCTGCCAAGTTTGCATATGCTTACAGCCAGTCCTGTATCAAGGTAGAGCCTCTCTCCAGGGATATCCTTGCAGAAACAGTTTCTCAAGCAGCCTGTTCTGGATATTTTGATACTGGCTGTCTTTTGAGTAAAGACTTTGGTATTCTTATTATGATATTCTCCCATTTTGTGCCTTGTGTTTCTCTTGTGTTGAATGTTTGTGCTGTTCGGGAGGTAACCTGAATTCAGTTCTGTGCTGAAGCTGTTTCTCAATGCCTCTTCTGCGTTTGGTGTTTCATCTTGGAGCATAGTCCCTTTAGCATTTATGATAAATTTGAGTAGGAAAAATGAGCCTAAATTAGTTAGTTCCACATGCTTAATGTTGGTCTCCACACTTCTGTCAGCATATACAAACACCTTTCTCCATTTGTCTAAATAAGATTTATATTTTCAAACTACAAGATACCTACAAACACAGATTGTGCAGGCATGTTTTCTATTAATGAAATAGCATGCAACAGCTGTAGGTTTAGTATAACTGAGATATTTCTGCTGTTATGTATCATTATACGCCATTGCCCAGTTTCTCATTGCATCAGATGTACGTGACCATTATTTCTAAGCAAGCTTCGATACAGCTTGAGAGCATTTTTTTCCCTTTATCTCTGTAGTTTATTAAAAACTTTTGAAGAACTGATTTTTATTCTGCATAGATGTGACTTTTGACAGGAAGTATTTGCAGCCTCTTCTTTTGTTGTTTTTAAATTTAAAAAAAAAAAAAAAAAAATGGGCTCCTGTTATTTGTAGGAGTAAAGTAACTGTAGTTGTCTGAAAGTGCTCTGGTCTAAGCTGTGGCATTCTGTCCAGTCCAAGCTATGCCCATTGATGGTTCCTTGCTCTTTGATGGAGAGAGGAGCATGATAAATCCTTTTCCGGAAGAAAGAGGCACCTTTATTAGATTCCTGCTGTAGGCTGTGATGAGCTGTTTACAAAACCACTTATCCTTTTCCATTGGCGGGGGAGTTATTTAAATGACTGCTCTGTCTGACCAGCAAAAAGATGGTTGTGTACAGAATCTGCTTAGAGCAGGAGCTGAGCTTATGGGCTCGGAATTGCTCTCCAGAGGAGACTGTTGACAGAGGAGGTTCAGAGCCACAAACCCAGCCAACCTCTCAATATGATTTAGGTATTTAAAGATGCTCAGTGTAATTTCCTTTATCATGTTAACATTAAGTAGTAGTCTCCTTGGCAGACTGACTTTTCTGTGGGAAAGGCAGGGCTCAATGCTGCTGTGAAAATTAAGGAACTTTTTTAAGAAGGTTTGGTAACTTAAGTTGATGTTCTTGATTCTATCATCATTATCTCCATTACGTGAACATCTTTAATCATGAGCTTTACCATCATACCATTAATCCCTTAGAAGCAAAAAACAGTTTCTAGCAAACAACCCCAGAGATAACAGAACTTTGAGAAACAAAGCAGCAAAGCTCCAAGTGTTGGATCCTCATTAGACAGTAACTCATAGGACATTTGAGGCGAGAAAGAATTTTATCCTCTCAAATACGCGATTCAGCTGGATTTCGCTTGTCACAGTTAGAACTGTTTGTGTGACTGTGAGGTTACAGCCAGTTGGTACAGGCTGAGTGTCTTGTGTCTCAGGGTGTTCTTTTTCCCTTCAAAAATCATTTGTGAAGGTTTTATGTAGCTGAATATCATTTTCCAACTGTTGCTTTTGCTTGTTCATAGCTCCGTGCCTTCAAGTTTCTCTTCACTTTGAAATACAAGGGTATTTTAACAGGCATGTACTTATGTGGATGTTTCTTTGAATATTTTTTAGGGGAAGAAAGCAATGGACCTTTATGTGAAACACTTTCAACTGCAGGATCAGAGGTCCCAAGCAGCACAGAGGTAAGGTACAGTACAGGTAGCATTAACACTCTGCTGGTAAAAAGAGAGAGGAATAGTACTGTGAAAGATGAAATTAGTTGTGGAAAATAATACTGCTGTTAGATTCTCTCATATGTACATTTTTATCTGTGTACATGTTTTTTTTTTTTTTTTTTTTTTCTTTCTCCAGTGTTTTGAAGGAGCAAAAGCAAACAAGTAATGCTGCTACTCACTGAGTCTTGTAAGAGACTGCAACACAATACGACTAGCAGTAGTGGAACAGTCTGGGGCTTAACAGTGCTCCCAGTGTCAATCTTGAAAGAAGAATCACAAATTGCAGTGTTTTGGTAATTGGAAGAACATAATACCCTTCCACAACACCAACGCTTGGTTTTATACTATGTGCTATGCTTCTAGGAAATCAAGGCACTCTTACACTCCTGTGCTCTAGGTACTTCTTAAATAATGCAGCTGTTTATGAGACAGCCAGTTAGAAAGGTTATAAGAATACCTCTTCCTTGCAAGATATGCAACCCAAAAGTTGGGCAATCCAAAAAGCATCAGCTGCTTGTTTTTCACAGTACCTCATTGCTTAATACATAAAGTATGCAGCATCTTACATACAGGTGTACGGATACTCTTCAGTTAAGAAATGGATCTAAAAAGAATAGTGAAAATACACGATCTTGAAATTAGTGTTTTAATTTCTGTTGTCTGATTTCTTCTTTATTATTGTATGTTTAAGGAACATATGAAGACTTTTAGTTAAGAATAGAAATAGCTGCTCTGTTGAAATGTGGTGTCTTATGTTTGCTAAAAGCATCCCCCAGAAATTATACTGTTGAATCAAGTGTTGACAAAACATAGTTCTGTTGAACAGCGAAAGCATAAAACATTTCCTCATATGCTTTTAAGAGGCAAATTTAGAGACAATCCTGTCAAGACAAAACTCCAAGTTCTTACATTACACAGATGTTTAGGTCTGCTAGCGCATGCAGCCCGATCATCCAGATGCTTTTATAAATCTACCAAGTTCCATCTTAAAGGACTGTTAGAGTGTTCAGCCTGGTACCTCTCCATCTATTGTTTGTGATGGACATCTTTTTCTCCTGGAGAAGTTTTGAGCAGACAATATCAATTACTTTACTGAACCCAGGCTGACACTATCTCAGGTTACAGTGTATGAATCATCTTACTATGATAGGCAGCAGTTTGGGGCTGATTCTGGGTTCGTGTTGAGTGTCACTGTTTAGGTGAAGATGACGTATTTCACCAGGGCCTGAAAGAATTCACTTCATGACTTAGGATGTGGGAAAAGACAGGAAACATGGGAGGAAGGGTGTGAGAAGCATTATGTGTAGGGGCATGGGATTTGAACCTTTATGAAAGGTGGAACATTCATGATTCATAGGAAAGGAGACTCTGGTCTTCAGGGTTTTCTTGTTCAGGAGGTAGTCTCCTTATGAAAAATGGGTCTGGTTATTGACTCAGAATCCCCTGTTGGTAAAATCATGATGCGTTTCTCTCTTTTTTTAGTTCCTTACACAATTACTTTTTCTTAATTTGTTCTTAAGTATCACAGAGAAGTGTCCTAGCATCTCAGCAGTTGACTTGAATTTTCTTCCACACTCCCCTTCTAAGAGGAGACAGCATACTTGGCTTTAGGTAGTTTGTTTCTTCAGGTCAGTTGGCCATCTGAAGCTTGCTTACATTTAAGTTAGCGCTTTCTCTGTGTTTCACATCATCCTACCCCACGTCCCTTAACACGGTCTCATTTACCAAACTTTTGCTTTCTATGCACTGATGTGGCATAAAGTTACACAGTTGCTTTTAATCTTCTTGCCCAGTTTCATGCTCTTATCTGCCATGACAGGCTTAGTTCCTGATGATTTATGTCCTACATATCCAGGTGAAGTCTATCCTTAAAGTGTTTCCATGAATTGATTCCAACAGTAAGATAGCCTTGTTGTTTTTTTTTTGTTTTTTTTTTTTCTTATAATGCTAATCCTTTATCTTGATATGTCATCTCAACTTCACTTTTCTTCTCTACAGACTGGAAGAATTTCCTTTCCATCAGTTTGTTAATAGCCTGTCTTTGTCATCCTTAATGCATTTCAGTAGGAGTTGAGTAGGGTCATCAATCCTGGCCTGTGAGAAAACCCATGCTGTCTCCTCTTTCCACAAGGACCCCTTAAAGCTCAGGTGGATGTGCTCTGTTTTTGTTTCGGCCAATAGTGCATTTCTCTATTTTATAAATTTGCTCTGGTGATAGATGAGTAAATGTCTTGTTACTTAACCATGGACTTCAATTTATATTCCTTTCAACTGGGAAGTATTAACACTTGAAGTCTTAAAATCACTGGAATTAAATCCTTTTAAAACGGAAACGGAATTGATTCATAAAAAGACTAATGGAGAAGATTTACCTGACATTACATTCTGGTCACAGCTAGAGTATGCTTGCATTGTCTTTTCTTTTGGAAGAGCAAAAATGTAACTTGAAATAACAGTATACTTCTGCTCAGCAGTTGGAAGAAAAAGCTAAGACCTTGATGTTGGTTTAGCAGTGGAGAGGGCAAAAAGATACCTAGCTTCAAATATGGGAAAGAGAAAACGTTCATAGTTCAGTGGCATATTTTTGTCTGTTGCAGTTTGTACAGTAAAGTAATCTGTACATAAGGAATTATGCAAGTAAAATTTAAAAAGGGGAAAAACAGTCTGTTGTGAAACCTGCCAACGCATATAGAAAAGTCAGATGAAGTTTAGGACTCAAAAAGCAGTCATATCTCCAGTCAGCAATGCTTTTGGTCCTTCCTCATACATTGGCACTTGTGCTTTAATCTGCTTTCCTAATTTTACTGCATGGTTGTGTTTTTTTTTCTTCATCTGCTTCTCGAGTCTCTTTTTTTCTCCTCTGCTCAATCTCCCACGAGGCCAAAAGAAGCAGGAGCTCTTAAAGTTCAACAGTCTTCCATATTAGAAGCTTCACAGCATGAATCATTTCTAGATGCTTGGTCATGATGGGAGGCAAGGAGATTTCAGCAGACTGCAGAGGGGGGAAAAAGGGACGTGATAGGGATGTTTTCATGTAGGCACTGCAAAGGAGACTGCTTCCAATTATGTCATTGTGAAATCAGTAACTCAGACAACCACTCCTGTTAGGGATAGATGACTGTCCTAATTGAATCTCTAAGTAGAATTTACTGAATTAGTCTTTATAGAGTTCCTGTTCAAGACATAAATGTCTCTTATAGTCCTTTCAGGCAAATTGGAAAATGAATGAAATCAAAACTGAGAATCTGTTTTTCCTCTGTACTTTATGAAGAGAGAGAGTATACTATGGGACAATTCTGTTTAATAGCATGTTTTGTGGGAGATTGAATCACAAGATAGTTTGTAGTTTATTGACATCTGTAAGAGGCGTTCACTGAAGATGATTTGTCTGCTGTTCCAACTCCTTAGTGTAAAGTGACTTTAAATATGTGCAGTGTATGCACGTGGACCTTGAGTTTCTCACCCTCACAGTTGGTTGCACTACTTTGCATGAAGCTGTAGGGCTGTGCCCCAGTCTGGCTGTAAGAAGTTAAAGTCCTTTGTTCACAGCTATATATTAAGTTT
Source organism: Netta rufina (assembly GCF_964035555.1). NCBI lineage: Eukaryota > Metazoa > Chordata > Aves > Anseriformes > Anatidae > Netta > Netta rufina. The sequence continues at coordinate 10,370,514 of NC_140128.1, read as the reverse complement.
TCACCTTTTCTGTTAATTTCACACCAAACAAAATGCTCACTAAAAATTCTGTTACTCAGTATTTTCTATATTGTAAGTTGATCATGAGAAGACCTGAGAACAAGCAGCTGTTATTCAAACCAGATAGTTAGCAGAAGTAAATTGGCATAACTCCATCAAATGTATTAAAGGAATGTATTTTACCAAGATTAGTGGTATGACTCATGGATTATTTTTTTTTTTTTTCTTGAGAGCAGCAGGTGCTACTGTACCTTCTCTAGTCGATTCAAAATGAGTTGATTTTTTTTCTGGAGAAATCCCACCATCTAAGTACATTTCTGTCATTCTTGTTCAGTTTTCAATGCAGACCAGTGGATTTTTGAGTAGAGAGAGAAAAAAGAAGCACTATTATTAATATTGTGGAAACAGATCAAATTGGTTTCCAAGTCTAGTTGGACGTATGAAAAGGCTTCTTTCAAGTGTAACTACAAAACATATTCAGAGGAATATCTGAGAGAGAATATGCTAAAGCCTTCTGAGAGAGGATTGCGAAGTACGAAGGACCAGCTGAACACTGCTACCACTAGTGCCAAAGTGTTTTACTTATTGGCTTTCATCTGAACAAAGTTGGACTATGAGAGTTTCTGAAAGCACTGCTTAGCTCTCGTTCTGAGGGCTATATTTTATCAAGGTAGAAGCCCTGTTGTACAGTACATAAATTTTGGCATTTAACAGAAGAATGGTCTCTCTACACCAACTTGAATGCGTAAGAAAAGGTATGCTGACTGGCAGCAGTTTTGAAACACTTAACCCCCATGACTCCAGTTAATTCATTTCAGACAATTGTACTGACAGCGAGATGAGTTCCCTGGTTTAACAGAAAAGCAGTTGACAAAATGCACAGGAACATAAAGAGGGTTTTTAGCTAGACTCTTCCAGCTCTGTTGGCACTTCAGTTTACCAAGACTTATCCTTGAGTAAAGCAGCATGGGCAGCTTAGGGCCAGTGGGTGGCTAAAGCCTGCGCCTGCATCTGATCACACACAAGCTGGGAAGCTGTGAGCGGAGGGTGTGCAGGAAGGAGAAGTGAAAGAAAAGCAGAGGATGGGTGCTAGCTTGGACAGGGGCAGGTCGGGAGTCTCAGGGAGTCTCTCACTTTCACAACACAGTCCTTCTTTCCCTTTGCACCATTTACACCGGTCTGTTGTGATTTTTTTTTTCAGAAGCAAATCAAAAGACCAGTGTGAGAACTTACTAACAGAATTAGACACTACAAACCATTATTCTTTCCAGTAGTGAAGCCTGATCTCAAAATCCCTTGCTCGAGCATTTATATAGCGGTGGGCCAGGAGCGCAGATAGCTCATGGCCATCTCTTTGTAGGATAATTGCTTTGTCAAGTCCTCTGTGGTGCTGGCAGTCCCATCATCCAACCCACGTGTGGAGCGTGGCCAGGGGACGTGGCAGCACCCTGCAGGCCCCCAGGCAGGGAAAAAAGGAGCACATGGGTCTGGTACAGTGCAAGTTGGGGGGGCCTCGCCTGGCTGTGTATCAAAAGGAAGCTGAAGTCCTCCCAAGGATCACTAGGGATAACCAGAACGGTTACTGATAGATGTTTGCCTTATCTACACTATGAGATTCATTATTTGTCTACTTGAATCCATTTTTGTTCAGTGTGTGCATGGTGTACAGTTTGTGTTGAAAGAATAAGTAGGCATCATATTTGTTCTGAATGCAATTGCAGAAGTCTGTTGTGTACATTTGGTCTGATGTTCAAATAAGTATTGCTAGAAGTTGTTATTTATCAGTTTGTGAACTGCAGTGTGTGCCAAATTGTTTATGGACTTGAATTTTTATGATGGACATGAGGAATACTGTATAGCTTTTATTAAAAGTAATTCTTAATGTTTTAAAATCAATACTGGCCATGTAAAAGTCAATGGCAGTAGGCTAGAGGCCCAGTTGATCTGAGGAAGTAGAGATCTGCTTAAACTTTGAACAACTGGACTGAAAATCCAGCAGTCACACAGAACAGCTTTGCAGCAACCCAAAGCTACACAGTTTTTCCTGAAATAGCCTTTTATTTTAAAGCATCCTTTGCATCATTGCTAACAACGTTATGTTTTTCCCGTGATGCCACTGGCAGCAGGGTCTAAGCAGCACTGAGACTACTTTACTCATCCCTGATCGTCAAGTGGTAAGCAGTAAGAAACATTCATGCTTCCTTGCATGAATTTGTGTGGCGTCCTCTATTACCATATGCCAAGAAGTCCCTCACTAAAAAATTTTCCAGTTTCCAGGAAGCCATCCTTTGAAAAACAATTGCTTTCCTAGCATGTGAAAATGAATGGGGCTTTTGAGCCTATTCCTAGGCAAAGGCTCCATGAGCGCATAATGTGATGGCTTAATTGAGAAATTCAAGGTAATTAAAAGGGTTCAAATGGTGAATAAGAAACAAAATTGAAAAGTTAATTATTGGTGGAGAAAACTGGAAAGTTTGCTTTTTTTACTATTGTTTTGGGTTTATGGGATATAGGGTGTTCTGACTATGGTGTGACTAACAATGGGAGATCCCTTTTTATGATGGTAATCTGCAGGGCTTTCAGTCAGCATGATACTTGAATGTGTTTTAACCAACACTGGCATCATTTGAAATGTTGAATATTTTTCTTATTGTAGTAAAAATAATAAGGAAAGGCCCATAATATCCTTTTATTGAAATTCTCAGAGATGATAATTGTAGAGATTAACAAATATGTTGGAAAACTTGAAATCTCCGCTATTTTATGGAGAAAAAAATTAACTCATTTAACATAATGGAGAAGTACATGCTGAGATGTATTCAGATTGCTTGCTTACATTGGGTTCTGGTGTCTTACATTAACACATGCTCTCTTGGCATACTTTTTATTTTTCTTTGTTCTATTCTTGTTTCATTTGTTCTTTTGTGCAGAAAGGCTTTTACTGCATATTCAGATTTCAGTGTAAACATCTCAAGTGTCTTAAACTGCTTTGAAATGCATGTTTTTGAGCCTTCAGGTTTTATTGTAGCTCAAAATTGAGAGACAAATGTGCCAAAGGTGCAAAAATAGCTCCCCGAAGTAGGCGGGGCTTTTTTGGCTTCTTTTAGTGGCAAAGGTTATGGTTTTGAATGAAGCTGTGTAGCCTGCACCAAGCATAACTGGAAATGGTATTGAGCATGTTGTTAAGGCACTCCTTGGAAGTGGTGAGTGCTGCAGCTACCTGGATTTCTCCAAAGAAGAAGATGGAAGAGAACTTCATGCCGAGTGCCTCTCTGGTCTGACAGCAGCTGAGTTCACTGTGCACAAACTGCAGAGGAATTTGCTTTTTTTTTTTGATTTTCGCTAGAGTGCCTGTGTATTTGCATATGTCATGTAAATGCATTTACAGGAGCTTTTTTGCTCTTCAAAATGGACTTCTATCGAACAGGTATGTTTTGAACAGCAGGACGTTACTCAGGATGTTTCTCCTGGAGCTGTCAGCATGTTTGCTGCCATGAAAAGGGCTGTGGTACATGAATATTCAGCTTGCAGTAGGAATGAGCGTGTTAATTTTGTTTTTAAGCCACAGATTGTTGCTTGCCCTTCCAGGTCTAGAGCTTTTTATTGTATTTTGGTTCACATTTCATTCCCTTATGTTTTTGTGATTTTTTTTTTTCAGTATTCTGAAATTTTTTCCTTCAGTGGGTTGTTAATTTATGAATTGCCTAATTGCTATATAATGTAGTCATACTGGTTTGTTACGATGTCTGCAATAAAAACTGATTGTGTGCATGATTATCTGAGGTTAAATATACATTTACTTTGTAAACTGAAGCTTGTAAGCAAGCAAAATATTGCTTGTTTTGGTTTTCCTTGTAATCTCAGGAAGCTTTCTTCTCTGATAAAGTACAGTTATACAACTGCTAGCTGTGCTGATGGGGATATTATTGACATAATTGCTTAGAATGCCCATTACTCATAGCCAGAGATAGTTCATTGTGCTGCGTGTCTTGGATTAGTGCTGGTTATCACTTTGTTACTGAAATGACTGCTCTAAATGATCTTTCAACTCTGAGATACAAAAAGCAGAAGGTGATGAAAGAAGCTGACCCCTGAACCTCCAGCCCCAATGCTGCAGGGTTGGACCTTTATGAAATAGGAAACAGGAGGTTGTTTGGGAAGTGCATTTCTCAGTGTACATGTAGGCCCCAAAGAAAGCTGCAGTTTTCTGACAGGTTAATCTCAACAGCATCGCTCTAAGCAGAGTTCCTCCATCTTTGAAGTACAGACAACAAGAGGGCTGGGATATTTAGTACTGGGGCGTATTTGGAGGAAACTCCATAAAAGCAGAGAGTAAGCCTAGCAGTGTGTAAGGACATACATTTCTTATGTGGATGACCAGAAATAGAAATCCTTCCGAATCCTGTGTAAATAGTGGGATGAAATCATTCATGCCTGGTATAAAGGCACCTGAAAATACATTTGCTTTTCCAGCTACTATAAAAACATGAGAGTATTGAAGGAAAGATGACTGTATTAACCAAGGTCAGGTACCTGTGTGTTTGGGTAGGTGAGTAAGGCTAAGGAAATACTTACTACAGTCTCTCACTCAGTTTCAATCCCAAGTTGTTTCTCTGAAGCACTTTCTGTTAAGGTTTCAGTGGCTGACGCTGCATCCAGCAGCTTGCTTCCCCCTCTGCTGTTAGTGGTGGCTGCCTTGTTTGCTTTGGACCTGCAGAAGACTATTTGAACCACCTGCGGGAGGGAGGTGGCCAAGGCTTATTCGTGAAGTATTTGGACAGTATTTAATATGTGCAGAAGTTTTAATGGATTTAAGTTCAGAGCATGACCACCTGCTGGCATTTATACACTCTACCCAAATCCATTTGGGCAGAAGTCAGTGTGATATTTTTGTCTTGAGCTGTGCTTTCTTTGTTTCCCTGCTGACGTTTTAATCTTTCCGGCAACCTCTCCTGTCTGAGTCAGGAGTTCCTGCTGCGGGGCTGCAGTTTGCCTAATGCCAGGACCGCAGTCCGGTTACGTGGGTGGTTGGTTGGTTAAACATGGTCCAACGCACCAACCGCGGACAGATGTCTAGATGGAAGTTAACAATTCTGGGAACAACTATTAATATTAATGTAATTCCATGTGTATCCAGTTAATTTGTACTTAGGTAGTTATGTGAAAAGAAAAATAAGCTCTTCGTGCTAGACTGTTACAGTGTTCAATTAGTTGATCTCTCCAGATGCTCTGGAGACACTTAGCTCTTACAGAGGTTATTAGACTATTAAAATTGAAAAGTTCCTACAGGAAAATGAGTAGTTCTTGTAAATCTGCTTTATTAATCTGGTTTTATTCATCTTCTGGAAGTACTGGTAAATGCTGGACACTGTCAGTAATGATTTCTAGAGTCAATGACTTAGGTTGGAAGGGAGCTCTGGAGGTCTCCTTGGCCAACCTCCCACTCAAGGCAAGGACTTGAAATTTGGATCGGGTTGCTCAGCTGGGGCCTTGCTTGGTCATGGTGTGCTATCGCTGAGGATGGAGATGACGCAGTCTCTTTGGGCAACCTGTTGTACTTGTTCCTGCTCAGCCACTCCCTCAAATCCAGTGGGAATTTTCCTTGTTGCAACTTGCGGCTGTTGCCTCTTGTGTTTTTCACCATATGCCTCTGAGAGGAGACTAGCTTCATTTTTTTTTTTCTGCAATTCCTCATTGGGTATTATTCAATTATTCAGAAGCTTCTGCTTGCTATCTGTATTGCGCTGAGAACCATTCATTTTGCTACTGGTATTACAGAAGATGCACATCACAGACTATCAGCTATGATGAGGTATAACTTAATAACTGGAGGTTGTCCAAGATGACTTAGTTTGAACACAGCTCTGAAAAGAGCTGCTCAGAGGTAAGATGTAGTCATTCATAATGTTTTATGATTCACAAATACAACCAATGCATATTATCAGCATTTCAGGTACTTCAGCCCTATAAGTGCACATTTATGCCCAGCATAGCACGAACATATAAGACTGATCTTTTTTTCCTTGTGAAATCCAAATGTAGCAAAATGGAAAGGAATAATTTATGGGCTTAATAGGTAGGCTTGTCATTATCCATGATAAATAATTCTGTGTAAAGAAGGAGAGAACTGCTTAGTTGCTGTTCTCAAAGCAGATCCAAGGCTGACTACTGCACCTTCTGAAATGGCTAATGACCGAGCTGGGCTCTGATACATCTTGGAAAATAAGCAACATTTGAAGGCACTAAAGATAAAATATAACTCCAGTTTTGTGGAATGACCTAATTATAACTATGCTCCCCAAAGAATTTGAGACATTTATTTGGCAGGAGCTTTTTTGAAGCATATTATTTTTATTGATTTTATTTTAGCATATATGGCTTTGTTGTTTGCTAAGACAAAGTCTGTGTGAGCATCCCTCTGCCTTTATACATTGGTGGTTGAGGTAGCCTGATTATTATGATGATTCCCTTATACATCACTAGAATGTAGTTTAGGGTTCAGTAATATTGAATAATGGAAGTACTGGTAATACTGTTTAGGTTTCAGTGTGGCTTTATGCACTAATCAGGTTAATCTAAACAGCTGCAAGTTATAGTCACTTATTTTTTACAGACAAAAGTGTAAGCACACAACAGAAAATGCTGTTCTTTTATTGGATTCCGTGATTTTTGTGAGCATCTTAGTCTTGCATCATTGTGTGCTGCATTTGGAAGCAAAAGCATTTTCAGAGGTAGCTGTCCTGATTTCAGTTCTTAGGAAGTAGCCTGTCTTAATTGGTCTGCTGTAAATATTTCTCAAGGGGAAGAAAAAAAAAAAAGAGAAACAAACAAAAAACAACAGAAGAATTGCTAAAGAGAGAAAGCAGAGGATTGTGGCGTTTTCAAGAAATAATTTATTTTAGCTGTCTGTGTTACTCTGACTTGCAGTGAAGAGCTTTGTAGCTCCCAAAAGACTGGTATAGCGTCAGAAATACGTGAATTCTCCAGCATGCATTTTTGCTCCCAAATGCATCGTTGTAATAGCAACATGTGTGCTCCATTCATTAGCCAGAGCTTTTACCTTTGCATTACATTCAAAGAAACTTTCTTACTGGTCTTTTAAAATATGCTTAAATGTCCAAATAATGGCAATTAGGATTTTCAGAATTACTACTTTGAAGCACTTGAGTTTGTTTTCGAAATGAATGCCAGCACAGTTCTCCCTTTAATAAAAATAAATAAATAAATAAATAAATCCATGGCCATCCTGTTTGTGGGTGGTTGTGCTTTTTCTAGTACCTGGAGGCTTCTTCTGGCTTGCTCAAGGCCACAGCCTTCTAGCTAACTTGAGGCAGGGGGTACCGCTGGAAGCAGCTCCAGTTGGGGTCTTAGAGAGGAGTGATGTGCTTACTAACTACTTGTTGGTTATTCCAGCAGAGTGGAAGGAGATATAATCTGTTCCTGAAGCGACGTCTCAGGGTAAAACAGTGATGAATGATACTGCAAGTGGCTTGGATGGCTGCAGTAATAACATGCTTCACTGTGTGATGTCTTCTGTTAACTGGGAGTTCACAGTCGCAAATATTTTGTGCTTTTTCAGAGAACTTTTTCACATGCATCTTGATATGATTTAAGAAGGAGCAGACAGAGATATATTTCCCTGAATTACTCTTTTTGGCTCCTACTCAAATAAAATGAAAACCCAATTTGGTCCTTTATTACTAAATGTCGATTTGCTGATGGATGTGGTCTAACAACAAAAAAACAAAGCTTCTTTAGCATGAAGTCAAATTTAGTCCAGGATACTAGCTTCTAGAGCTTTGCTATATGAACCTCTAGAGAGAGACAATAGTCTTTATTTGCTTAATATTAATTGTTGTAGCTTACTCATCAGAAAAGATCATCTTATTAAACCAATATTCTGGCATGCTGATAAGAATGAAAACATGAAGTTTAATTGATCTGTTAGAATATTAATTTTCCTGTTGCATTGATGCATTTTATTATCTTATTTTTTCCTCAGTTTTGAAATGTAACCCCTGTATTGTTTGTGTGCTAGTTTTGTATGTGATCCTTGCTGGGACATATTTCTCTGTGGCGGTTGACTTTTTGAATTGTGTTATGTAGAAGAAAATGCATGGAGCTTACTTTTTGCCACCTGCTTCAAGTTGATGAACTGTGCCCTAGGACACCCTGAACTAGGTTGCTTTGGTCTAGAGTGGTGTTCCTACTAACAGCAGAAGCAATTACTTGTCGTGATCATTTGTGACACTTCCTAAAAACTGTGAAAGAATAAACGATAGCAGCTCACTGGCTACACTAACATATACAATATTTATCCTTCAAACCAGTCATATACGTGCGGTATTTGTGGATACAGGCAGTTAATTTGGAAATGATTTTAGCTGCGTATAGGCCTTGTTAAAACTTGACCGAGTGTACCTTGAGCTATGAAGAAACGGAAAAATGGAGGCAATTTGAGAAAACTACTTTGTCCTCTGTTATTTTAGAGCAACAGCAATACTTGATTTTTAATTATATACCTATATCTTCCACAGATTGATAAAAGACATCAAAGCAAAGATTCAATTTTCTTCAGGGATGGAGTCAGGAGAATTGATTTTGTTCTCTCCTATGTGGATGATCTTAATAAAGAATGGGAAAAAAAGCTGGTAAGTTTGCTTTTCTGAGATGTTCCTGATTCTTATCTATCCTAACCTGAGTATCAAATTGCAAAGTTTTTCACATTAGTACACTCAGCTGGAATTGAACTTTGTAAAAACATTTTACAGAGGCCGAAAAAGCTGTTCTGTGTATAGAAATTTGTGCAAGTTACTGTTGAGCATTGAGACTCAACTTTACTAGATTTTTGGAGGCCTTATTTCCTGAATTGATCACTCACCATTGATTAAGGCTGCTCAGTATATCAAACAATCAGCTTAATGCCAAGTAACGCAAATGATTTTGCTTTCTTCATTTAACAGTCTAATAAAAACTGAGGCTTTGGTGGATCTGTAAACAATGTTAAATGAAGGGAAGTTTCTTCTTAATAAAGCATTATCCAAACGAGAAGTAATGATAACATTGTTTATATATTTTATACAAATGGGCTGTGTTTTGATTATTCACCCTTGCCTTCAGTTAACAGAAAACTAGGTCCATGTAAGTATCCGTGTAATTTTCCTTTTAAGAACTGAAAAAATTTTTTTGTTACTCTGCGTAAAACAAGTGCAGGATCTCCTCTTTGAGCTTTTGCCTGTGTTTGGTTTGTCTCTACATATATCCTCATTGTTTTAGTAAAATATTTGAAATGTCTTTGACAAGAGACCTCCTGTGGAACAAAGCACAGCATAACCACCTCCTAAGTAACAAGCAAGTTTGGGCTCCCCTCTGAAGTTCCAATTAGTGATCATCCTTGAACTTGTCAGCAAGACCCAGTTGCCTGAATGGTAACAATTGGGTGGACGGAATCAATAAATGACGTGTTGGTTCCTTGCTCTCACTGACATTTGAGCAATACTTGAATTCAAGCTATTTAAAAATCCAGTACTACAAGATGTGGTCAGGACAAATAATAAACTTACATACAGCATAACATTTTTTTTAAAAAAAAAAAAAAAGGCAGGGTTTTTAATGAGTTTGTTTCCTTGTTATTTGCTGCGGGTTTTCTGAGCCAGAAAGGGTTATGTTTGCACACTACTCTCTAATAGATGTTTCCAAAGTTTGTTCTAGAAAAGAAAGGGGGAGGGAAGCAAACCACAACCAAAAAGCCATTCTCACGTAATCGCATTATTCTGAAAGATAGGGCTTTCTGAAGAAAATAAATTATAGTAAAGCTTAGGACAGAATCAGAAGCAAAACTGAAGGTCTGTGAAGTAAAGAATGTTTTTCATCTATATCTTGTCATATTAAAGTGTTTCATAATTAAAAATGATAATTTCCTTTGAACAAAACGTGCAAGATTGGGCTGGTAATAAATAAATAAATAAATGCTTACTGCTTCCTTTATGGAGGTAATACTGCTTTCGTTCAAGACTTAGGCTGCCTGTACTTGTATGCAAATATGATCTAGTGTAGAACACAGCCCCTGCCTCTTACTCTTGTTACCGTGAAAAATCAAGAATCTCTGTCATCAGCTGTTTGATGCCTTTCCCTGCTTGGGCATCTCTGTCTGCCACCTTCGGTTACTGGTGTTGGGAAACTTGCTTGGGAGAACAGTGTTACATTATAGCTGTGGCATCCTAGGTTTATACAAAGGCGTGCTTTTTTTAAACTCACCCTGCTGCTTTATCAGGCTTTGTCGGGCTGTAATCCTAGCTAATTTATTTTTCTACCATAAAACAAAATGCATTTTAAAAAGAAGGGAGAGGAGGCCAGTCAGTGTAGAGAGGAAAAAGATATCCATGCAAAATATGTGAAAGCAATTCTTAAAATAAACATTTTCCATTAGTCATACTCCAATAAAACGTGGGAAGAAATGGAGGCTATTTAGGTAATATTTCAAGTTGGAAGGAAAATGGAATCATAGCCAGACGAGAGACCATGTACCTGGGTGTCATTATTTACTGAAGGATTGATGTGGAGGGGGGAAAACCAAGAGAATGTTGTGGTTCCTCTTGGACATAAAAATGCTTTTAGTTATGAAGAAGCATCTGTCTTCGAGGAGAGTAGTACACCTACATGAAGTTTTGTGAGATTTCATTCTGTATACGTCTCTTACCAGCAGGAGTTGACAGCACCATGAAAGAAGGCCTTGGTTTTGTGGCTCTGCAGGTTAGCTCTGTGCTCCCAGACTGGGCAGGTGTGGAGACGTCGGTGTTACGGCGTATCAGTTCTCATGTAGTTCTTGAGAATCTGCAGAGAAAGTGAAATTTACCCTATTTTTATGCTCAGCATAGGCCTTGATACAATGAATATGCCAGTAACTTAATATAGACTTAAAATACTAATACTAATACAGACTTAAAATACTTAAAATAGTAACTTAAAATAGACATGTCAGCTCAGAAGTACTGTGCTGTTGTATTTGTTGGAACAAAATCCAAATATTGACGCAGTGCAGCCTTTGGAATTTGCTTGATACTGGACTTGTGGTTGTACGGTTGTTGCTGGAAAGAAACGTGCTTTTCTTCTACTGTAGTACAATGATACAGCAAAATCTAAGAGCTTAGAATAGAAATGTTTACAGGAAGAGAATAACAGTTGTGACAAAGGGTTTTGTTTCCTTGTCTCGAGGAAACAGCTTTATTCTGCATTTCTAAGAGAGGAATGAAAAACTTCTTTGTGTGCTTCCCCGTGGCTCTGATACAGATGTAAGAGGCGGTCTGTTCATCTTCTCCCTTAGCTTCATGCAGAACAAATGCATTAACTTATTTGATGTTCCCCAGAACCTCTCCAGCTTAAACTCTGTTTTGAATTTGCCTTCTGTAAGCTACAGGAATAAATCCTAAACGCAAGGTCTCTGTAAACAAAAATGAAGATTACATTTTTGTGAGACAGAAGTTGTATTTTCCTTAAAACCTCTAGGAGACAGCAGTATTGTATTTTATCTGTATATGAAATATATGAGAATACGGAAAAATTAATAATTTTTTAAAAACATGTTTAAGAAACTATTCAGGTAGGGCTAGGCGTGATCTTTATTGCCTATACGCGCATTTCTTCACACACACACACACACACACAAAAAAAAAAAAAAAAAAAAGCACTGAGACTTTGGGATCTCTGGGCAGAATAATTGTTGCTTTCTGTTTTTACTGGAAGCCAACTCCACCTGTCCCTGTGGGACATAGAGACACAAAGAGACATTATCTAGACCTCTCCAGCTTTTCAGTGTCTCTGGGAGAAAGCAGGAGCTGCTCTGACACCAGAGAGCCAGCAGCTGCAGCAGGCTCAGGTGCAGGTTGCTCCCCGTGCAGCCCGTTCGGGTGCCAGCTGGCAGAAGCCCGGTGGAACTGGGTGCAGAATTCACGGGTGCTTTGCAGCGTGTGGCTGTTCCTACAGGTGGTAGTTGTTTCCCAGTGCCCTACGTGAGGCTGTGGTCAGAAGGCCGAGCATCCTGACATGCTTTTGTAAGGCTGGCATTGCCTGCCTGAAGGGAGGGGAAAAGTAAGGAGGGAGGCAGGGGTTTGACTAAGCAATGTGTTGAATACTTTAAAAGGGTTATTTTTCTGTTTAGTGATTTATTTATTTTTTTTACTTGCAATAGCGGCATTGTTACCAAGGAACAGATCTGGAACAGTTGTCTACATATCTTGAGTAGCTAATTATCCAGTGATGCATCTGCACTGGGCATATTAGTGCTGGTGGACTTCGGATCTTGCTTTGTTAATCTTATCAGGAGGGTTCATTCTGCTGAAGCATGCATTAAGGCAAAGTCATCCTGTAGCAGCCTGGGGGTTAGCCACAGCGTGCTGGGAGAGGTGAAGGCTGTATCCCCCACTATCCTTTGTGGGCCACAGTGGTCTCAGAAAATGTGGTTTCTGCCTTTTGCAGATGCTTCTGGGAGGTTTAAGAACTGTATTTAAACAAAATGTGGGGAGGGGAATGAGCCCACTATCAGTGGCCTAATCATGGGATTATCTTCCATCAACCCCCTGTGACAGCAGGGCAGGGTCTGTAGTGGAATCCCAAGAATGTGTCCCGAGTGTGGCTTTTTAGGGTTGAGGGAGTGAGCTTACGATTGTTTTGTGTATATATTAAAAACACAAAGTGGCACAGGGCCAAGAGTACATTTTGTCCAATGTAAGCCTTTCATAGCAATATGAAGAAATACAGCATTTGACAGGAAAGGGGAGTAATGTTTTAGTTTTGTTTGTTTTTCTAGCAGATTGATTTGCTTTTAAAGATGGCTGTTTCAAGTGGCTGCAAAGTACAGTATATTCATGTCTTTCAGAGAAGGTGGCTTATGAGAAGAGAGCAAGGTGGTAAAAAACGTAATTTCTTTTGGAGCAGTTCAGTTTATCATCCTAAATAAATAGTAAGAAGAATTCAGTAATCAGGGCCGTACCCTTTGGCTCTGTCTATTGCTGGGCTGCACAGATCAAGGAGGAGCTGACTGGTGAGCATCTGGTAGCACAGAACCCCTGGGCTTGGATCTCCTCCAACATATACCAGGGCAAGAATGCATGGCAGTGTGCTTTGTTTGGAGAAAATGTAAGCCAGGACAGCACATAGCTTTGGATACGAGGCTTGAATGTCAGCTTTTATATACCACTTCTGAATGTAATTATAAATCACTTGCTAGTTGTATTGTTTTCTCTTAGATCAGCAGGTCAGCAAACATGTTCTTTGGTGTTAATACAGGTACACATAGGCAGGTTTGTGGGATAGATTAATTAAAAGAAATACACGGAATTGTGTTTGCCTCAGTACGCCTCAGGATTCACCATGATTCCAGAGTTCATCTAGGTTAGTGTCTAATTTAATAACTAATGATATTTGGCAAAATCGGACGTTAGAGGTTAAAATGCAATGCCAGTAACACAGTAGATACAGCAACACATTTTAGCATAGATCTGAGGGCCATTAAACCTGTTCTTCAGTCTGTATTCATTAATCTGAATAGTTCATGCAAACTCTGATGTAACTAGGTCAGCTTGCTTCTCACAGAAACACAGCAACATAAAACGGCCTGAAGACTTTGGTTTTTTTCCTTCTCGGTGTGTGTTGTATAAGGCTATGGTAGAGAACGTGTCACACATCACTGCAGGTTTTAGCTAGAAATCAATTGGTTGTCTAGCTAGTGCTTTCTAATGAGGCTACAGCTCAATATTTAGTATGACTTGTGGTTGTTCTGGCAGTTCTTCAGCAAATGTTATGTAATTAAAAGGAAATTAATTCAGTCTCCCAATAGGAGCAAAAGTTCTGCAGAGAAGGAGGCGAAAGAGATCTTGCCTAAAGACACTGCCTAGGGATTACTTGGCAAAGAAGCAGAGTTGAAGCAGGATACCTCGGCATCAGACTCACAGAGGTCATGCACCTATCATGCACTGCCACAGGCAGGTTTCCTTATCTCTGCTTCAAGTCCATGCTGATTTTATACAGACTAAGCACATGTGGGCTTACACATGGTGATTTTGTACTCCTATCTAGTTTTACAGCTAAATAGTTGATGAGGCATACTGCTTGAATGGTCTGTGATGGGTACCTGAACATTCGCACCGGATAGGGTCATTAAACTGGTGACGAGATGTCACTGTAAGCAATAACAGAGCAGTCTTCTCAAACGCTTCCAGGATTTTTCTTTTTATCCAGTTTTTCCCATTCTCATAGAAGTACTGCTGAATTGTCATAATAACCCTCCTAACAACTCAGAAATGCTCAGTGCTCCAGAGTTGAATTGTCAGCTTTCCCGGGTGGCACAGCTTACGAGCCTATTCCTAACTAACACGTAAGTTTGGTGTAGTGGGTCAGCACAATTCCCCTTGTGCTGCTGAGAGTCTACTGGTGTGCTGCAGCTGGCTTGTGTCTGCTGGGCTTTTGTGTCTGCTGGTTGCTTTTACAGAGGTTGTGTAGAGTAAAGGGGTCTTTATCAGGATCCCTGGAAGGAGCTGAAGCCCGCAGTCACTGATCAGTTAGTTACTGACTTCATGGGTGAGTAATGTGCGTTTATTTCTCTGCAGGAAAGAAGAAAAGAATTTGAGAGCAATCTGCAGAAGGCTGGTTTAGAACTAGAAACAGAAGACAAGAAGGTAACAAATAAAAAGGCATCTCAAGAAAAATTTGTACTAAAGAAACCTGTAAATGACTAAACATAAAGCACTTTGCCTTAGAAAAATGATGAGATTCTAGCAGATTTCATGGAGCATGACTAGCTTAAGTGAAAAAAGTACATGTGTCTATTGGAGTTATTTTTCCAGGCAGGCTCTCAAGTATTGTCTAAAGAAAGGTATTTTGTTTCAGGAAGAACTAAATGCTTTCGGTTTTATAACAAAAAGAAAGCAGTTTGAAAATAGCTGTGAATTCGCTTAAACCACGTAAATAGGAAGTATGTTCATAGCTAGGTTTAATCTCAGCTAATAACTTGGAATTCGGTGACTAGATTAACACATGCTCACTGGCTGTTGTAATTACACTGAGGATGCACCCTGGTTTAACAACACCAGGATGGTTGATTAGTGTCATTGTTTACTTTGTCAGTGGAGAACTGAGGGTGCTGACAGTCAGCACCTTTTTTTTTCCTTCCAGAGACTGAGTGGAGCAAAATAACTTCTTGATGAAATTTAGGCTCTGTAACATCCACAGATGGAGATTCATTGAGCAATATGTTAAAATATGATTGCTGTTATCTCCTCTGTGTGTGTGTGACATGCTAAGCAATGCTACAAGGACATGCGCTGTGGGGTGAGGCCTGCAATAAGATTATTCCTTATCGTAGGTGTAAGGCTGTACCAGATACTGCAGCTCTTGATGGGATGTTGTTGCAAGTAGTCTTGTGTGATCTACTCTGCTCTATGAAAACTGCCCCCTCCAGGAAACAGAGCAGCTTTAAAATCTACCACGGTGGCCTGAAGGACAGCTGGATTGCCAAGTGGCCAGCCCTGCACAGCAAACCCTTGCATTTTGAATGCACTCAGAATGTAATGAGTGTGTTCAAGCCTCAGAGTACAAGATAAATGTAGTCTGAAAAGCCTTTGTGAGCATTTAGGAGTGCACAGATTATTTGTGTCTTCAGTCAACCACCCAGATAGGCTATTCAGTGTTTAAAAAAAGAAAGTCCTAAAAAAGAAAATCTTTTTTTTGAAAGCTTAGAAAAATATTTAAAAGGAAATAAATTGTGTATAACAAGTGTTCTGATAAATCTTTCAATAAAGCACAGTGTAGTCTGATGTCAGATTTAACTCTTCCGGGGCAGGAATCTGAAGATGGCAAGATTTATTTTGTCAAGATCCATGCCCCATGGGAGGTTCTGATCACATACGCAGAAGTGCTGAACATTAAAGTTCCCATCAAGGAAAATGATATTCCCTCGATGGTGGAGAACCCCTTGGACTGTATGCTTACACCATTCAGGCTTCCTGAGAAGGTGATGCACCCTGAGCCGGATTATTTCACTGCACCGTTCAGCAAGGAGAAGCAGGAGCTGTACCTCATTAACGATGAGAGCACTTTCTTCTCACCATCCATGAGAAACAGAATAGTACGTACATGAATTTGTCTACTTCCATTTACAAGTTGATTTGCACTGACCGTAGGAATATACATGCAAGGAAGGAGTATATAAAGTGTTATCTCTGTGGGTAAATACGAGGAAGCCACAATATCTGCTCATTTTTCTTAGAATGCTGAAATAATATTTGTGAGAGTGGATCTTCTAGACTTTACGGGGCAGGTTTGCCCTTCGCAGTCTCACAGGGTCAGGCCTTGTGAAGAAATACTTCTTCCTTTGTATATTCTTGCAGATTATACACAGTGCACAGCCACTGTAGGGTTTTGTTAAGTAGCCTTAAAGCAGGAAAGGATTGAATTTCATGTGTTTAAATCTCAGGTTAATTATATTCTTACACGTTGTCCATATGGAACAGAAGAAGGAAAGAAAAAGTTTGGAATTAAAAGACTGCTAAATAATGGCACATATTCAGCTGCATATCCTCTTCATGATGTAAGTATTTTAGCTTTCAGCTCCCTCGAGCATTTCCCAATGTTTTAATCTTTTACCTACTGTGACATTGCCGTTTCCAGCAGAAATGAAAATGTACTCAAACCCTTCAGTTTGTCCTGGTAATTGATTCTGTTTTACAATTCACAAGAAATATCTGCCAGCCTCACCGTTTGGCTTTTATGTGCTGAAATGTTTCTACCTACAGATGAGTTTCTGGGGTGTAACTGAAAGTCAGTCACATAATTTGTAGCAAACTTAATGCACAGGAATATACTATAATGTTTATGATACAGATTATGCAGTAAAATGTTAGGAAGATCCCTTTTTAAAAAAGAAAAAAAGGATAAATGGACATTCTGTAGGTTTACAGGGGATAAGTTCAGCTGATGAGAGTCTAGGCTGTACTGCTGCTGGAAAGTACGTCATAGTGTTGGGAGTACCAAAAAGCAGGTAATAAAGAGTAGTTGTACAATTACCTTTTCTATACTCATACAATCAACCTTAAATTGTTAAACAAACTTCCCAAATCATGAGATAGCCTTACAAATCATTGACAAATTATTTAATACTTTAAAATAGTTTGAGAACGCAAAATTTGTGTTACTTATACTTCTTGATTTCTACTTAAAAACCAATTTGCATGCTTTTCTTGGTGATTAAGAAGCATTCAGAAAAAAAGGAAAAATAACTGAACAAACTGAACTGCCAAATGTTTCTAAACAGCTGAGTTCTACGGCATAAAATTAAAAGAGCTATGAGAAACTGTGGTAATTTTATGCCATTTAATTTCTAGGAAACTGACCAAGATCCTATGTTTCCTTGGTATTTGGCGGGTAGATACATGATAGTGATGACCACTACTGAAGTCAATTAGTGTCAGAATTTCATTTTGCTCCTCCTTGCATTCCAACTTCAAAAAACACAGCACTGAGTGCATTATAGTGCAGTGTCTAGAGGCTGGAACCAGCTTTGATTTATATCCCCCTAGGTTACAGCCCTCCGTGAAATGCTACTGCCAGTGGAATTTATATTGAAAGCCTGATTCTGAACTACAGAAAACAGGATTTAAATTTACATCGTTTTTTAGTGAAGCAGGAGTTAAACAGTGGTTTTCTATTTCAGAGAAACTTGAACTTCTGCAGCTCCATATGCTACACCAGTGTAAAGGAATGAACCATTTATTGCAGTAATCTACTGGAGCAAACGAGTCCACAGTGCCAGTGTTGTACTAGCACAACATTGGTGTAAGAAAACATGAAGTGGCTACATAGTACAGGTCAACTTCATGTCGAAAATGCATATTATCTTAAAACATTACATATATGAAGAGGTTGCTATTTCAAGTACTGAAGCGATGTGTGATTGAGTGAATATTAGATTATCTTAACTGGCACAAAATTAAGAGGTGTACATCGTTATTAATGCTCGCTTCTTTCAATTTAGTGTTTGAATCTGTCGATGAGCTGTTTTGCCTTTCCTCTGATTTGCTCACAGTGTCAGTACTGGAAAAAGGCAAGTGATCCAAACTGTGACAATGAGAGGTACACACTGTATATGGAGTGGGCCCGTTTCTTACGGTTCTACAAAGAGCAGCCTTTGGATCTCATCAGGTAAAATATCATATGGGTTTTATCATATTTATTTGGTGTTCACTGTAATACAAGCTCATACTGATTTGTAGATGTTTCCAGCTGGGAAATTCTTACCACTTGTAAGATGAAGATCTGATGAGAATTGGACACATAATTGGGTTGTAGGACTTTGGAGGACGCAGCATATTTTTTTTTACTAGCAAATGGGAATGTGCTGTGCTGCATATTAAGCCTCATACAACCTAGCCAGCACTCCTGATAGATACCTTATAGATAGTTAGATGTAGATGAAGACATATAAAGAATATCTTGAATTTCATCATAAATATCTGCCACAATTTTTTAAAATGGGTTTGAAATTTGGAAATTTCAACATAGTTCTGAAAACATATAGATAAAATCAGTTTCTGAAGCTTGACTCTTAATTCAGCATTAAACCACAATTGAAACTAACCTTACCCAACATTTCTTGAATTCAACTCACATTTATATAACAACTGCATTGCTTTATTCATGGGTTACAGTTAGCACTTCCATTACACAACCAGTTTTGTCTCTGTGATAAATTACTCTTTAATTCTAACCATGTGATCAGTATAAAAAAAAAAAAAAGTAAATCTTGCTTGCTTTATCCTATGGAAAGGATTTAAAGATAGTTTCCTGCTGGAGTGGGGTTTCAAAGGAGACCATGTTTTGTTCTTTCAACCTATATGACTTGCAACAGCTGGCTTTCAGTATAATATTTATGAGCGTATGTCCATGGATTTTCTTATTTTACCTGAGAATTTTGCCAACTGTTTCATATTGATTCTGGATAGTTTGTTCTACTGCAGTTTTAAACTGTGTTTTGTATCCCCTACTCAGTTGTGATGGTTGTGGTTTTGTTTCTTTGTTGTATTCAGGAAATACTACGGTGAGAAGATAGGAATCTATTTTGCCTGGCTCGGATTTTACACTGAGATGCTATTCCTTGCAGCAGTTGTCGGCGTAATCTGCTTTCTTTATGGCTTGTTTACAATGGATGAAAATATGAGCAGGTAAGCTTAATGTTGAAATCTCCTAGCCTTATAATGGTAAAAGTTAAGCAGTATGAAAACATCGTTCATGTAGAAAAATAACAAATTTTTATACTCAAAGCAGACAAATTTATTCTTCGGCTATCTGTATTGACCTAAACAGTGGTGGACGGCCTGTGTAGAACTGGTAACTATTAACTAGCAAGACTTGGCTTGCAGGTGAAAAGCAAAATTTTATTGCAGTTTGGCAACAACTTCTTATATAGGATTCCATGCAACACATAAGATCTACAGAATACCACTGACGTATCTCAATTTTTTTTTCCAAGTGTTAATTGTTGCCTTATGCTTTTATATTTGAATCTATCTTGCAGAGTAGTATATTGGCCTTTCTACGTAGGTTATCGTTTTTACTGACTACCAAAAGCATGAGTGTGGTACAGATCAGCAGTATTCTACTGTCAGAGATGGCTCAATGATCTCAGAAGCCAGAGTTTGCTTGTTTTAAAATAAATATTGTATTTGTTTCTTCAAGGATCCCAAGATTTACTACATTCAGGGATGTGGTGTGATATTTCATAGCTTACTGTTTTTTATAAGGATTTGAGAAAATGTTGAGTTTTAAGTGTAAAAGATAGTTTTATAAATTAAAATTCAGCAACAGGCATTTAACCTACATTTCTACACAGAATATCACTGCACCCATTCTATTGTATCATGCCATTTTGAGACTTACGTGTCTCAAGCATAACTTATGTTCAGAATTGACCTGCGAATACTGCTATACATGTTCAAGTATACACAGGATCGTAAAATTCACTCAGTGTAGTCGTTAAATTGAAATAACAAGTCACACTAAAGATATCCAAGTTGAGTTAACACCTCTCCTTTTAGAAAAGGTGTTACGAGCACATTACTAATTTGATGGAAAATAACGTGGCTTGTATGTCACCTGAAAGCAGTGCAAGTGCTGTACAGCTCCTTACACACCTGATTTTTTTTTCAGTAACAAATCAGAAAGCCCATACCAAGCGAAGAGCTTGTTCTTTTTCTTGCAGCAGCTGCTTCTATATGGCTTGCCCTGACTGACTACAAGTTAACACCACTGATAATGACAAGGCTTAGCATATTCTCTGTGAAGCTGCAAATACTGAGCTTTGAACAAATCCAACTTGGACGTTTTTCTTTTTTGGGGAATGACTTGTACATAACAGCTCTTAAGATGCTACAAAAACAGACACTGTGCAACTTTTTTGTCCTCAGCAAAGAAATCTGTGACCCAGCAATTGGAGGAGAAATCATTATGTGTCCTCTTTGTGACCGAGAGTGTGAGTACTGGAGACTAAACACCACCTGTGAGTCCTCAGAGGTCTGTATTGGGTTCTTCAGCCACTTCTCTTTTTTGATCATTTTTGATCAGCATTGTTTTTGTTACTGAACTGTTCCTATGTGTTCTGTTGCAGTATTCCCATTTGTTTGACAACGTGGCGACTCTATTTTTTGCAATTTTCATGGGCATATGGGGTGAGTACATTTGCTAACAAGTTTTAAGTTAAGTAATAAATAGATCTTGGCCAAACTGCTTGGGGACACTGGAGGTGTGAAGAAGAGAGGGTGAATGGCTTCGTTTTAACATTCTGCCTCACATGCAAAAGTGAAAAAAAAAAAAAAAAAAAAAAAAAAAGACAAATACATCTATGTGTGTATATATATAAATATGCACATACACACACAAATAGATGAATATGAAATATACTTAAATCTTCAGTTGGGATACAGTGCTTCCAGTAACGCACACAGACATTTGCGCGAATGGAAGGTCAGTTCTTGTATGTTATCAAAGGATGGAACTACAAACCTTTTTCAAAGATATCTCAAAACAATTTTGAATAAGCTGATTTTGTATGGCTGTTTTCCTCAGCTTTTCTTGGTTTTAAGCATGGATTACTCATTCAGGAAGTACCATCAAAAGACTTTAGAACTGCACAAGATAAGGTTTCCTGTGATTGTATGAACCATAAAGTCTCTCCAGCTCAAATAAGAGCCGTCAGATTACCAAAGGTTTATATTTTGAAGTAGTTTATAAAAGGCCTTTTGAGCATCATATAATAGTATAAATTTTGTAGTTGTTTATATACGAAATCAGTTCTCTCTGATATTTAAAAACAAACTTAAGCTAAACTAATTCTTGACCATGAAAAGCATAAGACATTCCCTGTCTCTATAATGATCACAATATCAAACAATCATCAAAAAGCAAAACAAATCCTTCAAATGTACAGCTTGAAAACAATTCTGCTGATTTGTAGTAATTGTTCATGTGTTATACATCTATGTGCAAGCAGTTAGTTGAATTATCACAGTTCCTCTGTTGTGTATTACTATTTGCATATGAGAATTAAAACTACTTGAACATGGTTGTCATAACCATGGAAATAGCCTTTTTCTGTCTTGGCACCTTCCTTTTCATCCATTTCTGGAATTAAATTAATTAACATAATTAATCTGTGTTATGGTCTTAGCTTTGAAATGCAATAGTCATTAAAAATAGATGGGTCACATCGTGAGAGCAAATAATAGACTGCAGAATAGGAGTCAATGTAGAACCAGGTTTAACTTGGTTCATAAAATTGTTTGCTTTTCTATTAAAACTATACTTTAACACTTCCAAATTGCAGTTACTCTTTTCTTGGAGTTTTGGAAGAGGCGGCAAGCTAGACTGAAATATGAGTGGGATTTGGTTGATTTTGAAGAGGAACAGCAACAACTCCAGCTGAGGCCAGAGTACGAGGCAAAATGCACCCAAAAGAAGAAGAATCCTGTGACTCAGGTAATGTAGCTTACTGGTAGTGTACATTGCCTGAGTGGACACGAATGCAAATTCAGTTATGTACCAAAAGATAATTTTGATAGTGCTTGAGTTCTGTATCTAATTGCTAGGTAAAAATTTGTGTGATATATAAGCAGCCCTACTTCCCTACTGGAGTAGGGCAGGCCCTCAGCTATTAGATCTCCACACAACATTTGTCATGGCAATCAGCATGGCTTACATTTGTAGAACATGATCCCAGCTACACCCTCTACAGCCTCACTGAACGCACTGAATACCAAAGCAGCATTTGGTAACACACTGTTTTCTCACTGAAGGCATTTGCTTGGTGACTACTGAGCTTTGCACATTTGGACTAGGGTGAGAGAAAAGTGTGTTAGCTTCTGAAAGCAGCATAGCCTTGTTATTGTCAGTGAGTCCTGCAGCTAACAGCCCTGTGTTTCAGGGCACAGCACCATCGTAGTGTAGCTGCACTGCTTTCCTGTCTGAGGTTACCAGTAACTGCGGGTTCTCAGTACATCAGCCTCTTGCATGTGACAGGCACGTCCCGTTAGACCGTGGTTGTCTTCCTGCAGATGTCTTTGTTGTCTAGGTTTTTGACAGAGAGTAAATTAGAACTTTTTTTTTTTTTTGCTTCTGGGGTGTGTTTATAATCTTCATTAATTATTCTCTAATGATTTTAATTTCCACAGGAAATAGATATATTAAATCGGGAATACAGAGGTGGAGTTTACATCTTTCACCGTCTGTATGGTGTTCTTCACACTTCAAGATATCAGGCTGAAATCTTCGCACATTTAAAAGCAGCCTTTCTCACTCCTTTGCAAGAGCAGTCTTATTAATCTAAAGATATGCAAGCGTGGCTAGTTGTGTTTTTTTTCTTTTGGCACACAAACACGTTATTTGGCAAACACTAGAGAAATGAAAGTTGCTGAAGACTTTTGTCTGAAATCTAATAGAGATATAATTAACCGCATTATTGAACTCTTCTTAATTTACATTTAATTTAGGTAAGGAGATATTTGACAAATTTAGGGATTGGTTGCATTCCAATACAACATCTACCACCTTAATTTGAAGTATTTTGAAATCAACCTTGCTTTTCCTTGAGCTGTCTATAAATAATTTGCTTTCACTAGTCATGAGTATAATAAGGTGACCCAGTCTTCAGAAAAGAAACAGAATCTTAGCCAGAGCATTGTTCTATAAGCAGTAGGCCTGTCTTTCAAGGCTGTCTACTTAATTATTAGGAGATACGAGAAGTAAAATTAGCATATACAAGTTTTTTTTCCTGTCTCTCCTTCCCCTTCTGCACATGCAGTATTAATGCTGGTGTTCTTATACTAGCAACTTGTACGCTGTAGTCACACAGAGATCTTAGAGGAGAAGCACTATGATTTTGAGCGCATCTCTGCCAAGGTGTCGTTTTCTGCAAACTCAGGAAAATACCTTCAGGCAAACCCTAATTTTTGATGAGCTAGTTCAGCTAATTGCAAACAGATAACTACCTGCTAGTTTGCAGATACTACTTGCTAGTTTGCCTCCCTGTGTATGCTTAGGTAGAAAACCTCCACTTTCTTACATAACTGCACAGTAACAAAAACCAACTGAACCACAGTGGTTCAGCTGTAGTGGAAGGAAAGAGCAGAGGGAATCACAGAGGCAGTTCAGGGCCCTCGTGCTCTGAGATAACGTACTGCAGCGGTTGTGTGAGTACAAGAAAGTGATAGACTGTCTCGTGAGCAGTGGTTACATGTGGCAGGGTCCAAAACCTGTAGTCTGATGAGGTGAATTGGCCGCAGCCGATGGCACCCCAAGATGGCATGGGTTAGGTGCATTTGTGTAACTGTCTTGAGGGAAGAGACCATTCTCTCTCTAAATTCATGCAGATCTTGCAGATGGCTTATTTGGAATTGATTTAGGAAAGAAATAGAAATTGGACCTTGATATATTTTTCTTATCGAAGACTGAGATAGTGCACTGTTCTGTTCTTTATAACTATGCATTAACAGCTGCCATAAAAATTCAGTGACTGCATAATCCTCTATTTTATGACATACACATTTATTACCTTGGTAGATTTTCAGAAGCTTTTGTGCAGCAGGGTTTAGCAATGATCTTTTATCAGTGCCCAGTTACAGCAGATCATACAGCTTAGCCACACCTTAGCATAATTCCGTTTCATTAGATAATAGGTAATACTGAACAATAATTGAAAAAAAATTAATTCTGCAGACTGGGTAAGATGATATGGATACAGGTCACTGAGTTTCTTGCGTTCCAAGGCTAGCTTTGCTTCTACCAGAAAACTATTTCTAAATTACTCCTGGCCATGATTCAAGGTTCAAGGTGCACAGAAATAGAAATTTGCCATCTTCAGGATGGAATTAATATCTCGTTTGCTATTAAAATTGCATTGGTATCATCCTTACGGTGATGATGCCATCCTGAACTATTTAACTAGATCATAACTAGAATCTGCCTTTGCTGATTACAGTTGAATCTCTATTTAAATAAATAACATTCCATTCAAAATTCCTCAGTCATTGCATATTATTGCCTGTATTGTGTTCCAAAGCAGAAAACTGTTCAAGTAGCCTAGAATGCAAGATATTTGTTCCCTAGTATAGAACATAAATATTTATTAATGCATAATAGGTATAAGACATTATGAGCCTATTTAAAGTCACCTGATAGCTATGTTCATAACTTCTCTTCAGCTGTTTTTATGGTTCTATTGATATAACCTCAAACTTTTGCCATAATAAAAAAAAAATAAATGTAATAATCAGAGGCTAAAGTATTTATTGATAAATGTGCTTAATAAGTATACTCTAGGCAGATATAGGCAGTATATTTTACTTTCTCATGAGAGTACAGCAAATTACACCTGTAACAGTCACATCTGTATCAACCTGATAATTAGCTAAAGAATATTGCCATCAAAAAGCAACAGTAGAACGATTGATATTGTGCTGGCCTGTAGCAATCCAAGTTCCTTCCTCCAAGAGGAAAAGAAGTATGCTACAGTACCCTGGCCCAAAGATTTATCAAATTCAGATTACTTGCCGCTAATTTTTTTCTATTGGCATGGATTTTGAAATAATCATTTCTTAACATGTGATCTGGTATTTTAGGAATTAGAATTGGTTGCGAAAGAGAGAACTTTTCACGAACATGGCAAACTGTTCTTGTGCTATGTGGGAATACTCTTTTGGGTAAGACCTAGCTGCCTGATGCTGCAGCAACGACTGGCAACTAATGAATGCAGCCATTTCTTCAATACAAAAATAAGTATATTGAAGGAGTGGAAGAAAATACTTTCTGGCTGTGTGGAAAAGCATGGTACATCCACTTAGATGATCATTAAGAAACCCTGACACAAATGATTTGTTAAAAACCAGTCCAGTTTTGAACTCAGTGCTGTATGGCAGCTGACCTAGCATTACAGTTCTGCCCTCTTCATGCAATGAAGCAGTTGGTCTTTTTCCTTCAGCTACTGACTGATTTTTGCAAAGGTTTAACCATTCTTTCCAGGTACTGTCTTGACTTCTAGCATTGTTACAGCCACTTTCGTCCTGATCTTTTTGGAATTTTTTTTGTTCAGCACATTCAAAATGATGTCATACCTGCCCTTGTAGAGAGAGGGGTTGTGAGTTGTTTTCCTTGGATGTGGTCACTTTCCCACAGCTATTGAGAGCTCTGTGTGCTGCTTGATGTTGGAATAAGTTTATGGATTTGTGAACTATGCTGTGCTTGCTTGACTGTTTCAGGAGATGGAGCCTTACTTGCCTCTAACTAGCCAGGCTGTGCGGTTCTGCATCTCAGGAACTACAGTGTTGTTCTGGGTGAGCATCTTCTTTAAATTATCCCATTAACACTTACCACAGTTACTGATCATCACTAATTATGGCATTAACACATGCACTAATGTGTTAGCTTCCCTTGGATTATTGTCCTGCTGATTTCCCATGGTCATGCAAAATGCAGTTCACTTCAGTGGACAAAGATAAGAAACCTTGAAAATCTGTCATTAACTAGTAAATTGATGTGATGTTTTATCATAGGGCTTACTTGTTCTCTGGCTTATATGCCATTACCAAGCAACAGTGGAAAAAATGTGCAGTAAAGGTGAAAAAAATACATTATTCACTACAATGAAGTTACAACATATTTCTTTATAGAAATAACTGTAGAGTGAATTTCAGGGTGGACAATACAATCTAACCTGTCTTTTCCATCTCCATTTTTGAGTTTGTATCCTTCTGCACAATTTTTTTGAATGTCTGCTTTACTTCTGTTAACAAAAGAATTATCGTAGCCTTAATGTGTGTAATATAACCAAGTGTTTTACCTGTGGTGTATTTAGCTTTCCAGTGCTGCTAAACTCATACTCTTAAGAATAAAATCTAGAGTATAAAGCATGTTGATGGACTTAATTCAAAAGATGCATGAGTTATAGCTGTACTGAGGTGTGTGTCTGACATCTCCGTCCTTTCCTTAGGTGTCTCTGATCATAGCTAGCATGATAGCTGTGATTGTGTATCGTCTTGCAGTGTATGCTGCCTTTGCCAGCCTCATGGAAAACGCTCAAACTCTGCAGCCCATCAGTGGATTACTGACCCCTCAGCTGGCAACTTCGGTCACAGCCTCTTGCCTGAACTTTGTCATCATCATGATACTGAATTTCATATATGAGAGAATAGCTATCTGGATTACTGATATGGGTAAGCAGTGTAAATGAAGACAGAACTCTGAAGGAGTGGCTAGACGTTGGAGCTATCTAGAAGAGAATTGCTTTGGTTGGAAGGGACCTGCAAAGACCATCGTGTCCAACTGTGTATGGGTTCTCAGTAATTTTGGACATGAATTTGTGGTTAGCAACAATGACTCAGTTGTATCCATGGCCATGCTAAACATTTTCCTTGCATTTGAATAGTTACCATAAACTTCTTTATCGTATTACAATGTTTGCATATATTAAAACTAGTCAGGCAGAGGTGATCACAGTTCAGAATATAATTAAAAATTCATTGTGCATTACATTAGAGTCACTAAACAGAGTTAAAAATGTCCTGACTTCCCAGTATTTCAATGAGAAATCCTGAGGATGTATTCTTAAGAAGAGATTGCAGCTTTTCAACAGACATTGTTTCTAGACAAAAGATGAAATAATCATGTTTGTTACTTTGGGGGAAGAAAGGAGAGTAGAAGAATGGGGGATAGGGCAGTGTAGATATTTCACTTTTTTTCTTTTTTTTAATACACCTCTTAGGTATGGGTTTACAAATTTGGAATTAGATTCATGGCAGAGATGAAGTAGGTTGAGAAGCAGTTGGGCCGAGGATGTGTCATTGTGGATACAGCCATTGGCAACATTATTTTCAGAAGACTTGCTCCAGAGCTGGAGAAGCCTACTGGAAGGCAGATGCAGAAAGATCTCTTAGTTTTGTGGCAGGTTTTGTTCGACTGCTGCTTGCTTGGTGGATATGTCCTTCCCTAGGGACTTTACTACATATTTTTTTGTTTGCCCTGAACAATTTATACATCCAAGGCCTTTTAGGTGCTTCACAAGAAGAAGCCATGCTCACAGAATATTCAGCAGGAATGGGGCATGTAGGGAGCTGAAAATTATTGGATATTTGCGGTATGTACCGCTGTCATAAAAACAGTTGGGTGATCTCTTCTAATGACATTTTACAAGTGGAATTAAGAATTGGAAAGTGTGTGTTGCAGAAACTTACTGGGATGTTGTATTGGCTTCATTTTGATTAATTCTGGCCCATCTCATTTCAGATGTGTATTGCTTACCTCACTTGGCCTAATTAGACCAAGGAAAAACAGAACAAGTAATAAGTAAAATTGCCCCTAGCAAAAATAACAAATTTTTAGTAGTTTTTTTTTTTTTTTTTTTTTTTTTTTTTATCTTGAAAGGCACGATTTATGAGCATGAAGGCTGTTATGTTGTTTTCCTGCTTCGAAGCGTGGAGGATTGATTTCCCAACTGTCAGCCCTGTCAGCAGTTAGCCGATGCAGAGGGAAAGTCATTTATTTACTTCTGTGGAACTGCTGCCCTCCTATGGCAGCTTTAGGAGCCTGCAGTTAAGGTTTAGAGAAGTGGCAGAGGATAGGAATATGAAATGTTGACTACCTCCGTCAGGAATGTCTGTTCTAGCTCCCTTAACTCGTAAATTCTTGAAAAAAAGACTAGGCCAGATAATGCTTCTGGACAAACATGTACAACCTATCTCTTCTGTTCCGGACATTGAGTATCTGATGTAAGCATTTGAACAACCCACTGACAAGGAAAACATTTTCATGAGCTGCATCCTAGGAAGACCTCCTTACCTTTCTGAGTACTGCATCCTCTACAGTGCCCTGCTTTTAGGATCCTAGTAAATACTGCCTGTTCTTCAGTCATGCAAACTTACGCCAAACTTGAAAACATTACTCAGATGTGAAATAACTGTACCATATGGCAGGTGAGGTCAACGTGTCTGCCAGATCCTGACCAATTCATAGGAATTTCAATTTTTGTGGTTTATTTTCTTCCCCTTTCTTCCAGCTTAAACTGGTTGCATGTTACCATTTTACAAATACTGTATTTAGGGCTCTCTGATACCTTAAAAATATAAATATGATGGAAAATGTGATTATGGAAGCAGCCAAATTTCAAGCCAAGTCTTAATGATGTTAACTGCTGCCAAGATGGCAGAATCATTTAGGTTTGAAAAGACGTTCAAGAACACAAAGTCCAACCATCAGCCTGACCTACTGAGTCCCATCAACTAAACCACATCCTCACTTATTGCCACCTCCACACATCTCTTAAATACCTCTAAGGAAAGGGACTCTACCGCTTTCCTGGGCAGCCTGTATCCTCACCCCCACTATGAGCTTCGTAATTTGGAGGCCTGATGTCAATTTAAGTTGCATACATACTACACATTGAAGAAGCAGTACTGTAACATACTCTTCTGCCACAATGCAAAAATATTCCTTATCTTGTGCATTGCCAACATTAGAATTATCATACTCTAGGAGCCCCTGCTAGTTGATGTTTGAGATGCAGCATCCCCAAATAGTTCATCTCAGAAACAGGCACAAGTGATAGCAGATAGTATCAAGAAGCCAATAAACATTTCAAGAAGGAATTCCACCTGCCTGCCTACTCAGAACATTGCATTGTCATTAAGGGTAGGGTGTCTGAGGACAGATGCTTCATCTGCTGAACTACGTTTGGAGGGCTGTTTTTGTTTTACGTTTCTTCTGGGATGTAAAGGCACTGTGGGTGATAAGTATTTATGAAACTTTACCCTTTTAAGGGCATAAAGGAAAATAAAGTTACTGTTTTCTGGTTTCACAGAGATTCCCAGAACTCATATGGAGTATGAAAACAGGCTCACTATGAAAATGTTCCTGTTCCAGTTTGTCAACTACTATTCATCCTGCTTCTATGTGGCATTCTTCAAAGGGAAGTTTGTTGGTTACCCAGGTGCATACACATACATGTTCAATCGCTGGCGAAATGAAGAGGTAGGAGTTCTTGATCATGACATTTTAGCATGCACTTTATCAAGCATGTTGAGCATTTAATGTCCTCTAACAGCCTTGGTGAAAAGGTTATTTTAACTGGCAGTCCAGGTGAAAATTAAGCATTGCCTTAATAATCTTTAAGAACTTCTCTCCTTTCATTCACTTATAGAGCAGTAAGATGTATTTTATCTGGCTAATGTCAGTTATTCATGTCCATTAATCCTCCAATCTGTCTCTATCAGTGTGATCCTGCAGGCTGCTTGATTGAATTGACGACACAACTCACCATAGTCATGGCTGGCAAGCAGATCTGGGGAAATATCCAAGAGGCCATTGTACCGTAAGTTCTCTTACACTGAGTACACTGAGATACATGTGTTGTGGACAGAGGAAATTATTGGAAACTAGCGTTGGCTAGTGAGCATTTCCATATGACAAATTTATGAAAAATAGTCTATGCAAATTAACTGCATAGGAAGTAGACTGTTTTATAAAGGCTTTTGCCTCTTTTTTGAAAGCTATGTTTGTAAAAATGTATTGCAACAAGGAGTTTGTTTAAAAAAAAGGGATCCTTGATCTACTTGTCACATTATTAATTTATTCTGCATGTGCAGTTGGATTTGTAACTGGTGGGGACGACGGAAAGCCAGAAATAATCCAGAAAATTTGTATAGTCGCTGGGAGCAGGACCACGATCTGCAGACATTTGGAGCCTTGGGCCTATTCTATGAATATCTAGAAATGGGTAAGTGTAAAAATACACATTTGGAATGAGGACAAGGCACTTTGTATTGACACTTAGAAGAAAAGTTGTTGAAGGTTGATGGCACCATTTTCGTATGGTAAACAGTAAGGGATTACTAGCTGGAAATGATAAAATAGGCCAGCCTAATTTGGAGAAGGAAAAAAAAAAGCTGTCTCTCTATCTTCAAATGCAGATAGAATTTCATAGAAACACTGTGAACACTGTTTCACTCATTCAAATGGTGAACATTATTCTTAGTACAGCCAGCTGTCTCAGTCTGTATCCCGTTCTTGTTCCCAAGCACATTATCAGCTGATGTCAGTGGAAATTCAAAGCATGGGATGAATGCCAAATATGCTGTGGGGTCTAATGCTGCGGATGTGAGATCTATCAACCAGATCAGAGAGAATCCATTTAGTTTTAGTTTGCGCTATGCTGTGATACTGTCCAGTAGGCCAGCAGAGGGAGCACAAGTAACAGAAAGCTTTTTTCAGGGGTAATGCAAACAGGATCAGCATCTGAAATTAGTTTACAAACCCTGAGAAATTAGAAAAAGAAATTCAGAAAACTAAATCTAAAGGATACGTTTTATATATATATATAAATATATATATATATACACACACACGCATACATACATACTTGTCTATTAGAAGGAAAAAATTGGTTCAAAGGGGGTCCCTTGTAATTTTAAGTATTCTAGATTGACAACAATACTAGTGAAGCTATATTATTGTCATTTTGTACACTTGGTGATGTTTCATGAAGGACTGTGATCTCATGAAATTCATACTCAAAGAACAATCAATTTCATTAGTCATGCCTGTTAATTGATTTCTTTCATTTTGGTAACGACTAAAGTGATCATTTATGTATTTTATTTACAATTCTTAAACCAAGTTAAGACTCTCCAGTGGAAAATTGGCGTTAATATTTTGTCGAAAGCATTAACAATAGGTGGAGGTAAGGTTGTGATAAAAATAGAAGTATTTCCTTATTCTTATTTAAAAGTCTAACTGATGGGAAACCCTTTAGGCTTTTACTTAATCTGCACAAACTGCAGGAAAAGAAAAAAAAATTTTTTTTTTTTTTTTTAACTCCTCTCATGATTCAGAAATTTGATGTGTGAGTATGTTCCCC
Organism: Netta rufina; assembly: GCF_964035555.1. Lineage (NCBI taxonomy): Eukaryota > Metazoa > Chordata > Aves > Anseriformes > Anatidae > Netta > Netta rufina. Next base: position 10,339,073 of record NC_140128.1, on the reverse strand, counting down.
TTCCCCTACAGCTAGTTGCCATTCATGAGAATAGAACTGCAGCACCATGAAAGCATTAGTGTCCAGCACTGCTGGCAGCACCATTTTTCAGGACCCGAATCTCCCTTCCCTTTTGGTGCTGCAGCCTTAAGAGACCAGGCCTGGGACTGGGGCAGTTTGTCACTTCCCTTTGGGCAGGGCTAGAGGAAACTTGTTGTGCAGCCTGACAGAAGTTGGCCATTTGTCTGTAAGGGCCAAGTTGAATGTTTCGGTATCATCCCAAAGGTGCTCTACTAGGTGCAGGTGTTAGTGATTGTCTTTTCTGCCTTGCAGTCATTCAGTTTGGATTCATTACGCTCTTTGTGGCATCCTTTCCTCTGGCTCCGCTTCTTGCTCTGATGAATAATATCTTGGAGATTCGAGTAGACTCCTGGAAATTAACCACTCAGTACAGAAGACCTGTGGCTGCAAAAGCACATAGCATAGGAGTTTGGCAAGAAATCCTGAATGGAATGGCCATCTTGTCTGTTGTCACTAATGTAAGTAAGCTAACTGCACTAAGTCAGCTTTGACTTTTTTTTATGGCAGATTTAAAAATCGCTTAATACTTTTTCTCCTTCATCAGCAGTATTCATTTTATCACATGCTACCCTATGGAGATGGGATACAACTGTGTGGGTGGTTTGGTTTGTCTGTGTGTTGATGACGTGCATCCGTGTTTCATTGGACCATAATCTTTCATTCACATGAATTTTTTTTCAGCATTTTGTAATGGTATAATCCAGTCTGAATCTTAGTCTGATGAAGCACGCTGATCATCCAGAGGGGACTATGAGGGACAAGAGAGGTGGATTGGGTCTGTTTACCAGATGACATTTCTCTCTCATCATTGTAAGGCCTGTTCTGTGGGAATGCTGCTAGTTCAGCTGTTTTTGGATGCCCCTATAGGGGTGGTGGTTTAGGGTACTTCTTATACATTGGAAATAAAATGGTATTTCAGTATTTCATCTTGAATGTAATGTGAAGCAGACCGCTGGGCAAAAGAGTTGCTTCTTTATAATGTAGTGTATTCAGCTGTATCAGATCTGCAGATGTCTTAGGCAACAAAACCACCTGCAGCTATTGCTATTCAGAATGGCTCAGGTTGGAAGGGACCTTAAAGATCTCCAACACTCAAGTAGTAAGGTAGCATTTCAAGTATCTCATGCTTCCAAGCAAAATGTGCCAGAAGTCATTGTTAACTCTTTCAATACAGCTGGAGAAAATGGCTCCCTTTTTTTCATAGAATAACTTGGCTGATCCACTCACTGAATTCAAGTTTGTCTATTACTTGGAGGAATTCTAACCTGCATCTCTTTTTTCACTAAGGAGTGTGGTAAATGCTGACAGAAGATGATTCAGTTGAGGGCTGATAAAGTATGGGAATCTGTCCTGCATTTCATAAAGCAGTTGATAAATTAGTAAACGAGAGGAAAGGGAAGAGTGACTTTGAAGTCAGAATACTCTTCTAGAGAAAAAGATATTTGGGATTTGGTGCTTGTTAGTGTCACCCTTGCTCAGTAGATCCTGGTTTACGCCACAGACGGTACCAAAAAGTCTTTATGAATCTGCTCACAATTTTTGTGTAGAACTTGCTTAATTTCTTGTCCAAATTATTTTTCAGGCTTTTATTGTTGCATTCACATCAGACATGATTCCTCGTTTAGTTTACTACTACGCTTATTCTGAAAGTGACGACTCACCGATGTCCGGATACATAAACAATAGTTTGTCAGTGTTTCTAATCTCTGATTTTCCTGAGAGAAACAAGCCTAAAACGAACCCAGAACATTTTGTCATATGCAGGTTGGTGGTGTTACAATGATAAATATTTTGTGCCTTTATTTAGAATATAGAAAAAAAAAGTTACTGCAGATCTAATTAGCTTACTAGAAAGTAAATCATGTCTTCTCATCTTTCTGAAGTGTAAGACATAGCATTTAAGCTATTGAAAAGGCAGTGTTTGAGATGGTAAGAGATCATGCCCGTAATTAAAAAGAAAAATTTTTTAAGAGACTCTTATGGCTAATGTGGTTTGCCTTTTTTTTTTTTTTTTTTTCTGGTTAATTAAGCTATTGGTGTTTTTTTTGTTATTTTTCTGAGTGATGGAGGAGATTGATGTCCCTAAGGTTGCAACACCAAACTGAATTTTCAAGGTATTTAGGCTGCAATGCCTTAGTGGCCAAGGAAGCATCATTATGGGGCAGTTCAGACTCCAAAGCTGAAAATAAGATGCGGTCTTTGAAGTCAATTTTTGCCATACTAAATATCTCTGGAATTGCGGTCCATCCTACTTTCATTTATAAAAATAAAAATGAAAAGAGAAAACACTACCTTCTTACCATAAGAATTATCAGAAGCTTCTGGAAGAATTGGGGAAGAATTTCAGAGAAGTCTGTGGTAAAAGAGAAGCATTTCAATTTGATTTGGTGAAGGAAAAAAAAATCAAGTTGTTGCTACAGCTTTATGATGCTTCAGTTTTAAAGACGTGGGAGTTTTTATCCTACTTATACATGTGAGGAGTGTTAAAACACAAATTCCAGACAGTGCTTCCTTTAAGCCCTGCGTTATTTCAGTATGTAATCTGTCAACATCTGTTGGATTTATTTAATATTTGTCAATTATTGTGTGATAAATCTCATTATTCCTGCATTATTTGATTATTGCTTGAAAAAAAAGAGAAAGCTGTGTATAAAAATTTCACACATACTCATCTATATTCTGTTGCTGCGAGTGGGGATGTTTAAGCAAACGTAAGAGGCAAATGGAGAGGCAACCTTTTTCTGCAGAAGGAAGCAGACCATTTAAAACAAGATGAAAAGGTTCCTGAAGAGACAGCTGTATTTGGCTGTAAGTGTCACTGAGCTTGTAGTCTGTCTCAGACTGAATGACATTTCACCTTTGCATGTCTTTCTATTCAACAGGTACAGAGACTATCGATATCCTCCAGATCACGAGAAGAAATACTTACACACTATGCAGTTTTGGCACATTCTTGCTGCAAAACTGGCTTTTATAATTATTATGGAGGTATGTTACCTATGTTACTCCTTTCTGAAATTAATACCTTTATACATTTGCTAGGTAGCTACTAATGTTACAGAAAACAGAATTGCTGAGAGTACAAAAGAGTTTCTTCCTTAAGTAATCCCAAATACCCTTCCTAAATGAATAGTCTAAGTAGGGCTTTTGACATCAGTAAGTCAACCTCAGAGTAAGAGCAGTAAAAACAGCTGATAAGGACACTATTGGATTTGATCCGTATTGTAAATCCTAAAAGCATTTTGTGGTGATTTATGTAGGATAAAAAACAGCTAAAGAAGCACACATGGGTATTAGAAAGTGATGCTAGGAATTCAGAACCTGACACTTTGCTGTTGGCTGTGCTAATTCATAAATGGTTTGGAAGTAAACTTTGTGTGTAACAGGAAATGTTTTAATCTTTGTACATATCTCATATACACAATATCATTTTTTGCAGCATGTTGTATTCATCGTCAAATTCTTTGTAGCATGGATGATTCCTGATGTCCCTGCAGATGTGAAAGCCAAAATAAAACGTGAAAAGTATTTAACACAGAAAATCCTACATGAGTATGAGCTTGAAAAACTGAAGGAGAGACTGTGTCAAGGTGATAAACGAGCCACAGAAAAAGAGTTCATTGCTACAGAAGGGAGAATGGAGTTATCCAGAGCAATGTAATTGAAAATACAACTGTTTGGGATTTAGCTCATTTTAGCTTCTTTATCTGTGATTTGCTCAGTATGCATCAACTTGAAAGCTATAGGACAGGTTCAACCCTTTGCTTTCAGCCCAAAGATTTTAGACTTTTAAAGAAAAGTTGTACTGAGCATCCTAGGTTTAGTAAATCTATTTAACTGTAAGACTTGGGCACTGCTCTCAATTTACCTATCACTTCAAATAGTCATGTAATCCTAGAACCTAGATTCCCAGTACAGGGAGTGTTATGCTAAAAGGGCTCACAGGATATCATACAGTCACCACCACCAAGCCCTTCCCGTACTGTTAAATGCAAACTTCGAGGCTGTATCCCAGCTGAACAAAAAGGATGTATCATAGAAGATTCCTGCTGTGGAAAATGCTGAGAAGGATGACTTCATGACATGATCATTTAAAATCAGACAGCTGATAAGTCCTGATAAAAGGTTTGGGTTGGGGTTTGGGGCTTTTTTGTATCAACTTGGTCTTACAAAACATTTGTTCCTGGCTTTGAACTTCTGTATGCTTTTTAGAAGGATTTTTTTGTTGTTGTTGTTGTTTTTAAGATATACTGGCTTAATTCCACTTGGTATTATTTTAGGGCACAGAATTCAGTTAATATCTATTACTGAAGGAAAAAAAAACGCCATAGTTATATTCATTAAGATAACATCTGCCAAAGAGTTCGCTCTTTAAATGCAGATTTTGTGGAACCCTCTATTTAAAGTGTTTTCTAAAAGATGTATGCAATTTGGAGAAATGCTTATTTCTCCATCTCAAAAACTGCCATTGGAAGAATATGCTCGGCATAAGTGTTGGCCAAAACTGCTCCTTTGTTTACGTTCTTCCCATTTTTGTGAATGTTAACAAAAGGTGTGGTTTTAAAACCATACGTCTGTGCTTGATCCATGCCATAGAGTATGATTTCAGAGTGCAGTGGACTGGGGGCTGGACTGCCGCACTAACTGATCTATCTACAAGACTGTTCAGAGGTTAGGATTCATATTCAAAAGATTTTAAGAATACCATGTACTTTGTTTACATTGTTCCTGTCCTTATACATAGGAGTCTTTCTTTAATCTTCAGGAAGGAATTGTTTTCTGTTTTGTCATGGGATTTTTCTACAAGGTTATTAAGGTTATAAATAGATAAATACTTGTGCAAAGTAGCTACAATCTGTATATGAATGTGCCCTTGGTTTATACATTTAAGCAGTTATGCATTTTGATGATTTCGCTGTATATTTAAAACATATCAACACCTCCACGCTTAGTGCCTTGTTTATTTGCATTTGGCAAAATGTGAAAATGATCACTATGTGGAAATGTGCATTTCCTAAGTGTGCTTGCAGGCATCATGATACTGTGAACCTGCACATGTAACTATAGAGTTAGCCAAACAATGCCTGCCTTGGCACACTTCTGTGTGTTAGTGCCACGCAGGCCATTCACAGGAAACAGTTCATACCTAGACTGCTTAGATAAACTAGCACCAGACTGTTGAGTTCTCTCATGCTGAAATACACTAGCTAGAGAGATTAAAGATGTTAATATTTGCACTTTGAAAGTTATACTTCATTGCAAGTATACGAGAAAAAAAAAAATCAGATATATCATATTTGTATTTGATATCAGCCAAATTATGTACTGTTTACTAGATCCACAACCTACGGTTCCTATATTTCATTTTAGCAGTGTCTTGAAATATTTTGGCTAGTAATCTTAATATTGTAAGAGTTTTAAATTAGTGTCTTCAGTGGAACTGTTAATAACTAGCAAAAGTTCTAACATTGAAGTGCCTACCTCGAACAAACATCACATGGTTTGGCTGCCAGTCAAGGAGTTGAAGCAGTTGTACATTTCTTTACTTTTCTGTAAGTTATTCAGCTTTGTTCTGTAAGTTTGCTTGATAAATCACACATATTGGCAATTCATGTTTATGATGAACTGACCATGTTCTTAAATATTCATATACATTTGAAGAAATGGATATACTGCAGGAATGCATGTTTAAATAAGCTATCTCTGCTGCTTAATGTGTAAGCCAAAGAAGAATATCATTCACCATAATTACGTATGTGACACGAGGATTTATATAATGTTAGCACTTTCCTGCTTCTTACATCTATACAGTTAACTAAATTGCTTAATTTAGACTTTTTTTTTTACCGTTAGCAATGCAAACAATTGTTTCAAATAGGAGATGCAAAATGACAGTTCTATGCAAAATGTACAGATCTGATTGAAGCTGAAAGCAGATCTGAAACAACTGGCATTAGATGCACTATTTCTGCATATGGAACATGAGTTTCTTCAGATCCTGTAATAGTGTCCTCATGTACTACACTTGAAAAGTTGTCAGCAAAATAGCTGCATTGTGAATGATTCTTGCTATCTAAAAGCAAGACGGAGGAAAACAGGGAAGCAATGTAGTTTGGGATACATGCAACAGAGAGATGCAGAAGTCCCATGTGAAGACCTTGAATTTGATTTCATGTTTGGGCCCCCACTCTTCGCTTCTTTCAAATTCGTTTTTTGATATCACTTCCTATTTGATGCTATTGAAACACGTTCTGGGTATTTTGTATCATGCAATAAGAAGTAAAAAAAAAAAAAAAAAAAGGTATCTACTTATTTAAAATATATGTATCTAAAAATATATAATGACATTTCGTAACATAATTTGTTGGTGTAACAGAAACTGTTAAAGAGAAAATGTGTTGTCATATTAAGAGCTAATGTCAGAAAATCTAACACCTATTTCTGTCATCACTTGCCTTTACTTGTCATTAAGCAGTATTTTGACAAAAGATTATTAGCATGATTAGGATTATAATGGTCCGTGTACACATATTTCCTGAAGTGTTCTTGAAAAGTGACAAAATAAGAAAAAACGGTCTGGGCAGTTTTGGGATGCGCTTGTTCTTACTGTTAGAATATTTGGTTTTGATGTGTTTAAAATATGTATCTAAAAGTGTCCTTTAACCAAAGCAAAGCTACTTCTGTGTTGGAACTACTGTAGTTAAAGCTACAGTAGATTGCTTCATTAGAGTTAGCTAGAACATAAAATTGGCCTTTCAAGTGTAATACAATCAGGGATTTTTTTCTTCCAGTTCAAATTTAGTATTTTTACATTAGATTGTGTGGTATGATCTAAGCAAATGACTGCAAAATGAGTGCTACTACAAAACACTGTACTGTTTATTTCTAGAAGATTTTGTTATGTTTTTACTTTTTTATGTAAGACTATCAGTTTGAGACAATGGAAAGAGTGAAAATATATGGACTTCAGTACTGTTCTGTGTGTACTGCTTGTTTTAACTTGTACCATCATGTAATCGGAGTGGCATTTCTGTCAAAGTATGTTGCCGATATATGATACACTAATGTTGGGATAATTTTTTAAACATTGCATTCAGCTAACTTATATATGTACATTTAATAAGATTTAAACCTTGCAAATAAAGCTGTGTTTATTTTTAATATGCTGTCAACTTGTGGGTGTTTTTGTTTTGTTTTGTTTTGTTTTTTAAATCAAGAATTCAGCAAATTAAATGCCCTGAGAGCCTTCTGGAGAAAAGTATTTGTAAAGATTTGTTCAACTCATTGCAGGATACTTGGATGCTGCGTACAGGTTTCCTGCAGTGGTCTGAGTTTAAAAAAAAAAAAAAAAAAAAAGGTAAGAAAGCCTACATCTGGTTATCATCTTCCAACTGTACATTCTGTTAAGAAACTAATACCAAGGGAAATGTGTTCTAAGTTCTGCATATATTGTAAGCAGTGCACATCAGCTGAGATAGCATGCATGTATGATAGCTACCTCATGAGTCATTGTAGCTTCCCAAATTCTTTGTTAGAAGGCCACAATTCAGTGAACAAGATTGAGTACTTGCATCTTTCTTAAGGTATGGTACAAACAGCATGGTAACCTACATTCATTTTTCATCCAGGCTGCTTTTTCCTTTATTTTTTGGATACAGTTTTTATTTTTCTGGTATCAGGACATGAGGTGACCTCTCAAGCTCTCAGTCATGCACACATTTTTCACGCACAGCGTGAGTGGTTCACACGTGTGCTTAGTTAGCTTGGAGGATGTATACTGGAGAATTAGAATAGAGCTCAAGATCTTTTCAAGTGATTGGTCTTAATGTTCATAAATAACTCTACATGTTTTAAAACTTTAATTGTGGCACTGTTGTGGGACTTGGGGTTAAATCACAATGAATCACTTGCCATCACTAGTTAACACTGGAACTTGTTAACCCCATTATCAAAACTGGCAACACCACCCTCCAGGCATAGTTGCTTTCTTTTGAACTTTAAAATAATAATTTAAGATAATCACATGAAAGAAATGCATGAAATGAACAATTTCATATGCACTAAAAAAAAAAAAGGCAAGGTGTAATTACGTATTATGCTATTGCCATTGTTTGTTACTGAGGTGGGATACGTTACTTAATTAGGTATCAATAGGAATAATTAAGACAGATAGGAAAAGAAAACAGTGAATAGAAATAAAAAGACCAATGGAGGTGCTGTTGCTCTGCGGGACATAGGGGATATTCGTGCATTATAGAAATGTTAAAAGCTTTCAGGCAAATTCAAGATTTGCTCTTGGAGATGGGCTCTTTGCCCACACTGAAACCTGTGGCAAATGGGTAAGGACATTTAATTGGGACTATGATTTCATCCAGAAACAATTACATTTTATAAGAATGGCATGAAAATTTGTCAGATACCCACAAATCCTGTAACATACCTGTTTGTCTCTATGATCAAAAATTGTAGTTACCCTTATGAAGTCTTAACTTCATTTCTCTTGTACTAACAGCAGTGTTTGGTGGTTGGCGGCATTTAATTTGCTCAGTATTGTCAGCTACACATATTAAAGGGTATTTCTAAAAATAAGTCCCTATTTATGCTATGCAAAAAATGGTAGAGAGTACTGAAATGGAAGAAATGTTTTGAACACAGGCATTTGTCTATTTTGTACGCTGCATATTTCTGCTCTTGTAGGACTATATAAGTAACCCCCTTCACCAGTAGATTATTAGAAAAACAAACAGAAAGCCTGGGAAGAAATAGTATCCCAGAATTTGAAATCTGCACATTTCATGTCTGTTTCAAATGCATGGCCTTTGCAGCACTTAAAATATCTTGTCTAACATGCCTCAGATTGTTCAAAAATTAAAAAAAAAAAAAAAAAAAAAAAAAAACCTACATTTCTGAAAATAATCTCTTAGATGTGACAGTGAAAATACCTTCAGGTCAGCATAACTCTACCACTGGCAATTCCTGCAAGCTGAAGTCCCAGATGTAACTAAAGCACAAGTTAAAGAGGCTACTAAATGAAGCTGGGGGAGGGGGTGGGGGTCCCAAACCTCTGGTATGGCAAAGAGATAGGATTAAGAGGGCTAATGCAGCCTGAACAAAGGAGTAACGCATCAAAATGCTTCCTTCCCTACTTCCCTATACAGAGTGGAAGCAGTAAAGGAGAAAAAATGATCGTTACTGTATCAATGATTCAAATATTCTGGAAATAACTTCGTAATGTAACGTCATTCAGTCACAGATAACGTTTCTTGTCTGTCCTTCTGCCTACTCAGGGTCGTCACAATTCTGCAGCAGTCTTTAAAGGCATCCTTAAAAAGGAAGAACTAAATTAAATCTTGTTCTGGTTTTAAATAATCACTTGTCCCTACCCAACACTTACATCATTCAGATGCAGCTCAGGAAGTTTTTTTTTTTGTGTGTGTGTGTTTTTTTTTTTTTTTTTTTTTTTTTTTACATAAGCATGTGTACTGAGAAATCTGCTGGGAGCTGAGTAGGATGTGAAATTCAGCAGCCATATCAATTTTTGGAAGGCACATATGCACATTCCCCTGCAGCAACCAGTGACTATGCTTTCTCAGTCAGAAATGAGTCAACCTAAAACATTTAGTAAGTGTATGACTCTTCCTTAATTCCTCAGCAATGCTGTTAACTAGTCAGAAACACGTTTGTGTTCGAACTGCTGCCTGACTGAGCTTTCTCATTTGATGGTCCAAAGGCCCACAGCTATTACTTAGCAATCCTGTGCATTAACTGAACGGTTGCTGCCAGAAATGAATAGAAACCTCAGTAATTCTGTGGTCAAATGTTGCGTATCTATCTAGCCTAAGTAGAAATAGAGAGATTTAAACTCAGGTGGCTTTTTAATATATTATGTAATTTAATCTGAATCGTTGTAGGCTGTAATGAAGGTATTAAACTAAAAGCACGGTGCTCTTGTTTAAATGGTAATGTTTGCCTGCATGATGGCTCTTTTCAGGACGATCATTGTTCTCTTGGTATCAGGCTCTGATATAAATGTGTGTAGCCCAAAGGCTATGGCTGTAAAAGACCATGAAGTTACTTGAAATATCAACTTCTCTGAATGACACCTTTAGCCAGCCAGGTTTAAATCGCTGTGTTTAAAGGCCAAACAACAAAAGGTGGGACAGTCAAGTTATAAAGCTGGTTTGCTATAGGAGCAGAGCAGCTAAAGAATTAATTAGGTCTACAAGTCCAATGATTACAAAACAAGCTGCAAATACATACAAGACCTGTTTCTACTTACATGCTATTGTAAGAATGGGTGAAGTCTATGAGAGCTACCACAGTATATGTTTTTTCCAGCCATCTGTATTAAGCTGTTTACACCCTAATGCCTACACGGCCCATGCTCCATAGGTGAGCTGTGAGCCCTCACTTTCCACAACATGGGCACTCTACCCCCACACCATAAACAAAACCCTGCCTTCTGGTGCTGTTCACATGGGTGCACATCTGAAGCAGCCTCAGTGAAACACCACTGTGGGTCACTCAGCTGGCTGTAACACTGAAGCATCGCTCCTCACTAGAGCTTTCCTTCTCCCGGAGCTCATTTACACAGCCTCAATGTGATGCATGGACAGACAATAGGAAGAGGGAGGGAAAAAAAAGTACAAGAACAAGAACAATATTGTCTTGCTGTGATTTTCAAATGTCCCTGCTCTGTTCCAGGTGTTCCTTCCAGCCTCCCACCATAACTGTCTGTAGGCATTGCAGCAGGAGCACTGCTTGCTAGAACAAAGCAGTGCAAGAAGCAGCTGGTGTTCCCAGTGGCCTGCCATTTTACAGCCAGACAGAGAGGGAATTTAGCAAAGTGTTTTCAACCTGAATGATGTGGGACAGCAGAACTACTTCTCTAGTCAAGAGACGTTACGTAAACGAGCCTTTTAAACACTGCCACAGTGTTCTTTCAATGCCAGAGTGTATTTGAAATGCTTGATGTGGCTAGGAATCTGCATCATACCATCTCCAGCAATGAAAACCAACAGTGGAAAAGTTCTGTATCAGATTGCCCCTGGCCACATGCATCCCTCATGCTGATGGCTTTTACTAATTTGTCTCAAATAGTTCTTGCAGCAGTGTAACAGGAAGCCTATGTTCAAGAAGCATGGGCTGCATGCTAGGTGGCTCTTTTAATGTTTCCAGAGGAGGAATAGAAGTACTCCGAAGAGAACATTTTAGTATGAAAAACTGAAGGCTGGATTCTTTGCCTTGCTAGAGTCTCATCACAACAGATGTTCTTGCTCTTGAGTTCTCTCGAATAAACACTTCTGTTGACATTATCCTGTTAGCAGAGTGACAGCAAACAATCATGGTAAGGTTGAGCCTCTTTTCTGGTTGTGGTCCCTATATTATTTATTCTTCAGCTAAAATCCTGAGTCCATCTGTACTGATGAAAATTTTGCTACCATTTTCCAATATGGCCAAGAATTCAAAATTTCACTGTGAAATCCAGATTTAAAAAAGGAGCTGGAGTAGGTGGGCCAAGAGATTTACATAAATGCAGCTCGCTGTGTATATAATGGCAACTGTTATTTTTGTGACCACCAGCAGTACCAGCATTTCCATGCTGCAAGGTGTCTAGACTTTGTGCTGCTGTAAGCAAGCTACAAGTGAGTGTATTACAATCAGGAAGGATTCCCTGCTTTCCCCTTTCACATAGCATTGCTTCTGTATCATGACAGCTTTTTTGGCTTCCTCAGAAGTGGCAGTACTAGCAGACACCGAATCCTAGGTGCCAGGTCACACTTCAATTCATCTGCTAACAGTCTTCCTTGCATGGGCTTCTGGCTCCCAAATAGAAATGCAATTCATGTGCCTCCAGAGCATCCTCCCAAGATGCTTCAGAGTGTGAGGTGCGCGTGTCAGGATCCCAAACTGCATGAACATTTTAAGAAATATCCCTTGTGTCTTGGCCAAGAACTCAAAGCACCCTTTGTTAATGATGTTTCCTGCCACTTCAATCCACTGGCGTGTGCAGGTTCAGACTAAAGGAACAATGACAGATGATCCTGCGGGGTGTGTCTGGGGTGTTCTCCTGGGAAAAAGCAAACCTTCCAGCACTCTCCTTTTTTTTCTTTTTTTTTCTTTTCTTTCATTTTTAATGGAACAGTCTGTTACACCACCATAAAGGGATTTTTCACAAAGATTTATAAATAGAAAAATCTCCTGCTCTGAGAGAGGGAACAACGAGATCCTGTGTGTTTCATGGTACAGCACTAAGCTGCTCAATGCTTTTTCATTACATTGTTGTTGGGCACTCGTCAAAATAGCAAATTATTCTGTGGCTACAACGAGCCTGTCATGATGACTCATGTTTTAATTAGAGGATGCCATAATGTGCCAAGCTGCCATGTATCAATGAACAACATTCAGCTTCTTCATCAAATGAGCATACTCTCCCTGGTAAAATAATACCGTTAATGGGGTCACTACTCTGACTGGAGTTCAAGGAGGTGACACACATGGAGGAAATCAGCACAGGAAGAAACTTGCTTTGTACTTTTTCTGTAAATTCCAAGTGCTAAAGTTATCTGCTGAACTTTACAGGGAACTGATTTTAGCAAGGAACTATGAAGTCCCTATTAACAACCTTATTTTCAAATAGGGGAGGGTGAATAAATGGAGGTGTAATGGCTCAGCAACTGGAGAAGACAGAAAAACTGAGTCAAGAAACAGGCTTGAAGCCAGACCACGTAAAGAAACATGGACACTTGTTAATACTCAGATGTGTATAAGCCTTTAAATGTAAGTACTAGTCTGTCAGCAAGTCTCCCCTGCCTAGGAGAGCGGAGCCAATTTTATTAGCAGTTAAGACAGGAACTGAAATGGGGCATCCAAGAGGTTGATTCTGAGGGGGAGGGAAAAGTGGGCTTCCTTCTACTTTTGCAGCTGGAAGAAATTAAATGCAAAGAAAGCATTTGGAGCATTTGCTTCACTTCCAGTGCAAGGGTAAACTCTGCTTCAGACGTCCATCCAGCGTAACCCCACACCTCCCTGTGCAAAGAGCAGCCCCCCTTCTCCTGGATACACCACCGCTCACCAGTGATTTACTCATGCATCCCTTGTTTCCAGGGACCTGACTCATTCCTGGGCACAAAGACAGCCACAGGAGTAAGCACTTTTGTGAAAGAGCTTAGTGTGTATGATGAGGATGGGGCAAATGCTGAGCTAGGTACTCTCAGTTTCATTTGTGGAAGGAACAATTATAACTTCCTAGAAGGTTATCGTGGTGAGTTTCTTAACTCCAAAATAAATGCCAGTTATTTGTGCACAAATGCACAAAATTCTCAGTCATTCAGAAGCTTTATAATTAAGCCTGTATCCTGGAAAAGGGTTGACATTATTTAGCACAGGAAAAGCAAATGCTACAGGATCAATGTCTTCAAAGAAAACATTCTGTGTTACTTTTTTAGAGTGCTGAAGTGGTCCCAGTGTTTCTCTGGCAGGACCAATCCAAAGGCAAGGCCAATCCAAAGAAGTAGACAAGAGTTTTTCTGTTGATTTTAATGCCTTTGATCAGACCATCGTGATTTGCCAGTGAAATGTCAAACACCTAACAGAAATGAAGACAGGCCTACCAGAAGTCTGTTCTCAAAACTAGCAATACAGATACAACCAGCCATGGCATGCTCATGCTAGCTGCAATGCAGAGAGCAGACTTCTGTCAGGTGAAGTGGAATCAGCGTGCTTTATGTCTCTGCATTTGGACAGAAAAAGAGACAGATTTTGTTGAAATGCAGATGCCACCTTGGATACTGTTCACAGGACTTGTCTCCATGGGGTTTGCCTCTCCATATGGACAATGGCTAGCCGTGCCGATCAGTGCACCAGTTGCTCAGACATCTCCAAACAGCAGAAGTATTTGCTCCATCTATGCAGTTTCCAGCTTCTCCTCTCTCACACTCCTCCTTTCCTGCGCAGTTTCTGGCTGCCTACTGCTCTTTGCTACTGTTAACTGCATGTTAACTGCAGCAGCATCAGTATGCTGACAAATGGAGCCCTCCTTTCCTTTTCTTAAGAGGAAAAAACTCACCAGGCTTAGGTTCTCCTCTCTGATCATTTTTGTCTTTATTTCCTTATTTCCTTTAACACTTGTGCAGAAAGACTTGCTTCCTTTTGAGAGCACGTTGGCATCCACTGAGGGGGTGGATGTTTTCCGAGGATGGCAGTGCACAGCCTAAATGCTTGCATCAATCCTTTCTTCTGCTTCTTAGCTGGGGGGGCATTTTGGAGAACAGCTTGCCATCAGAGCGGCCTCCTCTTTTTGGAAAAGCACAATTCAGAAAAGCCAGATACTAAGGACGTATGTATATTCATTACATCTCCATCCTCCTGCAGCATTAGCTGAAGAGATGAAAACTTTTGTGCCATTGAAATCAACGGCAAAACCTGATTGCCTTTCGAGATGGGATTACACCATAAACTGACACCAACGCTTATATTCTAAAGTCTATTGATTCAGGCAATCCCAAGGATCACATAAAATGACTGCAGGTGATAAAACTGTCCATCTCCAACCCTGAATATTCTTTAATGTTGAATACTGTGAAGTAGGCAATGAACAGAGCTAGCAGAAAAACTAAGCCCTTGAAAAATCCCATGCTTTCACAGTTTTCTTTTGAAGACTCTCAACTGATTTCTTCATCAAGATGTATTCATTTGTTTCTGTTGCTTCTTTCAAACATCACATGTACTATTAAAAATGACAGTGAAATGAATTAGAACATTTTGAACCCCCATTTTTGACAACTGAAATGATTCCTTTGGCTTTCTTTCCAGATTTTTTACCCTATTTTTCTAAGATAGAATATTTCCAAAAAAAAAAATCTATGTTGACAGTTTTTAAACTAAAAAAAGCTTTAAATCATATAAGATTTTCTTTATGCATGATTAAGTGTGCCTTGGGGAATATTTAAAAAAAAATAATAACAGAAGTTTTCACTATTTTAATATCATCAAAGGCAACAAGTTTTCTGCTTCTTGAGATTCTCAATCTTCCGTCTTGTTCTGCAAGACTGAGTTGCCAGTTCCAACACTCAGGTCACGCATGCTCAGCTTACTCAGTCCTCCCTCTTGATGCACAGGGAACAAAGAATTTCTGAACCTGATTCCTCTTGGAGTAGTGAATCACAGGAAAACTGCTGAAGTTAAACTTTGTTTAAGTATTTGTTACAAGTATCAGAATAGGCCTAAATGTTTAGCAACATGATCAAAAGTTCATAATTATTTCAATTTTGAATGTGATCTTTTTCTATTTATGTCCCTCTGGTCTTTGGCAAAATAAAGAGGTCTAAATTAATAAAAAGCTTGGAGAAGAATTTCCTACTACAGGGAAATGGGAACTAGATGGGAAAATGAGGCATAGAGCATTTTGGAAAAAGAGGAAATGTATGTGACACAGACACCCGCTTTGCCCCCCACAACAGGCCTAGTCATAGTATGTTTTCAGGCTGATAACCTGCCTGTGGTGTGGGAAAGCAATTCCAGAACTTGTGTCATTGTAGAGATTTCCTGCAAAAATGCTAGAACTTGTGAGAAAGTCCTACTGTATTTAAGATCATGTTCCTTGAAAGTAAGTTTTAGTAGAGAAACCTGTGCTCTTTTTTACACAGTCTGACCTTTTCTGTACCCCACATGGGCTCTAGAGAGAATCCTGCTCTCTCTTTCCCTCACTAGTCATATTTTCCCATTTCCTTCAGGCTGTATAACTGGTCACCCAACCTTTTAGTGAAGCCAGATTAATGAGGATCATTTTGAAGTCTATTAAAAGTGCTGCAGAGTATAGGGCAGCTTTTGAAAGACAAGTAATCGATTTATGAAGCCTTTTGGAAAACACTAGTCAAGGTACAAGACACGAGTGAAGGAAAGATGCCCGTGTAGACTGGGACAGCAATGTGCTGCATGAAGTCCTTAGGTGTAATGTTAACCAGATGCAAAAGTACCTCTCAGTGATTTATGATGTGCACTGATGATGAAGCACGCACCATTCAGAGGGTGATTAATATGCTTGTCATAAATGGAAAGAAGGTGGCAGCTTGCCAAGAAAACTTGTCTGTGCGAGCAGACCAGCTCAATTGGCCGAGAGTGACGCAGTAATGTGAGACTGATTCAACTCACGGATTCAGTGGAGATTTTTATTAAAGATAAGCACCTCCAGGGAAAGGTGTTTCCATGAGCCATGGGGCCTCGCAGCACATGGAAATGTGGAAGAGAAAAAGATGTGACTGACAGAATGGATTTTTAGAGACTACTCCTTTCCCAGCCATTCAGTTTGGGGATCCATAGTTATTCTAGATCTTTGATTATTACATTATTATTTATAATAGAAAGTCTAAAAACCATGAACCCTGTCATTCCGTAGGCCACAAAAGGTAGACACTGTAATGATTCTGATGCATTCAGCCCTTCAGAAAACACTGAAAAAGAAAGGAATACATACCAAGATATAGGTGTGAATGAATTGGCAGTCCCAGACCAACTTTGAATGGATGTATACATCACTCCAAAATAAATAAATGCATAAAACAAAACAAAAACAAACTAAAATTAAACCACCAGCATTCTACACAAAGGAAATCATTAACTACTCTACCTGCTACTCCTGATTCCAGTTTGGGAAGCTGAATCTGCAATAGAGAAGCTGAAGACTGAAGGTACACAAAACCTGGTCAAATCTAGTCCTAAAGGTGACTTTTTGCATTGGACCTGCAGATGGTGGGGAAGTGGGGTGGGAGAAGCATTGTCCTGAGCATAGTACTGCTGACTGTCCAGTTCCTTTCATTGGCAAATACAGAAAGACAGACATAATAGATAGAGCCTCCAGTTCTGTACAGCTTACACCTTCCTTACCAAAAGAGTTAGAAGTCTATCATGATAAAGGGAAAAAATTAATCTGTGTAGAAAACACATGCCATGATTCAGATCAGTGCAAGTGAATTTAGATTTTTATTTATTTATTTGTTTGTTTGTTTGTTTCTTTTTTTTTTTTTTTTTTTTTTTCTGGAAATAACCCTGGTTATTTTATTGGAGTTTTTATATAAAGCAAGACCTACAGTTTGGAACTGAAGGAAAATATTAAGTGAGAGAGAACATGAAAACAAACAGCTAAATTTAACAAGTTATGTGTTGCAGAAATTAATTACCTAGCTGCAACCCCCAGGGTGTGATCTCAGGACATCTGGCAAACAGCAATAGAACTGTGCTCATATTCTTTCATATTTATACACAACTCAGTCTTGATCTTTGCTTGGCTGTAGCGTAATGCACATTTTTCATTAGTAAAGCAGGCTTAGTGTCTAAGAAATATGCATTCCTCTGCAGGGCTTTTAGAACAACCAAATGGTGAGAGGACTTTTGAGGAACTAGCATCACTTCTGCAAGGAGACTGTAGAGGATGTGAAACTGTCTGGGGGGCTTAGCTAAAGATAGCCTGCTGGTAAAATGCAACATGCACTTTAAAGAATGCAGAAAGCCTAATCCTGAATTCCCTTTTTGATACTCCACAGAGACATGCCTCTTGCTGACTTATGGAGGGGTATAGCCCAAGCAGAGACTTTGATATTTGTCTTTTCTCCTTTAAATTGTTATTTTCTAATGTACTGAGAAGTATCTGTAGCACTAAAACAAAATAGCTAGCACTGTCTCATAAGATCTTTCTATCCACACTCCAGTATTGGCTTTGACAAACAGAGTGGGATCAATTACTAATACACCATAGCATACAGAGGCAGCATTAAGGTAAAACTGATCACTTCTACAGCTGTGAAAAAATAGGGCATTTAAAAACTGCTCATTGGATGGTGGAAGCAGACAGAAAGTCTTTATCACAGGAGTAGCCAGGAAGTTCCTCAGCTACAGAACATGAGTTGTAAAAATCAAATGTGATGCAGCAAAAGTCTATGGTGATGGACCCATATGTGTCTGCTGCTGAGGTGTGGACTGCTGGGCTGAAAACCAAATGGCAGAGAAGTGTGTTATGGCTTTCAGAATTAAAATGCCAATTTAAGAGACGGATAAGCAAATCTTGGGCCTGCAAAGGGCAGAAGGTTTATATATATGTAAAGAAAGATGTAAAATAAGGGTCCAGAAGAACAACGCTCATTTCAACTTACACCTGTAGAGCCTCAACCTGCCAGAGCTATGCCACTGTAATATAGCTGTCAAAGCTAGAATCACCCCATGGCATTATGCAGCACACTTGGAGCTGCAGCTTCCTCCAGTGGCATCAAGTAGTTAATCCATCAGACGTGTGATGACTTATTTATAACAAACAATAAGAAAAAAAAAGACATGAAATATTTACACTGAAATGACAGATTATAAAATGAAATGAAATGAAATGAAATGAAATGAAATGCATATGAAGTCTAAACTTGAAGGTGTTCCCTCTGACATTTAGAAAAGGGATCTGAATTGAGAAGTTGATATTTTAGTTACATTTAGAGATCACAGATGTTTTGAAATGGATTGGTAGAGTGCTTTGGCATAAAGCTAGCTATGTGATACCCTGATCTTCCCCGCATCCCGTGGAACACAGTGTAATCACCATTGAGCTCATTAGCAGTGCCCTAAAATAAAGCACAGGTTTTCCTGTCATCTTGAATTATGTACTGCTCTAATGTTTTGGAGGGAGGAGAAACATCTTAGATACTAAACACAGCAACAGGAATAGCCTCTCTGTGCTCACATTACCTCAACAGTTTTTACAATCTTTGGTTTTCCTTTTTATCTTGTGGTAAGAAGAAGGACACTTAGACTTTTATGCTTTCAGATGCATAGGCATATTGTCCTAAGAAGGTATCTAGTATTTATCTTTTAAAATATTTATTGTATAAAACAGGTGAGACCTTTGTGATTTATACAAAGCAAAGGATCTGTTTCTCAAAAGTATTATCAAGGACACCTTCCACTCTTACTGGGACCTGAGATCAACAAAAGCAACAACATCAAGAGCGGGTTGTTTCAGTTTAGCTTTCTAATGAAATGAGGCTTGCACAATTCACTATGTCAGTTTCCCTTTGTCAACATTTTGAACCTACTTCAGTCAAATAGGCCAGAAACACTGAAGCCTCAGAGTTAAGAGTTTCCTACAAGTTCCAGAAAAATATTTTACCCAAAGCATTTTTGTATAGGAGAATAAATGAAACACAATAAGGGAGAGGAAAGGGCATGCCGGTGACATTACAGGAACTAAGGATGCTGACAGGAAAGCATTAGGGAACATGCAGGGGAGGACTGGAGTTCACATATGTCCTGAATAGGTCCTGCTGTGAGGAGGAAGTAGGAGAAAGCTAGGATTGCTGAAGACAGGTAAATGGAACCTCAGAAAATTGGACATATTCACTCTGATGTTCATATTTGATTTTATATTCTAAATAAAATTATGAGAGTCCTTTGATGAAAATACTAGTTACTTGAGGATATGCTGGCATTGCTATCTTGGATTAGTGTGATTTAATGCAGATGTGAATATAAGATATAAGAACCCCATCAGATTCCTTAATTTACCTATTTTGGATCCAGATTAGAGATGACTATATGGGGCTGATTCCACAGGAACTAAAGAGATGAAATATGATCACATTCAGTCTTGAACTCACGTGATGGTTGTCAGCTTGTCACGAAATGAAACAAGAAGGAAATACAGGACAAATGGAAGTTGTTCTCTGTGAAAAACCTGGTTCCTGAGAAGGCAAGAGAATCACTGGTACCTTTCCACAAGACTCCACTGACCCCAAATATAAACTAAAAACATATGCTTCCTCCTTATTATTATTATTGCTACAGTTATGCACTGTTTCAATATCCTTTTACATAGAAGAGCGATGACATAGCAGCTGAAAATACACAAGTGCCCTTAGATCACTGGAACTTGTTCTGGCACAGCCTAGTGGTGATGATGAAATGTGTTGCCTGTCTGTATCACCAGCAAATTATGCTTTGTGGATGTAGTTTACTAATTACAGTTTTACATATGAGTTTCTCCATGGAGAAATATCTTTACATGTAATAGAAATTCCATACATTTTTCTCATGCAGCATTTTATATACATTGATTTAATTAAGTCTATGGATAAATCACTATTTGTCCCAAAGAAGGATTGTTCACCATCCTTCACATGCAAGAAATTGAGGCATGGAAAAACTGACTGGCAAATTCAGGCAGTGAGATCAGTCCCAGACCCAGCACTATAGTCCATGAGTCAGCCCACAAACTCAGATGTCAGTTCCCCGTTATACTAAACACAACTCTTTTACAAATATCTCTAAGAGCTGTTTCATTTATTTATTTATTTAATTAATTTTGTCTGTTCTTCCACCAGGAATAGTTTCCTGATCAAATGATGTATGTGAAGTTCCTTTTGGTATCTTTTTTAAATGGTTAGCCTATTGAATGACTGTCTATAATAGATTTGAGCCCTGTTCACATTTGTGTACCTTGTGATCTGAATCAACAGCAATTCCTCCCCAAAAGTTCTCTTAATACGTTTTAAAATAATGCTAAGAGACATGTCAACAGAAAAGAGAGGACTACTGCAGCCTTAGAAAAGATGGTTCTGATTTTCTAGTTCTAGCAATAAAAGGCCCCATAATCCATTCTTCAGTTTGTACATTTGCCCCAAGGTTTTAAAATAGCGAAAACAGACCTGACTATAACTCTGTGTAAAAGCCTTGCCTATGCTGTTAAACAGTCCAATGGTGGACAAGACGGAACAATAAAATAATGATAGATTAATGATATAAAAGATCGTTAAGCATCATATTAATAAAAGATAGGATAATATGCTTCAATGCTTGGCTTGGTTTCATTGTGGGTAATTGCATCCCACTCACCAAGTGTTGCATAGCTTTCCTGAGTACTGAGAGAATTGTTACTCCGTTTCACCCCCCGAGGTAGGTGCCTTTCTGTCTGCGTAACATGACAGATGGCTTGATGTCCTTAGGGATCCTTTGCATTTAACTCATGGAGCAGTACAGGAATTCAAAGGAACAGATGTTCCTATAATGTCTGGTAAAAAGATAAGCATCTACATCTACTTTTAAGATTAATTATATCCTACACTGTCAAATTTCTCCACAGACGTATGAAAAATAAATAAATAAATAAACGTTAAAAAATAATACCAATACCATTGCTTTGGCAATTTAAAGGGGATTTACTATCGGATGAAAGCTTACTAGATTTTTTATTTCAAATCTAGTTGTTATATTAAAAAACAAATGAGGTTTTAAACAGGAATAGGAGAAGAGAGGAAATAAATAAATCTTGATGTAAAGTAACCGAAAATTTTCCTACCATGGAATAGTTATACATGAGAACTTAATATCACCCAGTGCTTTAGAGGTTTTTACCACTAGAGGGCTGAAGCAAAAGCCTCAATATGACAATGAAAGCTGCTCTTGCTACACAAGAGCCGAACACACCCTGGATTATGTGAAATGTAGGTATTGCCATTAGAGTTAACACTAATATTTTATATGCTTAAAACAATGAATATCTTGACTGAATATTTATTTTCAATGAATAGTTTATGTAAAAATTGTTTATGAGGAAAAGAAAAAAAAAAAAAAAAAAAAAAAAAAAAAGAAACCACCACAAACAACAAATGAAGAAGCTGTTCCTTGTGGCCTGACAAGCAAGATCATTATTTTGGCACTGCTTTGGGCTTTTGTAGTTCCATGGTCCCAAAGAAAGTAAGAAATTTATTTGAAGGTGACATCAAATTCCATCAGATTCAATGGATAACTGTCATAAGCAGAAGCAGGAGTTAAATCATGACTTTTGAGGCATATTTATGCTACCTCAGTCCCAAGCGACTTAACATTACAGACATACATTTAACAGCATAACTAAGATTTCTCAATCATAATTTATTTCCAAAGTCAAGACTATATCAATAAGAACAGTACTGTGTTGCCTTTTAGTTGATAGGGAAAACAAAATCTCTTAGCTTGAATGTGTGTAATCATAAGAGTTTAAAGTGATAAGCATATGATTATTTTTAAAAAATGGATCACAAAATACATATACATTTGGAACCTCTGTGTGTCTGACACCTAGGAAAGAGAAAATGCATACCATAGTGTATCAGCAGCAAAGGTAAGGTCAAAAATGGAATTGAAAATTGCATTTTTAAATTACCAGAATGTATAACTGATGAAAATTTTAGCTTTGGGTGTAGTTTGCTTCAGCAAAACTAAATCTTAGGGAAGAGAGATGTATATTGGTGTGTAGATTTTGTAGTCTTCTAAATGGATTATGCTATATTTAGAACCTATTCAGAGGGTTATTATAGGAAAAAAATGAGATTAGATATGGGGTAATATAAAAAACTGAGCAAACAACCACAGTTATAATTTTTCATCTCTTTTTGCTTAATTTGTTGAAATAACCCAGTCAGAAACTTGTATAAAGGGACTATTTCTAGAAACAAAGGGGCAGGTAACGACTCAGTCCTTTGGCCCTCAGACAAGCAAAAGAAAAAGAAAATCTTATCAAATAGAATTTTATCTAATTACAAGACTTCACGATTAAACAATCAGCTTTCTGCCCCATGTGAAAAACTAAAGGCATCTGCAGCATTCTGCTGGATCTACTTTATATTATATTTGTTATATTTATTACATCATACCTTATTATATTGTATCGTATCGTATCGTATCGTATCGTATCATATTATATTATATTATATTATATTATATTATATTATATTATATTATATTATATTAATTACATTACATTACATTATATGAATATCCCACAGACAGTCTTAGTGCTTTCTTAGGAAAGTGTGTTTTTTTTACTGGGTGGCTTTTGACTGAATTTCTTTGCTTCTGGGCAATTGGTGACCATTTAGCAGTGGCAGCCAGACTAGAATTTTCTGCATGATGAATCTTCTTCCATTTTACCTGCCCCTGATGCCAGTGGAAAGAACTCACAATGATTTCAATTGAGTTTGATTTCGGCCTTTTGTGAGAGGATTGTGTATGTGACAGGTATTCATTATAGAAATAATTATTGCTAACAATATTGATAACATGTATTGTTATGCATTGTTTCATCTAGAAATAGCTTATTCTGCCAAAATTAAATAACTAATAAATAATGATTAAAAAGTTGACATCTGCACATCTTCTACAACACTACTGACATTCACTTTCTACTTTTCTCATTAGTCCTGATCTGAAACCAGAACAGCTGACTTGGATCAGGATGTGACTCAGTAATATCTGGATATAGTATGTAATAGTCATAAAATTCCTGCTTCAAATGGCTACAGCAGCAGCCTATTCACAACAGCATTTTACTATCCCAAGGTTATTTGCTATTCTGCATGTTTCATACAAGTAAAGACTCATTCTCCTCCACTAAGTGTCTATAAACAGGAATGTTTTATCCGGCCTTTAAACCCATTTGGATTTGGTATGACAGATTATTTCTCTTTTCCAGATCAGTCATAATTTACCTATTAAATGTTATTATTTTAATAATAATTACTGCTGCTACATTGAGCCATGGCACCAATGTCAGAGCTGAGCTTTCTAAAGGAGAGCCAGAGCTCTTTCTTGTATGTAGCGTGTAAAGAAATGAAACACCCTTGCTCTGCAGACTTTACGATCTCAAATTCCAGCCGAAAAAAAAGTGCTCAGTAGTTTTCTGAAAGGCTTGCTTTATGGAATCCAAACCCGTCTCACCCCTACTAATGTACACAGGTTTCCTTTGAGCATCTGCAATGGCACACTGGAGCCACAAAACACTGGGAAGACTTGCTTATGTAACTGTCTAGGTTTGCATGTACTGGGAAAAAAAAATCCTTTCAGCAGTGCAATGGTAATAACGATTCCATACAGAAAACTATGCTGAAAACCACATTCAGTAACTACCATGATGTAGAAAACAGCGCTATGTTATGATGCTAATTAGCAGCTTTTCAATTACATATATTTTTAAGATATTTGCTACTGTATTATTTTGTGGTTCTTTTACAACTCTGAAATGCTGAAATTCTACAGAGATTAGTCATTATGGAAATTTCAGTATTAAAATAATTGGCCTTTTATGTATAAACGTGCTTCGCTGCTGTAAAATTTCATTAACCCTCCACCAGAGGGCAACATTAGAAAAAAATATTTATATAAATCCAAAGAGCAGTTGCTTTTAGGATACTGCAGCTACAACACGCATTTTCCTCGGGGAGTCTTACTTTAAATATGTTGTTTACAATTTGTCAAATTTAGGCAAGTGAAGGAGCTTAATAATTTTAGGAAAAAAAAAATGTTTAGAACACAAGTTACACTTTTTTTTTTTTTTTTTTGTAATTTACAAATGTACCGAAACCTTAAGATTAGTATGAAATATAACGTATATGAGTTAGAAAGAAATAATCTGCTTTGCTTCTACAATCTAGTGTAAAATGATTAAAATCAGCAAATTACTGTTAGATTCTGGAAAGAAAACTGTGTTGTCAGAATATGCCACACTCACACCAGTGCTGAAAATACCACATATCAAGTCTAGATGTTGTACTGGCCTATTCCAACGCAGAAATGCAGAGGATACAAAAGATATGAAAATAGTACGTGCTTAAGAGAAAGTGGTCACTATGGAATGCCTAATGTGATATAAAATAAGCTGCTCAAGCGAATATGGATATAGAGATAAATACACCCTCCAAATGGACGTTACCCATTTATAGCAAGAGCAATACTACTTGCAGCTAACGCCCTGCTCCCCAGAAGCGCTATGGACTGCACGAAGGCCATGTCCTTCACACGCTCGATTGAACAGCGATACTCGCCCTGTCTCACCCCAAGTCCCGGGGCGAAGGGGGGGTCCCCATGAGGCCCGTCCGGGGCCCCCCGTGCTCGGGGGGCGGGCGGAGGCGGGGGCGCGGAGTGGGCGCGGTGCTGTCCGCGGTGCTGAAGGGGCGCGGCGCTGTCCGCGGTGCTGCCGGGCGCTGTCTGCGGTGCTGAAGGCGCTGTCCGTGGTGCTGAAGGAAGGGGCACAGCGCCCTGGGGGTGCATCTCGGCCGCGCCGCCTCGGGGCGCGACCCGCGGGTGGGCGGTGGGGCGGGAGCAGCGCACAGGCCGGCGCTCCGCGCCCTCCGGCGGCTGTAGCCAAGGGGGAATTTCGGGCTGCCTGCCTGCCTACCGCGGCCAACAGCACCCCTCCCCCTCTGGCTTTACAGCCGGGGAAAACGCCAGCGCCAAACGGAGATTTCTTGGAAACGCTCCCGCGAGGGGGGCTCCGTCCCCCCCCAGCCGGGCATGGCACGCCGCGAGCCCGCCACCTCTGAAGCCCGCGGGGCCGAGGAGACTTTCTGACCGTGCCTCGCAACTCCGCGCTGCCGGGAGAGCCAGGAGCTCCCTGCGGCGCTCTCAGCCTCCCGCTCGCTGCCGCACACACGCGCGCTCCCTCGCCCTCGCCCTCTCCCCCCCCGGCTCCGCACGCCGTCTCTCCCTCTCCCTCTCTCTCTCACACACGCGCGCACGCTTTCTCTCCCTCTCCCTTTACCCGGAGGTGCACTGATAGCCATTTCATGAGGGGGGGAAAGTTACGAGATTAAACCAATATGAACCATCGTTGCTCGTAGCGGTGCCCTATCCAGAGCAGAGCAGAATCCAGCGAGCACCCCTGCAGGAATGGAGTCGGTAAAACAAAGGATTTTGACCCCTGGCAAGGAGGGATTGAAGAATTTTGCTGGAAAATCGCTTGGTCAACTCTACAGGTAAGACTGAGATCTATTATAGGAGCTTATTTGCTAGAAATAATCGGAAGCTTTTCTTAACCGTCAGCTGCTGAAGGAGGACGAAGAGGTATGCTTTGGGGAGGTTAGTGGCGGAGGGGCTGGGAGCTGTTTAGATAGCGCTGATATAATCTGGATCCTGGAAACTAGTGCTGAAGCTTCTCAATATGGCACCCTCGTAACTTGTCTATCTGATTCGTAGATGGTGTCAGTAAATATGTAGCCAAGAATTACCCCATCTTTCTCGCACAAAAACAGGACCCTATTTCAAATCATAATCAGCAGACAGCAGCTCCCCGTATTTTTGTTTTGTGTTAATTTTGCAATGTAGTCGCAGGATCTCTATCGCTGCCCTTACGAATCATTAAAAAATAATAATAATAATCTTTCCGAGTTTCGATTAGTCTTGTCCCTTGTGTAATTTGTCGTCAGAGGAAGATAAACACGGAGATGTATAAATAATTGATACCCGAACGATTTTTTTTTCTTCTGAAGCTGAAACATATAGATGGATGTGTTTAATTATTTATCCATCTGCATTGAGAAGCATCCACTTGTCTTACAAGTAATGCACAACTGCAATTGCTAAACTCATAAGCATCACTGTGTTTCTGTGTGTACACGTTTCTACCATCTTTAAGGTCTGTATACACAGATAAACAGACACAAATCCGCGCATCCCTAAAAGGGGTATGTACTAAAGTTGACACATCGTACCCCATCCAATCTAGTGACTTCAGTGACCTCCAGGACGTTTGAGAATAGCCTGTGAAAACCCAATATATTTTCGATCGCCACCTGTGCCAGAAATTACCCCGAAGTTTTCTCAAATTACAGATTAAAGCTAACTGCGGATTTATCTGCCTATTGTAGGTCACGTAAAAGTCTTTTTTCCATACCTATGCGGCAGTATTGGGCACAAGCACAAGGCTGGCCCACAGCATGAGTCACAACTTCTGCTGCCATTTTCAGGGAAGGGAAAATATCAGCAAAGTGATAAGACAAAATTAAAATTTTCATTTTAGCAGGAAAGGTACAATTTTGAAAAGCCGAAAGAACAACTAAACCCAAAAACAACACAGTGAAAACCCTACATGTCATCATCCTATTTAAACCATCTTCAGTAATCAAAAAAAAACCAAAAAGGAATAACAGGTAATCAGAGAAGCTGATTAAAAATATCATTAAGGAAACAAACTTTTTTTCCCCCCTAAAAGACTGTACAAAATATAAATGAAACAAACGAACATGAGTACTGTTTTTATATCGTACAGTGAATAATGGAAAAAGGATTTGTATTTTGCAGCAAAATTCCGTTTGAACTACCCCGTTAATAAACAAATACACCATTTGCTATTTTTTTTTTCAAGGCACAGGACTGAACTATTTTTTTTTCCTATTCTGAAAATTAAAATAGCTTTCACGTCCCTTACACCTTAGCGTCTTGCCGCAGATAAGTCCATTCGGTGAGAAGACATTTCTACATCATTCCTTATTCACACAAACGAATTTTTTAACTTAAAAGCACTGTGCTGCATTTTATTTACAACTTTAAGACAGTAAAAATAAGATGCGGTCTTAAAGCATGGAAATAATTCTCCCAGCAAAGAGAAAATCGTCAGGATTTCAAATGAGTAGCTATTAGCGAAAATCTCTGCATTTGCTCCAAAACACAGAGAACCTTTTGAGCCTGATTCTGCTAATTCTTGCTGCCCCATTAGCCGGATAAGTTAACCTCAAAAAGAAGCTCCTCTGAGGAGAACCTCTGAGGTGAGAAAACACTTCTTAAAGCGGGGTTAGGGCAGTGCCAGGGGAGTGCCGAGTGTCGGGAAATGATCACGTACTCGCTCCTCAAGAGGATGGAGCTGGGATGGAAGTGGTTAGTGTTTCTGTCCTTTAAACATCTCAGTGACTGCAAAAGAAGACTAAGAGATTCAGCACGGGGTACCTGCTTGATAAACCCGATCTTTCGTATTATCCACACAATGTTTTTAAAGCTTTTCCACCAAAGAAGAGGCGCAATGTTCTAAGTTACCTTTCGTGAATGACAGGGTTGGTGGTTTATTTAATTTTATTATTATTATTATTATTTTTTCTCTCGGTATTTTTCTGTTGATCGGAAATGGCTGCAAACAACCGGTTCCCTTCAGATTCCTGCACATTGATTTCTCGGAGATAGGATTCCGTGTAAAAACAAGGAAGTGGGAGCGATGAGGTCGAGGTTAGAGCTGAGCGGGAAAGGTGAAACCTGCCCAGCGATCACACACCCGCAACGTGTCGCTGAGCAGATGCGATCTTTTGCAAAGACTTCTCCGGAGATGTCAGTTCTCCAAAGACAGTCATGTTTTCTTTCACTGCATGTGACAGCCATTTTGCAAATCTAAAATAAGTAGCAATATCGCCCTCCCCTACCCCTTCTGTTACTATTTCTTTTGTTCCGAGACCAGAAACAAAACGCACACCAAGCCCGTTTCCCTTGGTGTTTCTAGTACAGCAACGAGAGAATAAAAGCTTCTCCAGAAGACTGCTTTAGTTTCCAGCCTATGCCTCTTGGGCTACCCAACATGGCGCCTCTGCAGTGGTTACAGATGATGTCTTCTTAATGCGCCCTACATATTTAAGCAGAAGTCTTTAATGATAGATGAGCGATTCTCAGCTAGAGCTCCTCCCTGGGTTTCTGCGGCGGGGCGGCGGGGGGAGCTGGGGATGACTAATCGTGACTCCCACAGGTC
This sequence comes from Netta rufina, assembly GCF_964035555.1. NCBI lineage: Eukaryota > Metazoa > Chordata > Aves > Anseriformes > Anatidae > Netta > Netta rufina. Next base: position 10,310,500 of record NC_140128.1, on the reverse strand, counting down.
ACAGCTGAAGAACGGCTGAAGGTGAACGGAAAACAAGGAGTAAACACTCAAATCGAACCAAAGCCAGCCAAAGGGGCGGGGGGAGCGGTGAACTTAAGCCTCCGGCTGCCCGAGGTAGCCGTGCATTCAGGCAGGGCGGCAGGGCTGGAGCCGGGGCTTGACTTTCCCTTCTTGTGTCGGGCAGAGTCCTAGAGAAGAGGCAGAAGCCCGGGGACACCATCGAGCTGACGGAAGATGGGAAACCCATGGAAGTGCCCGAGAAGAAAGCCCCGCTCTGCGACTGTACCTGCTTCGGGCTGCCCCGGAGGTACATCATTGCCATCATGAGTGGACTGGGATTCTGCATTTCCTTCGGGATCCGATGTAACTTGGGAGTGGCCATCGTGGACATGGTCAATAACAGCACCATACACCGAGGAGGAAAAATTATTAAAGAGGTGGGAACCCTTCCCTCGTAACTCCTCTGGCCTCTCGGTACAATTCCCAGCCCCAGGTCAGGCACTCGAGCGCAGCCGAGCCGGGCTCCGCCGCTCTCGGGGCGCTTCCCCCGCCTCGGGCCCGGCCCCGCGGCGCTCCCCGGCCCCCCCGCGGCTCTGCCCCGGCCCCGCCGCCGCCCTTCGCATCCCGCTGCTGCAGGGGAAGTGCTTTTTACCGACTGTTCCTATTTTTCCCTTTCAGTTCCCAGCCCAAAGCCCTTTTGCGGTACAATTTACGGGCGGATTTTTTTTCCCCTTGTCGCACACAACCACGAAAAGCACAGCTATCTCGTAAAATAACTATAGGGGAGGGGGAAGGAGGACAGCGAACAACCGACCGCAAGCAGATGTAAGGGAGCCGGGGGGGTTGTGCAGGAATGTTTGAAAACACTGGGATGAAAGGATTTGCGTGAAAAAGGCGTCAAATGCCGAGGCTCTCTTTGAAGCGGCTCGGAGGAAGGGGGGCAGAAGGAGGCGCTGGGAGCTTGGGGTCAGGAGGAAGCGCAGGGAATTTGGGGGCAAGAGGAATGTTTGCGGTGGGGAGAGGGTCGCATCCCGGGCCGAAGCTGCCGCGGGTGCGCGCGTTATCCCGGCCCGATGACAGCCTCCCTCTGCTGTTTCTCTCCTTCTCTCCCCGTCCCTTGCGCTGGAAGAAAGCGAAGTTCAATTGGGATCCCGAAACAGTCGGCATGATCCACGGCTCTTTTTTCTGGGGATACATAATCACCCAAATCCCCGGCGGGTATATCTCGTCCCGACTGGCAGCGAACAGGTAACAGCCGGCCCCGTCCCGATGGCAGGCGCTGTACAGGAGCAGGGAGGCCGGGGGCGGGGGGCGGACTGGCGGGGTGCTCTGCTCGGGCATGGGGCGCCCGCCTCTGAGCTACCTGCCGGAGCGGGCCGGGGGGGAGCGCGGAGCTGCTTCTCCCGGTAAAGAAGTTGGCAGGGGAGGTTGTGGAGACGCCAGTCAAAGACCCGCATTCAGAGGCAAGCCCGGAGGTTCGTTATTGCTTCAAAGCTTGAGAGATTTTTTTTTTTCCATTACCAAATGAAAGAATTTTATGATTTTTTTTTTCCTATGAAAAGGAAAAGCATCGGCAGGAATTTTCCATTAACGCAAATGAATTTCGAATGGTCAAAAAACATGTTTCAATGAGACCTACACAATGAAAGGAAAGTGCAGATGGTGCGGGGACTTAAGGACTCGTTTCTATGGTGTCTGGCAATTTTTCAAGCACCCAGGGTGCGATTCTACCTGTTAATTAGATCCGCTGAGTATTGAAGACTCATGAGGCTTTCACATCCACACTTAATGCCATAGGCTCCACGTTCGGAGAAACAGCAAAGGTCCTAGTGCCACTCTTCAAAACAATTACAAACTAAGTGCAAATGGATACTAAAATCAGCAATATAAACCTTTAACTCTTCTCAGGAGTGTGCAACATCAAAGGTAGGATAGATTGCCTGGGGAGAAAGCTGGCTTGTATTTGCTGGCGAAAGAGGGGAGCTATGGCAAAAGACTCTCAAACGTAAATACCTTTTAGACAGATGCCTACATGAACAATGATGAGCATTTACTAATGGGCAGATCCTCCAGAACTTGGAAAACACTAACACAACCAGAACACAACATTTATTAAACTGGCGCGATCACTGTCTGTCAGTTTACGAGTGCCAGCTTTTTGACAATGGTTCGCAAAAGTAAGAGGTAATTGCAAAAAAAAAAAAAAAAAAAAAAAACACCAATTAACAGCTCGCTAGAGGGCTCCTCCTCTGAGCGTTTTTGCATCTTTGCACAGTCTGTAACTCTTGAAGATTAACAGGAGTTTTGCTTAAAACTGCAGGATTTTACTCAGAGAAACAAAAGTCTGTCCTCATTTGCCCTAGCTATGTCCTTAATTTACATCAGTCCAGATGTAAAGTGATGTTAACTACAACGATTTGCAAGACAAAGGCTTGGACATCCCCAGGAAAACTTGGTAGTATAAACACATGACCTGGCACAGGTGAATCAAACTTTTCTCTTCTTCATGAACATTTACATTTACACCAGTGAATGCAGACCAGTTCCAGTTGTTAACCTGGATGTGCTTTAACTCAGCAACTTTCATAGATGAATGGTTCATTATTAGCACCGTGGAAGCCTAAGAGACACTTCCCACACAAGGCAAATGACCATGTAAACCACAGATTTAAGTATGGAACTACCTGTGACATGCCAGCCAGTAACCGCAAATAGTCAAACATGGATAGTGGCTGTGATTTGTATCTAGTCTGTAGATAAAAAAATGGCATAGAATGAAGAGATGGGTTGTGGTTCAAATAAGCACTGAGGAGGCCAAACCCCAAGTTAGTTCCTGAATGCCACAAACAGATTTTGACATCTACATGTTCAACTTGAAATGAACAGAATGACTGGAGGGTTAACTGGCACCTAAAATGTGGTGGAAAGCTTGGTGTCCATACCTTCCATACCTTTCCCAAGAAAGTCTGCATCAGAACAAGTCATAGAAGTGGGTATATAGGCTTAGAGGCCCACAGTACCATTAGAATATGAGCTACTGTAAAAGCCTCTGTTGGTTTACACGTGCTACAGCCTCAGCTGGTCCCTTCATGCTGTGGTGGACGACAGCCAAGTAACATTTTTTTTTTGTTTGTTTTGTTTTAATCCTCACTGAATATCTTTGTGCCATCAGTGCTTTCCTTTACATTCAGAGCAAGTCTGAATTCATATGGAAAAACTAACTTCAGGTGTCCTTCACATTAAAAAAAATATAAAAGAATGGCCTCTAGACTAGCATAACCAGATTCAAGACAATCCATGAGAAACAGCCTTGAGCTGAAGAAAAATGGAAACTTTCAACAGGGAGAATGATTCATTCCCTGGGAGTGAAGGAGATAATGATTACATTGGAAAGATAGCATGAACGAAAGAAAAACTGCCTCCCAACTGCCAAATGTCATGGAAGGAAATTGGGAAGAGGGTCAAGGTCTGTTTTGTGAGCTTAATTTGCTGTTGACAGGGAGTTGCAGAGTGTACAGGACAGAGTTTGCTTGACATAAAGATTCAGTCTAGCAACCAATTATAGAGATGGGGTTGACATAGCTTGAATGTGTCACTAAGGTATAACACGTGGAAGAAATGACTCTCCTGTGGTATCAAGTAAACCTTTCTACACACAATGCATTAGTTCCAAGCTGGGCAGGATCCCTTTAACTTGATCCTGTCCCTGTTTAAAAATGCTTGTTGCCATTAAAGAATTAGCAAGTCTGCGTTGCTGGGAACTCTCTAACATTTTTTTTTCCCCAATAACAGCCTGTCATTGGGTAGCATTTTACTGACATCCTTTGATAATTGTACAACTCAAGGCTTCTGCTGCATAGTTATTCTGCTCTGCCTTGACCCATTGATCTTGTCACACACAGCTCTCCATTGCTTCTGGCATATCAGATTTAGTGATTTACAGATTTACAAGTAGTAAATGGACTTTCTCAGGAATTTGCACTAGCTAGTTTGGGTCTCACTTTTTCTCATTTTTTTATAACTGATAATTTTGTTATAGTCTTTTCAGCCCAACTCTAAGAAAAATGCTTTATTTAAAAGAGATATGTTTATACTGCTATAGTACCAACAAGATCAAACAAAAATGCCTTTCAAAATAGCAGAGAACATTCAGAAATACCTGTCCTGTACACTTACCTCTCAGGTGATCAGGACAAGTTGGGTTAGTGCATTGCAGAGTTTGGTGCTCCTGAACACTTCCAACCTCTGTTGACTTCTATAGCAATAGGGGACATTCGGCACATTGCAAAACAACATAATTTTTCAAAAGATATGGGTTGGGCCTTAGGTGCACCCTCATTTGCAATCAGTGAAGCTTTGAACTTGCCTCCTTTGAGACGTGTGTGAAAATAGCAAAGATTTTCCTGTTGCTACAAGGCTGGAGACCTCTCCTCCCAGAGGAGGACCTGTCTCTGGAAGGTGCTGGTACAAAATCACTACACAGGCAACCACACTAGGCTGGAGGAACAAAGGAAGTCCAACGTGAAGTCCCATGGGTAGGGTTTATCACAGCTATACCTTTTCTCTGGGTTAAGTTCTCAATGAACAATTAACTTTGTCATCAATAAAACATTATACAATGAGCAGAATACTGAGGCATGTTCTAGTAGTTTAGAGAAGGCATTTTGTCACATGGATATCCAAGTTTGCAACTAATCTAGGTTATTTCTCATACCTGAACTTATGTAGAGCTTTATACTATAAGCAATGCCCTTCTCTCCTGTGCAGGGAGCAGAGATGTTTCTCTATCTTTATCAGGAGTAAAGTAGCCATGATTCAGAGGTGTTGAGACCATAGGGGCAAGAACATATGAGCAGATTCCAGATACAATTCCAACATTATATACGTGTTTATTGGGTACACCCCACTCTGGTTAGTAATAGCAGAGATTTCTCACAGAAGAGTGAATAAAAAGTGAAACTTTTTTATTTTTTTTTTGAAATTGCTGGGGATTCAACGCACTGTTTTTCACTAAAGTTACAATGGATTTTCACTACTGTGAGTGCGATTTTCATGAAGAGGGAACTGAGTTGCTTTTGCGTTGTTTATAAGTATTTTTCTTTGAAAAAATCAAGAAAACATGAAAACTCAAGTGTGATGTACTAATATCATGTATCCAGACTATTTAATCAGCTGAGCTATTACTCATAATGGCAGTTAATGCCATTTAAGAGCACAAAGAACATCTCATTTGAATGCTTTTAAACTACAGGTTTGAATGTCAGCATTAGAGTGGCTCCCACCAGAGGGGCTATCATTATACAATTACCATGAGATGTGAGCACAAACAGTAAGGAATGCCGACAGTCTTCTAACCCAACCGAGTCTTAATTTCTATTTAGGTCATGAAAAGAACTTTAGCTGGAGCTGATTGGACATCACCTTATCTTGACAAATTCAGAATAAATATACAACCAAAAAACTAACAACAATCATTCTCATATACTGAAATTACATTAAAAAAAGAAAAAGAAATTTGTGGTTTGGTGATTCTTCAACTATCTTTCCAAATTTGATTTAAGTGGAATGTGAAGGCCAAGATATTTAAATGTTTTGAAACAATTCAAGGAATGCAATATTCTGATATGAAATTCAGAAATGACATTTTAAAATTACATTATTTTGTAGTCTTTTAATGATTATGTTGTAAGCAGGTTTGGATGTTTTGACACTTTGAAATCACTGTCAGCATACAGTCTGGACACTGGTGCAGGTTTTCTTGCCTTTGAGCTCCTCCAGGAGGATCTATACTGCTTAATGAAGCAAGCAACTTAGGAAGCACTTAAAACCTCGAGTGTATTTTCTCATTCCCAAAATACGCTTTTCTCTGCCTGTATACTGTATACAGATTACCCAGATTACTTGGGCTGTTTGCCTAAGCCACTATGTGGTGTGATAGAGCCCCTTTTCTTTGAGTTTTGCACAAACAAGTGGGTAATTTTGCACAACCAAGTGGTGTAATTGGAAAAGTGATTTATTTCATGCTGGTAGACTATAAAGATTATGTGCTAGTGTTTATGAACACTTCAAGGATTTAGCCACTATTATGATAGTGCTGAGTAGTCCTTAAGCAAGGTCTATGGAGATGTTGACATTTCTTCAGCCATTTCAGGCGTATGTATAAATTTGTGGGTGCAAAATGGACCAGACAACCAGAAGATATACTTAAGATCACTTAGTAAGCTGGGTTCTCTTCAAAATAATACACATGAGGCTTAAGTGCAAGTAACATCAAGGAGTGGCAAACCACCCTGGGAAGCTGTAACACTGAGTGGTTTCCTAAGCCATTCTGTTCCAGAAACCTGTCATGAGTTTCCAACAAGATGCTCTAGTAGGGGAGCCAATATAATCCTGGGATATGTATATTTCTGTATTTAGAGCAGTCAGTGTATTTAGGTCAACGGAAATGACAATGGATTGTTGCAGGTAATTTGAGTACATGTATATTAGGATTAAAAATCACAGATGGGATATGGAAGGGTCACAAAATTACATGAAAAATAGAATATAATGTCATATAGTGAAAAAAAATAGAAAGAACAATGTATTCAGTGTATCAATATATCTAAAACAATACTTGCAGGTAATTTGTTTCTAAAATACATAATTAACGGCTCTGGAAAAAAAATCCTAGGTATTAATGTTTTTTTTAGAAAGATATAGAAAGTAGAAAGATATAACTAGAATCAGTAAGTAAAAGCTAGATTAAAAAACAAAAACAAAAACAAACAAACAAAAAAACCCACAAAGCATAAATGTTAGTAATAACAGCTAGCACTGGGAAATTATATGCTGAAGTCTTCTCCTTTGGGTGTTAGATTCCTATTTTGAAAATTGTATTTTAGCTACTACAAATAAATGCTTTCAGTACAGAGATAATTAGGTGAAATATAAGAGATAATTAAACAAAATATAAGGTCTAATGTCACAAAGGATGTCAGGCTAGATGAATATTTTCTTGGGCTTAGCATTATTCATTTGTTCTGTCATTAACCTGGAAAAACAATAATTTTATTTACATTAATATTTCCTATTCCACATTTGTGCAATGAAAAGCTGCAACTGTCTGAATAAACCTCCTGCTGTGCTGTCACATGCATATGGAAAGGTACCAAGCTAGGCTGTTTTTCACCACCTCATCTCAGGGTACTTTAAATACAGTTATATTTTAACTTCTGACTCATCCTTTTTAAATTCTTTAAAAAACACACTGGAGAAGTGTAATAAATCCATTGTCCTATCAGAAGCAGTACCAAAATGCCATGGCAGGATTTCCTCACTGATCACAGTTAGGATGTTAACAGGTTAAATACTTACCATAAATCATCAAAGATTCTCTGAAATTAATGGGTCACTGTTAGTGGGTCATACAGGCTGGGGAATTCATTTCCAAGAAAATATATTTAAAATACAAATGCAGTTTTGACTGTACATGCCAAACACTGTTTTAAAAGCAGATCTGTAATAGTCACAGACTCTTTTTTTGTAAAACAAAGCTGGCTATTTTAGCTCATCTGTGTATCCTTAAGCGTTAGAACTCTCACACATAAAGACCTCCAGAAAGCAGAATAGAATGACAACTTAAAAAAATGTGTAAGTCACATTGTAATTCTATGATAATGACTTATATTTCTCATTATCTATTAAACCACAAATCCTTGCACTATTCACATTAAGGATCATCCTTACAGAATTACTCTGAGTTTCTCTGCCACCTAATTATCTCTCATCTCTGTTAACTCTTCATCATTGTCACATTCTAACCTGATTGAAAATATATAAATCAACCTTTCACTTCAAATTCTTTTTTGTTTTTAAAGTGCCATTCATCTTGTTATTAAGGGCTAAATCCTTGTACCCAGCAAGTAATCCTATAGGATTATTTCCATGAATAACCTGAATGATATTTCAGACAACTGTATGTCAGAGCATTTCATCTCAGAGACCCAAAGATTTTCACAGAAAGTGTGTTGTTTGTGTGTCACTGAAATTATAATACCTTTCTCCTTAATTCAGTCAGTCTTAATGACAGCGAGCATGAAATACATAAGCTAAGTATTGGTTTAGAAATAGAAGTACAAAGATTTCCTGGAACTTAACGTCTTTACATTTTCCTGTAGGTAGAGGTATTGTGTGAGGTTTATTTCTTTTGCGAACTATATATAGCTCACAGCACAACCAGGGAATGATTAGACAAGAGCCAGTTTCTGAACCTCTGAAGACAGAAGCTGACCTCGCACTGTATGAGAGAACCCCTGCTGTTGTACTTGCCAGTTCCACCTTTCACATCCAGTTCAAACCCTGCAGATTAAACTGGGCTATGAACCCAGGCACTGCCATTGGGTTCGTCTGTTTCCAGGCAAAGGAGCCAATACTGCACAAAAAAAGCAAGACGATTTTGTCACCTTGCTGCATTGCAGGGTGTTGTAAGCACCAGTCATTGCAAGGAGGGGACTGGGGAGACATCTATGGGCGGCTGGTCCTGCTGTTCCCTCTGCCATATGGCTCGGGGTCCTTCCATTTTTCTGTCATGAATGATGAAGCTGTTTTCACAATTTAATGATGCAACAAGGGATTTGGATAGGGGTTTTGGTTGATAAAAGGGGGCCTCAGATGTGTGACAAAAATTAATAATGTATCCAAGCCCTTATTATACTAGATTAGATGGCGGGAGGTCGGCTTTTACATATTAATGCTTCATGAAGGGCTTATAATAGGATTTAGTATGAAGGGCACATATACACATCCCCCTCCTCCCTTGTACACATATGAATGAAAATAACCTGTTTTATCACATTTCTAAAAAGACAAATAAAGCTGCTATACTATGGCTTCTGGCCACAGACTATTATGACAGAGGATTAGTTTTATGCAATTCTCTCATAAAGCACGTTCAGCCTAAGACTGGCACTTGGGAATAAGTGTACCTCTCTAATGTCAAAGGTATCTTATTCTATCTGTTTTGCTGGGCAGCTGAGTTCATTAACCACTCCGATATTCATGGCATAGCCCCAGCTTTGTTAGCCCTGTGCCATTTTACGCAAACTGAGGGCCCGATTCAGAAGAAAGAAAAAAAAACCCACAACACTACATTCTGTCTATCATTCATGAAGCCATAAGCTGTCAGGGTGAGCATTTCAAATGAATGTGTCTACTGTATGAGGGTCAGCAGAGTCAACAGAAAATTAGTCTATACTATAGAAAAGTCAGAGTGATGATATAATGTCACAGAATAGCTAAATATCATCTCCTTGTAGGGGGTTCAATTCCTCCTAGTCCGTTTCAAATAAGAAAACAGAAATAGGAAATATCCCAAGAAGGATAATCAGCATGATTACAAAGTGAAAAGACAGTAAGAGTAAAATAAACATTATCAGGATTATTTAGCTTACAAAAGACATGAATGAGTGACATGACAGGGACATAGTTAATAAACATGAGTATAAGTAATGTAAATATTCCAAATGAGTGGCTACTTACAGTTTGCAGTCAAGAAGGCAACTACTGAAGCAGCGGGAAACAGCTGGAAAAATGCAAACAATTGTCACAATATAATACAGAGGAAAAATGATCTTTTCAGAAGTCAGTAAGAGCACTGCTCACATTAGCATAAATTGAAAGAAAGTAAACCACCATTAAGGATGTTAAATATGGAGGTTCCAAGCAAACCTCAAGCAGTAACATTATAGGTGAAAATATTATGTTCCCTGGTGCTGTGAAGCACCTGTGTTACACAAGGTGGATTTTTGGAACTGTTGGGATATAGGATGGCAGTGATCGTAGATGATCGTATTCTCAAGATACTAAATCCAGGAGTAATTTGGGGACAAACCATAACAATTTCAGAATTTGACTCTGCTTGTTCAGATACAGCTAACAAGAGAAGGGTTACATCTGAAATTGGGACTTATTTTTGTATCCCCTCCTCCATTAATCTAAATCCTTTGATCTCATGTTTCTGATGAAATCTGAAAATTTGCCATCTGTAGAAAAGTTGCCACACAGTTTAGATACAATTACAGCAGATGAATTCAGAGCAAGCTTATAAAGAAAGCCTATTTATTGAGATAATATCATCCAGATATGTCAATACTGTCAAAAAACTTTGCTCCCAGTTTTCTCCCAGGTCTTGAGCCTCCAGAATCCTTACTGCATGTATGATACCTCAAAACCAGGGTCCTGTTCACTGGGGAATATCTAATCCCCTCTGAAACAAAATCCATGTACGTTTCTGGCAGAGTTAACTCCAGACACTTATTACAACAGACATCCTTAATCACCTCTACCTGCTTTGGTACTCCACCCCAATACACTACATACACTGGATTTCACTCTACAAAATGCTGTTTAGGCTGTCTGCATAAAAATGTTAACATCACCATCACTTTGTTCTGAAGGAATCCACATTTAACCTGAGCAGTAGGGATGCAGATATCCATAACATGTAGTCTGTATGTCACAAAACACTCCACAAAGCAGTACAGATAAAGCCTCTGAGTCCAGCACATAGCAATTATCATCCCAGCCAGATCCACAAAATATTTTAAAGCTGATTTATTTTATAGGTGTATTATATATCTCTAAATCAACAGAGACAGTTATGAATCACAGCCTAAGACCTGGAACTCGGTTAGGTAATTTGAATGAGATGGTCTTGATTTGAAACACGATCTAGCAGATTACATATTTAAAGAGCAAGCCAACCCAAAGCTAATGAGCTAGAAGGAATGAGTCTGAGTTTTGTCCAGACATCTATGGATATAATGAGCTGTAAAATGAAACCACAGGTCTGAGAGATTCCCCAGAAGAATTCAAACAGGAGAGAGAGAGGGTTAGTAGGGTGATCAAATGAATGAAGAATAAGGAAGATGAGATGGAGAGGGCCCAGCTTGCCTAGTGATGCAAAAGAAAGAAGACAGGATTTCTGCTGGGGTAAAATGCAAATATTAAAACTGCTAAAATAGACAGCATGAGTGCAATATATCTATTGGATGTAGGAAGTCACAAGCTGGAAAGGCTTCCAAAATAAGTAGGGCAAATGCTAATTACTTCTGAGATGGAACGAGGTCTGCTTATGAAAGGGTGATGTAATGTACTTGCTGGTAAAAGCAATGATCAGAATTTAATGACCCAGGAGTCTTTTACATTCAGCATCAACTGCTGTGATGCTGTCATCTAACAAGCCCAAAGTTCTTCAAAAAACACACACTGTATCAAAAATAAGTCTGTGAATGGAAGGCATAGCCTGAGAACTGTTTGGGGCTTGGTTTGACCTGTATAAGTCAGTGGCATTAATGGGGCTCAGAGAAGGCAGAAGGTGAAAGGGACCTTATTACTGGTACACTTTGACTTCTGCGTGGCATTTCGCTCTGGTGCTTGGACCAGTCCTAGTAAAGTCTATTCTACTAAAAGGCTTGGGAATATTTTGGTATTTATTTGTCTTCAAACCTGGCAGATCAAAGTATTAGAAGACCCTAGTACAGGTGGAGAGACACTTTGTAGGAAGGGAAGTGTTAATCAGCAGGTAAAATCCTTAAATTTCTATATATTCAGTCACTGTACAGCTGAAAGAAAAAAAATGAAGTTAAAAAAAATGGTCACAATTTGGCATTGCTAGCAACATCTGCAGAAGAAAGGATTCAATCCTTCTGCATGCCTACAGGCATTCAAGGTAGCTTCTGTCCTGTTTCTGCTTAGACATTATGCTTTACTCAAAAAAAATTAAGCATTTAATCCAGCATTCAGCTTTGCAGTTCTTCTCAGACAAGAAATTCTTTGGGTTGTAGAAAAAAAAAAAAGCATAATTGATTCTATGTTGTGTTGCTGATCTTCTGCAGGAGAAGGTATGTCAAAGATAAATGATAGTCAGTGGAGTCAGAACAGAAGATAACAAATTTTAGCAATCTTCAGCTGATAGAATAATCCACAAAGTCACTCTGCATGACACTGGCCAAAGCTGCTCCTGCTTTGGGACTTTCCCAAACAATCATGGTTCAAGAAAGAACATCTAAGGCTAGCAAAGATCTAGTTTATTTTTACATATGTTTCATAAAATAAGTCTTTGCTCTTTAATATACTTTATGCATTTTCTGTAAGGAAGAGAAATGTCAATAACATGCCAGCTGTTTCTCCTGCTTGACAACTTGAATCCAAATATTTTTTTTAATTTATTTTATTCTATTTTATTTTGTTTTTTGAATTTTCATCTTCAAACTAGGTCGGGAAAGCGTTGCAAGGAAAATTCATGTTTTCACTCCTTTTTAATTTGTACCCTTACTTAACAAAAGAAACACATGTAAGACTAGAAAAAATGTTTTACGTTTGTTTATGGCAAAATATTCCCTGTTCATTTTGTATGAAGATCTTCCTATAAGCAAGACTTGTGCTCAGTTACAATTAGCTTAGATGATGTAGGGCTGTGAGAAAAAATGTGGAAAAGCATTTGCATCAGTGAAGAGTCACTAAATATTTGTGTTCAAACTAGCTTGTGCACAAGGATAGTACCATCCTGTGAATACCTGTGCAGAAAACCATTCACAAGGTGGCAAAAGCAATCGATTGAATAGTTAAAAAAAGTTTAGACAGTTCATTAAAAGAGAGAAGATGGTATTTTATATAAAATGTACAATGCAAATACATTAGCAAATGAAAATAAAGGCATTATAATGTGATCAGTATTACTATAAAACTGTCAAGTACGGAGGTTGGATGTCCCAGAAATTACTATGGGCTACATTTTCCATAGGTTCCTGTTTATTGTCAGAGTAATAATCCCAGTAGTATTACGATTTAATTTGCTCTAATAGTGTGGAATGCTGTGCTTTTTCCTCATGATTCCCGTGGAAATTATGACAAAACAAAATTATGAAGCTTTCTTATTCCACAGATAGGTCTTCAATGAAATGACAATAGGAAGCTTTTTGGAGGTGAAAAATATTCAGTTACAGTCCTGAATGAATTTCCTGCTGAAGTAACTTAAAACTTGTTTAGGTTATCATGAAAAGCGATGTGAAACCTTTTATGCCTTCATAGCTCTCAATGTAATTCCATTAAAATATACATTCCAAGTTGTTTTGTAGTTGTCAGTGAACATTTACTGTTTTTAAGTTATTTTTGGATTTTAATGAAGTGGCATTCATAGTTCATTAATACGGTATATACATGTATTTAAGCATCTTAAACCTCAAACATTTTCTCTTTGAAATAAATAGCTAAAATTGCCATTTTCAACATACACGTTACTTTTTTAAGGACAGACTTCAGTTAAGGTAATTCACATGCTTCTGATTTGACATATAACTTAATTTCTGTAATAGTTTCTTTTTAATAAAAATGGACCGCAATTATCTGTAAAGAGGCACATAATTGTAGACATTGTCAATGATATTAAAGAATGACATCAATAAAAATGTGCTGGATTCTGACAACTGGAGAATTGAGTCCTACCATGCACATATGAAAGGAGGTTTAGCTTTATGCAGTCATTTTAGTAATTTTCATTCCCAGTCCTTGGGGTAAGGGGATGCTTCCAACCAGGACTCCTTATTTTCAGATATCATATGTGCAACCCAATATGTCACCCATCTGGCATTCAGCATTTGGCACGCATCTGTATTCCCACTGTTCTCAGTTCACTTTTGAGCTGGCACTTTTTCCAACAAAGTAACAAAATCTATAATGCAACTCCAAGCAGAATGCTCATGTAATACGAATTGCCTGGAAAAGGTGGATGAGAATGGTGGGGATGCATAGATATGTAGAAATTAGAAATCCAGAGATGAAAATAAATACATTTCTTTTCTCTTTAGTTGGTCCCAAAAGATAAAAATGAGCCAACTAGCTTGAAACCCCAAAAGATTAATTCTTCCTGCAACTTCATTCCATTCTAAGCATTTTTCCTGACATGTCAGAGTCATTTCCTTCCTCTGTTCCCATCCCAAAAGTCTCTTAGTCAAATATGATTTTGCTATTATTACTACTTGTATTACAGGAGGACTAAGGCACAGCTCATGACCTTCATATAATGCCAATGTCAGTAAAGCACTGAGGATCAATGTTAGATTCTGTCTTCTGGGACTGAGTCTACTGAGTCTAGAAATAGAAATAGATAAGCAAAGCATAATTCTTTGTTTCAGGGCTTTTGGTTTAGGATTTACCTTTTTTTTTTTTTTTTTTTCCCTCCTCGACAAGCTACTACTGTTGTTACTCATTTATCTTCTTATGTATATGGTTATTTTCTATATGGGTACAGTTGTTGCTGTTTTGGGGTCAGAAAGGAATTTTCCCCCACATCTACGGACTGCTGAAGGTATATCGTAGCACTTAAATTCCCTCCTAATGCCAAGACCGAGAATGATGGCATTGTCATTAGCCTCTCCTGTTCTGTCTCTGTGGCATACTGTACTTTTCCCAGAGTCTACCTTCAGTCTGCTAAAGCTCTTCAATGTGTACCATGGAATTAAGATATGTTTTGTGGGGTTTGGAATGCACCCACTATGAAATAAATGTTCAGTTAATGTTGTAGCCAAATTGGGCAAATAAGAACTGAAACTCAAGAGTACAATGGATCATAAAATCAGTAACTTAACACATGTAACAAAATGCTAAGCAGTAAAAAAATACAACATAGTTTGGGGGGACTGATATGTAGGTCAGTAAAATACCCCAGAAATGCACTGTATTTAGATCTAAATCATAAATGTAGTTAGCTAAGGTATTTCGAACAATAGAACAGGAAGTTTGTACAAAAAACAGAACTATACCACAATAATTCATTAGTAAAAAGACTCTAGTGATAGTGGGGATGAACTAAATATAACAACATAAAAGAGCATGAAAGAGAAATACAGTGACATTTATGGATGCGTGTTGAGAAATGCAAAGCAAATGTAAGAAGCTGTATTTGCTCCTGACTGAGAGTTATAGAGGAAACTGGGTCACTACAATAGACATACACTAAAATCATGGTACTTCATTTAATTTGGATTCAAAAAAAAAAAAAAAAAAAAAAAAAGGAACAGAAAGGACATTTCTGACAAGAATAATAATTTAACTTTGTAATGTATTCTATTCTTAACTCCATAGATACTTGGAAAAAAAATGAGTTTGTTTTTGAGAAAGCTGCTTTGATAAAGCATAGCCCTGAGAGAACTCTGACTTACAAGTGACGTTGTGGAATTGTTTTATCATATGGTCCTCAGCATAACTGAACCTTCACTAGTAGCTGTGTGTCTGAATACAGACAAGATTTTCGTTTTGAAGACGCATGTTTTGAATCATTCTCTAAAATGCATTTTACTTTCTTTTCTAGAAAGAACAAATTTAAAAAAACAGCTTCTCTTTAGCGAACATGAGAACAAGGCAATTCTGGGAAATACAGCCTTCAATTGTGGCAAACAGAAGCTGATTTCAGAGGCAGAATTTAAAAATTAGACTAAATTTCCTTGATGAAATAGCTATATACCACAATTATTTTGTAGATCTCATCCCTATAAAGAGATGGTAAATTCCTAATATTTCTGCAGGACCTGAAGAAGAACTGTGATTTAGAAAGTGTTTTGCTGATTCACACTAGCTAAGAATCTGTTCCCGCAAGTCTACACACTGATTCACAAACTTCAAAATATATCGCAGCATTAGGAACCTTGTTAAACATCTATTCAGAAAAGAAATAGAAATAGCTACAAACCAAGCAGTGCTTTCTTCTTGCTCACACAGAAATGATATTCTCAGCGAATCTTTAAAACAGTTACAGTCCATTTTTCTTCAGAAATTGGTAACAGGAACATCTTACTTTTAAAAAGAATTCATAAAAATCACAAGCAAAGCTCCCTTGAGTTCCACACTGTTCTCATTAATAAATATAGAAAAAAAGCAAATGAAAACCAAGACACCATTATATTTTATGTGAACGTATCGGGGATATTAAAATGTAAGGAAATGAACTGCACTCACTTTTGATGTGATTCACAAAGCTACGGAGAGAAACTTACACATATAGAAATTAGGAGTAAAGACCAAATTCAGGCCAAGACAGTTCACTCAATGAGACACAAACACACGCACCAGTCAGTCCCAGTGAATGTACTGAACATGCTGCCAAGTGAAGGCAGAATTGTGCTGCACAGTGAGCCAGATGTTCTCTGAGACAAGATGGGGACACCAGGAACACAGTGAAGAGACCAGGGTTAGAGCTATTTAACAAAGCCTCCTTTAAGTGCCAGAAGTGTTTTTTTTTGTTTGTTTGTTTGTTTGTTTGTTTGTTTGTTTTAGCTGCCATTTAATATTTGTCAGACTTTAGCAGTGGAATACGTTCAATTTGCTATTTAAAGTATTTTTATCAGGATGTAACTCTAAGCAGACGATTTGAAAAATAGATGTATTCAGGAAGAAATTTCCTCTTGAAATTTATCACAGCTTCTTCCTTCCTTAGCCTAAGGTCTGTTTCTCACTAACTTATGGCACCGTACCAATTTCTAAAGAACACATGCTAAGGTTAAAGGTTTCTGTCAAATCAGTTCCACATCAGATACCATGATGTCATATGTTAAGATATCTCCAGGATTTATCTGAGCATTACATAATTTTGTATAAAGAAAGAGGCCAATCAATGCCACTGGGTACATCACTTTGCATAGTTGAATGAACAGAAAAAAAAGAATAGTACTGGAGAAAAGGCTTGCTACCACAAGGGGTTCATATTCATTAAATTAAATTAAAATTTAGTCAAAACTATAATAATAGTTTTGAATATGAATTATTATTTCACACATGTATTTAGACCTTATAATGTACTTGATTTAAAGCAATTGCTAGGATGTTGTTGGAGGCAAAATTATTAATATTCACTGAGCAGCCACTAAAAAAATAAACAACAGAAAGAATGATCTCTGCTTTGGGCATGTGCTTGACTTGACACACATTGACTTGCTTTTGTAGCTAAGAAAATGCTGGCTCTGTTTGAAATTCTTCCTTCTGCTTTGGCATATATAAATGTGGATTCTCTTCTGCTTTAAAAGTAGAGAATCTATGTTGCCACTTTCTTATATTAAAGCATTCATACAAATTTCTCTTTTTCCCAGCCACCTGGTTTAGCAAAACTTTTGGAGATTTAATTTCTAATTTCTCTAGATGTTGGAGGATAGAATCAGAGTTGGTTGAAATAAAGGTGAAAATTAAGAAAAGGAAAGAGTGGGGATATATAAAGTGAATAAGATATAGACATGTGATCGTACAAAATGTATTTCCCTAGGAAACAATGCTAAATAGATGTATATGTCCATGTGGGTCTTATCACACAGGTTATTACCCTAGATGAAAGCAGACACTAACCCAGTCCAGCAGTTAGTATATCCCCTACATAAATATCATACACTGAAATTTATTGATATGGGTATATGAACATATGTGGAATATGTGCACTGGAACAATACTGAAGTTGCTTCCTCTACTTGTTTCCACTCTTGCAGAGTGTTTGGTGCTGCTATACTGCTGACATCCTCCCTCAACATGCTAATACCATCTGCAGCCAGGGTGCATTACGGGTGTGTCATCTTTGTTAGGATCTTGCAGGGCCTTGTAGAGGTATGGAAAAATCGTAACATAACCAGTAAAAGTGATGCATGTTTATTAGCTTTTAAGCAGAAACTGTCACTTTTTTTTGATAAAAAATAAAAATTGTTTTTAATTTACTCCTGATTTTTAGTGTAATGGGTTACACTGTAAGAATTATAGATTTTCTTTCACCTATGAAATTATGTAGTGAAGTTTTCCCTTGCTGAGAAGTGAGTAATATAAACATTTAATAGTGCAGTTCTACTGAAATCCTGTCTAACGCAGGGCTTACATTGGTGTTATTCTCAACAGTTATTTGCTGTCCAGTATCACAGACTAAATCTATAATAATGAATTAAGCTTCTCTCACAGCTTCCCTGGCCATGCGAATGAATGAGAGGTTTACAGTGACTGAGGAGATAAAAATACTGAGTCTGCCTTCTAGATGTGTTTTTTTCAGTTTTTAGACATGTGATCACTGCTCCTTTCTTCCCAAGCACCGTGCACTTCTGTTGCGTGACCTGAATTTATTTCATGCACTTTATTATTTACAAAGGCTCAAAAAGAAGGCGTAGAAAGTTAGGTAACTGGCAATTAAGTTATTGAAATATACATGTGTAAACATAGATCCACTCCTGAAGAGTGCTTTGCATGGACACAGGTGTGCATGACCACAAAGAGGAGAGGAATAGAAGCAAGTGGTTAATTACAAAATAAAATAGCTCTTTCATCACTCATTTCTGTGATACTGTTTTAAGGGATGGGAAATATAAAACATCTCAAGCAGTGCTCTCTGAAGAAGGTTTACAATAAATCATGGCAATCTTAAAATTACATCATATTATTCGGGGGGGAAGTTAATAAAGTTAACAAAAAAAAACGTGAAATGAACATTAAATTGGTTATAAAACCTCTTTGAATACAAAACAATGTATTTTACAAGCTTTTTGTGTATTCAGAGGGATAATCACAACATTTGCAAGAAGCTATTCATTTTTTGTACTTTTTGCAAAGGAAATAAAACATCAAATTAAGAGAAAAATGGCTATATATAACTATGCATACATCATAACAATTCTTATACTTGAATTTTGTGAAAAAGTACAGCACATTTCATATTAGATTTTCTAAAATTTCAGCACTGCAAGAGAGACCCAACCTAAAATGTAACTGGTTTAAAATCAAACCAACTGAGATCATCCAGTTCTTTGTTTAAGTGCTCAAAAAGGTTCATTAAAGACTAAGATATAAGATTATATTTTATTTATAGATTTATTTATTTATAGATTATATAAGATTATATTTTTAAGCTCTTATTGATCTTATTTTATATTTTTAGAGTAATGGAAAAGGAAACTGTATTTCCTAAATTATATTTGAACTGCTAGAAGGTCATCAAAAAATGTTAGAAGGCCACCAAAACTGTGGGTTGCAGAAATGAGCCCAGCAGTAGAAAGATCCTGAAGGATCCATGTTTTCATCCCTCCTTTGACTCTGATACTTGTGCATTAAGATTCTTTCTTTTTAATTCTTCACTGTTCTCTCCTGGAAGGAGGAAGGCAGAGCAAAAGGGAATAATCATGTTTTGTATCTGCTCTGTAAAGCTTCTGAAATGATTGGGAGTGATGAAAAAAACTCAGTCAAACTTTACCAGACTGATTTACCAGAAATTGAAGTTTTTCTATGGCTGTGCTCAGACTTTGCTATAAAAATGTAAAGTGTTCTCAGCTTCCTGTTTGTAGCAGTGTTAAAACAGAAATTCATGCACAATGACCTGACCAACTGCTCAGCATTAGCTGACCTGTGGCACACTCGTTCCCCAGGGAGTCACCTACCCTGCCTGCCACGGCATCTGGAGCAAGTGGGCCCCCCCATTAGAGAGAAGTAGGTTAGCAACCACTTCCTTTTGTGGTAAGTAAATTTCCATTTAGGTCTTTCATTCCTTTGTAATATAAAACCATTTTGAGATTGAATTTTTCTCCTTTTTTTCAACTACACACACCTTGTTTTGCAGGTTCCTATGCAGGAGCTGTTATTGCAATGCCTTTAGCTGGGATCCTAGTGCAATATACGGGGTGGTCTTCGGTGTTCTATGTGTATGGTATGCACTTCTGCTCATCTCACTCCAATATCGCATCACCTTACTCTACACCATCTAAACATGTAAAAGCTACAGTTAAGAATGTCCCCCCACCAAAAACAAACAAACAAACAAACAAACAAACAGTTTCCATACAGTCTTGAGAAATAGAAAATAAAAGATCAGAATTTAAAGGAAATGAATATTATTAAACAAGAATGGTGAAACCTTCATCACTTCTAGTGCAAGCAGTGCAACCTGCTATCTGAATCCATAGAATCCCATTCTCAGAGGTAACATCTCTCTTTCATTTTACAACTGTAAGTTAAGAGTATCTCTCCTGAATAAAATGTCTTGATTTTTATCTGAATAGCTACATAACTCTATTCACACTAGTTGTGTGAATACACTGCTGGAAGAAAAATGTCCCAAAGGCCCAAAGGCAAATTTTACACATTTTGTAATGTAAAATTGATGTGAATCAAGGGGAACCCTTTCAGAAACTTAATAAACTACTCAAGAATCCTGTTGTTATGTTGAAAACAGCACCACAATCTTGTGTTTTGCAGGTAAAAAAATTAGTGCAGTAATCAAACAACAATGGCTTAAAGCAGAATGGACCATTTACAACTTGGTAAAATGAAATGGGAGCTGTTTCATTGCACTGCATTGTAGAAATTGATGTTGAATATCAGTGACCCTTCACTTAGAGTGAAGGCACTCTGTAAATGGAACCAAGACTTCATGGTGGTACAGCTCTGCATGTATTCTGCACAAATATTGTTTGCAGGATCTGGCTGTCAGTAACAACATTTGCCATTTAAATTGATTACAATTATCTACGTGTTTTTTTTTTTTTTTTCTTTTTTTTCTTGTTTGCTCCTTTACTGTGCATTTCTTTTTAAAGTTTTTATTTCCATTCCAAAGGGAGCTTTGGTATAGTCTGGTATATGTTCTGGCTTTTGGTTTCATATGAGAGCCCTGCAAAGCATCCTACAATCACAGATGAAGAAAGAAGATACATAGAAGAAAGCATTGGAGAGAGTGCCAACCTCCTAGGTGCAATGGAAGTAAGAATATTACTCATACAATTATTTCCTATGAGATAGGAACAATGAAAATAACAAGCAAAAAAAAAAAAAAATCCAATGCGCTACTTCTTTAAGACAGAAAACCACATTTTGAACAATTTAACTTTTTTTTTTCGGGTGGCGACAGGGGGAGATCTGAAATATGCTGATGGGTGGATATTGCTTCCTTGTGAGGAGAATACAGGTTTCAGAGGATCGCTCATAGAATTTATGCCTGGTCTTTCTCTCTTCCTACTCCAAAATATACAAAAGAGCTAGAGGTAAATCTAGAACTACATCTGTAATTGCAGATTTATTGAGACTTTTATACTACCCTGAGTTCAAATAGTTCATTTCCTTCCTATTTATCCCTTCTGAAGTGTTTTCATCTTCCTAAAAGTAAACTAGAAGAATAGCAGTACTTGGTGTTTACCGAGGTCCTCAGAACACCACAAACAGCAAACCTTTTCTACTGTACGTTTCATTTGCAAGAAAGACTGCAAGCTGCATTAGAGCATGCTAGTATAGAGCCATAAGCATATCCCCCATTACAGTGCTGGAAGCATGCTATCAAGCTGCAGGAATATACCTCCATCCTCTTAGTCAAAACCTTTGATCCAGATTGAATAGGGAACTGGAAATATTACAGTCTTTTCTTTTTCTTGATAGCTGACATTTTTAAGTGTTCTTGAGGTAGTTTCTGGCTTGATAGTTAATAGGGTTCAACAGTGGTCCCATTCGTACACCCATAAATGCTTTTGAAAATCTTATGTGAAACAAGTTATTCCAGTGAATGTTGGTGTAATTTTAGCAGGCCTTGGATATTTCTGTTTATTTTTTATTCTTGCTTTTAATTAAACATTTCTGGAAGTGATTAGTTTGTGTCATTAGTTGCTTCTAAAATACATAAACTGAAATTCTTTCTCAGCTTTCAACTGAGTGCAATTTGATAGGCATACAAAGTGTGGCACATATTTATCTACCGGGCCAGACTTCTTTGAATAAAAACCAGTATTCAAGCAGTTTTCAGACACTCGTCAGGGTTTGGATCCTGCACTTGTATCAACACAGATGGGCAGAACCCTGGGCTCACAGAGAGGTGCTGGGACTCAGCAGGATTGTAGTTCTGCCCATCTGTCATCTTTTTTCATTACCCAATTCATTTAAACATATAATAAAACAAAGCAAAAATACATTGACCAAACAGCTTCTGAGACCTGGTAAAAAAAATAAAAAAAATCAGAATTCTGGGATTAAGATCTAGATGCTAAAATACATGCTTAAAATAAATGTGGATGAAATTCTGTACTGACAGTGTAAAACTGACTGCTGACTGCTGCAGCAACATTCTCTTTTAGAGACATAATTTTGAACTTCATATCTACATGTTACATGACTGATCTAACAGCACTTGTACATTCGTTTTGTGATATAGCTAAGTATCACTGAATTTCTCCACTTGTGTATTTCATAGTATTTTTTCCTCACTTATGTTTTTATATTAATTATGTGGATGCATGTAATTTAAGACAATTAAAGTCACTAGAATTCAATGAGTACATAAAGTCATGTGTATATGAACTTGTTGGAGTATAGGTAAAAATAACAAAGAGGAAAAGGGAGGATAGATATTTGGTAATGATCAAAATGCTGACTGGATCCCCTTTTTATATTTCAGAAATACAAAACTCCTTGGAGAAAATTTTTTACATCTATGCCAGTCTATGCAATAATTGTTGCAAACTTCTGTAGGAGCTGGACTTTTTACTTGCTGCTTATTAGTCAGCCTGCTTACTTTGAGGAAGTGTTTGGATTTGAAATAAGCAAGGTATGTAAGAATAATGTAAAAAAAAAAAATTTATCGTAGCTAAGCAAATATCTGAGCAATATTTGTACTATTTATTGGGAAATGGAAAGGTAAGTGTTCTGCATCTTTACCACAGGCTTATAGGTCTCAAAAATGATCGCTCCAAGTTACTGTTCCCCTTACCAGCAGCTATGAGTGAATAACAGCAATGGCAAAGTACTGGATAGCGGAAGGTGAAGGCAGGATGGTGTTATTTAGAACCAACCCCCCCCCCCCTTGGGTCCTTACCCTTGCAATAAGCCCTTCAGTTGGGTTCTTGCAGCCAGATCAGGCAAGGTGTTCAAAGGTATAGAAAGACCCGGTGCACTTCTGTCTCTGACACTCCAGGGTTTGCAAGAAAGCTGTACAGAAATCTGTCCAAGTGCTTATGGTCTTCCAAGTGCACTTTGCAAAGCAGGGCCACTTAGTTTTAGGAAGGACAATGCACTCTATCACTGTTCAATGTCTCCCTTTAATGTGGTGAGAGCCACACCTGTGGTTTTTTTGTTTGTTTGTTTTTGTTTTTAATTAAGAGAAATAGATGATGCCAAATATGAGACCTAAATATGGTGCAATGTTCCCCATAATTCATATGCATTTTCAATCAGCCCCTTCCTATGAATATGGACACACGCAAGCAAGCCTCAGAGGATACAGTAAGCTTTCTGCAAATGCTGATTTCCCTCTTCTGAAAGAGATGGTGGCTTGTGCTTTTGAGACACCCATATTCTTTTCATAGTCTTCTAGGAGGTATTGAGCCATGCTAAATTGTGATATGAGTGACAATTATAGCATTCTAGTAGCTACCAAAATGTTGCAGCAATACGGGGTATTGTCAAAATTATGTAATGCCATCCTGCATTTAAAGATGGGCTACAGATACAAAATTAATTTCTGGAAATCCAGCTCTCAGAGCTAAGTGTATGAGCCCATTCTAGCATGTTAAAACACACAAACAAAAACAAAAATCAATCAATCAAACAAAACCCAACACCTTTAAAATGAGGCTCAAATTTGGTAATATCCCATCTTCAAAAACCAGAGTTGGACTGAACAGGTGTGCTGATTTAAGACCATTTTCTATATATAGCATAGCACCTGAGCATCAAAACCAAAGTGTAAATGATTCATAATTCCATTATGATGAGCAGTAAAATTTCAATTTCAGTATATTAATATTAATATTTCAGTCCAAAATTGTTACGTTCTTATGTTTAATGATAAACATAACTTGATCTGCTATGCATGCAGTAAGAATGGTCACATGCTATAGAATCAATCTGGTCATTTTGTTCCACAAGATTTTTCTTAGAGTGTATTCAAAGAAATATGGAGCTTTGTAAACAACAGCAGCAAAGCCAATTTTCATCCTTCCATCTGCTGTGGACATGGATGCTGATAAATGAACAGTTATCATTTGCTCGGGAACACCCCACAACAGCTAATTGCAATGCCATAGTTGCCTTGTAGTTATTATTTGGTTTACTGGGGGAAACACCTATTAAGATGAAGCTAGCTACCACCAGACAGCTGCCACGTATGTAAACTGCACTGAGATACACTATGTCACCACTTCAGTGGGAAAGCAAAGACCAGTTGTACTCTCTGCGTTCTCGTGAAGTCTGTCTGCTCTGCACACTGACGTAACTCAAGTCAGCCATCGGGCCTGACTGACACACTGTTCAGAAAGGAAATACGCAAAAGCCCTGGGTGTAAGCACATTTCCAGATATAGGCAGTAATCAGAATTCACCAGCAGAACAAAATGTCACGCCTCCAGAAGCAAACCATCTGCAAGGCGGTTCTGTTGACAGGAGATAGCAGGTGGCAGCTCGAGCTAGGCACTGCTTGGAAGGAATGGTCCTCAAATATATTCTTACAGCTTGGGACAGTCATCGCAGAATTGCTGTGTCTTAATTTGCTAATAAGCATAGCATTTTGTATATTGCCAATGGATATTTAGTGTATTATCATTTGCTATATACAGAATTTCTCAGACATGTCCTGTGCTCGTGTGGAATTTGCAGCTTATGGGCTGCTCAGAAATCAAAGGCAAACGGGCACTGCATGTGTGAGGGTGATCTACAGGGAATCTTTTGCAGACCTCACAGGTCTGGACGTGTTAGATTTGCTGGGCAATTGCTGTGCCAAACCCATCACCAACAGAAATGTAGCAATTCAGCGAGACACATTTGGTCATAAATTTCCTGAAAAGGGAGGGCAGACAAGCTATAAGTTAGGGAAAAAATAAATAAAGCTATTAGTTTAAATCTAAACTATGAAAACAATCTATAACAATATAATCTATAATGAAGTGTCATGGCACCAAAGATTCTTAAAAAGTCTGACTGCCTTTTGGAAAATACAGAGGCAACGTAAAATCAACAGTTTTATTCACTTCATAAACCAAGTCAAGATTCTTAGTTTGAACACATTGTCTGAAATTGAAGAGAAAAAATTAGCTAATTGCTGAATGCTTCTGAAAATGAAAAATTGGTATTTTCTTGCAGTTTTTACTCTGCTATTTCCTATTATTATTTTAGGTGGGTATCTTATCAGCTGTGCCGCATTTAGTGATGACAATTATTGTTCCCATTGGGGGACAAATTGCAGACTTTTTAAGAAGCAAACAGATTCTTTCAACCACTACTGTGAGAAAGATAATGAACTGCGGAGGTAAGCTTTCCTATTTGATTAGAAAAGTTTCTTGTCCAGATGTAATATCTATACAGTAGACTGTATACAGTAAACAAACTGCATGGTTTTATGTACATATGACATAATCCTTTGTATAGTTTTTGTGTGTTATAGACGTGGTTACTAAATAAAAACAAACACATTTGTTCCTCTGTTTAATTTCAAAACAGATTTTTGATACTTAAAAAAGCATTTTGACTGTTAAAGGGGTAGATGAGCTCTTTTGGGGTAATTTGCTTACAAGCAGCTTCTTAAAGTGTCTTAGCTCCTCATTTGGACACCCTCTGACAATGAGCTGGGATCACCCATCTGACTTCTCAGAGGTTAACCTTACAAGAGCTGAATTGTGCCTCTGATGAGAACTTAAACATTCATAAGCAGGTTGAGTGCTCCCATTAGTGCCAACCCAATTATGGTATTTGATTTGAGCTTAAAACTGGCAGGAAGCAATGATAAGCAAACAAACAATAAAATATGGATTACCTGACATAGCAAGAACATGTGTCTTTTAGGGAGGAAAGAAATGCCTGATTATATTGCACTCTGGGGTAACGTTTTGCCTCTGTCTTCCTTTGAAATATTGTGATATCCTAAAGTCTGCAATATTTGAGGAGGAATTAAATCTGATGCCTGGTTTTCTTTACAATTTCTCAAGGTTTTGGTATGGAAGCAACTCTTCTTCTTGTGGTGGGATACTCTCACAGTAAAGGAGTGGCTATTTCATTCTTAGTACTTGCTGTAGGCTTTAGTGGATTCGCCATATCTGGTAAGATTATACTACTGTCATTAATTAATTAGATTATTTTAAGATATAAAACACCTCATTTGTTTTTTATTCACTGACAATAGTTGAAAACAAACCTCAGAATTCCAAATATTACTTATGAACATTACAAAGAAAAGACCAATATCACACCTTTTAGATTGGTTATTTTTGTTCAAATACTCAATCTTTTTCATATTCAGGGCAGCAAATTGAACTTCCTTTTCAGTGAGGTGCTAATGTACACCATCGGTTTTTCTTAAAACTAAATGTGTACCACAAATGGATTCTTACTGTATGCTGATACCTAAATATATGTCTTTGTTTAGATATAGACCTTTACCCTTTTTTCACTGTCTATTATTTAATGTTTTGTTAGTACTGTAGTTTTTTTACTATATTGGGGCCTAATTATTCACAAGTTTTTTTCTGATATTAAAATCAGTTACTCCCATTTCCTGCTGCTGTCTTACCCTTTTGCCTTTGCCTTTCCCAAATGCAAGTGAGCTGGCCTTCCTTTGTTTTCCCGCTGTGATCTTAGTATCCTCTCCCATGCTGGTTCCTTATGTCTAAAGCAGACTCTCTTTTCTTTTGTGCCAAACATCTAAACTCTCCTTAACCAAATCTGTCCCTAGTACCACATACCAGATCTGCAAGGTATCATGACTTTTTCATAGAACTTGATAAGTATGGTATTTTCTAACAGCTATCCATGTCTAAATGCCTGCCTTTTCTCTTTTATTTATGTTTTGATATCCAAAGATCTGGCTTCTGCTTTCACTTATTTAAGTGCTTATTTGAGGGATAATCAGTTTGGACACTTCATATAGAAGCAGATGTTTTTCCTAAGATAATTTGAATAGTTACTGCATAAATCTGAAGGGAATTAAGCTGTTGGAAATGCAAGGAAACAAATATTATAAGGATAATTAATAAATCATTTATAGATAGTCCCTTTTTTTCTCCTCTCATCTTACCACTCAAGAACAGAAGGGAACTAACTCCCTTCTGCTAGTTTGTGTGAAAGAAAAATGTGGCAACAGGAAATGAAAGTGGCACAAGCTAGAAGAAGAAATAACGTGTTATTTACACCACGAAAAGGTCATGAACAACAGTGTGACAATATGAACCTTATCCCTGTCTAAATACATTCTGGGTTCTCTAAACAATCACTACTGGGATATTTTTAAAACCTCCAGTTTGGGGAACGAAATACATTTAGTATCCTTCTGTAACATTTTTTTTTTTTTTCAAAGACAAAAAAAAATAGATGTTTAAGCATTGTAAAGCTTCTAGAGAAAAATAAATGCAATTAAACAGCTGAAATATGTCATATTACAATTTTCACGTGATAGCATTACTTTTCAGAACCAAAGTATTACTCTGGTTATGGTATGAATGTTTGCTGACTTTTGCTTTGCAGGATTCAATGTCAACCATTTAGACATTGCCCCAAGGTATGCCAGCATATTAATGGGGATTTCTAATGGAGTCGGGACCTTGTCTGGAATGGTATGCCCTATAATTGTTGGAGCAATGACAAAGAACAAGGTAAGTGGCAATACAGTTTTCAAATCTTCCAGTTCAATACTGTTAGCTTCAATAAAAAGACCTTTCCATAATACAACTTGCCAGAATATCTGAATTGCAGTCTGGGACCTCTAGGGGATAGCATCCCGCAACTTGCAAATTTGAAACATGCTGCACTCACTATATGCTCACAAGGTCAGTGCTTTTGTAGGCTGATGAATAGTGATTTTCGGGGTGAGACAGATGTAAGTAATTGGAAACTGGACACTTACATGTTTTAGTTTTGCTGACAATCACAACCTCAATCCCTAATTTAAGTCTCTTAGCTCAGAAGAGTTGGGTAAGCATAGGTCTGATTTAGCAACTTTCTTCTTTACAGACACGTGAAGAGTGGCAGTATGTCTTCCTCATTGCTGCTTTAGTTCATTACGGAGGTGTTATATTCTATGGCATATTTGCTTCAGGAGAGAAACAACCCTGGGCAGACCCCGAACAGACAAGTGAAGAGAAATGTGGCTTTATTCATGAAGATGAACTAGCTGAAGAGACAGGGGACATTACTCAGAATTATGTAAATTATGGTACCACCAAGTCCTATGGTGCTACAACCCAGGTCAACGGTGGCTGGCCTAATGGTTGGGAGAAAAAAGAGGAATTTGTACAACAGGAAGTACAAGACTCATACAACTACAAGGAAGGAGATTATTCATAACAACCCTAAATACTGGGTATATTTTGTAGTGTTTGTGATTAAATTCATTGTGATTGTTTGCACACAGAACTAAAATGTGGTATAAACATGTAAACACATATCAAACAGGAAGGTCTTACTGTAAAAAAAAAAATCCATTAAAGTGCAATCTGTATGAGTTGTGACATGTCATCACTTTCATTAGGTTATATTTGTTCGATAAACATTAGAGTTTTAAGGGTTTACTGGTCAAAACTATAGGGGCAATTAGATACTTACAGTATACAAGAGCTAAAACTCATAACTAAGGATTAAAGCACAACTAAGCAACCAAGTTGGCACATCTAATGCTCTTTTTAGAAAGCCAAAATTACTTGATCATTAAAAATGCACTTATATATTTGTTACACTGTATTGAAAGAGATTGTGTTAAATACACGTTTACTAAGTGCAATGTAGGAATTGTGTGTTTAGTCTAAGACAAGAGCTTTCTTAAAGGAGAAAGGCTGAGTCCTAGGCATTTACAGGGGCTTGATCCAGTTCCTTTAAGTGTAATTGTATCAAGCCTAACAGAACAAATAGGGCATATTGTATGTTTATCGTGATTACATGCTGCAGGCTACTCTGTGATGAATAATGGAATTATTTAGGAGTTTTATACTGAATGTTCGGGCACAAGTTCTTATTTCTATTCTGCACAGATTCTTATGAAATTATAGGCCTTGTCATGTTCTTCCCTGCATTTATCAACTAATAAAAAAAATGCAACATTAAGTCTGAACTTTCATGCAGACTTGTCAAATCCCTTTATCAAAAATAAGCTTTATTATTCTTTTCTTTGCAGTATATTCCAACTTTGTACTGGTGTCTTTAGAGAGAAAAAAATAACACAATATAAAGTAGAAAAAGATATAGTCTTATAGAAAATTCCAAAGAGAAATTTACTATGAGCAAGTAGCCCTATGAAAAAGGATGTATTTGTTTTGCAGAATATTTTGAAGCCAATAGAAGAAACAGAGAATAATTTAACCCTTATTCTTCCCTTAATAGCATTCATATTTTTACACATCGTGCCACAGTTATATACATAGATATAAGTTTATTGAAGATACTGTAATTATAGAAAATGTTGCTATTTTAGAAATCCCTGAAATAAATAAAAAAAATGTATTTGTCTTTCAATTAAACCTAATAATAATGGACACTGAATATAAACTCACAAACCAAAGTGGCAAATAACTAGTGTTGGGTTGAAAGAAGCCAACAAGCATCACGCTTGTCTTTTTAGCATAACTCAACGGTGACTGCAACATTAGTGTACCAAGCAATAAGTGCAATGCATTATGAAGTGCATAATCTTCTAGTCTATATATTAACCTTCATTTAGCTTGTTGTATATATTTGGGGTTGTTGGGATTAAACCAAACCGAACCAAACTGAAGTTAGCAGCACCAGACCACTTCTTAATACTCTAAAATGACAACAACGATCCATTTCTTAATTCAATCAAATGATTATTATTGTATGTAATAATCCATTCTGGATTCTTGGTCTGTTCATTGTATCGTGCTAGTGATTGGAAACCCTGCTACCGCAATATACAACTTGAGGATTGTTTCTTCTCCTTTTTCTTTTTTTTTTTTTTTTTAATGCAAATCATACCTTGACCTTAAGAAAAAAATATTTTGCTTTGTGCCTCAAAGTGATGTAAAATGTGATCATAGCTTTTGCTGTGTTTAATGAAAAAGATGTGGACTGTGTCACTTTTGTTGCTGCAAAAAGTGTTAATAAAATGCTCTATTTATCCTTTTATATAAAAAGGACCGTTGTAGTTCCTTGTGATTTTTTTAGATGTTCTCTAATAATGATGACTAAAATTATATTCACTGCAGAACAAATTCTGCTATCAACACAGAGACACTACCTTACACCTCAGCTAGGCATGATGCTGGATACCCAGCGTCCTGCACTGCCTGCTGTCTCCTCCACCTGCGCACAGATACACAGTGGGAGAGGTACCTGATGCCGGCTCCCATTCCTCCCGCCTAAGGATGGCTGCAGCAGGTGTGAAGGAGAAAGGAGCAGGAGGATCAGTGAGCCAGACAATGCCACACAACTGGGAAAAACAGACCGCTCCATGTTAGCTGGAGGGCTGCTGTGGGTCAGCGCTCTCTGAAGCAAATGGGGGGCTAACACGGACTGCTGATTTGGAGTTTGCTTCCTCTCCTCCCCCTGCAACAAGGCTTCTTAACTGAAACATAACGTTGCTTTCTGTCCACCTTACAGAACTTGGTGAAATTCAACAAATGCTACGTTAAAAATAAATCTTCTAATGACATTTTCACTGTTCAGTAATTCTCCTGCACCCAGCAGAAGAATGTAGAAGCATCGACCTGCACAGAAGGCTGCAAACACCAGCTAGAGCAGAGGTGGGCCGAGTGCTTTGCACTGGTAGGCGAGTTGTCACGAGACGCAGGCCAGGTAATCCCAGTGTTACCGCTAATTGTTCGGATGGACTGCTGTGATGTTGTCGTGGCAACATCCCGAAAGAGTCCAAAGTGGGATAAATAGGGGCTGCAGAAGTACTCTTGTGCTTATTGCACCAAGCGGACAGCTCAGAAAATGAAAACTAATTAACAAAATTAAAATAAATTTGTCTTAATTTTTGGTCTAATCTTACAGGCTCTCTGTTTTTTAGAATTGTCTCAACAGGTTCCTTTCATTAAGAACAGGCAATTTTTCTTCTTATTAGCTTGACACCTTTTAATTACCTCGAGCCAAGGAAAGACTTTAGTCAGGCACTACACCCTGCACTGTTCTGCCATGCACACTTCCATGGGAACTCAACAACTGCTTTACCTAATAGAACTGAGAGGTTGAGGGCAAATTTTGATTGAAATACTCAGTTTTTTTTTTTTTTTTAATATATATATATTAATGAAAGAAAGTGTTTTGCAATCCTTTTTAGCAAGTTTTCATGAAAAATATTTGTGATGTTGATCTACTTGAAGTTTAGCCACTTGGCTCTTCTGTCTTCTGAAAACGCATCCTCTCTCATGGTTTGTTTTCTTCTTCCCTTTATTTTAAATGCTACACCCCTTCTAAGATTCTCCACATTCTCTTCTAGCTCTCTGCTTCTGCTCTGACTCTTTTACTTCCCCTCTGAAGGGAAGACAGAAGGACATGGAGCATGCCAGATTTTAAGGTTTTTACTTCACAGATTTCCACTCATGGAAAAATACAGGAATCAATCATCAGGAACATGACTGTGAAAGAAAGCAGGGAAATGGAGAAACTATTGTATTTCTCACAAAGGATGATTAAGTGAAGACAAGGAGCAACAGTTAGAGATGGGTTAGGGAAAAGGAGAATTGAGTAGACATGGTCCTTTGTCTTAACTCCTGAATTTCTTCTCAGTAAATACACCTATGCTTCTCCTTTACTACTTCCTATTTATAGAGTAGCATTGCTAAAAAATAACTTTAAGCCTCTTCTGATCTGTGCCCTTTCTGCCCAGAGGCTTCTCTTCTGCACTCAGGTTCAAAGACTAGCTCTGCAGATGCACTGCACATGTATGAGGCAGTGTCCCTCTTTTGGAACTCTTTCTAGGTCAAATCACCCATGTTTATCAATCAGACTGTAGGATCAGGGTTCACAGTCACTTTTTTGTCTCATCCTGTCATCTGTTTCTGTTCTGTTTCGCTCTCTGGTACCTTGTACTCATTATGTTGGAAAAAAAAAAAAAAAAAAAAGGGCAAAGTAATCTTTACTCACGTTTCTCACATTTTTATCAGTCAGTTATCTTCTCTAAGTGAAGAATCATAACTTAAAGGAAAGACAGAATCCTGGCTCCATTAAAATCATTAGAAAATCTGAGTTTAGATGGGTTAGAATATCACCTTGAATGTTCACCTTTACGTCCTCAAAACATTTCAGGTAGATATTATCACTTAACTAGTGACAATATTTTAAATATCTGAATCCACGTTGGTCAGATCCCTTCTGTTAACATATACTCTCTCTCGCAGAGATAAAGCTATCATAAAATGCTCTTTGCTTTCAGAAGTGATCATGAAATTCAATGGACCCAATTTCATAAAAACACTTTTCTATGGGGAAAAAGAAAGCCTCAAGGTAAAGGTTGAATAACAGCGACAAAAGAATATCTGCAAATTTGAATGAAGTCCTCTTTCAGCATGAAGCTAGGAATAGGAATGAATGTGGAAGTCAGAATAAATGTCACAGTTCAAAGCTGTACTGTTTGAAAGATAACATCACAGTCTTAGTTGCTGTCTCTGAAAGATAAAATGTTTTGTTCCTTTTACGATAAGCTGTGAAAGAGTTTGAAGGCTAGTCTAAGTCTTAAGCACTTAACAGCAGATGCTTTTGTTCTTATTTTGATTTTGTCTACATTTTTTGCTCGAATAATTTTCATTGCACTGGGAGATTTAAGAGTAAATAATCAAAGGACCTAGAACTAAAATGAGATATTTTAATTTTAGTTGGATATCTATGTATATCCCCTCTGATCTAATTAAAGTGCCTGATTTTGCTATTCTAGCTTTGCTTAACACTTTTTCACGCTATAATCCAAAGCATGGCAAAGAACAAAATGTGTTAGATGGGTACATATGTACAACTACTGAAGCCTATGCAATCAGTTATATTGAGGTCAAGCCCTCTGACAGTATCTTCCATGTTTGAGAACTGATGGTACAAATGGTTGTTGAGAAATGAATCTTTGGTAAGGCTTTTAATATTAGAAACACAGAATCCTCACAATTTTGGCTTTGGATGAAGCTGCATTCTCTCAATTGCTGTGAGACATTAGAGAGCAACACAAAATAAGATTTCGAGCAACCAAACTCTGGCAGGCTTTTGTCTATAAGAAAGTAAGTAGAAGACAAGTATGAAAGAGACACCATGTCTCTATTTTTCAATGAGAAAAACATTAAGAAATGCAGATGTGATATCAGGCATGAAATTTAAAGGTAAATTAGAAATTAAAGGAAATGAAGTGTTCTAGGAACTTGAAGGAAGGCTTATAGAAGAGCTTCCAGAATTCCTAGCTTTTGCTTATGATAATAGAAAGAAGAAAAACCTTAAGTCCTAAATATCTAGGTAAGTCCACACTAACCTTCATCGCAGATATGATCAAAACTTGTCTCAGAAGCTGGTTACCACCATGTCCTGACTCTACCTTATGTTGTCCTAATATTGTTTCTAACACATAGCAGGACCTTGAAGGCACTTAAGAGGCCTTTATTGCCTTCAGCAGCCACTTCTGGGACCCCCACCTGCACCCAGGAGCTCCAGCCTGGACTTCCCTGTCTGTAGTATGTCTCCTCAATAACGGCTGGATCTCCGCTGTGCTCCTGTCTCCAGTCCTGCCTCTGGTTCCCCTCCTGCTGCTGCTGAGAGGGCTCTGTGGAGGGACTCTGGGCCTGACTACTTCCTTGCTGCCTCTGGGACTGTCAGTGGAGCTTATTACTACCATCCCGCTCAGGTCCACTGGGAGTGCATTCCGGTCAGCAAGGGCACAGCCAGCACCTGGCTCACTGCCCTGCTGAGCTCCCTTCCTGCTCCCCCTGCTCCCTGTTGGACTCTTTCTACGCTGAGGAGACCTGCTAAGCCTCGCCTTAGGAAAGTGTGTGTGGTCAATTCACTAATTAAGCACCTTTGCCAGTCCCTGAAGAGGTAGAATTGTGAATTACGACCCCATTATTTTCCTAAAATACACCAAATGTACTGACGTGTCAGACAGGAGATTTAACCTGTTAGATACCACAGCATACTGCCTCAGAAATAGAGGGTCTGGCATTCCTACTTAAAATCTCTCTCATGGATGTACTCTCCCATCATGGGTATACTTGTGGTATTAGGTTCCTTTTCCAGGAGGAGCTGCATTAAATTTGTCAGCAAGTCTTTAGGGGACTGAATCAAGTTATCATCCTTGAACCCACTGCAGGCTTCCTTAGCTGCATGCAGGAAGCTGCTATTATGTATGTGTGATTACTATCCTCAGTCCTTCTGCTAGAGAGGACCAGCATTTACTTGTACCAAACTAACTTTTCAAAACTGGTGTACCTTTACACCACTTCTGGCTGGGCATCGTTGCACAAGAGCATAGGGTCTGTTCACAAATCTATGCAAGCAAATGATGCTCTTGATCTTTGCACTACCAGGGTCAGCAGCTAAAACCGGTGGTTTGCAAAACTGGCGATTGAGGCATTATGAAGAGTAACTGCTACCTTGTACTACTGACAAGGAGTTGATGACAAGGTGTTGTTTGTACCCTGAAGATCAAATGGCAGGTTCTGTGCACAAGGAATAGCGAATGAGATGAGTATTTGACATGGGCAAGCAGTACAGCTATATTTGGCTTAGCAAGATCCCACTTCATAGTAAGCAGTATGAATTCACTCACATCTGCTCTGACTGTGACACTGTGAACTCTCAATTCACATACGTGCAAATTTATTTCCTATAATACTTTTCTTTCAGAAAATACAGAGTACCTATCTCATCAGCAATCTAACAAAATAAATCTGTTAACCTAATCAGCAACAGAAAGAAATTTACTTCAAACAGCAAACATTTTATATGAGAAAGATAGCAGCAATCAAAAAAATAAAATAAAAATGTGATTGTAAAACTTAGGTTAAAATGTAAACTACCTTACAATATTCTTCTAGGTTTATATACACATGCATGTACATATATGTACATATGTGTGTACTATATTAGTACACACAAAGATTTTAGTTCTCTTTTGACTTGATCAAAATCCTAACATATCCTCAGCAAATTCAAGCGCACTGAGTAAGGCTCCGCTCAGCTCTCCTGTAATCTACCATGAATGAGGACATCAGCAACAAGTGGCAAGAAACTGAGTCATACATAAGAAGCTTAGCTGTATTGAAGACTTTCAAGTCTGTTAGTCTGTGTCAGAACTTCAGATCAACAATCTAACCTTTAGGGGTCTGTAAAACTGGATGGTATTAGCAGGAACCACTTTGTGTTGTATTGCTTATCTTGAACCTCCTTGAACACTGAAGCCTCCACCGCTACATTTTCCAGGTCACAAATGTAGAAGAAACATTTATTTACCCCATAACAGGAACATGGTGCTTGGCATTATCTTAAGTTGATATAATTAAAGCTCATAACATTTCTAGAGGTATGAATAGCCTAAAACTATTCCCTAGTTTCAGGGATGTCCTTGAACTAACATACTTTTTCAGAAGTTATATTAGTTCTTTGCTGAAACAGAAATATGAAGAAGAGCTTTCCCTGAAGACTGGAATTTCTTTTACTTTATATAGTAAATAGAATAGAATAGAATAGAATAGAATAGAATAGAATAGAATAGAATAGAATAGAATAGAATAGAATAGAATAGAATAGAATAGAATAGAATAGAATAGAATAGAATAGAATAGAATAGAATAGAATAGAATAGAATAGGAGAGTTTATCTGGAAGGGCCACTATTCCAACTGCCTGAGCACTTCAGGACCAAACAGAAATTCAAGCATATTACTGAGGGCGTTACCCAAATGCCTCCTGAACCCTGACAGGACTGGGGCATCAGCCACCTCTGTAGGAAGCCTGTTCTAGTGTTTGACTCAACATTTCCATGATATGAGGATAAATAGCATACACAGTATAGAAATGTGGTAAGGTCCACACAAACCATGTCTGGTTTAAATTGCTGTTCAGAAAATACAAGTGGGTGGTTGGATATCCAAGGATCAAGAGGAACACAAGAAGTCCTTATATCTTGAAAGATACTTCTTTGTGATACATAGGAGGCACATCTAGAAGAATCCGGATACATGCACGATGGCCCTACTCATTTATTTCCCTCCACCCTTCTGTAGCATCTGGGGTGGCCAGCAAATTAAAGAGAAAGGTCACTATACTGCCAAAACCAGATGGAAATAAAAGCAAAAATGATGTCTGCAAGGAGAAAATGAACCACATAAAAGAGCATTCCAACAATAAAAGATAGCACTGTTAAAACTGGAAGGCTGCCATTTAATTACAGTTTGTCTTGTATAATTAATTTAATGTGTCAACATTGTATAATTGCCATAGATGGGCATGAACTAAATAAATTTATGAGGAGGGCATGATAATTTTCTTCAAGGTAAGCATCAGAACAAACAACAGAACAGCTTTCAGTTTTCACCTGGAAAGTGACAATGTTATTTTCTCTTTTGTGGATGATGTTTTGTGGAATTAAAATGTATCAAACACTGACAAGGTCAAACAAACCTCAACTTTTTCCTCTGCTGTGTTTTCCTATACAGTTATGTCTGACCATAGGATCAATAAAGCACAAAAACAAAGGGAATGCCTTGAAAAAAAAACAAAAACAAAAACAAAAACAAAAAACACCACTACTTTCTAATTCATGTATTTTCATGTCTTAAAGTATCTTTATTAGCTAGAAACTTATTCATATACTGACAGGTTTATTGCAATCATTATTAGCTGTTTACGTTGCTAAATGTAATTACTTCATGTTTTATTTAGAATAAAATCCTCTGGGCCATGAGTGGTTTATTTGTTCTTGTGCATTCATTTGATGTGAGAGGACACAAAAAGTGCTTAGCAGAAAACATACAATCTAAAATAATTGCTGTGAAGTTGGAATACCAGTGATATTCACCAAATCCCATTAATGTTTATCAGCACTTATTTAAGATCTATATTCCCTAACTGACGCCTTGATGTACAGAACTTGAAACTTCAGAGAACTCGGATCTACTGTCTGTCTAAATGGCCAGTTGGGCTTCCTACAAAGGCAGCGGAATTTGAATACATGGACTTCAGCACAAGGAAGAGACACCAGGTTTCCTAAGATGTCCACTCTGCTACCCGCTAAGCACTGATGTTCTGCTCTGGAAGCTCCATCTCCAGACAGGAGGTTATCTCCAGTGGTTGCTCTCACTAGATTTCAGCCTATATGCAACATTTAACAGAATGGAAGAACTGAAACAGAGAAAACTCTACGTGTATTTCCCTCAGAATCCAAGTTTCTGGCATACCTTAGTTCTCTGTCAGAATGAAAGCTTTATCTTCACAGGACTTCACAAGAAAAGCAGAGCAGCTCTAGAATTCTTGGCAATGGCTGCTGTTGAACCAGTGTCAAATATAAGCCTCTCATATCCTAGGCAAATGTTCAAATCCTTCACTCACTGAATTGATCTTATGCAGTCTCCTGATCTCTGCTGTTTGCTTAGTGTGAGTTGGGTAGAGTATCTGAAGCACAGAGAAATGACATCTTTATGACACAGAGTAGAACTTGGAAAGGGAAGGGTCCCGATCACCGTGTACCCATAGCTGCGTGGCAGTGCGTCTGGACAAGGGATGTTCCTGACATTCTGCTTCTAGGATCAGGTAGGCAATACATCTCAAAACACACCTCAATTTCTGTCTCCAGTGACAATGGTGTCACACAAGAAAGACAATCCCATAAAATAATAAATGAAACATGACCTAATGACATTAAGTCATCAGAAAAAACATCTGACTAATAGGTGAACCTGGAGGCACCACTTGGAAATGCTTATTGTATTTATTTATTTATTGTTATTGATTTCTTTAGTCTCATCAATCTATCACTTTCAATTGTGGTATAAAAATGAAGTAATGAATCATATGTAAGTTGATTAATGCCAACATCTTGGTAGTATGACTTAATCATTCTTTGTGGGATTACTCTCTCTTTTCTTGTGCCTTTTTCAAGCAACATTGGCTTTCTTTTTCTGCAATGAAAGCACAAATTCATGAGATTACTTCTGGAAGAATCTCATAAAAATAATTAAAAAGGCAAAGAAAAAAGGGAAAATGAAAGTGTTGGAAACAATGAGACAGAAAGGGGTCTTCCAACTGAATGATGGGAATTTAAAGGTTACCATCAAAACATGCAAACCAAACATCAGAAAAGACAAAATCAATTTGCAAAATTGTATTGCTGATGTTTGAAAGTTAATCTCTTAACAACAGGGTATAGAAATGTGATGTATTCAAACACTGCTAGGAAATTTCAACCACTTCCAAAATAAAATAGTCTAGGTAATTTTAATTAGGAATTAAAGTTTCTCTTAAAAACTTTTTTGATGTGAAAATGTTAGAGATTATATGGACAAAAAATGGTTATGGATTAACTTGAAACCTGACATCCCATTAAGCATGGTTTTGTTTCTGTTGCCTGAATAAACAGCGTAGGACCCTCTGAGACTTTGTGTCATCTGTATGAAATGGTGTTGACATCCCAGGGAAAACTGCTGGAGTCAGTCTTTTCATTTGTTGTGTGTGGCCATTAATTTAATTTGTGATTACTAGCAAAGTACAGGAAGATATATATAGATGAATTATTGATCTGCTTTGGGGCACTAATTAGAACAAGTTTACAGTTCATCTCTGTAGCACTCTTTATCTTGTATGCAATAAAAATAAAAACAAATTTAATTTGTCCTCTGTCTGTTCTTGTGATTAATTGAATGTATGAAAACAAATCAACATTACATCTCTAACAAGCCATTTGCAAATCCACGTTTCAGTTTGCTGACACTGTTCTCCACATATACATATAGAAACAACAGAGATTGTCAGTACCAACTCCAACAGAAAGCAGGACTTGTAAATTTTGCTACTTGATTTGCAGCAGATAAAATTCTTCCCAAAGAAAATAGAGCAAAAATTAAACACTTTATAACACTTTATAAAGTGGTCATTTATTATGGGCTTACATACTGACAATGCCTGTCTCATTTTCCTTTCTTCTCCCTCGCCTTTCTGAGCCCAGACAAATGCGAAACTCCATGGGAAGCTGCCCCTGCTCCGGGGCTGGGCTCGGGGCGCTGCTGCTGTGGGGCTCCCTTCTCCAGCTTCAGAGGCAGCAGCTTCAAACAGCTTGGGGCTGATGCACCTTCAGGTAAGGGGTCTGTTCGCCCCTGCTGTCAGCACAAATTTCACATCATTCTTGATCATTAGGATTTGATCTCAAGTTTTGAGTGGCCCATAGTGGTGCCACACCACCAGGTTAGCAAAAGCATGCTGATCGCTGTATTGCCTTTCAAGTCAATGTCTTAAGCTGATCCTACACTCTGACATGGCACATAATAGTGATGTAATTTATGTGTTGATTGGGAGAAATGAAGAAGTCTGCATGAAATAACAGTTCTAATTCATTCATCTTCGTTACTTTTAAAACTCTATTAAAGCTAATTAAATTCACATTATGACTTTTGCATTAGCAGTTTACAATTGCTTCACTAATAAGTGTTATTAGATTTATTATACCTTAAACAACAGAAAATCAGAAAATCATCTCTCTGTTTTGTCTTGAGGCTTAATAGCAGGTTTAAGGCCACAGACAGAAGAAACACTCCTTGCAACTCCTCCTATCTTCTGTCCCTGCCAAAGGATACTCAGACATCACCCCCAGCGTGGGCAACAAATTCTGGTTGCTACACTGCATGTATTGTGCCTATATTTATCTATGTGTCTGTATACAGATTTAAGATTGTGAAGACAAGACTTCACTGTTAGGAGGCGTTAGAATTAAATTTGCATGTACAACTGAAATTGTCTCCTTTTCCACATCTATTCTGAAGCAATGCATGATAACTAATGCATTCTTCTGCAAGACCCCTGTGTCACTCAGCACACAAATAACACACTAATGAGTAGCTATCGGTTGCGTTGTTTTATCTTCCTTGTTCAATGCTATCACCCCATTTAAATCCTGATGGGGAGACAGAATGATTAATTTCCTTATTTACTCTCCAATACTCATCACTACAATGTCCTAGTGCTCCAGACGTTGATTTACATTTCTTCAGCACACATGTAGTAAGAGGGCATTGACTGCATATTTAGGTAAAGAACTATGTCAAAAAATGAAAATTATAACTATTTTAGGGTACTGATTTGAGACATTTACATCCTGATTTTGCAGAATAATTGGCAATAAATAAAATTATCTAGGTTTATAACATAGTCTCCTATATCAGCTGCACTTAAAGTGCTCAGATGCCAGCAGATCAGACTGCATCATCATACACTGTCCTCCCCAAAATAAGAAATACAATTATTGAATATCTAGGAGAAGCTTTGTTTGTTTTGTTTAATAACCTGTTTAGCAACAATCTAGGATTTTTGGAATAAGAAAAAAAGAAATCAGTTTATTGGGATGGCATTCAAGAGTCTTGAATAAAACATCATCCTCTTTTGCTCACAGTCCTCTGACTCAGTCACCACACATTTTTCAACTTAAGCAAGTTGCTTTTCTTCATACATGTAAATTTTCTGTGCAATGAGTTTGTTGATCATATGAGATGATGATCTTATGTGCAATCCCCTGCCTCTGTTCCTTTTCTTGTTCACTGGTCCAGACCTGCAAACTGTAGTTCCCAGCCCCTTTCTATAATCTCAATTTCTTGTCCCCTCTCCAGCCCCTAGGTTTGTCCTCCTCATCTGCTGTCTTCTCCCAGCCCAGCCTCCAGGCCTCTCCTGTCTCCAGCTCCCATTCTGCCTTGCTTCCCAATACTCTTTGCCAAAGCAGCTCTCTCATGCCCGGGATGAATCAATCTTGGTGAGAAAGCAAAGAAGAGAAGAGACAGACCTTCTGTTCTAAAATAGGCACTAGTTACTGATCCTGAATACCCCTTGTAATACTGAAGAGAAATTTGGCATAAGTGGCTATTGCACAAGCCTCTTCACCAGTCACAGGGAAAAGAAGGAAAGTAACCAAAATGCTGGAGTCAGAAAATTCAAAGAGACAAGTAATTTAAATCCATGACTTTTTGCTGTTGTCTCTGATTCTTTTTTCTTAGTTCTCCCTTAAATTAGTGGTATTTTCACAGTCACCACAGAAAATAGCTCACTCCTTCAGTAGTATTTCTGGGATTTACAGTTTCACTACCCAGATATTGGCTGCATCTACGTATTTAAGATAGCTTAGTGGGATGGGAGCAAAGGCAGTTTCATTTGCATAGCAAACATCTCATCTATCTGTATTCAAACCTTTCATGTGGCTGTAAGAGCAGCCATAACAGACTGCATCACCCAAAGAACCTTTTTCATGGGGATTCTCCACTGGCTGGAGCTGGATGAGTCCATCCCAGTGCAAGCTGATAAACATTTGTGCATTTGAATGCAATGAGGTGGTGCATCTTTTGCTAAATTTCAGTGGACAAATATGATAACTGTAAATGCCACTCTAGAGCTGAAAGCAGTGCTTTTACTTTAATTTTCTAAGTAATTATCAGTTTCTGGAAGGTCTGCTTCTTGCCGTGTGAAACTTTTTTTTTTTTTTTTTTTTTTCACATGTATTGCAGAAATGGCAGAAGTGGATTGGCTATGTATGGTAGCAGAGCTCTCCTGTCTTCAGATGACTCAGGCCAGTTTGAGAAGGATAAGAATGTGTCCCATCCATCTGCCATTTAAATTTCGGAGGAATTCAGTATGTGCATTTTTGTATGAGTTAATGCACACTGAAGAAAAGTCAGGCAAAATTCCAAGAAACAAATCAGTTCGAAATTGAAAATTAATAGAACATAGCTCTGAACTCCACTATGAAGGAATCCCATCTTTAGATATCTGGGTTATTTTTCATAGCTATTTACTTGAGAATCAAAAACTGTATGCAGATTTGCAAAAAGCAAATGTAGAAAAAAAAAACACGTTCAGCAACCAATGAATCGTGTGCAGGCATTCAGTCTAAAAAAGGCAACTCCACAAGGAGCCACTAGAGTATAAGAAATTTCACTTATTTGTAAATTCATGAGAAATATAGTTAGTCAAATCCAGGCAATGAATTATGAATGGTTTTCAGCAAAGGGGAGAAATTGTACATACCGTACAGCTGACAAAAAACATTTTGGCATCCAAATACTGAGCAAAATACTGAATATAAAATAAACAGTAACTGGCAATATGAAAACATTTGTCTATCTCAAAGCTGCCAATCTAGTGGCAAAATATACATTTTGAGGATGTTGTCCTTTTTTTTTTTTTTTTTTTTTTTTACATAAAGAATGAAATGCTGGCGGCAGGAATTATGTCATCTATCCATATCTGGTATTTTTCAGTTGCCTCACCATGTTTTTGTTATTATTATCTGTTTTTCTAAACTGCTATTTTGAAAGAGAAAAACCTGCCATTAGCTACACGTTTTGAGTAGCTAAAAATCAGCTATTATATTAGATAAAATAGCACAAAAGAGCTGGCAACACGATGTGCTAAAGGTCAAACTCTCTGTATTTCTAGCTACTCCTACTTTAGCAAGTCCTAGAGCTGAGATAGGGATCTGGATCTTGTACCATTCAGCTCTGATCCCTGGGCACTGCTGGGCCACTCCCTCTCTGAGTCGATGAGATGTTGCATCATATACACTACGGACAGGAGTTTGACATGACAACTGAATTCCTTTCAGCAACGTTTCAGATGGACTGATAGTTATGAAGAGAAATAATGCTTGAACTAAAATTTTTACACAGTTCAACACAAGATATGGCAAATGTCCTGAATTTTACTTGCATTCTCTCAGCAGCACACTTTTCCCTATATCCAAATAGCTTATTAAGCCAAACCTTTTTGCCTTTTCTCTGTTTCAAAATGCTACTGTCAGAACTCTGGCATAAAGGATCTTGCAAATCCATGGCAACCTGATTTTTGCTATGCATCACCAAAAATAAGTGTGCATACGTGGCATCCTCCCCCTCCCCGGTCATATGCTTTGCTGACAAATTCGGCAGGTGGACAGGAAGGGGTTAGTCACTGGAGCAGCGAGGGAGAGCAAAGGATTCCTCGCAAAGGAATGTGCCTTAAATCCACGTGTCTGTTACTCATCACTCCCTCCACATGAGAATTCCAAACTACTTGCTGTGTTTTATGGCAAGTGGCCTTTTTAAGAATAAAATGATGATAATGGGACCTCTCTGACAGCTGCTCTATGGTGTGGAATATGAACCTCGCCCCAGTGGAGGCAGAACAGGGGGCAGCAAGCAGATGAGATGGGGAGAGGTAAAGGACCATTAGCCCAAGACATGTGTCTCCAAAACATATCCTTCAGAGCCTCGCCATGTAGCTATGCCACTGCATGTACATCACCTTGTTAGTTTTGAATGTGTGATTTTTAAAACAGAACATGTAAAAATATAGATTACATAGCCATTATACACATAATAGATCCAAAATAGCACTGAGGAATCTAGAAAACTTTATGAATATTCTGTATTTTAATTGGGCAGTGTGTTAATTACATGTGGAGGAAAACCCTTAGATCACTTTTTTTTTTCTTTTGTAGGTAAATTATCCTCACATTTACCCAAAGCATGCACTGTTACCAAATCCTCCTAGTTTTGCTGTAAGGTTTGCTATTCAGGAACAACTACTGCCAGCTAACAGTAATAATCAGCCAACTCATTTCTCTACATGGACAGCCGAGGACTGGATACACTCTGTAGTC
Organism: Netta rufina; assembly: GCF_964035555.1. Lineage (NCBI taxonomy): Eukaryota > Metazoa > Chordata > Aves > Anseriformes > Anatidae > Netta > Netta rufina. The sequence goes on along the minus strand of NC_140128.1, from coordinate 10,266,746 downwards.
CCAGCAGCATTAGCAACTGTACAAAGAACATGTGGAAACTGCTGGCAGCAGCTAAAAAGACTGGGAAACAGGATATGCTATGAGATCAGTAAGAAACATTTCTGTTTTGTCACCCTCTGATGCAGCACACCTGCAGAGTGCAGCCCGAGTCTCACCTGGCCGAGCAGAACACCCTCAGCTCCTTTGCTAAAAGAAGAAGAGAGCTGAGCACCGCTCTGGCCAGGCTGAGTGCTTTTCAGGATGGTGACAGACAACATGGGCTACCGTGGAATTTTTAGTGGCACCTATGTCCTGCCTAAGGGCTCACACCCCAGTAACACGACAGAATGAGAAGTCTGATAAAACCTTTCATGATAGAAATCAGCTTTACTTTTTCCTGTTCAAGTTAGCTGATACTGAGTAAATATATACAAAATGCTTCTTAAAAGAACATCTTAACTAAGCACTGACATCTAGGACACACAGTTAGGAGTTATAGCTGCCTCTGAAATGTGCATTTGTCCATCTTTGTGTTCATGTATGATACCATTCTTCAAGGAGCGTGTGATAAACATTGCACTTATTCTGCACACATAATGTGCAGATGGAGAATTCCAGGAAGAGCTCTAAAGCTATATTAAGCTTTATTTTTTTAAATATTTGAAGTCCTAAATTATTTGCAACTTAAAAAGCATTTTTAATGTGCTTTTGCATACATTTTTGCAATATTTTATATTGATATTCAATAAAATCTTTTCCATCCAGAGAAGCATGAACCTGAGGATAGTCAATGAATGATCAGTAGAAAATGTCAAACACACTTAGGGCCTTTTTTCTCCTTAAAGCACATACCATATGTAACTTGATGCTCAAAAACTTCCCATCGTGCCATGACCCCTGCCAATCCAGTGTCATACCTGGCAGCTTTCAAAAGTTACACAAAAAGTCACGTGAGCAGGAGGAGAAGATAACTATTAGTAGATTAATAGTAATATCTTTTTCTCTAAGTAAAATGCAATTCAAGTTTGGAAAAAGAAATATATGCTGGTAAGTAATAAGACACGTGAGTGGAGCCGGTTAGAGTGTACAGCAGGCACTGTCAATGTAACTAATTTAATCACTGGAACTAACTCAAGAAAAAACTCAGTTAATTGTGATCTTATATAAGGAGTGACGCCAGCCCATGTCTCTGTGCTGGGAACTAATGTAGCCTTATGGGGGTTTTAAATCTGGCAGCTGGCAGACTGTGATGTTGACAAGGAGAAAGACTAGAAGCAGGAGCTATTTTAATTTTAAGTTAGAACTCCCCATTCAAAGTAGGGAGAGATTTAATATTTATTCCTTTATCTTTTCTTTGCTCTCTGCCAGGTTGGAATTTACACCAAGGCAACTGTTTTAGGTTAAGGTGTGGCAACTTAACGGGCTGGAGCCTGGGCCATTTAATTTTTGCTTTATCATTTATATTGTTCAAGTTGCATCGTGATTATCCTGATACAAAACACCAACAGAAGTACAAAATCACTCACTGTTCCTTAGGGATCTTTCCCATTGCAGAGGTCGTGCCAATATGTGAAGTGGCCACCACTTGGCACACCCTGTGGAGACAAGGTTCAGAGTATGCCAGGCTGACGGACCAGCAGAGGTGGTGGTCCAGCATTTCATCGTGCTGTCTCACTTCTGCAGACACACAGAATGGTCAACTCACTCGTCTGGGCCCAGGATGGTGGGAAAGGAGCAGCCAGCAAAGGAGAAGGGTGTGGATACTCTACAAGCAAACCAATATTTTGGTTCGTGAAGAGGGTAACAAAGCTTCTGATTGTTTAAATGCTTCCTGAGTGATCTCAAAGAGATTTTCACAGAGAAATGAAGGCATTATGCTCTCTTACAGGTAGGAAAATCCAAGTACAGCAAACTGAAAGGACCAGGACATACCTGGCCAGTAGGCTACTGGCAGAGCTGGGGACAGCACCAGTTTCCAGCTCTAATGTACCATTGAAGTCAGCTACCTTTCTGGTGAAAAAGAAAAAAACAAAACAAAACAAAACAAAAACACTACATGCATAACTGGATTAATTGGGTTAGACTTGGATTAATTAAGCACAATATCATTCTTGATCCCAGCAGAGCACTGACTCATCAGAGTCTGAACACTGTGGTTGAACGGCTGGGAATGTCACCTGATTCTTCATTCATTTGCATAAACAGGACTCGGTAACATCGGGTTGTGGGCACTGAAGACATTCGGCATCCCACGGAACTGAGAACTAAGCCATCACACTGAGATCTAAATAATTTGATGGGGAAAAATATTGCTCTGTCTCCTTTTTAAGGCTGTCTTCAAGGGCACAGGTGTGTTTTTCCTCTTATAAAAATTATATTGTTCTCCTTTAAGTGATGAATTACTAGAAACAAAATATTATGGGGCACTCCAATAAACCTGTTTGAGCTGCTTGGCTTTGTGGACACGGAGTGAATGAATAAAAAGAGCTCCTTGAAGAATCAGAGCAATTGCCAGTGAATGAGATTACATGCCACATCCTGCTGCTGCTGGCCTGAACTCCACTCACACATAGGAGCTCTAGAGAAAGATATTAGAAATATTGTAAACGTTGGAGGAATATTACTGGGGCATAAACAATTCTAAATACAACTATGATCTGCTAATAAACAACATGTGTGTTTCAGGATCTACACCGCTTGAAATGTAACACCACAAAGAAAAATGTATGACCAAGCATGGTAATCCTATGAGAGGAAATGACATTTTACTGCATTTTCTTCTTTCATATTTCTGAAGAAGCTTAAATGCTGTTTACGATTTTTCTCGAGGAATATCATTCTGTGAATTCCTTTCCTTGAGAAATACATCCCGTTTCTGCACAAATTTTACAGATGAATATAGAATGCCTAATACTTTATCACTGAAATAAATGAGCAGAAAAGTCCGCTTCTTTCTCATTCCTAAGTGTCAGCAAGTATATTTCTCCGTGCCATAAATCACAAATACGTAAGAAATGCAGCCAATTAGTTAATAAAATATGCCTCCTTCAGATCTAATGTCTACCATATAAGCATTCTATCTAAGGCACTGACAACACTTTTATCACAAGGAGCGATGGAGCTACGCAAAGCAAGGGGAGCTGCAACTTGCCTTGCCAACACCTTCCACAGCTTTTCTTACCCTCTCATTGTGCTGCTCAGAAAGACGCACATAGGTAGTTACCATGGTAATTCCCACATCACATGGTAATCTCAGGCTGCTGTAGAGATATATAGAGGATCTTCTTAAGGAAGCACATGCAAATGCAGAGAGATTACAGCTGATATGTTTTAGGCAAACTTCCTTGTTGAGTACAGTTTAAATTAGATCAGATTTGACAACAGTAGTATGGAAAAGACCATGTCTAGATCTCCCCAGCTGGGCAACTGTAACAGTGAAAACACATTTGCTTGTAACTAGCTCAGTAGGCACAAATGATTGATCAGATTTTAAAGCTCTGAGACAAAAGTCGTATTAATTTCTTGTACAGTGCAAACAGTATCACGTATACTTTGTGACTAACAGTAACAACAATAACTGACTGGTTCCTCTGTAACAGGGCCCTGGAAGCACTTGTTAGATAGGCTAAGAAGGTGTCTGTCTGCATTAAGTAAACTCATAGTCACATGCAAACAACAGAATTATTCTGCTTTTGAAATTCTGGGGCTTTTTCAAAAATGGAAATAACAACTTTCATTGTCAAGGCATGGGTTTTAGTTCCTTTTGGTCACAACCTGAACACAGTGCCTGAAGAGAGTATCCCAGTTTGCTCAAACAGAGGAGAAAAAAAAGAAAAAAAAAAAAAAAAAAAGCATTTCAAGCTTAGGAGTATGACCTTGGCTTAGCTTCTGCATCTGAGAATCTGAGAACAAACAGAGCTTTTTTTTTCCTTTTTTTTTTTTTTTTTTTTTTCTTTCTTTTCTTTTCTTTTGGTTTTGAAGCAGCTTGTCTTTAACTGCAAAGCAATCTCTCAGCAGAAAACTCTTCACTAAAATTCTCATTTAGGTTGATCTAAAGCAGTGCCTATTATGTGACTAAGGAAGGACGTGAAAGAATGGAAGAAATATAAAAACACTTCATTAAAGGATGTTTGCTTACATACATGGGTTAGAAAAAAGAGGAGGTAGTGTGTGTATCACATCACTTTTCCTGTTCATCTGATGCAAACACTGAGTTTTTATGTGGCTCACAAGACAAGAGCCACATAAAGAGATGCTGATCTTCTCTGCACAAGAAGGCAAACAAAAGTTTTTCTTTCCCAATTTCACATCACTTACAGACATCGCTTACAAACTGCCACACTGATTTTTCACAGAATCTTTCTGTACATTGGGCCAGGAACACTAAAAAGAGTAGAAAGACTTGTTGCTACAAACACCTGATGTCTTTTCCTTTACCAGCAAAATGGAAACAATTCAGCACAAAAAAGGGAGGTGATATTGCCTGTCTGCCATCAGGATTTGTCACAAATTTTAAAGTAATAAAAATCAAATTAATCTGGGGGATTTCTCCTGGTGATCCAGTGGCTGCGTTTTAATCCCCAAAACACTGTCTCCTCAGACAAATTAACTAAATGTACCTCATGTCTTTATATCGGATGTTTCAGTCTCTGAAAATCTCCATCTTAGACCTCTTTAGGTCTACCAGAAATTTTGAATGTATATTAAAAGGAAAATTATTACAATATAAAAACAGGTACTACACTTCTGCAGTCAGTTACATGCCATACACTGCATTTGTGCATCCCAAGTGGATCTAGCGCTACTGGCTGTACTTATCCCACACCACCTAGTGAAGAGCAATAGTGATGACATTCTGTCACCATAAAAGCTTACAAAAACTTTATGTTTTGCTCCAAGTGGAACCTGTATTACGTAAGTGGCCTATTAGACACCCTGCTTTTGACTGTTCGTGGCCACGTAAATGAAAATGAAAACTGGATTTAAGCCAGTGTGTGTGATGAGCAAAGGTGTAACAGATTTAGTGTGAAAACATTGCTGAGTTTTCAAAAAAGTGACACTTTTTTCACTTTTCTCCAGTTTCTAGTGATTTTTTAAGGAAAACAAAACAAAAAACAACAAGAAAACACAACAAAACACATCCAAAACTCATTGTAGAGAGAGTGCTGAAGCTCAGCTGAGAGAGGGTAATTTTACCTTGAAAGCCAAGCCTGGCATTCTTTCTCAAGTGAAGGTAGAGAGAGGAAAAATGAAACATAGCTGTAACCAGGGACGGAAATTAGTAACCTTCAATTCTGTGTATAAGGAACTCTGGAAGAAATGTAGTACTTCAGCTTATACCAGCATCCGAAGAGAAGGAGGGGCTATAAGCACTTAGAAATGATTTTTCCAACTTTAGAAAGCTTGTGTTCCCCTCCCCCCCCCATGTTTTCTTTGTCTATTTTCCATACCAGAGCAGAACCCATTTCCCCTGTTCATTACCATAAGCTACTTACAGTTAACAAAACTTAGTCTCAGGAAAATGTCAAATATAATGAAAAAGAAAGATGAAAAGTTATAAAAGAGAGAGAAAGTTGGCAACAAGTTCTCCTGTGGGTCACATTCTCACAGGTTCTGCAAGTTCTTCTGTTTCATCCACTAAAAAACCTGCTACCACCTCAGCTGCTTCTGCTGCTGCCATTGCTGCTCTGGTTTGTGTCACCAGGGCATTGTCCATAAAAAGAACACCTCCTAAAGCACTGCATAATGTCAGTGGTGGTTGACAAGGTGGAAAAACAGCTTTACTCTTTAAAAACACCAAAAATGAACCACTGGGAGTTTGCCTCTTTCCTTTCTTTACCATGAAGCAGACTCTGAAAGAAACAAAGGAGGATAATGACGCAGATGAAGAAAGAATACACTATTTATTACTGTAATGCGACATTCAAGGATCATTTTGAGAATTATTAGAACATACGATGGATCCAAAACCTCAGCAGAATCTAGAAAAGAAGGTTTTGAGGCCCTGTACTGGGAAATCCAACACTAGGAACCACGAAGAAAGAGGAAATGGCACTGGATTGTCAGTCTGATATAATCAGCACAATGGTCTTTGTTCTAGCTCTTGGAAAGATAAAGACAGTCACAATTTATAAGAACAAGAACGAAGGTTGAGATTAAACTAAGAGCTAGTGAGCAAGTGATAAAAAATAAACAACAAAGAGAAGGTATGTCAGAAAGTTTACAATATTTTTTGTTAACTATTTTTTGATTCTTTATGTTGACAGCACTTGGTTTATACATAGAGTGAAACTCATTCTTAGAAGAATGGAAAAATCACCTATCAACCAGACCCCTACACAGATATCTGAAAATCCCCATTGAGACCCCAAAGACACCTTAGATAATAACTATTTTACTGAGATCTTAAAATGTTCCACAGTGAATATGAAAAACATACTAACACACAACATACCCTAATTGAACATACTAACAACTGCAGGGAGAAAGTGATGAAAGACTTCTGTTAAAAACAAGGGTCCATCACTTACTGGTGTTTATGAATATATTCTATAGTTGTAGAAATCTGCAAATCTGAGCTATCTCAGTATCCTTCAGCTGAAACAGGAATAGGAGTGGTGAAACGTGGAACAATGTAAGGTAAGGACCAAAGTACAAGCCCATTTATAGATCACAGAAATCAGAATATCAATCATCTAACCATCTGACCAATGAGATCCTGGAAGAGCTTTCTGCAAGGATGTTGTGGACAACAAAACTAAGTACTTTTAAGATGAAACTCGATCATCTTATAGAAGATGTATCTGATGTGGTTACATATGAGGACTCACAAATTTATCTCTAGTCCCTGCAACATGTAGGACTATTTTTTAAAGGACCTAAAGTAGCCATGTAAAATATTATTAAGGCAGGCATCTAAACATCACATCCACTCTCGTGGCAAATTAATAAATGTCTAGTCTTCAGAAAACATGATGTGAGTTTTTTATTTTTTTAAGTGAGCTGGATTCTTTGGTTTTATTTTACATTGAATTCCTGAGGCAGAATTGCGATGAACTAATCATGGGCTCCATAAATGTTGCTCCCTGTGTTACTGACCAAGTGGTTAGTATAACACTATTAACTGTACCGACTATGACTTTGGAGCTAACATGTATGTCTCTATTCAGCTTTTAGGTTTACACCTCCAAAGTGTGGCTGTACCACTCGGTTTTCCATAACTGCTGCTTCAGACTGATAGGTACAACATTATCTGTTCTCTTCTTTTTCAGTATGTTTTCTGGTTGTGAAAAAAAAAAACAAAACACATTATTCTCTAAATAACCAAATACGTCCTCTAAGTTTCAAGAATATCAGAAAGTCTGTGAGGATCAAGATGAATCACTTGACACATGCATATTTCAGTGAGCATGTGGGTAGATGCCAAAATGTTTTACCCTTACTGCTATTAACTTTCAGGCTACACTCCTGTATCAAATTTATGTCATTGATTCCACAGAACCTTCACTAACAAAATCTGTCAGGTGATGACTAAAGAATTAGCCTGAGATTTGGAAGATTTAGATTCAGCTCCGTGTTAGGATGTAGGTTTCCTGTGTGGTCTGGTGCATGCTCCTAAGGTCATTCAAACAGGATGCAGAAAATCTATGTTCTCTCCCTTGTACAAGGGGATTTGTTTCCAGTTCTTTCTGAACAGTTGTCCAGTAATCAGGGAATAATGGTTTGGGTTGGCAACAATCTTTTGACCCATCTTTGCTGCTGAATCACTTCCATACTACAAGGAAGGATTAAAGAAGCCAAGAACAGCCGTACTTGTTCAGCCCCCATAGTCTACTGCTTTGACTCCCACAGTAAACAAAAGCGTGCACCTATGGAAGAGTACTAACAAGGCAGGCATATGTGATATCTCCCCTGTTAATACTCTCTCAGCCTCTGGCTGGAAAATTTCCAAAGCCCACTGCTATGTGTCCACTAAGTAATCCTCTTTGAATCTCTCTTCCACATTGTTATCTCATCTCCTCTTCACAAAACGTATTTTGTCATCTAAAATGTCCTAAAGCAGCTCTAACACAATTTCCTTCCTGATTTTTTTTCTTCTCATTGGCCAGTCCCTAAAGTGATGTTCCTGATTTTTGTTGTTGTTGTTGAAAATGACAAGGGAAACCTCACTGTGCTACTTATGACTTCAGGCTTCTGTCTTGATTGAGTTGTCTTCATTTCCATGGTGAAGATTGCTAGCCTATGCAGTCATTCTCTGTGTGGAAGCCATTTCATTCTTTTCAATTCCCTCTTGTAAACTTCTCTAGTTCTAGTATATTTTGAGGTCAGAAGACCAAAACTGTCCACAGTATTTATGGTGTCAACAAACCACAGATTTGTTCATTGGCTTACTGCATTCTCTTTTCCTACTCTAGCCATTCCTAGTGTTTGATTTTCTTTCTGATCTTGCTAAGCACTGAGCACAGCATGGCTTTCTATATTATCACTCCAACATTTTGTTCTTAAATGGTAATGGTCATCTCAGAGCCAACGTATCACTTAATATATGTATTATATGAAGGTAGGACAAATTTTCTGATGTACAAAATTTTACAGACACATACACCCAAATTCTAATACATAGTTTATATATAAATAATTTAGTCCAGAAATGAGAGCCAGGAGTAGTAACACAATCAGTGTCACATGGAAAATGGTGATCAGATTCCTAATTCCTACTCTGCTAAATAATTAATTTTCTATATTACTTATTGATTGGAAATCAGAAGTATATCTCACCCTTCCTATTTTATTGCTAGCACTAGGCTGCAGGCTCTCTCCTGTGTTTCAAACATGCATTCTCTTCCTTGCAGACCTCCATAAATATTTAATTGCTCAACTCAGTGTGGGTCAGCTTCAGGCAGAAGGGACAGACACCACATTATTCCACTGACTAAAACCAGAAAGAAGGGAGGAAGGGAGAAACAGAAGATAGAGGAGAGAATAAAAGGGGAAGGAGGGAGAGAGGGAAGAGCAAGAGAAAGGAGAGACAGAAAAGGAGGGAAGGAAGAAGTTAATGTTTGTTAGACAATACAGGGAGCTGAACTCATAGGCTTAGACCTTAGTCCTTGTACTACTGAGGTAGTGGATAACTTGTGGAGTACCTCTTTCTGCTACGTCTTGAAAAAAGATTGGCCTCACCTCAGAAAAAAAAATAAATAAAAAAATAAAAAATAAATAATATAAAAAAAGCTGAATTGCTCTATTCCAAGGGAGACTTCAGAATCAAACTGAGAAAAGTAACTCTGATCAGAACATAGACGCCTTTTAATTCCTGGAGATGAGAATAGGAAATGAGCACAAGCTATGGCCTTCTCAGTGGTTTCCTGTTGGCATTTTGCGGTTCCTCAGCCCATATTCTCATTTTTGCACAGCACATTATTGCTAAGTCTGACTCTTCACAGTTTGAGCTGGGCCTGAGGAACTTTGCCAGGGGATTGCATGTGGTGGCAAAGCTGCCCCCTTGCTGCTGGAGTCTCTAAGTCTGACTGAAAACCAAATGGGTTTCAGATCAACAGAGTCTGAAGAGCGATCTTGAAAGTCATTAGACTTCTATTAAATAAAAATAAAACTGCTAATTATATCTGACGATTTCGGTGTAAGTAATTCTTTTAAATGACAAATTGCTAAAAGAACTACATACTGAAACAAAGGATGAAGCCATAAGAAGGTATTGTTGATGGACAGGATCTTAAGAGCTTCCTCATTAGTTCATTCAGTTTCCCACAAGTATGGCTATTATAGCAATGTTTTCATTCATGCCTTATTTCTATGTGGATTCTATGCTTTTGGGACAATATGGATTATTTTCTACTGTACGTACAACAACTAATCTAGTGGGGTCCTAATCACAGTGATGGGCTCTGGCAATATAGTGCTCATCTATTTCAGTTATATATGATTTTGTTAATTTATTTTTTTGTCACCACTATCTACTTTTATGATGTCTTTCTTATGGAAAGAAAAAAAAAATCTTAAAGCAGTGGTATTTGTGGACACCACTGCCAGCATACTCATTTAAAATATTCGGTTCCCAATATGTGAAGAAGAAACTTGAATAAAATCAGCAGTCCTTTACAGTGCCTTGAAAATCCAGGCCTATGGGATTTATGTGTTCATTTCCCATTGAAATAAAAAGTAAATAGTCAAATACCCTGTGCAGCTCTGAAAACCATATCTTAAGATTTATGGCAATGTCTAAAAAGCTAAAAAGACAATTCTTTCTTCAGCAAGCAAATATATTATTGATGTCCATGTTTAGCTTTATTTTCATTCTCTGGTAAAGAAGAAAACATTGGTAAGCCTACCAATTTTATTTCTTAATACAATGCAGAATTGTTTTCATTAGTAGCAAAATTACTTGTGTTCAGCTATGTACTATGCATTCTCTACTAAGCTATAATACAAGCCAAAAGCTTTTATTGGGTATGTAAATAGTTTATTATTACTAACAGTTACACGCAGCCAAGTTTAGCTAAAAAAACATGGCTGGATTTAAAGGGCACAAACCCTCCAAATAATCAATTCTTTAGGGGGTTCTGGAGCTTTTAAGTATGTTTCTGCAGAGCAGAAATCTGATGCAGATTATAAAAAGAAAACAGTACCCTAATAGCTTATAGTATTATTTTACATCACAAAATCGTACAATTCCATGTGTACGCTGCATAACACAGGGCCAGAATCTGCCCTTCCATGTGTCCCTGTTGGATTTAACATGACTTAAAGTGTTCAAAACAGAAAGAAAGTTATTGTAAGAAAAATTCGGCTGTAACATTACTGTATTGGGATGCACGGTATTAGCATATTCTGTGCAACACTGTAGAGTTTTCACTTGGACCAAGTCTACCTCTGCCTCCAAAGGAGGACAGGCCTCCTGGCAGGCAATTCTTCTAACTGAGGAATTAGTACATGTGAGCACATTCCCCACCAAATTAAGGGATCGGATCGTTACATTTTAGTCCATCAACTGAGCATATGGAATCTGAGGATCCAGAACTTAATACCTGATCTTTAATCAGGCCTTAAAACATAAGGGTTTAGGGGGAAAAAATTGGAATTTTAATGAGTTAAAATTTAGTTCCTTAGCTGTTCTCTGGTGCTGTTTTTTTTTTTTTTTTTTAAGCTCTTTGTATAATAAAAATGTCATTACACTGCACTGCCTGGTTTTCTACCAGGAGGACTAGGAATCGGCTTTTTCAAGAAAATGGAAGCTTGTGGTTCTCATGAAAATGGCTGAATTGGAGACCAGTTCTTGAACAAAACCTCTAAGCATGGTTACACTTCTGCTAAAACGATGAGGGTTGAATTAAAGCTAGTTATCTCAATAGTGCCTTCTACAGTTTCCTAGAGAGGATGTGCTCAGGCCGTGCTGGCATCAGGGTTCCTCCTCTTCTCAGCCACCCTGAGAACAGAAGTGAACCCCATCCACTTTAGTTGCTCACAGAGCTGAGTCTAAAGCCAATTATTATTATTACCCCATCTTTGCCACCAGTGTGGATGTCTGACACACTGTAATCTGCAGAGATGCTAGGATTGGAAAAAAATTTTTTACACAGAAGTTCAATATTTACAAAGAATTAGGAACAGACTCTGCAGGGCTATGGCTTTGTATATGCAGAGAGGCAGAAGCAATACAGAGAAATTAATACTGTCCATCCAAGACACCTGCCATGGAGTCGGAGCCAAAGGTTTTTCAGTGTGTTTCCAATAGTCAAGTCCTGATGTTAAAGAGAAGTGAATTTCTGGCAAGCACAACTCAACTACATAAAAATGAAGCTGTTGTTTAGGAAACATTTAATTGAAGGATTTTGCATAACAATGCACTCCTCTGTCAAAAGCTGAAATGTTCTGATTTCACTGAAATAATGTTCAGCTGAAAAATATAAAAGGTTTCAAGAAAAAAGCATTTTGTTTTGGCACTTCTGAACTGAAAGTTTATTTTTTTCTTATACACAAAGTAGAAGCAAAATAAAATGTTTCAGATTTCCTCCCCCCCCCATAATTCTCATATTAGAAATCCAAAGTTTAGATGTTTTTCATCTAACTGGAATAGAATCAACTACTGGAACCTCAGGTTTTCCACAGGCCAAATTTGTCTTCTATGTAGCATTTTCCACCCTGTCAGAAAAGAATAACCAGCTCTTGTGTGTCTTCAGCTTGTTCCCATAATTACAGGCATGTGGCATAAAGTCAGGAAAGAAAATCTTTTTCCTCAATGTTCGAAGAAAATCCTGATTACATACACATTTATTAAATCAGCTTGTTTGACCACACCTATGAGTTCACACTACTTGCTACAGATGGTAAGCGTACCTAATGAAAATAAAGATGTGTAGATGTGCACACAGCACAGTCGTACAATAAATAAAAAGAAATCTGTGGTTAAACATAATTGCCTCATGTTTTAAAAAAATAATGCAAATTATTCTACAACCGGGTTCCACCAATCCATAACTAACTGCAGATTTGCCACCAATCATATATCCCTTTCTAGGTAAGCTGTTTTCTAACTGTGATAATGCTAGCATATGATGGCAAATGAGTATTAAACAACATTTATGTGGAAAATGTAAAAAGTAGCTTTTTTTTTTTTTTTTTTTCCCCGTTAGGTAGTGAGATTTTAGCAACAATTACTGTTTCTGTCATGACAGGGTAGGCACAATGTACTGAAGCCCTTAGCTTTTGCCCATCTAACTCGATTCAGGGATGCTGGCAAGGTTTGCTCATTTATCAGAGCACACTTTGCTCTGCTTGGTTTCACGGTAGCTGTGAAACTGGGCTCCAAAGCCGATGCACACCACAGATATTTATGCATATAAAGGGATGGAAGCAAGAGAAAGCTTTCAAAGAGAGGGCCGGCTGCTCCCATCTGGAGCTGTAAATGAGAAGCTTTAGCCTCACGCTGCCCCACAGGGGACATGCAGACCAGTGCAATAAGGTTTCCTATACATCTTGTTAAGCCAGCATTAGATTGAAAAATGCCAGTTTTCATCCACACGCCACCATCTCCTGAGCCCTCAAGCTTGTCCTCAGGTCTCATAAAATACTTGCTTCCACCTGTTTCCACCAGTATCCCCTAGAGTTTACCATGAATTTAATTGCCTGCCAGTTTTTATGTCTGCTTAAACTACAAGACCTTTAAATAATTTATATCCTAATTACTGTTCATCATTTTTTAACTAGAAGGCTCAATTCCATTCACACAAAAGAAAATTCATGGGATTCGTTCTGAAGAAATACTTTCAAGGAGCCATATAAAAATAGTAAGTGTGATCATGGTTTTGAAGAATGAACTTAAACTTACTTTAATAAAATGTCATAAAAAATATCAATCATTCCCTCCTGATATGGATCATAGTCATTTTAGCACTGTTTCTATTAAATAAGTTCATAGTTCACGTGAAATGTAATACCTTAGATTTCTGGTAGAGCTTATTTATTGATCATCTCACTCAGGGTTACCATTCTGCTTGCAATTTCTATTCCTCTCTCCCAACAAGCAGGATTAAACCCAACTGATGTTTCAATCAATCTCAGCTAACACAACCTCAGGCTATCAAATTCGTCTATGATAATTTGGAGCAGAAGACAGCAGTGCCTCTGAGCCACAGTTCAGAATTAAACTTTTTTTTTTTTTTTAATTACTCTCCTTTTTTAAAGAAAAACAAAACAAAACAAAACAAAAAAACACAGGATTTTATTTTATTTATTTATTTATTTATTTAAATGGACTACAATATTTCCAGGTACAAGCCAGTAATGCCTAAAGTTGCTCTATGATTTGTGGCAGGGCATCTTAAGGAGAGGGGAAATTGTTCTAATGGAGTGTTATAAGTTTCTCGAGTTCAACAAGTTAATAGAAGACACATGTCTGGAATGATTTTGCTGTTAGCATTTTGTCTGAGAAATATACACAAAGGAAAAACAGAAGATGAAATTATAGGACAAGGGCAGAGTAAAGGCTTTTGAAGTTTTACTATCGCTACCAGGAATAGCTGTAACTCTTTTACAGGTTTATGGCATTTCTGTTAAGCATATCCTGGCCAATACTTTAAAAATCTGATTGTGAATCCATGCATGATTGCTTCTCTGCTTTTGCCCAATTGGGCCTATTTAAGAGTAGGGGCCAAAAATTCAAATGTTCTAAGCATCCAGAAGCTCCAAAAATGAATTCATTGTGAATTTGAAACATACGCGATTTTGTAGACAGAATTAGGAGTTACAGGAGACATTGGTCATTAAAAGGTTTACTTGAGAAAATAAAACTGCTAGGTATTGAGAACTGTAGAAAACGAGAACAAAAATAATCTGGCTGTGCAAACATAATTTTGCATAACTTTACTTAAATGAGTGGTGTTACATTTACGAGGAAATATTTTCAGAAGCTGGCTCTTAGTTTGTCAATAAATGGACATTCAGCTTCTACTATGGCTCACCAACGCAATTCAATGCCTGCTCTCCCATTGCCCCTCCTCAGGAAGCCCTCCAGGCATGACCTACCAGACAAGCTACCTGGCCTTCAGGGCTCAGAAAGGCAACACCCGTGATCAGAATGGGTGCTTGGCATCGTCACACCAGAACGTTTTCACACATGCATTCAGGACCAGATGCGGTGGTTGCTACATGCCCCAGTGTATATGTGCTGACTGCTGGTGACTGCATTTGGTCACATACCGGGTGCGCTGGCAGCCGTGTAGCTGGGGGAAGGAGAACATACGGCTCTCCATTTGTTTCAGAACAGACTATCGGCATTTGCGTTCCCCAAAAGATTGGGCAGAACTGCAACAGTTGGGAAAAAGACAAAAAACTTCAAATGTCTACTCAGTTCTGATCATAAGTTATGTAGGAGATAAGACATTTCCAGATAGTTTTACATACACATTCTCAAGTAAAGGAGCTACACACACACACACACAAACCTACCAAAACCAAACTGAAACAACAACAAAAACCCACTAGTACATTCAATGATTTACAGAAGTCACTTCTCAGTTGCTAACATTTATCTTTTTTTTTTTTTTTTTTGCTTGAATACCTCATCACGTTTGAACTTTTTCTACCTTAGACTCTGCAAGTGCGATTACATTTTTCACCTAACACTGAGAGAGGTGGGAAAGATCTCTGAGCTGATTTTTCTCCCCAGCTTTCTCCAAAGGCCTAGCAGATACTCTGTTTTTTTCCCTTCAGGAAAGGCAACATATGGAAATAATATGGGACAGATCTCACTCCAAGACACTTTTATGGTCTTTGAAACCTGACTGTTCAGGCGGTAAAAGTATTTCTTGACAGAACTGCTCTCGGCTACTATGTCCTTGTTAAAGCAGTCAGTGGTGTTCAGTCCAGCCTGCACAGACACAGTGACCCACACACTCTTTGGCGTGACTGGTCTCTCCTCCTACCTCCAGTCCAGGCATATTGTGCCTCTCCTGGTGTCTGTCAAGAAACCAGCACACAGCCACCGACAGCAAGCTACCTTAGTGCCAATTCTCAGCACTGGGTGACACCAAAGTCTCTTAAAGATAACTCAATATTTTCCACTTATTTCCAAAGAAATGCATGTTTGTGTGCCAAAGATACAATGAGAATCCGCTTCCACATCTTCTGCCCAGGCTTGGAAGTATCCTGCCCGCAAAGAATGTTTTGCATAGTTTCAAACACACCAGGGGATTACTGGGCCACTCTTTAAAGCAGAATATGGGATTTCATACCTACTTCAGGTATATGCTTTTGATATGTCATTGTTAAAATTAAAAGGAAGATTTTTATTGTCAAATTGCATCAAATACAACACTTTTGCTTTCATTGTATCTCTGATTTAAAATCTGATAGCTGTATTCTGTGAAAGGTTTCATTAATGAGAGTACTGATGTGAACTCATAAAAGGAAAGGGACTATATGCAATCTGCTTAGCAATGCTAATATTGCTTTGCCAAATGTTTCATCCCAACAACTTTAGTATTAATAAGGGAATTTCAGAGGATGTTGCTGTAATAAATTACTTTTCCTGAGAGGGATTAGAGTCCTCTGATGGTGCCCCATGTGTTGTAATAACCCTGGGCTACAACAGTTTCATCACACTGAGGTATCCTTTGCTGATTTATTGCTTAGCTAATAGTCTTCCAAGGAGAAACTTGCTAATATTTCATAATTCACTCCATATACATATGAAAACACAGAATAGTATGTACACCATCACACTGTGAATTTCTTAATGTTCCAAAGACTGGCCCAGCAGCAGGCCTCATTCCAAAGGCTCATCAGTATCTAAGCTAAGGGTCCTGTTCAGACTGCGAGACACGCATTAGGATATGTGACTTCAATCTTTCAAAGAGATAAAGACTTTGAAAATCCTGTAGCAGTTCCTTTACAGGATGTAAGATCATACCCCATTTCTCACACAGTAGCAACTAAAAAGAATATCTAACCAGCTAGCTAAAAACGCAGTTAATTATAACTTTTAAAAGATGTGGTACATCTGTGGTACATGACAGGAAAAAAAATCAGTTACTTACTTTGTGGTGTACGTTGTATCTTTTTCTTTTAATCAAAGCTCTTCATGGAATATGAGCTGGAAAATTCAGATTTCTGTGGATATAGGAAAAAAAATAGGTACGTGCTTTATGTTTACATTAGAAATACTGTTTCTTGAAAAAAAAATCACTTAATTCATGCAATACATCTAGGGAAGATATAAGGGGTTTTAATTTTCTTTAGGCAAATTGTTTTTAATCACTGAGTAAAAATTATAACATTCACTAGGAAAAGGACTCCACACATTTTCTAGGTGCCAATTTGTCATCCAGTTTTGCAGGTAAAACTCTATTTAAGTTTTTAAAGCCAGAATAAAGAATGCTGAATAGAAACTCATATGAATTCTCATTAAAGAGAGATTGCTGACAGCATTGGTCTGCTTGTTCCTTGAAAACTCATTCTCTCAATGTCCCCTGTCTTTGTTGACAGGCTCGTCGTCTCTCTAATGAGTCCAATAACAAGCAAGCAGTTTGGGCATTTGCTTATTTGTTGTATGCGATTGCCTTAAAAGAACAGGACCAAAACAGCTAGTTTGCCTCTGTTTTGTACTTACTCCTACGGTATTAAAACTATCTTTTTTTTTTTTTTTCTTTTTCTTTTTTTTTTTCCCCAATGATTTCTTTGTGGGGCTTTAATGTAAAGTGTTTGGAAAGGCACAGAGACAATATTATTAACTAGTTTTCATAGCTAGTTTGTCAATGTAGAACAGCAACAAAGCCTTTGCATTTACCCAAGTGTTGTGCTTTAGGATTATGTGTCCTTTCTCTCCTTGTCTTCCTCAACTCACTAATGTGCCAGCTACCGAAAACTGCTGCTTATGAAGTTCATCGGTAGAATATACCCATGCTCTGAATACTCTCTGCTCATGAAATAAAAATAGTATTCTAGGAGCTACACAAATGCAAGACATATGACAAATGCTGAGGACGAAGTAACAAGACTCCTTTCTTCCCTCCCTGATGTTTAAAGGACAGCATGGCAGGAAAATAGAAGTGGCTATTGAATTGTCATAAGGTAGGTTCAAGGCTACAAGTCTTACTCACGTTTAAAGAATATGTCATAAAAATTCAGACAGAAAACGAAGATGTGGTCTGTACTTATTCACTACTGGTTTTCTTAAGCAAACGTTATAGGATTTTTTTTCTTCAGACCTCATTTCTTATCTCTCAAAAACATACCAATGATAGACATACTAAATCTTGCAGGCAGAAAAACAGTAGGAGCTATAGGAACACCTATTTCATTTTATTTTGACAAACACACACCATTTTCCCATAGCCACTTTCTAGAGACTGTCAGCTTCTTTAGCCTATATTTCTCCATCACTTCCACCAACTGCTATCTAGCAAGCAGCTCCTATACCAAATCTGAAAGTAAATTCTCTTTTGAGAATTGGTAGTGTGTTCTAGTAAGTTTCTGTACAATTGTTAGATATGTTTACTAGATTCTTAAAAAGAATAATGTGGATCAAGAACAAATAGTTTGTAACATTTTGCAGAGGACTAGCAGAGACTAACCATCCACGGAGCAGGTGAATGTTAACTTTCCCTTGCTAGGAAATAAAACAAAACCACTTTCACGTCAACCCTTTTTATCATGCGGGATTGTGCAGGTGCACAAACAGTACTGGCAGTTGTTGATGGCCGTGAAATTTCAGGAGCACAAGAAATCAAAATGGTAGCAGCCCACAGTCAGTGGCAGCAGAATTTAAGAGCTGGCCTGAGATAAAGCAAGTAATATTGAGGTTGTCTTTCTACACCCACCAGCAGTTCCCTAAGTGAACGGCCCTGTGCCACACAGACTGGCAACTTCTTTAAGGATAAGAATCCCAAACTGATCCTGCTGAAGGACAAACTGTGTAACACGCACTGTTCATAACGCGTCTTTTACTTAATTTGCCCCATTTAAAGAGAGAATGTGCCCCTAAGAACCTGTTAAAATTCCACCTGGAACATCACCATCATCCCACTGCTTCCTTAACACTGCACATTCTCCATGAATGCCCACAGCACAAGAACAGATCTTAAGAGTTTTTGTGCTTTCATCAGTGAATGCAGTGTGATTGAAAGCAGCAAGGGAAGGAACAGCAAATTGGAGAGTTGTCTTTTATGTGCACAATAGCAACTTGGTACAGTAAATGCTAGTGCTGTACAAATCCTAATAGCTTTCTCTTGATATATCCTAATTTGTGCCCTAAATGTGAAAATATATGGCAAGCTTACATGTGTTTTTATTTTTAAAAGCAACTTTTCACTACTCAGAGAGAAATTCTTAAAAATGATAACAATTTCAGCAATCCAATTGTTATAAGAAACTACTAACAACCTTGATGATGTGGAAAGAAGAAAAATAAATATATTTGTAATGGCATAGATTTAAGGTTCAAGTTCTCAAAAAGTTGGTTTTGGGGATGCGCCTGAATCTGTCTGCTGACTTCAATGGGTACCCAAAACCAATAAGCATACAAATTCGGCCTGAATGAATACACCAAATTATACTGTAAGCTTCCAAATGAAATCCTGCATTTTATCGAGCCACATAGTGTTTTAAAGAATATACTAAGAAATCCTAAGGCAAGCGTAGCGGGGGTTTGCAGGGGGCACAAGTCTGTAACAGACTTGAGCACTCTCATTTAAATTGCTGAGTATTATTAAGATAGCAATGAGGATTTAAACTTTTTTACCCTGTTATCATCAACTCCTCTCCATCGAAGGAAAGGCAGCATCGTACCATGAATACGTTCTGATCTCCTCCGCAGGATAAGCCACCCAGGTACCATATGTAGGTCAGAGAGGTAGACACCTTTATTCCATCCAATCCAAGTAAAGTGTACAAAAGACAAAAATGACTATGGGGACTCTTCAGCACGATCAAAGTGATGTTAGTGTTACACATTTGTTCTCATTCTGGTCACATAACTATTGCTGCCTGTGGCACATATAAAAAATACATGGCACTTTTAGTAAAAGAATGACAGGAAGAATGCTGAGAGAAAAATGCAAGGCTGTGTCCTTTCTAGTTATAAAGAAAACACAACAGAGTTAAAAGGCACAACTGAAACATAATGATCAAATAATGATCCTTTTCCACTGACAATCAGAGTTATACCTTTTTCTACAAAAAAAAAAATAATCAGCAAGTACAGAATTATTCAGCCTGCGCATCTTGCTCTACTGTAAAAGTAGGTGCAGACCCGAGGATTAGGCACATACCCAGGCTCCAAAATACCCATCTAATAATAGTTTCTAATTGTGTTTGTGGTTTTGTTTTGTTTTTTTTTTTTTTTCAAACAGATCTAGAGAATTTGTAGACCAAATTTGCTCACTGATACATGAAGAATATTTTTCCTTTAAACAGATGAAACCAAGTGAAGCAAAGGACAAAGAAGCAGAACACGTTATTACTGAAGAGGTATTTCATAATTGCCTGGCACATTTCAGTTTAATCAAATCCTCTGCATGTTACTGGTAGCCCAGCACAGTCTTCATTTAATCAAACTGATACAGCGCAGCTGAAATCAAGGCCTGGTTCAACCAGCTTCCTCAACTTAATTTCCTTTCCTTCAAGTTGGACATATTGGCTCCACACACTTTGACACTTCTGCTAATGAAAACACCAATAGCTTGGTGCAGTTGTAATGAAAATATGAATCAAAGCTTCAGGATCAGCCCCTACGTCTGTTACCGATGGTTGGCAAGAGGGACCCGGGAACCTGATGCCAGTGCAGAGCTGTGCACCTCGGATGGAAGAACTCCGTGCAGTGCTGGCTGGGCACCAGCTGGCTGGAAAATAGCCTTGTACAACAAGAGACGGGGGCCTGGTGAACAAGCAGAACACAATTTGGTGTGGTACCCATCTAGGAAAATAGGCCATGGGACTGCATTAGCAAGAGCATAGCCAGCAAGCAAAGGAAAGGAGGGTTTCCCTCCCTTCAGCACATGGGAGATGGCACCTGGAGTTGAGTGCAGTTATGGAATTCCCAATAAGAAAGACATTGACCTGTTAGGACACATTAGTGTGCCTCAAAAATGAAAAACAAAGCAAGGAAAAGTAATATGACTGGTGAAATGAGCAACAGATTGAGGGCAATTTCCCAATGTGTAATTCACAGTTAATAATATCAACTGCATTTAGTCTATTTTCAAGGAATATGTTCAGGCAGGTTGTGATTTCCTAAAAATGCTTCCTTCCTTTGCTGATCTAAGGCAATGCAATGAACTAACAGAAAGACTTCCATTAATAAGGACACCATGATTGTTTTGGCTCTGTGGATTGGCCTTCAAGAAAATCTCTGCAATCAATAACATTTATAGAAAAGGATGGAAGGGTTATTTTCTAAGGTTCATTTATTATTGCTTTATCCTTGAACTGCAAGTCATAATAAATATTAGTTTCTACTAATAAGCAGTATTCTTGGAGATGAGCGGTTCCTGCACTGCTTTCCATGCTTGCTACAGTACCCCTGTTTTTAAAGGTGACTCAAATGCTTCCTTGCACAGTTTTAAGCACAAGCCAACGCCGCCTCAAAAGGGAGGAGCACAACCTAGTCCTACAGACGTGAATCCTGCTGTGCCAGGGAAATGGGCTTGGTTGATTCTGCTGGCTTTGACAAAGTCAAAAGGATGAGGGCTTCCTTTTTTGGGAACCTTCCAAAGGCAATAGCTTATTTTCCCAGGATCTTTTCATCTACTAAATAATGCTCTGACACAGTAATGTCTGTACAAATGAAAACAATCATTTTGCATGCCTTTACTAATGAAACAAAACACTAATTCTACTAGTGAGTTCTCCCGTAGAGTTTCCAAATGAAACATTCATCAGAATTCAACATTATAGCAAAATCAGAATGATAATATTGACTAGGCACAATCAGACATTAATTGCTTGTCACACCATGATGAATGTTTTTCTTTATCTATGTGATTATATCTATACACTGTGCTGTAGTACTACTGTTCTGTAAGAAGAGTCTGATTTTCTGGGGTAATATGTTCATCCCTTAACAGTACGAAAAAGCCCTGTATTGATTATTTTAAATTCACAGCAGGCTTCTCCCCTGTGACTAATTGTGCATTCTGTTGTGCTTCCAGCCTCCCGTCCCTCTGCACAGCTCCCATGAATCTTTAATTCCCTTCTAACTCAGAGATGCCAGAGTCACTTTTCATCATCACGTCCACTCAGCTGAATACCAATGATCGCCACAAAACAGGACCAAAATATATTTTTGAGATTGATTGTTTCATGAGCTCTATTGTTTCACCAGCTGTACCAAGAGAACATTAAGTTTCATTCCACCACGCGTTCTTCCTAGCAGGTTTTCAAACAGCATTTCCTCTGATAATTTCAAATATGTGGGAGCAGGGTGGGAAAATAAAAGACCTTTCAATATCAAGAGATCCCTTGGAAAAAATCTTTCCATGAAATGGATCGTTTTTCAGTAAGTTCTTTCTTTTCAGGAAGTAGAAGTATTTCACTAAAACTGTAGTGAGAAAGGTTTCTACATGTATAGCGTGATTTTTTCTCCCTCTTTGATCAGCCTTATCTTTAGTGGTCATAACGTTTCATTTATTATTTAGTTATGCTGCTTTTTTCCCCCTATGTTTTGATAGAATTTTTCAACTGTATTGTATTTATATTTTACATGAATGAATCATGTCCATTAACTTTCTTTTCTATATTCAGATAAGGTTTGTTGTTGCTTTCCTTACAGTTGCATTGTTTTTTCCTTTGCGATGAAGTGCAGGAGCAACGTGATTTTTACATCCATTTGCTATATCTTTGAAACCAATAGTTTTTAATATGACAACTTTAATTTTCACAATGCTATTATGGAGCTATCATCTCCTCGGTATTATTTTTGAAAACAGTAAAGCTGGGAGGATGCAGCATAACTTTATAGAGCGATGTATGCAGCTGGTGGAGGCCTCACAGGCAGCAGGAAAACCACAGTGAGAGGGGAATGCCAAAGGGAGAGCAAACCTTCAGCGAACCCATGGCTTCATTCAGGCTGGATAGCCCGGGGTGAGACACAGCAGACAGCTTCAGCGACCCCAGGAGAATTGCTGGCGAGTCACAGGCCCCTTCCCAGAGAGGCAAATGAGAAGCTCCTGCTTCTGGTGTGAGGAGCGGGCACCTTCCCTGCTGGCTCTGACAGCTGAGCCGCAGGGGCTATGGGGGCTGATCCCCTGTGCGCAAACCCCACAGCACGTGCACCAGCGTGTGGATGTGATGTAGGCAGCAGAGGGAAACTTGCAGGAGGAAAGCACAACATTCCGAACATTTCTAGTGCAAGGTAGCCTGCTCTTATAAACAGATTCAAAGCCTCGTTCCTCCCTTTCCCGTTAACTTGTTTCTTTTCCTGTTTATCTACAGAAACGACCAGTTCAAGCCGTTATACCTAGCTGTATCAAGAACACACAAAAGAAACACACAGAATGCTGTACCCACTGACTTATCCCACACCTGAGATTAAAACCAGAAACAAATCTCATTGTTCCTTCAACATTTCCTTAGGTGTTTTTATTATAGCTGCAGCTAATAAGCAAATTTTTAGATATGGGGCAGTGGACCCTGAAAGCATGGTCTGACCAGATGGGTACAAGCATAGAGACAAATCAGTAATTCAAGATAAATGAGGCTTCATGGCCCCTGTAGGAAACGAGTGACAGATCTCATGCTCAGAGCATTAACATGACATAAATTCAAAAGACTGGAAATTTATGTGGACCGTTAACACTGCACACATGTGCACAAACACATGCAATTTCTTAATCAGTCCTGGCTCGATTTCCATGTACCAGCCCCAGGTCAGGAAGGGTGAATGCTTGCAATCAATATCCAGTTGTTAGAGTAACAGCCATGTCGGTTCTGGATGGCTGAGTGGGTGAAAACATGTTTGTTCTACTTAATGTGACACAGTCCCGTCAAATTAACAACCACGATGGCAGGAGCAGGCTTGCTTAATGGGCTGAAGTCAGTTCCACAGAGGATTTATTATCAACACTCAACCAATAGATCCGAAACCTCATTACTAAAGGTTTATTTGCCGATAATAACTGAAGGCACACTTTATGTACATAGGCATTGTCTGATTTTAAAGATACAGCACGCTACACCGCTCAGCAAACAGACTGCCTCTGAACTGCCATAACCTCGAGGTAACACCACACCTGTATGTCAGCTGGGTGCCGCAGTTATTTAGCCACCTCCCTGCCCGGTTAAGCTACAATAGGTGCTACCCTTACACATGCAAACAATTCCTTTTTCCTGCTGAGTGCCTGTGGGGACTGTACAGGACATGCAGACCCCAAGAAGCAAGCCCTAGGCAAGGGCTGAAGCAGCAGCTGGAGCACCACCGCGGTGCCCAGGCAGAGCAAGCTTCTGGCTGTGCCTGGCTCTCACACACAGCCAAGACCAGCTCCCTGCCTCACAGCCACAGAAACACCACCAGCCACCTTCTGGCAATCAGGTGCCCACATTTGCTTCTTGTTTCCAACTCTTTGACACCAAAGCTTGGTGGTTACGGGCAGCAGAGCTAATCGCAGCCGTTCAGAAAAACTCTTTCTAACCAGATATGGCTGGAGTTTATCTTAATAGATACATTTCTCTTACCAACACTCAGCTCAACACTCAGCCGTGGGAGAAAAAGCTCAGCTTCTCTGTTAATTGAGTTGTACACAGGGAAGGATTTCTTTTTACCTGACTCTGAAGTGGTGGATAGAGCTCTGGAAAGGGCTTTCATCCACACTACCACAGCCTCCACATTATAAACACTCCTATTAGTAGCTGGGGTAGGAATCAGGGTTTTCAATTTCCGCAAACAAGCATCCTCCCCCATTGGGCAGGCAGCACATGCCTTTGCCCATGGGAACAGCAAGGTGAAGCCCGTGATGGATGTTTGCAGGATGGCTTCGTTCTTCCCATGGGGCAGCCACGGGCAGCCTGGCTCTGAGGCACCCCGAGCATTTTGCTGCCCTCTGGGACTTGTGCTTGGCCGTCACTTAGAGCCAGCCCCGAGCAGCCCTTGTGCAAAGGGCAGTCTTACATAGCTTACGGCCTTGCCTATTCCTGGCTGATTTCCACGGGGAAATCAAAATTCGGCAGATTGCAAGATTAATTCCCTGCCATGTTTCAAAAACATACTGTTAACTACAGAAAAGCTTAAAAATGCATAAGGGAAGGCTTAATATTAGTGAACCCCCATCTGACATTGCTCCCAATAGTTTTCATTTCTGTTTCTAAAAATTGTAGATTGAATTAGTAATCCAACACTAAAAAATCAAGCAAAATTAAGTTTTAATGAAACAATTAGTTTATGAGAAGATGTAATAAAGGAAAATGTTAGTCCAACATATTACTTTCTCCTGTAAGTAGACTTGAAGCAAGTGTTTCACTGAAAGTATTCAACAGAAATCCATCCAAATTGTTCCACAGAAAAAAAAATATTTTCAGTTCTTTTTAATTGTTCTTACTCTAACAAGAGGTTCTGTTTTCCACAGAGTGGTCACAATTTGAGCTGAAAGCTGAGCAGCTTGAAAATGGACTTATTTTGGCTGCAGCTGAACATCCTCTGACTATGAAATGCTGCCACCAGAGAATTCCAGGCAGAATGGAGAGTGCCAGTGCCTACGAAGAAGATGAGACAGAAAGGCAGAGCTCACGGTCACCTCATGGCTCCATGGTTGTCCCAATTTCTTCATATATTGGTGCCAAACTGCTAAAATATTGCATTTAGCCAATGTCTGATAAAACAGGTATATTTCTGAAAGCTTAAAAAAATTAAAAAAATCCTAAGGTTTAAGAATGTTTAACCTACATGTACATGTCTCACTTGCATAGTTTGTGTTTCAAGCAAATAATTTGTTTTAAATACATTTATGTATGATAAAATATATATATATATATATATCAGTTGAATCAATGAAATTAATCAGTCAAAGACTGGCAGTATCTTGAATTCACCCTTAAGAACAATGAATTAAGAAAATCTAATAAAGCTCTATTTAAGAAATAAAGATAATTATTCTAACATTTGACAGAACTCTCTAAGGATTTTTCTTTAAATTTTCCCTGTTAAAACTTCTCGTGTCTCCTAAATCCCAATTTAATTATCTCTCTGCTTGCCAGACCCTGGAAGACATGCTTGAGTCTGTTTTATTCAATTTATATTTGTCTTGGAGTTTTGCAACAACACACACACACTATCTTGTCCACTGGGGAGCTACCAATACTGCCCACTGCATTCAAAGAAAAGTCAGACAGAAGAAAAAGAAAATGAAGAAAAAACAACAACAACAAAACACCATCAACAACAAAAAACACATTAATTTCTCTGATTTGGGACTGATTGTGTGAACACAGGGAGGTGGGTACAGCTCATGCCTGCATTTTGGAGTTGGCTTTCATGGTTGAAGTGTAACCCACATCTAACAGACTGTGGCTTCATACATCTCATGCTAAAATTCCAATTCATCAGGAATTCATTTAGGTTAATTAAAGATTTAGGAAGGTGTACACAGAGGAACATTCCGGACCTGGGGCAACATCCTGGCCTTACGAGCTCAGTCAGATTTTGTTACCAATTTAGGCAGGAAAGGATTCCCATCTGGATGGTCTCCCATTTTCTCTTCTTGTGACCACCCTCAAGGTGGCCACATGGTGCCAGGCATCATAGCAACAACAGTCTGTTATTAGAAAGTGATGAATTAAGCTGAGGCCTTCAAACAGCTTTGTCACCAGGTAAAAAAAGCACACCTTCGGATTTCATCACAAAAATGAATGATGGAGCACAAAGTGCTACAAAATGGGCCATGAGGGTATCTGTTTTGGAGAGAAGGGAGCAAAATGCCTGCTATTCTGTGATATGTGGCAGAACCTTTTTTTATAGAGATGACAGATACTTGGATGCCTCTACCTGGTAGTAAAAACCTCTGAATCTATCAGTGCCAATGAATCAGCCAGAAACAAGACAGAACCATACCAAAGTCTCCTTGAAAAAGAGAAGGCATAGGGAGAGCTATAAGAAAAGAGTTTGTAGGGTAAGAGAACAAAGAGCATAAAATTCATGTGCCTGAAAAGTCAATAATTTCGCATATTTTCCTTTTGGTGTTAGCAAAATATTTCTTTACGGTATGTCTAAAGCGGGATTGGCTGCATTATAGAAAGCACTGCCAGAAGGCCAAAGGAGGTGATGATCCCTGCTCTCTGCTCAGGATGAGTGAGACTCAACTGGAGCGCTGGGTCCAATTCTGGGCTCTACCGCAGAGACATGCAGCAAGTCCAGGGAAGGGAGACAGACACGACGGAGGGAGGGAGCTTCTGCCTTGCAAGGAAAGTTAACAGCTTGGGCTCTCTAGCCTGGAGAAGGTGCCCGGGAGATCTCATCAATGTCTGTAAGTGCTGAGTGCTGGGGAAAAAAAGTAGATTGAGCCCGATGCTTCTTGCCAGTGCCCAGTGAGAAGAGAAGAGGCAACGGAAGGAAACTGACACACAAGAGAAGGCATTTACATTTAGGAAAGATCTTTCATACTATGCGGGTGGTCCGACACTGGAAGAGGTGGTACTCCCTGGACGGATTCACAGGCTGGACGGACAAGTTCCTGCTGCAGCTCACCCTGCTCTGAGCGGGGCCTTTGGCTGGACGACTTCCACACTCAGCTGTTCGGTGATTCTGAGACTTTGTAGGGTAAACGTTTACAAGCACCCTTCTGCACAAGTGTCCCTGCAGGAAGGAGGCTTGCACCAGATGGAGGCTGCATCATGCTCAGTCCAAGTCCCAAATTTAACTGGTCCTGGGCTCAGAATCTCCTGTCCCATGGAAGAAGTCGTCTGCCCCGTAACTCGATGGAGATACAGAAACTCCCACAGTGCAGAGGATGATAGGGCAGCACAAAAGAAAGTTGGATTAAGTAAAATGGGTAGGGGTTATTTGTAGAAGAATGTCTTCGACACATTTCTGTAAGTATCCACCTGCCTAGAACACCCAGGAAATACATCTAATTAAATTAATTCTAATACAGAAAAGATTTGCCACTGACTGTTATTTTTAGTATATCAGACTGTAATTGTTTAGTTATTTGTTCTTTCATATATCCTTCTAAAGGCTTGCTTCCCCTCTTGGCTGCTTCAAATCAAAATGAGGTTAAAAATGTCACAGCTGTGTATTAAGAGCAGAGAGCACAGGTGCAGATCAGTTTCATCAGTCACCCAGGACAATATTCTGGCCCATAATCCAGGGATTCATTGAATGTTGGCAGGAGATAGAAGGGGGAGATGGAGGCTGTACATATGTAAAAGAGGGTACTCAGAACAGACAGCTGCCACCTTTAGATAGATGCACAGCATCAGAGAAAACCAAGACAATGCAATGTATCTTAGAACATCAGTGCTTAAGACAAGGAGCTCTTAAGAACCCCATCTTCAGCCATGAATGTAAATCATTTTCTCAAAACAAAATAAAATAAACAAACAAAAAACACACCACCAATAAAAAAAAACCACTTTTTGCCTTCCTTAATATCCTGACTTATGCGTTGGAGAGGTGAAAAGCAAGAGCTGTAGCCAAGCAACAATAAATAATCTTTAAGACTCCCGTTTTCAAAGCAAAACAGAATCACAAGCTGTACCACACCATCCGTCCTTCACCAGCACAGGCAACTCCCAGCACTGCCTCCACACAAACAAGCACAAGCCTTTGTGTTTTTTTGTGCCTCCAAACCACCTAAACAGGATTTATGAACAGATTAAGCTCTTTTAACATATTTGGAAATTCTTCCTTTCATCAGAATATAGCAAGGCTGACAAGTGAACTGCTAGGAAACACAGTCTGCTCACGCTGGAAGCACTTTAGATAAACACAGACAAAACTTTTGTGCAGATTCATGTACACTTCCCCTGTGCAGTAAAGCTTGGCCTGTGCAATTAATTCATTTGCCAGTTTCCTTGAAATGCATTTTAAAAAATAATTTAAAAAAGGTTAAATTGTCAAAAGAGAAAAGTCCTGATACTGTGAAACTTTGAGTTTTAGATTTGAAGTCAGTTAAGTAATAGAAAGTAAAAGAAGTAAAGAAATGAAGTAAAAGAAGACAAGGTGGCAAGACTTTGGAAAAATCAGGTTTGTTCCCTCTTTGCATCTTCTCTTTCTTTTTGGCCGGAAGAGCTAAACAAAAGGACATGCGAAGACACAAAGCGTTTGCAGATGTCCATTTGTCAGAAATAGATACTAACATTTTCTGCTCAGCTCTAGCACAGTCTTACCCTTGCCTCTCTATGCAGGAATGCCTTTGTTTTCCTAGCATGCTCTATTCCTGGCACTGTTCTTTAAAAAATGTCCAACAGAAATAGTTTCAGAGAGGTTATGGAGCACTACCCATTAACCTCTTGGCTCGCCAAACCAAAACACAAACTATTTCCCATTTAGCTGCCATCAGTCCTGCTGGCAAGACACTGCTCTTCCCCTCCCCGTGGGAGCAGGGGCCTTGGGAGCACACCCAGCGCTAATGCTTCTGAAAAAGATGGTCACCTTCCCTCGCCTCAGCTTCCTTGTCTGCAACTTGGAGGGCAGTAAGGATGTGAATTGTACATGGCATTGAGACCTGTTGATGATGAGATGGGATTATATACAGCTCTGTCTAGCAACAGGCCGGGGGAGTGTCTTCTCCCCAGCCTCAGGTGAGTAGGGGACACACAGAAACCGCAAGGGATGCTTCCTGGTGGCAGTGTGTAAGTGCCTCTCACCATTATCAAACTTCTAAGTGGGAAAATAAATAGCTGGAATTCTCAAACAGATTTATTTTATTTTATTTTATTTTTCCTACACATGCAAAGCTGTTATGTACTTTCCAGGTCACCTTTCCTTTCAGCTGAGGAAAGGCAGGAGGACAGGCAGGGAAGAAATAATCACTGAATATTAATTTGCAAAATAACTACCTTTGTTTTTAACATGCGGACTCTGAAATGGGTGCAAAATAGCAACTGCTTCCAGAGAAGCACACTCCTATAAAGAAGTTAATGCACAGACACACACACAAGCGTAGCAGTGAGGTAGCTCACATACTATAAACATTTTTTTTGCTGCTTTTGATGCTGAAACAGTTGCGTTGCTTTGACTACGTTTTGGCATTTGCCGCTAATAAAGTGAATTGTTATTTGATGCTCAGTACAGTCTGAGTTTTACTTGACTCAACGGTTTGCCATAATAACTTCATCAACTGCTGTTTGGCATGTTCCTTCTCCCACAATTTACTTGTAAGCAACTCCGTATGTCACAACACATTCAGCAGGCAATTATAACAGGAACATGATAAAACCCACCGCTACGATGAATGTGTTATTCTCAGGGTTTTAGTCAAACCAAGTAAATGTTGTTAAGAGAAATCTGACATGAAAGGCATTTTTTCTTGTTTAAATACTCTCCCAAAGGGCTGACACAACTTTTCACTGGAAGGCAATCTGATGAATGGCAAGCCAGCAACTTAATTGAACTGGAGATATAAAATTTGGTATTGTCAGATATGCAGCTTTAGCGAAGTCATAGCCAACCTCCACATTACCTCGTATAATCACTTGTAAGATGTCTCAGGTGAAATCCCTCTTAACCTTCAGAGATAAGAGAAAATTAGAACTAAAGGATACTGCTGTAGATTTGTGTGTACCTATCTGTCTTGGATTTCAATCAATTTAAATTGATTTCATGAGAGGTGTGTGGCAAGCTCTTAGCATGTGCCAGTTCTCTTTGATTAGATTTACCCTGCCCTAGTATGGCCTTCTTTTTTTTTGCAGTTGCCTTTTTGGAATGTTTTGCAAACAGAAAATAATTCATGGTGAATAATCTTGACAAATTTAGGCAACAGAGACAGAAACCACACAAGGACACAAGAGTCTGTCTTTTGGGAGCAAACAGGAGAACTGGGGCATAAATATATCTCTTTGCAGCAAATTTATTCACAGACCTGTAAGTATGCTCATCATCTGAAAGTACATAGCAAATTGCATTGAACAGTCTGATCTACCAGTACAACATTCAATGCAAAAAAATAATCTTAAACTACTAAGGGTGACTGTATGTAATCGTTAGAAGTGACATTCCTGTCCCTGAAGTAGATGCGTATCACTTCAAAATCTAGGCAGGACTTTAAAGAACTGTGAAACTTTACATAAATATATGCCAATGTCAAGTGGGTACTTCAGCATTCGGTAGACAGACTTGTGCTAGTTTTGAACTAGCTACTCCAAGCACACGACAATGGGGCTGAAGATGTGTTGAACACAAAATACACTGGAGCTCTGTGTAGATAGTCCATTAGCCCAAGGTTGCTTGTGTGTGTGGTCCAAAACTTCTGAGATTGTTCACTGCAGCGTAAGCATGCCCTGAGTGGTACTCAGAAGAAAGTAGCAGTTTGGGGAGAACAGAGAGATTTGAGAATATGGGTAACTTTTCATAATGCCTAGTGAGTTTTTTGTTTTGTTTTGTTTTTATTTATTTTTTAAGATTATGAAATACAATTCAGATCCGAAGAAGGCAATTTTATCTGATTGCAGTGGTTTCCCTTTCTTTATTGCCTTAAACTCGTATCTGTGGGAGCTGGCATCGACTCTCTCTAGGCTGCAATGAGAAGATGAATTATCTAAAGTTCTTTTGCATGACTAATGCAGCAGAAAAAGTCTATTAGTGCAATTAATGCCCATTAATCTACTATCCTTACAAAAGACTCCCTAAAATAATGAGAAAACAGAATCATAGGAGTTCTTTAACTCAAATATTACCTTTAGCTATGCATAGGCTCTAAAATGTCTGTCTGGTAACAGCAGTGGGAGCTTTTCACCCATTTTCTGGAATCAGAAAGTATTGCCTGCATGATCTTCAGCATCAGCAGTTGTGTAGGCTTTCCATTTCAGTTTGCATGGTTACCAGCCAAGCCCACATTCCCATACATTGTTGTTTCTGTAAGAATAACATGCAGTGACTGCAGTCTAAATAAGCTTAGAGGCTACTAAAGAGTGTTCTTCTATTACTACTGTGTGCTGAATCAGTGCAGGTCAGTCTGAGAGCAGTTAGGGCAGTTCTCATGCACCAGGAGAGAAAGGAGTACCCCAGAGACAGAGAGAAGAGGGCCTCATCACTACGCCCCTGCTTCTGGATCCAGACGTGGTGACAAAAGAGCCTGTGTAGAGGGCTGATGGGGAGAGGCTCCTGCAATAAAATAGAAAGTCACCCTCAGCTCGTTAGCATCCCATGGCATCTTTTTTGCTTTTCTTTGCTTATGGAGTTCGTTTTGGAGGTGTGAAGATGACTAATTTGTATCCCTTTTAAGTGTAACAGATGGTACAGATTTTCTGTAAGGTGTCTTAAAAAGATGATTCAGTCATACCGAAAATAAGATGACTAAATGTTTTAGTACTCAAATCACCAGATAATGTTCTCTACAGGAGTCAAAAAACATGAAAATTCAGAAGTGATACATGCATTTTGTCACTAGGGACTCACTTTCACACAAGATCTTATGCCTTTTTAAGGCGCTAGAGACACGACAAATAACACAACTGTTTGGGCCTCAGGCAGTTCTAGTGAACAAGAAGTATGGACAGAAATGCAGTAAATCGGGGGATGCCTGTCACTGGTTATAAATGGTACCCAGATTGCTCCGAAAGCCTCTTGCCTTCTAAGAAGGCTCAACCACAGTGCCTGCTGTTCTTTGCCCCTTTTGAGGTCTCCCAGAACCTTACAGTAAAAATCACTAAGGAGAAGAGAAGAGCCAAGAGCAGCAAGGCGAGCACTAGCTCACGTCATCCTACTGCAAACTGGACTGAGACTTAGACTTACGGCCTTAAGGCACATTCCTAGTTTGAAGAAACACGTTGCAATTTAGGTGAAGAAAGGCCCATATCTCTGGCAGAACTGGCTGCAAGCACCCTTCCACTCTCATACATCAGCCTTATATTGTCATGTGGGAGTAATAAACATGCCAATCTCCTGTATTGTTTCCACGTGTACTCTCAAGTCCTATCTACAGACAAAGAAGGAATTGCTAAAAATTTGTTAGATCTACATGACTACACAATCATAACTCAGCAAGACCACTAAATCTCCACAGGTAGAGTAGAAAAATACCTACAGATACTGAGAACACAGCTCAACGTGCCAGCAGCTCTGGAAGCAAAGCGACATTGAGCAGCGCCCACTTCCCTTCAGTCCTCACTGCTCGTTTCTGCCACCGGCAGGGCTGCAGGAAGTTGGAATTAGGTCAGTGATACGAGCCAGTTAAAGAGAGGAAAATACAAGAGTGGGAGAACATGCAGAACAATACAGTTTTGTTGTTGATTTAGGACTCAAACATCTATCCTTTCTGGCCTTGCCACTAGCCTGTCTTCTGACTTTGGACAATTTACTTCCTCTCTGCCTCAGGTTGTCTGTACAATATACAAATTATTTCGTACCTTTTTATAAAATAATTCCAAGGCTATATATCAAGAATGGGTTCTAAAACAAGAACATCTTATTTTTGATTAACTATTCGGTGAAGTCTTGAGATACATACCACTAAGATTATATGAGATTTTAGCATAACTAAAATGATATTGTGTTGGAAAGAAACTGTATTTTTAATCACCTTGAGTTCAACAACTTTTGACCAATATATTCCAATAGGATGAAACAATTCAGGGGAAAGAGAGCAAAGCAAAGCAGATCTGAAATTGGGTAAGTCCTGAAACAAATAGTAGTGTTTAAGCTGACTACAATCCTTACAGAGAAGAGTTATGAAAAGACCCCATCTTGAAAACTCTTGCACACACAAAATTTAGAATTTATGAATAGTTTCATCCTTTTAAGACCCCAGAAATAACAGTGAAAACTGAAATTAGAAATGACCATCATATCTTTAAGTAGAATCCCGGCTTCACTCTGAATGCTGTATGCGTTGCCACTCTGCAAAACAGCATTATGATCAAAAGCAAAGGCAATCCTTGCTGAACTGGTGATTTCATTAATGTGGCACCTGGACTTGTACCATGGATGCTACAGAATCATTAAGTTCCCAGTGGTTAGACAAGACAGAGAGATATCTGAACTCTAAGTACAGCACAGAACTGCTTGAAAAAGGTGATGTATTTTCACAACAAGCAAGCAGACAGAAATGGGAAATCATTCATAACACCAGCTACATGAAAGTTGACTTATGTGGAATGACTGCTACACTTCTCAAAAAAGCTAACAAATGCTGCAAGAAGAGTGAAAACCCAAATCAGAAATCCCAATTGAGTCTCATAAGGTACTTTTTATTTTTTTTTCCCCAGAGATTTCCTGACTCATTATTCATAATTTCTTGGAGGATAAAGTTTCATTATTTGGTACGCTATTTTATTTCTTTCTTTTGTGGAGACAATAAGTCAGGCAACAGAAGAAAAAAATATCTTATATTACCACTTCTATAATAATGTGGTCAAATTGCAAAATTTTATATGCTGTAAACCACGTTTCTTCCATGTATATTTCATCTCAGGATGTGCACAATTAGAATACCTTATACCAGAAAATTAGATACCTCTTGTATGCATTATCTGGTGACTACTAGCAGGTGAAAGTCCCCAGGAGCTAAAATAATTTCCTAAAAGGTATATATTTTAAAAAAAAAAAAAAAAAGACTAAGTAACAGTAGATATTATTTCCTATTAATAATTCAAACAGATGTACTTGAAACTAATATTCAGAACAACAACAACAAAACCCATACCAGGTGCTGCATTAATTGTCTGAGATGCTCCTGTCAGCAATGGTCAGTTGAAAAGATTTAAGAGGCAATATAAGATCATAACATGCAGAGAAAACCCATTCAGGAACTTTTCTAGCAATACAGAGAAATGCTCTGCAGAGCTATTGTTATGATATATTCTTATTTACAGAATTTTAGGTCCTAGCCCAGTCTGAAACAATCATTTGTGAAAAGTGGAGAAATGCAGCAGTGTTATTATATGCTCGTATTGCACTCCCAAATTGCATCATGTTATTTCAGTTTAAAGACAAACAAACCAACCAAGCAAAAGTCCACTTCCCCAAAGTACAAGGTGCATACAGAAAGCGCTCTGAAAGTTTCTGTAGTGCCTTTACAAAAAATGGGAGAAATATTTTTTTCTTCACCATTTAGACATACTTTAACAAAAAAAGTTGCTAACTCAAAATGCTGTCTGTGGTGTTTTCAGGCCTTTTACAAACTTTAAAGAGAAGTGAGAGAAGGTATAACCTATGGTTCTTGCCACCAGCACTCGTGATACTGGCCCATCAGGAGACATCGTGTTTGAATGAACAAATTTCTGCAGGTTGAGCATTTTGAAAGTCAATGCCATTGGCAAACATTGCTACCAGCTCCCCCAAAAACTTTGTATAAGGGAATGGGAGCAGAAAAACAACACCACCATGCATCAGAGAAAACAGAAGTTTGGGCTGAAGCTCAGAGACAGCCGCCTGGGGCGGCTGCACCCAGCGCCGCCGGGTGGTGCCCAGCCCTGCAGCAGAGAGCAGGGTGGCTGTATCCCTCTGCGAGCAGCAAGCCCGTGTTTTCGCGGCGTTCTGGTTTTTGGGTTGTCTGCCAAGACTATGAATAACCTTTAAGGCCAACACAATTAAACCATTTCTTGGAAAGCCTTGCTGTGGTTTGCTGCGGTAAGCCAAGTTTAGGCTATATCTGCACTGTGTTTGTGAGCACATGTGTTGTAGTAATCTTTCAGGGTAATGCATTGGCAGCAGTGGGAGACATTTTATTTTTACAATTGCTGGTGCAGTAGAAGCATATTCGTCTGCACTTAAGTACACTTTATAGTTACTCACATTAGGGGAAATTTTTCAAAGAGCTGCTAAAATTTTTGGCCAGGTATGCCACTGCTTTTATTGGGAACTGCATGTGTTAAACTAAGCAATGTGCTTTGAAAAACATACATGCATTTTCTTTTTCTGAACATTGAGGAATGTCTGATTCCCCCCCATTTTTTAAAGGCAGTTGGCACAACAGCCAGCTTGAAAGATGTGCTGAGAGCCCTCTGACTGCTGTGGCTGAGGAACCTCCCGGTCCGGGAGATCTCCTGGGGTGGGCTGTGGAGGCTGCGGGGCACCGCTGCAGCAGCACAGAGCAGTGCCAAGGGTCAAGGAGCCAAGTCCAGCTGTAACAGCAAAAGGGGGAGAGATGTTTAAGTCTGACACGGTGCCCTTTGCCCTTCTAACTCCCCAGGTATGCTCTCTTCACCCAGAATAATCCTGTTTTTGTTTTGGAGCATTTTCCTTTCAACTCTGTATGCCTGACTGCAGAGAGGTATAAGACGATATTAAAATGTCCTTTTTCCAAGCTGGACAGCCCACCATCAACAAAACCAGAGTATACATTTCATGCAGGCCCTTTGGTGCTCCTGCTGGCTTTGGTCCTGCAGAAACCCTATCAACTCCAATATCCTGTCAGTTCACAAGGGGAGAGCAAGCCAGAGAAGCAGGACTGGAGTGGGGACTGCGTCCTCTTGAACCACATCTGGCAGAAGAGCAGCCACCACAAGTTCAGAAACCTTATTCTGCTACCCAGCATTCAAAGATCTCCCTGATTAAGGGCACATCTTAATTGTGGAAAAGGAATATTGTTTCTTGTGACTGTTCCTTTCATAATAATCAAAGAATATTTTAATTTATAACAATTTTAAAGGCAATAAAAGTGTAATGAATGTTATTGTTTCTGTCTATAATTAAATGCACATTTTGCAATTTGGAATTCAACATGGTCTCCTTAAGACATAAAAGTGCTGGCTAGAAGATGTTTAAAAACATTTGTATGTTTTTTGAGAGAAAGTGCCTGTTACTTGATATATTAGGACGAAAGCTGGATGTGCAGAGAAAGAGAGACGATCACTATACATAATCCAAGGTGCTACCTCAATGTGTTGATTACTGTTTAACATGAATGCAGATGCTGCTCTAGGCAATTTTCACCCAGCATTTGGAGGAAAAGTTCAGTTTCAATCATAATCAAATGAGGCATTATGTAAAATTGCACCCCAGCAACTGCACACTGCACACGGTACACATGCTGGTGCTGGTTTTAAAAATAGATGAGGACATGTGTAAGGCTTACAAATTTACTTTTCTTACCCAAACCTTATAGAGCAGCAGATGGTGAACTGGCTTCAAAGAAGCTACAGAGAAAGGACTAGCTTTTTTTCCAGGCTGGCATTTTGGTACGAATCAAGTTTATCCAGGTAAGGAGAGGGTACATCACAGACTATGATCCCAACAAGAAAGTACCAATATGATCATTCAGCTCAGAAAACATGTCAGCACAAGGGGATTCTAGAGGCCCTCTGGGAAGGCAGGACAAACGATTTGTTCTTCTCTTGAAAAAAGGGGAAAATGAAAGCTATGAGGAGCAGGCACCTGTATAGGCCACTGGTTCAATGCTGAAAGACAGGAGTACTTGAACTTAGGATATTCTGGTAAGGCAGCGATTCCTGGTTTTGGTACCTGTAACTGAGCTCAAGACAGGACAGGCAGACAGAAGAAGCAGCAGATGATTTTGAAATCTGCATTTCTAACATGACCACACAATACCAGCATTTTGGATCTTTTCATTCGGCCTGTAAAAACAGCATCAGTATAACTGTTAAGCCATATGATAGGAAGCATCCATATGGACTCATCTGAAGGATTAGATTTGTTTGTTTGTTTGTTTTCCCTTTTGGCATCTTTTAA
The DNA here is from genome assembly GCF_964035555.1 of Netta rufina. Taxonomy (NCBI): domain Eukaryota; kingdom Metazoa; phylum Chordata; class Aves; order Anseriformes; family Anatidae; genus Netta; species Netta rufina. The sequence goes on along the minus strand of NC_140128.1, from coordinate 10,229,482 downwards.
ATTACCACTTAACCATTAAGAACTAAGCATAAGGTAAGATGAGCTCTACAAGGTTATCACGAGACTAAGATAGTGGGTTGTGACAAGCCCTCTGCTATTATCCAGTTAAGAGTCTCAAACAAAGGGTAGTACTTTTCTATAGCTTGAGAACGCAAGTTCTCTAATCCTGTAAAGCAGTTTTGCTGATGGAAAGCCACATAATAGTGCTGAAATTATCAATAGAGAACAGTTCGATATAGCCAGGCTGCTACAAGAAATAAATGAACATAATCTTATTTCAGAAGTGCACTGATGTAAAAAAGTAACATGGATTTCAAAAAATAGAAATTGAAAGTCAAAGTTTGCTGGCACTAGATTTGATCTATAATCTAGCCTCAAGAAATCAGCAGCAGTATAAAGAAACTGCTGCGAGCTGGAAGAAAATGTTCTTCCTTCTCTCTATCAGTGCCTTCCTCCAGCATTCTCAACTGCAGGGAGCTGTCAGCAGCCACCATCAGTACCTGGGCTTTATGCACCTCTCTCCTTTCCTAAATGCACAGCTCGTCAGATAGAACCATAAAACTGGCACCATATTGTAGATGTTTCTGAGCAACCTAAAGCATCTTCTTACCAAACCTCCTTCAGCAGGTTAAGTTCAATTGGGAGCCTTATTTATGGTTCATTTATGGTGTCTGGAGATAGGGCGATGTGTTCAGGGGAAGCTTTGAAGATACGTGGAAAGGAGGCTTAAAGTTCAATGCCTTCAAGGAATTTCTAAAATCCTAGCCAATTTAAAAAATTATGTTATCTTTGGATATATAGTAGAGTCTGGTGACGTAGGTGATCTTCATGTTACTAGGCTTTATTTCCAGGAATTACTTTTTTTCCCCCTGAACTGTTGGTGTTGTATGCATTTCTGTATGCCCATTGGCTTATTTTATCCTTCTGGGTTTAGCTGGAGTGCTGTCTTGATCGCTTCTATACAGCACTGCGTGATTTGTTAACACAGAGCCTAGTTTGGACTTCTCTCCCACTCTGAATCCCCTCCGCACTCAGGCAGTGTTTGCTTGGAGCTGGGTGGCAGCATCCTGTCCCTTGCCTACGACATCTGCCTCTGCTCCCCACCTACACCCAGCGCTGCCTATTTCTTCACCTCAGGTCTTGTACCGAGCGCTGCAGTGCTGGAAGGGCTCAACCTCTTCTCTCAGCAGCAAAGAACGGCAAGAAACAAAGCCTGTTTTCTTCCGGGAGCAGACTATTGTTGAAATGAAGAGGCAAAGCTACGTCAGTGTCTTTCATTTGCTGCAAAGGTATTGTTGCTTACTTCAAAGCACAGAAGGGTTTTTCTAGGCAGCTGCGACTCGAGCACGCTGGCCAGGATGCAGAATATCGAAACTGCCTGCGCCAGGACTCAGGATTCCAGAATTGTCTAAGTGCGTGACTAATAGAAAAACATTTCCTTTTGGCTTTTTTGGAGAAGGAATTTTTTTGTGGGTACAAAAATATATGATGTATAAAGAAAGCCAGCTCTTTGCTAAGGTAATGTATTTTCTCACATACCATTTCACAATAGCTAGACCATTTTGATTTCAACTTCCAGATATCCTCAGCACCCAAACAATGACTCAAATAGCCAATAGTTACAACATACCTACAACAATAAAGCAACTGGATGTAAATAAATAAAATGGAGGCTGTAAACAGCTTCAGGCTGCACAGTCTTGTCATATTTCATCCTCTCGTTTCCATTCAATACTAACCAAAGCACAGAAATGTTTACCTTTGTCTGATCTTTAATTCTCTAAATTTATGTGGAATCATGCACAGATGCTCTGGAAACCAGCCTGGAAAAGCCTGGCATTTTAATTGATCCCAGAGCCTCCTTCCTCGCAGCCCCTGCTGCTCCAAAGCCTGCTCCCTGTTCCAAAGCCGCCGCGTGGTTGCCTAGCCACGGCCGGCGGCCGCGCAAGGTGGAGGAGCCCAGGGAGGAAGCCACCAATCAATTTTTTAATTTCCCTGGGTAAACAGCAGCAAATCAGGGCGGGTTTTGAAATCTCGTTAGTGGAAAGTGAGATGCATCGTGTGCCTTTTAACATATGTATTAACTGTATGCATTGGCGTGCGGCCAGAAATTAGAAGCCATTGGATATGCTTCACAAAGCTCATTTCAGAAAACAATCTGAATACGCCGTATAAAACTCTGAATGGTTCATAAAGAAAAAGACACAACATTTGTACTCCTTACACTATTGTTTTTCCCTTACACTCTCAGTTTATCTTGTCATAGGAAACATACTTTTCTTTATACCCCTCAAGCTCTATACTGGCAGAATTAGGAGCGTGATAGGCAGAACCAAATCCTGCTGTCAGTAAGATCTAGTACAAAAGCAAGCATTGGAGTCTTGTCTCCAAAGATTTTCAATTAGCGTCGTCTTGGCACACGAGTGAAAATGAGAGCAAATTTATCAGTGTTGTATCTGCAAGGCAGGGGTGTTGTGACCCCTCTGCAGCTCACTGTGTATCAGGATGCATTTGGGTTGGTTCCAGGTGTTGCTGAGGCATCAGACCCTTTTTGGGGCATGGCAGGTAAGAGATTTTTGGAGGTACTCCATACTTCCTGCCGCATCATCCCAGTGACTTCCATGAAGAAAGGATCAATGGCTTTTGAATACATTAGACCATCACTATTTTTTATAAAAACACTACTGCCTTTGTGTAGTTTAAGCAGCTCCCAATTTTAGTCTCAGTCTATGTATTCTACACAAAATGCCTGACTTTATCGTAAAATAATACCTGAAATGGCTGTGTTGATATCTATGGCATTTTAAAAACTCTGATGCATGCAGGCAGCTCTTTAGTCCATATAGAACGAATTAAAAGCAAACATACATACATACATACAGTGACCCTGCAGGAAAATGGCTCTTGGACTTTTCACAGGAAAATATAAATTTGCTTCACTAGCTCCCAAAAGAATCCTGTTTGGCACAGTGAAAATATTAAATATGGGCATTCAAAACATTCAGAGATCAATTAATTTTTTGGTACTCTCAGAACAGAGAACGACATCATAGCCACACTCAGATCCTGACCTAGCACCAGCACTTCACCTGCAGAAGACAAGGAAGGGGCCCTGGAGGAGCAGCCAGGGAAGATGTAGTGCTCTCTGTTACATTCCTCCAAATGCTGGGAGCCAGGCTTAGGAACTTCTCGGTGAACTGTCTGCCTGTAAGTGTAACACAAGCAGCAGTCTTGGTCTGAATGCTGGCAATAGGGAAAAGTGAGTGGAGAAAGGGCCACAGCAAGCTGTGCAGGAGCACTAAGGATACCATCCTCCTCTCCTCGCCCCTGGGCAGGCTCACATGCTTATTGCAGCTTCTCTGGTGATTTCACCTCACACTCCATCACAAGCCTGAATGCAGACATCTCCAGATGAAAAGAAAGCACATAAAAAAAAAAATTACTAGCAAGCCAGCAAGAATTCAAAGAATCCCAGCAGCTGAGAGCCAAAGCAGAAGTTGAGGTGCAAGGCAAATCATCTGGTTTTGCATAACCAGAAGGTCTGTTTTATTAATAGCCAATGCCAGCCAAAACCTTGACTTTTCCAACTCCTTCAGAAGTAAGAGGGATAGATTTGATTAAAAAATACACATGAAAGTCATTTTAAATAACGCTATTCACAGGGTATGAACTTCAACTTAAAAACAACAACAAATGTTTTATTGACACTGGAAAGGCCCTAAAGTACTCATTCTTATATGTGGAGATCTGCGTTTAAGTGAAAATGAAATTTGGCCCAGACTTACCAAACAGACTGAAAAGCCTACTCTGAAAATTACGCTTTTCACAGGAAGAACACTCCTTTTCCCAGACTTGGTAAATTTTCCTGGAGTATGACTGATGGGCCTCATAGATCTACAAGGAGAGTTGCACACCTGATTTTTACATCAAAGTACTGAGTGAACTGGAGAGCTCTCAGAAGTTGCGTGAACTCTGTGCTTACCAAGATCTCTAACACAAACTAGCATTTACATGCCTAGATCAGAAAAAGTACGCTCGCAGTTTTGGCAGAGCTAATAGGGAAAGATGACATTTTCTATGAGTTACAGTTGTCAGGTACCAGGTACACAGGTTGCAGACAGTCCCACCTTCCAGCTGCCCAGGCAGGGTGGCTGTGCCCAGAAGGCAGGGCTATTTTTGACCAGGGACTGTGCACCCACAGTGTGTGCTACAAGACCAAGCTCCTGGCGCCAGCCAGGATTCACCGTCTCTTTTCTAGACTTGAGCTTACTAACAGCCACCCCAGTCCACGCCGCTCTGTCCCACATGGTAGACACTGATGACATTGAAAGTGATCAAATAAACTTTCTAAAATAAAAGCGGGAGGAAAACAATTTACAGAGAGTGCACTGCACTTTGTGGTGACTTACTGAAGTGAACTGCGAAGCTCAGCAAACAGCCCCATGCCAGACCAGACAGCAGAGAGCTCCTTCCATGGCCGTTCCTACACGGCTCCACCATCAGCCTGCTTTGTCATGCAGGGAAAACACGTGTGTTGGTATGAGCTCCTTCAAAGCCCACGTGAAGCCCCTCACAAGCCCCTGACATTCAGAGCAATATTTTGCATGTAAAGCAAGGGTCTGAGCAAGCTAAAGATCATGTTATCAGGATAACATGATCTTCTTAATGAAGAAAACTAGAGCTAAAAATGAAAAATCATATTATTTAGAAGCTGGCATTACTTCTGTTGTCACAGGAAAAAGTGAAACTTAGTCAGACAATACTCAATTTTGTTATAAGTAAAAGATGAATAAACAAGATTTATTTTTAGTAAAATTTTTTTTTGCTGCCTTACGTCTGTAAATAACCAAATAGATATTACTTTGCTTGCCCAACGACAGTGAAAATCAATGAACATACTCAGTAAACTTGCTTTGGAAGACATGGAAAAAATTCACTATGCATTAGCCATAAGCAGCAAAAACCTTTTGTTTACGTGACTTTGCTTTGATTCACCCTACACAGAAACCGATTTGATTGTGAAGGTCAGTGCAACCTTTCTTTCTCAGCCATGACATAAAAATGGTACTTTTACAAGCTCCCTGTCCTTCCCTCCACCACTGCCCAGCAAGAGCAGGGGCAGCACAGGAAGGGGCTCTGATGGGATGCTGCAGCCGCAGCAGCCTCTTGTGTCCTTGCTTCTTTGTTCTGGCCTCCATTCAAATCCCCAACTTGGAGACAAAACGGTAGCAATTTCCTCTTGTAGATGAACATCCAATAGGAAAAAATAGACTGCCTTGTCTATTGTGCAGAAGACCTCTGACTTCCAGAGTCTTCAATCACTCTCACCATAAACTAATTTTCCATTGGTAAGTCAGGTGAGAACAGTTTCACAGGAACACCAGGAAAAATATTTGCTTTTTGTCAGATTCATTTTCAGAATAATGGAGGTCACTGTTAAAATGAAAATCAAAACTTTTAAGTCGAAAATGACTTCAAATAAAAGAAGTACCCATACGCTAGCGCTTTTTTTTTTTTTTTTTTTTTTTCCTTAGAAGTATTCCTCTATAGTGAACAAAAAGGAGACAAAAATATCTTTTACTCCAAGATCACATAGATGTCACAGTTCAGGCATCTATTTTTATCACCTTTCAAACAGCATGAAAACCACTGAGATGCTTGATCAGTTCTAAGACTTGCAATTCAACAACTAGAAAGAACCTTAAATAAGACTTTTCATTTTAAAAGATTATTTTGACACATTCATCTCATTAGGTCTGAGGCACTATGATGAGGACTAATTCAAAATAATTTTATTCAGAAGCAGAACTTCTCCAGTCATTTGAGGGACTTCATTTTAGAATTCCTCTCTTCCCTATTATGAGTCCAGCCATCAAATATTTCTTTTCCCCCAGCACTCTTCACACCAGTTTCCCAAATGGATTTTCCACTTGTTTACTTTTCTGTCCCTACTTAAACATTCATTTTCCTCCCATTTCATTGTGTGCAACCAGAGAGGTGAAATAATTGCGGATGTCCCCCTTCTTTCACTCTGGTCAATCGGACTCTTTTCATGCTGACAACATACTCTCAGAAAGCTGGACTTTACTTGTTTTAGCAGACATTTGCTTTTTAAAACTCTCAGAGGGCCCGACCATATGTTCAGCTCACACTTATACAGCCTGGTTAATTTAACCCTTTAGGGTCTCATAACCGGCTTGAGAAAATACATTTCATAAGTATATCAGGCTTGTAAAGATAATTCTATAAAACAAATTTTCAGCATCAGGGCATTCCATTTAGGCTTTCTGTTTAAAATACTTGTTATTTTATAGAAGTGGCATAAATTCTCATGCCAGAAACAATGAAGAAATCCATTTAAAGCATGTCTCAGAAACACTGGATATCCCTTTCAGCTTTGATACGGTAACATTGGAGAATGAACTCCCAAAGTACTTTTATTGATCTTTTGGTAAATGATGCTTTTTTCATGATGATGTATTTGATTGGTATTTGCATGCTGTATGTTCCCCATGTAACTTTTTTGTGTCCCCACCATACCACTGACATGCTCTGGGAGCAGCCAGACTCTCCAGGGACAGGGACAGAAAGCAGTGATCCCTCCCCAGCCCTTTTCAAAGCAGGGGAAATGATGATACTAAAGCTGTCTTTATTCTGCCCCTATTTTGAGGCAGGGAGAGAACCTTGCAAACAAAGGATACTGAAATATTTAGTGATTCCTGAGCCTCTTTGCTACATGAAAAACCTTTTGTGCTCCATTTAGACCCCAGAGAGAAACAAGTACCTGGGCTGGGGGATGGGAAGGCCGTGCAGAACACCCCAGCCAGGTCCCACAGAGACAGCAAGCGACAGCCCTGTGACTTCCTTCTGCTTCTCTCATCCCCCACCCCAAGTCACCCCTTGGGAGCGTTGATGGAGACAGGCTTAACACTGTTAAGTGCCAGGGTCTGGCCTGTCTTGCTGAGGCTGAGCTTTCCCAAAATACTAAGTGTTCAGCAGTAGCTGACACTGAATGTTCTAAAAAAAATAAAAAATAATAAAAAAAATCCTTATGTTAGTTTAATTGTTCCTAAGAGTATGACTTCATCATATGTAATGAGATGATTACCTGTCAATAATTGCGGTGGCACCTGCAGGACAACGGGCTCCCTGGGGCTCCCTGATGTGGGTTGCTGGCTTGACCCCACGCAGGCAGCACAGAGGACGCATCGTCCCCAGCAAGAAAGTGCCTCAGGTAGTGGCAGACCCGTGCTGTACCACTCCTGGTAATGAGACAGAAGCCAGCAAAAAGGTTGGGTTTGGGATTATGCTCATAGGGACTGAGTTAGAGAGAGAAAGCAGAACCTAACAGCATTTAATGAGACTGCTTAATTAAAACACATTCTCTATTACATTTCTCAATTAAAAGGGATAGCGAGCATATGTGGTTGCATGAAATTTTGGATAATGCCTTTACAGGCCATTTTGTAAGACATTTTTAATAAACAAATGTATAAATATTCTTAACTTCCTTAATGTCTATAGTAAGTGAAAAGCTAAAAGCCTACTTGATAGGAAATTCTGCTTGTAGAAATTAAGCTCCATCAGAAACCCTCATTTTCTGAGCTAATGTTTCATCCACTATTCTAGCAACCCAACTATGAGCCCTAGGAACACGTGCAGGTTGCCACTGCTGTTTCTTGCACATTCCTTACTCACTGACCTAATCCTCAACATAGCTAGGTAATCCAGAAAGCATACTGTCTCCCCAGCTTATTTTCTCAGTGATGGTAGAAAAGCACGACAAGGATCTGATCCCAGCCCCTCATAAATCACAGTCTGAATGTTTTAATTACAAGGTGTTGGGCTTTTTTTTTTTTTTTGCAGCCACAGGAGAAGTGAGATGAGATGGCATTTAGGTAGCTCTTCATACCACCTAATTTTGGGAGCTTTGACTCCCTCTCCTCCTATGTTAGGGGGAGTATGTATACGCATTTTGGAACCAAATCAAGTCAGAAGCTCATTTCCTCACTGGTAACATCCAGGGCCACTGAAGGCTAGGTTCCTACCCAAGATGCTGCATACAGCTTCTTAAAATTTGGTAGCAAGAATACAGCCCAGATTTTGATTCAGGTCAGGAACTGCCTGGAGTGCTTAGCTCCCAGCCACAGACCAGAGGCACAACACAAAGGCAAAGCACAGGAAGACAAAATGCAAGAAAACGATTCACCACTCCAAACACTTCTGCATGAATATCTTGATACACGAAAATAACAGAAAAGACATGTTGCCTCCTATTCGGAGGAAACAGCCAATAAGGACAGCAACTCAGAAAAAACTCCTGATCCAGAAGTAACTCAGCTATTTTCATTTTCACTCATTTCAAGGTGTCTTTGTTATTTAAGGCATTTTAGACTAGTAAAGACTGCATTAGAAATCTAAGTCAAACAGAATTAAAATATTCCCAAGCATTGCAGTAGCATCATATTTAATAATCATGGATCATGATTGCCACATTTATATTTGCCTTTGCCTAAGAAAAACTTCAGACAATATTACGAGTAACATTACATTTAACTGAAATATATCTATACTGCACACCTGCATCACTTTCCTTCCTACAGCTCCCCAAATTCTTCTTCCTCTTCTGCAAGTGAGTTATGATATGAAGTTAAATTCTGATCATCAAGTCATATTTTAGTTTTACTCCACAGAAATAAAACAGCAACAAAACCTGCTAACTCTGACTGATTTTGGTGCACATATCAGTACAGACTTTGGGATGGATACAAATTGTTGTCACAAAATGTACTTGAAAGACCAGCATTTCTGCGTGTTAGTGCAAATGTCAAACTATGGCATCATTAACGTTGTGAAGTGTCCAATAATTCTGTTCTCCCTATGGACAAGGACTGTGCAGAAATAATTACTTGGCAATCACATGCACTTCATCACCTCCAAATTAGATTTTAGTAATCCACCGCTTTATTTCCAGAGTAATCAAATTACCACAATGGAGTTTCCTTCACTTTTTTTTTCTTTCATTCTGTATTTCTTGCCACAGATGCAAACCATGAGTTAGGCAGTCAAGAGATCAACATGATTTGCAGAGAAACAGCTGCATAATGTGTTTTAAAACAAATTTAAATCAAGATAATCCAAATCTTCTCTATTCTAATGTAAGCACGTTCAGTAAATCAATGGTACAAAAACATGAACTAAAAAGTATTTCTACAGAATACTCTGAAGAGACTGAGATTTTGAAAATAAAGTATCTTCCAATCACTTAGGAATTCCTTTTAGCTTTAACCGTACTCCTACAGTGTAGCCTTATTAAAAAATTCATTTAATCTCCTTGGAAAAATGTGGGTGGCTTCAATCCTGTTGCTTTGATATCATACACACACAAAAAAAAAAAAAAAAACAAACAAAAAAAACCCCAACATTTATTTATTTTTAATTAAAAGAATTAAACAGCATATGAGAATTTGAGGTCTTTCTGGACAGCTCTGGATCAGGCAGTTGGCCCACATTTATCAGGTCACGTCTAGTCATCACAGTGTTTAACCAATTTCTTCGATTTAAGCACAAGCCTCTCTGTTATTGAAAAAGACCTAAGGAGTTGTTAACATTAAAAAAAAGTATTTAAATCTGCTTTAGCAAATCCCTCATTGAACTATATTTTACATACTCAGATGTTTCTTGTTCTTTATCTTCTTGGCTGAGGACTTAGTGTTGAATAAAACCTATTAAAATTAACATCAAGTCTCACAGACCCTCACGGTCCATCCAGCAAGTTGATTATTTTTGCAGTTTTTTCCTCTTTTCATTGATCCTAAGCCAGACATATCTCTCTATATAAGTGCAGGTAGATCTGAAGTCCATCAGGATTTTATATCAGTTATTTCTTAAATCATGATTGTTCATACTGGTATAATCTGAGAGCACTAGCACCCATGTGGTGAGGACCTGGAGAACCCTTCAGACGAGCAAATAGAGCTCATTTTGAGGCCTAAACTCCCCATCTGCAGCATTAGGTTCATGCTTAAGATGTTTCATCTCCCCAACACCAAGGATAAAAACTTGGCTTTGCTAAAATCAATGCAAGTTGTGCTATTGCTCTAAATGGGGACACAATTTTATGCTGCCCTGTGTTCTTTCACTTCCAAGCACAGTTAAGTCAGCACTTCAATACAGATTTAGCTTGCAGTTTTACCACTGTGAAACAAGGAAAAAAGCAAGCAAAAAAGTCCCAACCTGAAATCCTCTCTGATCTTTGAATCCTTTTAATGAATGTCTCTTGCTTTTGGTAGTAATAGTCCAGATCAGATTTTCATCTCTGAACTCAAATACTGGTACAATCACATTGATCACAATTCTGAGAAGAACTGTCAGGATTGTCTCTGATCATACTTGGATTTCCACTTGACATTTGTTAAACAAATTTTAGTGTGACAACCACAAGAGCTCAAATCATCTATTGGCAAAATGAGCAAGCACAATGAGTAGCTTTTGTGGAAGAAGAGGGGAAAAAAACATTTTTGGCTATTGGTAGCCTAACCTTTTAACTATATCTTCAGATTGATATATCTAGAAGCAGAGCTTTCCTTTTTAGTCATTGATATTAAAACTGGGGTAAAATCATGCGGACATTTTAGCAGAGATTCGTAGCACATGAAATTACTCTATCAAGGCGAGGGAAGCTACTGCAATCAGTTGGCTCCAATCAAACCTTCTGGTGCACTCTAGCGGCCGAACACTGCAATGTACAATGATTCTATTTGCTTGTAAAAATCCTGGAAAAAAAATAAAAATATTTATTTATTTAAGTCTGGGTGCACAGATAAGGAAAGGTTCCTGCACCATACTAACATGTCCCCACATGTAGGAGGTGAAGCGCTCTTCAGTAGCACTAAGAGACAAACCCCTGCTACCCCATCGCCTGCAGAGCCCAAAGGCATCAGACTCAAGGCTTGTCCCAGCGCAAGCAAGGAATCACCTGCATCCAAACCCAGCTGACTCAGATTCTAAATCTCTCCCTGCATCTTGGAGTTTGCTGCCTTTCAGTTTCATTTGTATGACCCGGTCTGTTACTAACGCACGGTGAATGTCACAGGCACATGTGCACACGTGCGTGATCACACGCATGCATGCAGTTACCAGTCAGTGCACACAGAGCTGAAGCATCGTCTTATCCAAAGGACTGTAGCACAGGAAAGGAAAAGAAACCACGTGTACAAGCCAACCCATTACTTCCCATTCAGAATTTAAGCCAGCCAAAAATGTGGCTAAGAGTGAGGAAGCCAAACAAGGGATTTAGCATACATCCATTTTGCACCTGCCCCAAAAGTAGCAAAACAAATGCCAGTACGATATTCTGAAGCTTCACAAATGAATGGGCAGTGCCAAAGCTGCACCGATGTATGTGCAAAACTGCCACTGTTGTTAACAAAATATTTTTTAATTATTTTTAAAGGCATTTATTTTCAATGACAACATATGGAGCCACGAGGAAGAAACCTCAACTGTCCTTAGGAGAAGGGAAATTCCACACTTACAAGGAAAACTAAGGATGATTTCTTAGCTAAGAACGCCTCACGTAGCACTACTCCTGGAGTTCCTGCATGCAGAAACCGAGATGCAGGAAGATGAAGTGTCATGCCCAAATTCATTTCACTGGGTAATGGCAAAGGTGAATTAGGTCTTTGGTCTCTTGAGTTCCTCTCCAACTCTTATCCAATAAAGATCGCCCCTTAGTGAAAGCACGCATCTTAGATTGAAAACCTAATGGAAAGGTGCTTGGCTTTGCGGAAGCTGCATTAACCGCAATCACTCCAGCTCAGGTGCTCCACGCAAACAGCTCTGAGACAGGCTCTCATTTAGAAATCACTGTGCAGCACAAGGCAGATGCCGGTTACTAAGGATATGATATGACTAGGCATTAACATCTTTACCCAGAACACACTTACATTAGGACAAAATAAATAGCGCTACCCATCCTGAGCCTTCAAGAGTCATTGAGAACTGGTCTTTTTTTTTTTTTTTTTCCCCTCAGATACCTAGTTTGCTCTTCTTTTCACTTGCTTGCTAGTCTCTGAACTTCTAAGTAGTGTTCTTCTTCAGAAGCTACAGGTTTTTCCCTGAAGCTTAAGAACAAAAGTCTGAAACTTCCAAGAAATGAAAAAATGCATCTACCATTGAAAAGAAATAGGCTGGAACAAAGGATAAAAACTCAAAGATTCAGTGCACGAAGGACTGCAGAACAAAACAGTACTTGCACAAGCAGACACCAGACTGATAGCAGTAAGTATTATAGCAGCAAAAACAAGCATTGCCGCTTCTAGACCACTGCTCCCCAAGATAACATCTACTTGATATTACAGATTTGTGATCAGAGCTTCTGATATGCATAGACTTCCCTGAAACTAGTTAATCTATACAGATAATAAAGACAACATGGGTTGCTCTTGCCTGGGACCTGAGCTCTGTATTCCATAACAGAAGGCCATGCCACAGCATCTGCAGTGTCACCTCCAGCCAAACCACATGTAAGAGTGCTCAAACTTACAGACTGAAATTTATGTATATTAAGGTCCTCTCAAATTTCAAATGCCAATTTGCACTTACCCCGCAGAGGTTAATTTGTGGTACCCCTAAACATCGTGGATGCTATTATGCATCATGAATAAACCCACTGATATCAACGGGATTTCTCAAGAAAAATATGCTATTATAAGGAAATATATAAGGAAAGAACCAAAGTCCCCAAACCCCTGATCGCATGCACCACTTATTTCTGCTGGTTCTTTTCTGAAATGTTTACATGCAATAATAAATAGATTTTCTAATGTAAAAACAGTATTGAGATTTGTCAGATGCTGAGTAGCTAAGCATCATTGCTAGCACTCAAACATTCACAGCTTCATTTTCAATATGCCAATCTGCATGATTTTCCAGCAGCCACTTCACTAACCCCAGTAGAAGCAGATTTTTCAGTTTCTCAAGCAACAGAAGTCTCCTGTTTCAGACCATGCAAGAATTAGGGCACTGCAGTCTGAGGATTTTGCTGCAATAATGGCCTTATTAGAGCATCTAATAATTGGGGCCAATATAAGTTCTCCTAATGACAGTGTTTAATTTTCAAAACCACTTACTAAGATTTGTTTAAAGAAAAAGTAAAACTAAATTGGAAAGCTTCAAGGAGCAGAAATCCCACATGAACACAAGGAGAAGGAAGTTGTTCAAACCCCAGAAATACCAGCCCAGTAGTGTTCCTCACCCATTCTCATGGGGAACAGAACTGCCAGACCCCCAGAGAAGAACGTCAGACATCTTACTTCTTGGGGCCTGGGGTCAAAATACTCTGCTTTTCATTTTCTAATGGTCAGTGTCTCTCTTACGACAAATAAAATCAAATGAACCAAAAAAAACCCAAACAAACAAGGAAAAAACATTGTGACTTGAACCCCCAGGAAGATGTGCTGTATTTAGTTCTAGGCAAAGAAATTTTATTTCTTTCCTTAGCAAAGCCAAGACACAAGATTCATGCTGTGAGCTCTTTCAGAGCATCGTCAACTAACATGTCAACATAAAGGCTGAAAAGGGAAAAATCTTCATCAGTGAGTATTGCTTATTATTTGTCAGTCGGATGAAAGCTCACACATGCATTAGTCTACTTAACTGCAGTTGTCTGCAATGCCTTGCCTCTCCCAAGTTCTCAGAACCTATACAGAGATAAAAGTTCCAAGGCAGTTTATTTTAGATGACTCTTGAACATAAAATGTTCAATGTAATGAGTATCTCTAAGCCTTCTGAATATAAATTGATATTTTTTACTGGCACAACTCCTCATCAGGAAACCTGTTGTGCTTCTTGTTGTGTAAATAGAGGAACAAGTCTTCATTTAGGAGTCGCACTTAGTTCTATACCAATGTGTTGTCTTCCAGCTTCCACTTAGCTTTTAACCGGGGAGCAGAAAGCTGTTTGTGGTGCCTGCTTTCCATTCTGATTCAGGCACAGCTTTTGGTGCCATCTGGATGCTGCCCACAGGTTGGTAGCTCTCCAGACTGCTGGGACAAAGTGAGTTGCTGGCGTTGTACTAGCAGCAGTCTGAGAGGAGCAGCAAGTGCTCCATGCACAGAGAATGAATAACTAATATGCCTGAAATCTGTGGCTTTTAGAGACTGGGTTTCCCAAGACGCATTGCAGGCTCTGAGAGCATTCTCATGCCAGTAACTTGCCAACCAAAGGACACAGGACTATGCGTTGCTCATAGAGGACACATCTTCAGCCTGGCACACTGACAAGCAAGTGGTTCACGAATGTACCACGAAAGCTTGTAACCGCAGAGATATAATGGGGCTTACAGGTGGACCTGGGAAAAACAAAGAATTCTCCTTGCTTGGTTGAACAGAGCGTGTGCGCTCAGGGCAGTCACTTCAAACTACAGCAAACCACACTCAGCCCCGTTTCAGGGGTTAGGATGAAGAAACAAGCTACAGCAGTCAGCCTGAGGTCTATTCCCACAAGGGCTTTTTATCATCATTTGAGGCAAGGGAATGCCCACAGGATGTTATCTGCAAGCCATGCCAGAACAGGCTTGTACTCCAGCAACGCAAAGGAAATTTGTCATTGTTTGGTGATAGAACAGTGCCAAAGAGAAATTGGAAACTGCACGAACAACCTTTGGATGTGTGCCCTACCCCAAAATCTCAATGATTGCCTTGAGTTTATCCTATACAGAAAACGTGTCACCATCCAGGCATGCCAGAAGATGCAAGTAAATACTAAAGAAAGGGTTCCCTTTTTGCTTGGCTGGTATGGTATGGGAAGGAAAATCTGAAGAAAACTGATTCCAATTTTTATAGTTAATTTTCTGTAGTTAAATGATTTTAAAAAGGAAATGGATGCCAAGAATCAGTATATTTACTACAGCAATGAATAAACAAAGGTTTGTTGTTTCTTTTCCTCCCCCTGAAAACACACAAATATTTTAATTAAAATATACTCTGTGCAGGTCAAGCCTTGGTGACAGACTCAATGCCTCAGATGCAAATTGATTGAACCTATCAAACATGAAAATACAATTTAGGAAAAATATAGACAAACTTTTAACGAGCAATCACATCCATAAAGAATGTGCCAGATGGCTACACTTGTCTGGGAATATTGAAGCAGAATAAAGAAAACCAACTCTTTCTTTCCCCAATAACAAACACACACACAGGCAATGATCTGATAAAATGGGCCGTGCAACTCCAAAATAAGGCAACATGGTTTGTGAGTAGAGTAAGAAATGAAGTCTGAAAGGTTTTCTCTCCAGTTCTGCCAAATGCCACCATGTTCAATCTCGATCAAGTGCATTGGACCACATCATTGGGCTTTGCAGGAAATTCAGCCAGGTCCAAGCTTCACGAGTTGAGATCATCTATATGTGGCCAGTCCAGAGTTTCAGATCCAAACAGCCTTATGTTATTAGAAAATCTGGCTTTGGACCCAGACTTCTACACTGGCAGCCCTCTCCGATGTTTACAAGAGGCTCTGAGAACCACAGAAGCATGGGAGAGATAGCAGCATCAGTCTCCTGAGACCCTGCAAAGTCTTCCCCACAGCTGTGCTGGGATTTCACACCTTCAGATGAGACAGCTATGACAGTGGATGTTCATTTTGTTGTTTTTCTTGTTTCTCAACCACAGATCCTGGCACCTCCACCCACCCAGGCCAGTGTTTCCCTCTGCTGACTGGCCTCACAGAATAAACAGCAGGCAGCAACCTGGGCGAGCCTGATCCCTGAAACATACAAGTCCCTCAAAACAGGATTTTGTTCCTATTAATATTTATGGCTTGCAGATATAAAGCCAATAGGGAATACTCTGAACACATTTATCTTCTCTGCCCTTTTGGTCTACTCCCCCTTCCTTCCCCTTGCCCCCCTCCCTCCTCCACCTTGGCATCCAACTTCCACACTGGAATCTCTGCTTTCTCTGATTTATGCTTACTATCAATTCCATGAACAGATTTATGTTGCACTTATCGTTGTGTTTCATACGATGGTAATCATGTGTTTATTTCTGTTTATACTTGGTTAAACTTTCCTCCTTGGTTTTTCTGTAGTCTTATTTCTCAGATCTTTGTCTCTTCCTCTTGAATCCTGTTCAACAACACTGTACATTCATCATTATCACCCTGATATTTTGACTACTTGATGAAAAAGTTATTACAACTTTTCATCAACAAAAACATGGATTGCTTGCTTCTTTCCCGCTATGAGTTTTAACAAATGTGCCTTATGGAAAACTATTAGCTGAATTTTCTAAAACATGTTTTAGACAATGAATTCATCATTAGGGATTCCTATTGAGAACTGTTTTATGCATTCAATAAATACCTACCTGCTGAAATTACGTCTGCAGATTGCAGAAGTGACATTTTCCATGACATGCGGATCGTGTTCCTAAAACAAGTTCCCTGCCATTTCCAATTCAAAAATCATATCCCTTATCCTGCAATATTGTCTTCAGGTTTTTCACTTTAGTTAATAGGTTTAATGTTTAGTTAAACATTAAGTTTGTTTTCTACAAAAATCACAGAAAACAAAAACAGAAGATAAGCATAACAAAATGAATTAATTTTGGCAGCTGAATTAGTATCTATATGTAGTTCATATTGCTTGCGTTTGGTTAAGTAAAACCATTTCTGTCCTAAACTATAAATTATGCTACTGTCCTTAACATGTTTATAAAAGCTATGAGATTTTGAAATATGACATGGCTTGCTTAGGCGTGGCAACTTCTGTGAGCAACGTGGCTTGGACTTGTTCAGAAAATAAAGAAACTAAACTGAGTACAAGATGTCATCTAAAGTCCTCTTTGAAACCTATGCAAAATTATAGTCGTTATTCTAAAAATTAAGTATCTAACAGCAAGGCCTTAATCGTAGGCTAAATAGAACTAATAGCTAACTGTAGGAAGGTGAAGCTGCAATGAAGTCCATATGGTATTCCCACTTCACAAGGTAATATAATACCAGTCAAAACCAAGGAGGATAAATGCATCTTAGTTTTGTGCTCTGCGGAGACTTGCAAGCTGTCAGGACTAAATGCAGTCTTTGTTTTCTTGCAATTCTGAAGTTTTACAGGTATTTGCAAACAGTGGTGAAAGTTCTCCCTACAAACACTAATTACCCTTGTAAATTGTACCAATTAGCACACATGTGCTTCATTACCAAAAGCAAAACTGAAAAACAGTACATCTAAAAGATTAGAAAGGTGTAACGTACATGCTCTAAACTTAAAGAATTTACAACAGTTCCTATTATGCCCAAAATGGTCTATTCATATTTTATCACAACATCATGAAACGATTACCATCGATATTACATTGTCAAGACAATAAAATATTCTCGAGCTAACACATCTGCATGCTACAGCCAATTTTCAAACTGAAACATCTCAGCAGTGACAAAGCTCTAAAAGCTATCTGCTGATAGGGGTGCTCCTTGCAAAATCTAAGGTTTCTTTAATAAGCAAGCAGACTTTGGCGAAACAATTGCAGAGGACTGTCTTGAAATTACCTTTCTGCACTGCTTAGTAACTCCAACATAGCTTAAGATATTAAACCCATTTGGGGCTTAAGGAATGCCTTCATGCTGAAAAGCTGACTAGTAGGGTTGTAACCCCATACAATCTGAAGCAGCTGGGCCAAGAACCTCACAAAATCAGGTGCAGTAATGGAAGAAGCATCCCCATTTCCATTATGAGTGGCATTTTGAGGGAAACAATGGCTTTTCAAGACGCATGGTTGATTACACCAGTGACTTGCCTGAAAGCCCTGGACAGTCTTTGAAAGACTCTGCTGAACTCATACATACACGTGCACGCAAACACATGCCAGCTATGATAGCAAACAACCCCCCTGCTCAGTATTTCCAGCAGAAATGCTGCTCCAAAATCCGTCGGTCAGATACGGCAGGCCTTAATGCTAATACCTGTCTGAAATTCCTGAGATTCAGAGCTCTGCTGCTGCAGTAAGATGGAGGGCTGTGGAAGACAGCTTCCTCCACAGTGCTGCACAGCCCTGCAGGAAGGAGAAGGTGAGCTACGTGTGTGGATCACAGAGGAAGGGACTCCCAAAAACGTAAGGCTCACTAGCTGACAGGATGACTGGCTTAAGCCATACGCCCATGGCTCTGAACGACCAGGAAGCCATAAAACTGTCAAAAAATGTTATGATGTTATGTTCTTCCAGTCCCTAGGAGCTGCACTAAGATGGGCTGGGAGCTCAGAATGAGCTCAGGGCCACCCTGAAGGCTGTGGCAGTGCCATGTCCCAGGCAGGCACCTCTCGGCCTGGCAGCGCGTGGTACGGAGCAGCACCAAGCCTCCCCGGCTGCAGCCCAAGCTGAGAAACTCCCACAGCACAACCAACATTTGGGTCATTCAACAAGTGGCCACAGAGATTAGAAAGCAGCAGGACTCTGAAGTTGCCCCTGACTCTCCGACCTGCTGCCCACCACAGGAAACAACCAAGTGAAGTGCTGAGAGGCCCCAAGGCAGGTGCGGTCCTACTACGTTGTAAGGATAGACTGAGCTAAAAAAGCCATGCAAACCAGCACAGACACAGCAGTAGCTGGAGCCCCAACACAGAAGTCTGGCAACTGTATGATTTCACATGGCCATCTCAAGGAATTGTTGCAACTTAAAATCCTACCGAAATATAGAAGCCAGAGTGCAATTAGTGGAAGGCAAGTGTAGTTCTTAAGTGGTAACAATAAACTCGTGAACCGGCTGGAGTCACACTGCAGAATCGTTAGCGAGCCTAAAACAGATGGTATCTCATTTTTAGCTATAGGCAAAATGCCAAATGACATGACTAAATAGAAAAAAATCCCCGTAGTATTGCATTTTTGTGCCTATTGAGCATGGAGACTGAAAGGCAGGAACATTTTTAATAACCTTTCTTTGACAAGCTTAAAGCCATTTAATGCTGAAGCCTGTCCTCGACAAAAAGCCAGGAGAATAGGCCTCCAGAGAAAGCTCACTGCTGCACAGCTTCACCTCCCAGCAAAACACATTATGCAGCAGAGCCACATAATACTTACTTTCCATTAAAAAACCAGACCCTCATCAGCTATCGCAGTAGTGACCTTTCAATCCAGGCTTCTATAGTATTTATTGGCTGAAAAGTTGTTTCTATGAATAGCAATTGTCTGCTTTAAAAACTGAAAATCTCCTTCCTGTTTCAGGGAATAGCATTTGTAAAGGCAGCAGAGTTCAGTGAAAAAGCCAAGGTACCCCAAAGCAATCCAACGCCGCGTGCTCCATGGCCTCGACTAACAGCCAGTCGCACTGACAGCAGTTTTGTCGATACAGCAATTTCCATCAGAGGACCTTAAGGTAATTCCAAGCACAAAGCCCCTCCACATGAAAGCATTCCAGACATGAAGGCTTCACAACACCTTGGAGAAATACTCCTGTGACAGACGGGTAAATTAATTAAATAGTGGGCCAGGCTCTGGACTTCATTCTGGCCTGGTTTTTGCTTCTTTGACAGCAAGAGGAGGCCAAAAAGCAGCTCCATCTTTCCACCTTTGGATTCACCTGGCACGGTGAAGTGTCCAGCTGGCCTACCTGGCACCTACTTAACGCTCACCTGGAGCACAGCAACAAGAGCTCTGGGGACACGGGAGAGGCATTACTGCACTGCAGCACTTCCCCAGCTGGCAGCAGGCCCACTGGCGGCTCAAAGGGTGAAAGCAGATGAGAAGAGCACCAAACTAGTAAGGGCTTATGCCAACACTTAGATCAAGACAGGCAGAGCTTGCCCCAAAACCTGACAAACAGCGGTTTTGCAACTTCCCTCCCTTGTAAGATCAACCTAGCAGGTAACAAGGAACAATTAGAGATTCAGCCCCAAAAGACAATTCTATGATTCTTTGCCCAGGCATCATGCCGTGCTTTTCCAATAGAGCTAATTGAGCTCAGCATCTCTCAGTCCTGTAAGAAAGCCTGGCTCCTAAAAATGCATGCAAGAAAGTATGGAAAAACCACCGGTACTTGGGGTAAAAAGGCTCTGAGCACCATGGCCAAAAGATGGTAATTTTGTAGACCAAAAAGTCAGAATTACATTTCTTCTAGTATATAAGCCTTTTCTAGTGTAGCTTGAAGCAGCAGCACCAAATTCTGGACTAATTTAATTTTAAGATTATCATAGGTCTCGAATTTATTGGAGACTTATCTCTCTTTTTAAAATCCATACTTATAAAGTTGTATTACTTAAGAATCTTCCATGCTGTGCATTTGACATAGTTGATGTCTTAATAATTGTTTTGCAAATATGGAGGAAGAAATTCTCAAAAATAATGGGTTAGTTTTTTACCCCCATTACAGGTTCTACCCTCACTCAGAACTCTATGAGAAATTTAGGGATCTCTTGGCTTCTATGAGCCCTGGTTATCAGCCTCTTTCATCAACAGATTTCATTTATTTTCCAAAGAATTGAAGAAAAAGCAGTTCTACAGGTGTTGGGCATTTCCTCCTTGCATAATGGATTTCAACTTGTCTCTGGTGTTTCATTTTTATTCCAACAACCCCAAGTGTTCCTGCTACACTATGAGCTCCAGGTTCCTTCTGGTAAGGGCAGAAGGGCACTGAGGCTACTTCCATTCAGAGCTTTCTGATCTCAGTGTTTCATTTAACCCTTGCTGTTTGAGTTAATACAAGACAACTTCTTCCTTCTGCCCCCCCAAAAAGGAAAATTCTGAAGAGCAGTTACCCAGTTCTTTAAAAATGTGTTTGCTTCAGCCGTACACCGTGAACGGTCTCAGTTTTGCCATACTGGTTCAGAAAGAGCAACACTTCCTACATTTAGTAAGACTGAAGAGGGTTAAAAATACAACTGACATAAAAGCAGCAGCATCTGAACATAGCCCAACTAATCTACATACAAAATGTGTTGTAATTGTATTTTCCACTTACGTACATGTTATTGATTTTTTGTTTTTCCACCTGCTGCTAAAATTTACTGGACGATGCTTTGATTCAGAAGACTGTGCTTTATTCTGTTTTTACTAATTTGCCTTTTGATATGTTAAATTACATATGCATACTGCATTGCACAGGGTACTTTTCCAAAGAGCTCTTCAATGATACCTTTAAAGGCAGAACATATCTGATAAAGAAAGGATTAATAATAAAGTAGTACATTCCTTTTTTTTTTTTTTTTCCCCAAATAATATATTATAAACATGTATGGCATGATGTATATAAAAGTCTTGATAATATTCACCGTCAGCTAACTCATGCATTACTGGCTGCATTGCCTTGAGATACAGCTATTGCTGCATCTTCTTTAAGGTCCCTTCCAATCCCTTCTGAGATGCTATGATCTTCTTGATAAAGAACATCCTAAAACTGCAAGTCAATGAGCAAATCTGTCCCCTCCCTAGCCTGATTTTGGGTATGACAGACTTCATAGGACACAGACTAAGGAACACCCTTACTGAAGGCCTGCGACACCAGACCAGGCAGTGGCAGCACACCCAGCAACTCCCTGGACAGGACCTCCCCTGCCGCCTGTGCTATTGCCCCAAGGCACAGCCATAGGGAGGTGGGAATGGTGCTGCAGAAAGCGAGACTTTTACATGGCCTTCTTGAAGGTTTCAGTTCAGTTGTCTTTAAATACAGTGAGGCATTCTGTTACACCAAACTTACATGACAGGTGTCCCGACAGGCTCAGTAGTCCCTTGCTGGATTTTATTCTGTGAATCGCTCAGCTGGCCAGAACGTCAGCCCCTCACTGCACTTCCAGGTTTCTAAGTGCCAAGCTCTTCTGTGTCTTTCTGTTTTATGCCTGCTTCCCAGCTTCCACCAGCACTGAAGCAGAGTAAGGAAACTCATGGTGGCCTGCCTGATAACTAAACACAGGCGATTTGTCTCCAGTGTTACTTGTGTACAACCCCCTAAAATACATTCCCAATCATCAGAAAGTTAAAGAAAAATACAAACAAAAAAAAAAGCATGCACCTGGAAGCCTTAATGAAAAAAAGAAAATGAAAAAACACTAAGAATTCTCGTACCTAGTAGCACTGGCAAGACCATACTGGGGAACATAACTGTGCCAGCAAACAGTAGCTTTTAGAGCAGGAGCAAGGAGGAGTGGGATGAAGGATGGGCCAGGCTTGCATCCACCCCAAAAGCTGATGAAATGACTTGGCAAGTCAGCAGGAGCATGACACAGACTCTGCTAGTGCTCAATGTTTGCATACAGAAACTAAGAAGAATTTCGGCTCACAGGGGCTGCAGTTTGTGTGAACCATTCACCCTCCCTTCTAACAGAGGGCGAGGATAAGAGGGACATAATCCTGCCTCTAAAGGCATTAAAATTCAACCACCACCATCCAGGATAGGCTGGCATTTGATCTGTTTTTCCACACCCTAGGCACAGAGATCAATTTTCAAATATTAATGGCACTTTAATTACCTATTTTTCCCTCTACAACATTATAGCCAATATATGTTTATCCTGCTACTTTTATGTCTCTATTCTGATATATTGAACTTGAACCTTGCAGTTATGAATTTACAAATGAAGCTTTGACAGTAGGTGATATTTTTCCCCCTTCCTTTTAAAACAAAGGGACTCTTTCCAATTTTTTTTTTTTTAACTCCTTTGTTTTTGGGTTTGGTTTTGTTATTTTTTCACTCAAAAATCTTGTCACTGTAATTGCACAAACAACGTTACAGAAATGGAAAAGGCGAGTAGAGGTTTTTAAAGTGCTTTATCTACCCTGTTATTTTTGAGGCTCTAAAAATCCCCACTGAAGAATGTAACAAAACTGAAGTATCTCTTGGAATAGGAATTCAAGCTAAGTATCTTTACTGCTGAACACCAATAAGACACTCAACTCCTGAATTTCTGCATTATTTGTTTTCTTTCACAAAGAACAACAGTAGCATGAGCACACGCTCTCCGATTCACAATGGAGAAGAAATGAAGTGACGTGAGGCCTGTCCTCATCCCCAAAACACAAAATTCACATTAAAAGTTAATTTAGTCTGTTCACTTAGCATAAGGCATATGACAAATTATTCAGCAATTTATTTGGAAATTGTATTAGACGTATTCCATCAAAATGGCTTTTTTTTTTTTTTTTTTTTTACACTAATGTATCCAGCTATGAATGAAAAAACAGAGCCAGGTTCAAACCAAGTTTGAACATGGTATTTATCTCAAACCCATCCTGTTGGATTATATGGCACTAAAATGGTTCAAAGTTTAAGAACCTTGGACTAAAATTTTAACTTCCATTGTTCTTTACAGAAAAGTACATCAGTTAGACCAGACATACCCAACATTCCCAGATTCAGCAATTTTCTCCCTGAATTTTTACCCTACAGTTCTATTCCTGGTAAAAAACTTGCTATTCTTTCCCCCTGAAAAATGTTGAGCTAAAGAATTTTCCAGGCCACCTGAGTGTTCTCCTATGGAAAAGAATCCATTACGCATTTAGTTTAACGACCAACACACGAGATAAATCAGAATAGCCAGAAAGGAGACAAGTTTTTAAACTTGGAAAATAAAGAAGTCAGAAATATAAATACCAATATTAGAGTAATTTTAAACTATTTTAAACTATTTCCATGCATTACTGTGAAGGTATACTGGACCTAACAAGTTACAGATACAAATATTTGTTTCCCCTCAAGACTTGAGCCAAAGGGATTGTTTCACTAGTATTAAATAGTATTGATATCGATAGTATTTTTGTAATGTTGCATGATTACTAAGTTTTGTACTGAAAAATTCATCTGGTTTCAGAGATACCTACTAAACAAGGAAAGCAGTGCCAACACTTCATATGTAAAGAAACTAGAAAAGGAATGAACAACTGAGTCTTACAGAAATCCTGCAAAAGTGGTAGAAAACACACTTCATTTGTGTTTAAAACTCAGATACACAAACACAATTCCACTGCTCTTAGAAATGGACTAGTGGCTATCATGCATGTCGATATAAGTCTCTAGGTCAGCAGTTCTGCAGGTCAGAACATCAGAACAGGCTCATGATAGAAAGTCCTTTTTTTTTTTTTTTCTACTTTTTTTAAATTTCCTTACACAGCTATGGAAGGCTGAAGTCCCATACCAAGAAAGAGCTGCTTGTATGAAAGGTCCCTGAACAATCACAGTTAATAAATTGCCCTGAAGCCATGAGGGTACCATGAGCACGAACAAAAAATTTACAGGTGTGGAACAGATCCTAACACAGGGGGAGAATCAAGCAAGTGGTGAGTGGAATTTTCTTTACATTTGGCAGAATGTTTATACAGAAAACACCATGGAAAGTGAGAAAAATTCAGAATACTGAATGTATTTTCCTAGTACGTGTGCCAAGAACAGTAAAATGTTGATTATTTACAGCACAAATGCTTGTCATTCGTACAAGACCTATGGCTTGTCTAACATTATCATATTAGTTATGAGGATAATTATATTGCAAGCATGAATCACTATTCTTTCCTGTTTACTTCAAACTAGTAGAGCTATAGAATCAATTAAATTTACTGACAGATCAATACATCTGTTAATGAGCCAATAAATTAATGAAATAAATGTATAAGTTTATAAATGCATTGATCGCTAAGCATATGGATATGTAAACAAGTCAATTAACTAAAGTTAATAAAAACTTTTTGTTAATAAATTGTTAATAAAAACTTTTAAAACCTGAAAACTCAAAATAGAAGTTAACTATGAACTTAGAAATTTTGATATTTGTCTATTTTGTTTCCGGAGTGAATATCAAGTTAAATGAGAATTGCCTACTTGTACTGTCTTTAGCCAATAGGTACCATAAGAAAAAAGAGACGTGCCTGGTGATGAAGCCAGAAGAGAACAGGAAGAGTTTGCAAAAAGGCTGGATGTCTATTAGTGAAAAGGGATGTTGCGTAGCCTTAGGTTTCCAAAGGAAAACGAGACCAATACAGTATGAATTAAATCAAACTCTGTCCCTGTCAAAAAACTGACTACCTCATAGGAGGTTTTTCATATCTACATTATCTACAACTCATTTTTGCAATTCTGCGGATCAGCATATTATCAATATCAAGAGTTATGAAGTAGTGTTAAACCTAGGGATCAACATTATGCAAAAGAATGTTATCTGAGGGACATGGGGAAGCCTAGTTTGCTAGCAGATAGCTTGAGTCTCCCAGATGTCGGAAAAGAAAGAATACATCATCAGTCAAAACAAAAGCTGGTTCATGAACTGCTAAACCAGAAACTGAATGCTCTTGACTGCATGCCAGAGAGGATGCAGTTCATCACAGCTCCACATAGTTAATCTCTATCATTGCGCTCAATACCGTGAAACTTTAGAACAACTCTTCTGCCCCAAGGAGTTGATCATTAAAATTAACAAAAAGCAAGTCATGTAGACAACGCAGTTCAAAAATAACACACCATATTTTAGAGTACAGATGCACTAAAAACACGCATTGTAATTTGATAGTCAAACCAAGCCCTACATAATAAAACGACTTAAACGCAGAGGATGTAGATGCTAGATATGCCCAGACAAACATTGCAGCAGGCAACTCCAGGCAAGCAGTAATAAGCAACTGCTATTGACACTGGTTATGCAAGGATAATGACTTTCA